>NC_061873.1:10000-1260000 GCF_905147765.1 Vanessa atalanta
GTTGCCTGTTCCAGAGTCGGTACCCCCATTTGTTTATTCATACTCAAAATGGAAAATCCAAAAATATTGTTCATCCAAATGTTTTGAATCAATTTTTTGAATAGCTAGGAATTGAGTAAATATATTATTTTTTTTTTTAAGAAATGAATAGATGATTCTAACTCATTTTTTGTATTATATCACTTTATACGAAGCGAAGCACGTACCGGGCCGCTAATATATATATTTATTTTTTTATATGTTATTAATTAGTCACTTTTCTTGCAAAAACAAAAAGGTTTTAGGTAAGGAGTGTCAGTACTCCTAAAGATGTACATCATTCTTTATAAAATAAAATAATTTTCTAACAGATTTATCTTGTGTTAATCTACAGGGTGGGCCAAAACGTTTGCAAATAGCAACACTTGATTTCTCAAAAACAATGACAGTTACGGTCTTGCGGGTGACGATTAATTGTGCGTTACTTAATGCAATTTTAGTCACGATGAAGCGCTTCACGGAACAACAGCGTGCTTTTTGCGTAAAACAACGATTCCTACGTTACTGTACGACTTACTTTAGAGTAGAATACGGATTACAACGTGTAAGTAAGTGTCCAAGTGTTAATTTAATTAAAGCTTGGCTCTGGCAATACCAAGAACTAGTCTGCGGCGAATTTTGCATTTGGACCTTAAACTACACCCATATAAGCTTCATATTGTACAGGAGATGAAACCAAACGATTACATTCAGCGTAAATTATTGACTGTATTGTTTACAGAGGAGGCCCATTTTCACATTTATGGTCACGTAAATAAACACAATTGTCGATATTGGAGCACGGAAAATCCTCGCCTTAAGCACCAAAAGCCTCTTCATTCACCTAAAACGACAGTATGGGCTGCCATATCAGCAAAGGGCATAATCGGTCCATATTTCTTTGAAGATAATCAAGGAAATAACGTATCTGTAAACTCAGTGGAATACGTGAAGATATCGCGAGAGTTTTTGACACCACAGTTACTTGAATTTGATGGATATAACAGCAGGACTTGGACGCAACAAGATGGAGCAACATGCCATACCTCAAATGTAAGTATATCGGTGGTCAAAGAAATATTTCCTAACAAATTGATGTCTCGCAGAGGTGATATCCCATGGCCTTCAAGAAGCCTGGACCTCACACCTTGCGATTTTTTCTTGTGGGGATAACCTAAGAGTCAAGTGTACTTTAATAAACGAACGACTATATCCCAATCAAAAGAAAACATCCAAGAGGAGATAACCGCGATGTGTCAGCGAGTTTTCCATAATTTACGTAGTCAATTGAAGGAGTGCCAACGACGAGACGGAGCACATCTCGATGATATAATTTTTAAAAAATAAATTTCAATAAACGTTTATTTATTTATTAAGTTAAATAAATCATCAAAAAAATAACACGTGTACTTTTATTGCTACTCATACTTCAAAAGTGCAAAAATTTATGACCCACCCTGTTTTTTAGACTTAGCTCGAAGTCACGAAGAGATAAAATATTGAAACTTGCACTAGATGACAAAGAAAATGAAGTTAGAAGTAATGAAAGAAATGTCTCTGTTCCTAGGAGTAGCTCTTATCCTCAGCTTATGTCACTGCAAGTTATCGCTGAACAACGGGCAAGAGTGATCATTGAGTAAGAAAACACCATAGAAAACAAAGAAACGTTTCGGGTGATATCATTCAAAGTACAAGTCACATTGAATCCATACTGCTAATAGAACGTCATAATTTAAGAAAACAGACAAGTAGGGAATATATCGATAGGGGAAATAGCTTGGCGAATTTGCTTAGAGACTACAAAAAGAAATGTGAGGAAGGAGTTTGTATAAAACACCACTCGTTCCCAAGACAAAGACAGTTTATTAACTTGTATTCCGAGTCTTATATAATTTCCTTTGACAAAGGATAGCGTGATTCAGAAATATGAATAAAATGAACCACGACATCTATTGATATATAACATAAACTAAATATATGAAAATTAAAAATTAAACACAGTTAAAGCAGGCGAAAACCTTGCTTACAGAAGAGTTTTCAATCAGAATTTTAAAATCAGTTTCTTTGTTCCTAAAAGGGATGTGTAAATTATGCTCCATTTATAAGAACTTAAATGCATCGGAAACAGAAGCAATTGAAAAACATATAAAGAACATCATGATGAAAACGGCTAAGTAGATTGGAGAAAGAAGAAAGTTAAGAAAATAATTAATGCTAAGTTTGTGGTAGCATAGTACGATTTGCAAGGGGTTTTGTCTCTTACTATGTGCAAAACATCAGTATTCTAATACAAGTCCAAATTGAATGTGTGCAACTTCGCAGTTTGTCATCTCGCAAGAGGTCATTGTGAATGTTACCTGTTTTATCGTATTTAGAAAATAAATCGGAATCTTTACATGATGTCAACCTGGAAATAGTATTTTATTCTGACAACTGTTTCGGTCGCTGAAAAATTAATACATGTTTTTAATGTACATATATGTACGCTGTCAGCAACTTTTAATTTAAGAGTATAACTCATAAGTTTTTTAATCATAGAGGCATGGGCATTGGAAGCAATGTTTAAGTGAGTAGCATTCCAATATTATTAGCTGATTGTTTTCTTAATTTCAAATAATCTCATTAATTAATATAGAACTAATTTTAAAACAGTAAAGTGTCAGTATAATTTAAAATATTGAATAACTAATCACTAAATTAAAGTACAAAAAACATTTATACGCCCCTTTATTAAGAATAATAGTCGTTATAAATAAAAAATACATTCGTTCGAGTAAAGTAAATATTATTTTTTATATTAAATATTGGTTTCTTCACACACAGTTTTCCTGTACAATTTACTTTTTTATGATAGTGACGATATTGCATATTAAGTTATACACACCAATTATTTCGATATTTGAAGTTAATTTCAAAAACAATACCTGTCGATAGTTATTGGTTATATCATAGACGACTAAAACAACTTTGGATTTAACGCCTCACTGGATGTGGGGCCTTACTTTCATAGCAATCCTCTGCGATTGGTAGTACACCGTATGAGAATATTAAATCGTTGTTGTTCCAGTGTACCACGAGACGGCAAAGCCAAATAAACAAATTCAGCAAGAGCAGTGCACTGTACGTAAAGCTGAGGCTTGTTTATCTTTATTCCTTTTCGATTGGAATAGACTACAGGTCTTACTTTCTTAGTTTAGGTCGACTGTACAAAGTATATTGTTAAAACTGCATTTGAATGACACTTCAATTTGATTCTTATTTTATTGTTGTACAAACGTACATACTCTACTTTTGATCCAGCACATTAATGTTGGAACCGATAAATATTTACACTTGTGAATCCCGATCCAGCGATCTCTCAGCGGATCTCATCAAGTCGACTAACTTGTCGTACAGCTGCGTCCTGACGTCCCCTCCCCATATAAAGTCAAAGTGATTGAACGTTTCTCGTTCGATGGGATAGACGCCGATCGTGTTGCCGAGTCGTTCGCCAAGAAGAAGTACGTCTCTGTAATCGCTCTGAACGTCGTTTTTGCCGAAATGCAAGTACGCCGGTGCCGATATTTTGGACAAGTCGTACTCGGGCGGTGTCAGGCTGCCGTACTGGGCGAGATTGGTGACGGGGTTGGCATTGTTGTAGCGAGCGAAGCGACCGAAGCGCAGCACTTGACTGTAGTGGACGATCTGGCGGAGGGCGGCCCCGGCCGGGTTGTGGCCCACGAACACGGGCAGCATCGTCTGCAAGCATACGCCCGCATTAAAGGAAACGAAGAAATCCGATACGAGAAACTTTTGTACTATCAATGTATGGCTTAGTAATGCACAAGACTCGCATAAAGCTGCATCTGATAGAAAACCTTTTATTATACTAGATAATTGTCAGTATATTATTGATGTAATTTGTAAAGAAATATGTACTTTGTTGAAATTCTCGATTTCTCCAGTGCCGAGAATAGCGGCGATGCAGAGCGGTTGGAGGAAAGACTGATCGTTGCAGAACGTTAACCCTAACGCGGTGAAAATCTGGCGCCAACCCTCTCCTCCCATTAGTTCTCCGAAGCCCAGGTTAAATGCTACGACCTATCAGAAAACAAGAAGAAAAGTCATTAGAAAAGAAATAACGCATTTGACTTAATTAAATCTGCAAATCGATTATTTTTACATGGCAATACTTTTATGTAACATAATTATTATTATTGAAAATATTTATACCTATTATAAATATTTTCAATAATGTGATGTCTATCCCTATTACTACTACATGCCTATCCTCGTCCAGTAGCTATACATTTTAAAAATTATATACCAAGGCGTATTGTAATCACAGATTTAGAGTGGGCTAGATACCGCACGTTCATTGTATAGTATGGAAACCGAGTGTGATGATTTTAAAATTTTCATGTTGTATGAACTAAAAGGAGCAAACGTTAATTAACATTCCAAAAAATATATATTTATAAGTCTGGTTTATATAAATAAATAATAATAATAAATATTGGACAACATCACATACATTACTCTGATCCCAATGTAAGTAGCTAAAGCACTTGTGTTATGGAAATCAGAAGTAACGACGGTACCACAGACACCCAGACCCAAGACAACATAGAAAACTAATGAACTTTTTCTACATCGACTCGGCCGGGAATCGAACCCGGGACCTCAGAGTGGTGTACCCATGAATACCGGTGTACACACTACTCGACCACGGAGGTCGTCTAAACTACAGCAGAAACTTCGAATACGCTCGGTTCAATGGCTGTGGTATCTATTAATAGTGGTAGTTACAAAATCAACAGTTTCGATTCTTGGCTAGGAATTTTGATTTTGCGAAAGAAAATCAAATGATGCAGTTTAGTTTTCATCAATCAATCAATCAATCGGGACTGAGACTCGTACGAACACCACGCTCAGTTAAAAGAAATAAAATATATACAGAATATAAAAATACCTCCAAAACATTCTCGAATTGGGCCATTATCTCTCGTAACTTATTTTGATTGTTCTCGACAAACGCAGACGGCGCAAGAGCTTGGAAAGATATAAATCTATCGTTGTATTCAGGCCTCAAAGAGTTCAGAACGAGGAATGTGGTCGTTCCCTGAGAATAACCGATGTAGTGCATTTTTTGCTGGCCGGTGTTTACGACGATGAAGTTAACGATAGCGGGAAGATCTAGATTGCCTATTTCGTCCCAGCTGAATTTCCAGAACTGGAGCCCCTCGCGGTCGTCGGGATCGAGGAACACATGTCGACGGGAGTAGTAGTTACCACGCGCGTTGGGGAGCCACACGTCGTAACCAGCCTCCGCGAGCACGTAAGCTTAGTGAAAAAATAACAGAGGTTACTCATCAACACCATCATCATTTATAAGATAATAACGATAAAGAATTATTCGAAAGAGTGTTTCCATACTGGTCGAACTGCGCAGCTTACCTAGGGCGTTACCAGGGCCGAGGACGAGGAAGTCGGCCGAGGAGCATAAGAGTCCGTGCATGATGAGCGCGACCGGGCGCGGCCCGGGCCGGTTGTTGGAGTCGCGGCCGTGCGGGATGCGGTGCGTCTGCAGGACGTACCCGTCCGCCGTTACTATGTTGTGCACCTCCACTGGGTAGCCGTACTTGCGGATAAGACCTGGCTACAACCATAATAACATTTGCCTTCATAATTGTAACAATCTACGACTTCTATTTTACTCGAATGAAATTAAATATAATGTCTACTAGGTTAACAAACGACATTAAAATTATAATTTAAAAAGAAAATTGGCCAAATGTTTTATATTTTCTAAATTTATAAGTTATGCCGGAATTTCTGTCCCGCCGATGCACGATCGAAATACCAACTTTGAAGTAATATACACGTACAAAATACAAATTAAATGTTTGGGTTACCATGAAATTGAATTATTTTCTTCATTTTATAAAATTCACGTACTCAACAGGTAGTACAGAAACAGCTTACACAGTTCGGTTTAATTAAAAGTAAGCGACCTTGTTTAATACTATGTAATGATTATAAAGATTTCTGTTAAATATTTGAAAGAAATATAAATTTCCTGTCTAATATCAAAGTAACATAACGATATTTAACGATAACAATTTACCGCATCGAGTAACGCATCCTGCACGATGTTGTCGGAATGGCGCGCTGCCGGGTCTGCCTGCAGTAGTTCCTTGACGAGCTGCGCGTTGGGCGAGGTCTGGGCGCTCGCCGCCACCGAAAATGCCAAAAGTAACACGTACAACATCGTGAAACGATCCCGCACAAAGGTGCTTTGAACTTGCTGTCGATAGTAAGACCCAATTTATTCAAACTTTATCGATTCAAAGAGATTAATTTATTATCTATTTTATAATTTAAAACATTTATTAGATTACATAGACGGGTATTTTAAAATGTTTTTATATTTTAGGTTCCGTAGATATCTCAATGATATCGTCATCCTAAAATTAAGTCATTATTTCCCCTTTTTGAATGAATATAATTTGATAAAATTTACTTACAAGTAAAGCTAAAACACCAGCCTTTGGAAAATAGTTCCCCAAAAAACTCGGCAGTTCCACGTTTTACTCATTAAACATATCGCAGAGTATTATTCTTATATATATTATTATTATTATTATTCTTCATATTTATTAAACATTTTTTTTATAAATTTAGTTGTTCTTTACTTGAAAACAATCGAAACATTTTATAGTTCTGCGTGTACATATCATTGTACAAGTTTTTATCGCTCTTTAAGGAGACGGTCTTTGGCTACGGTTTTCTATTAAATTAAATGTCATACGGGACGTCCGACTTCAGCATAAACTTCTGGATCGACCTCTCAACGACATAATTTTGAAACCTTGCCAAGGGCGTTCCTTTGATTTTAACACTAAGGGAAAGAGATAAATCGGTTAAAATGTCCTACGTACTGGAAATGTGGCAGATATTGTCCGAACACTTTCTCGGCATCTGTGTAACCAATACAAAACACATACGTGATATGATGGACAGAAAAATGATTTCTTCTTTGTCGAGTAGGATTGACTTCATAACGTACTTGTTAATTACGGGTAGCTGAACAGGTTTTATAAGTCTTCATACAATTAACCCAAATTCTATTTATATTAATACTATATTAATGAATCCAAATCTGATACGCATCAAGGAGCCTAGTACGTATTATTGTTATACTGATAAAGACACAGTACATAAACAATTGTAATCAAACTGATTAAAATTGTTTCGAATTTAGGGTTTTAGCTTGGCTATGTTTTCAAGTGTATAATAATTTAAATGTCACTTACATTTAAATTAGTCTACATAAATTTTTGGGGTTAAACCACTTCTTAACTTGGAATTGTATAGAAAATCGTTCAACATGATTAGAAGGCGATAATTAATGTATAACGCTAAAGATCTTACCCAGATGAAGGAATGAGCAAACTAAAAAAACATCTTCTCATTTATAATATTATAATGACATAGAATAATAGGTACTGTTTTGATTTATTTTCAAAAAATATGTGGTATTTTAACGTGCAATGTTTTCAAACATATTAAACTTTGGTACATACAACGCACAAGTACAGGTACGCGGGGAGAAGCGGAAAAAGTAATTATTGCTATTGAAAATTTAGTGTAGTAAAAAAGTTAAAATCGTTTACGAAAACTCTTAGAACAAGCTTTTTACAGAACCCATTAGGTACATTTTTATATAATACACTGATTTTTACGTTTTTGATTAAATACTAATTAACAAATCTTAATCTTACCGCGTACCTAAAACATTGCGTCCGACGTCACGGCTGTTAATAAATCATTTTTATCAGCTGGTTATTGTTATTAATGATTTTTCAATAATCGTGAAATTAATCAGTGCCAATATTGTAATAATTATAATAAATTTTAACCTAATTACTGCACTCTGCACATTATCAATCAATGAAAATAATATAGTTGGTTCGAATAGGTTTTCACGAGCACTTTTGCGCCTACATCTTATAAGAATATGTTTAAAATAGAATTAATTTGCCATTGCCATTTGGGCCATTAAAGCCGCATTTAAAAAAAATATTTAAATAAAACTACAAGAATAAAATATTTCTTTTATCGTTACCAACTTCTAACTTCCCTCCCTTTACCTTCTCCTCTTTCACTGAATGTGATGTTAAAAGGAACATACTGTCCGTGTCTTCGAATGCCGTTGGTACTGACTGCATAAGCCGTAACATGATCATGCCCATCCTAGATATTATTATCCATATCTTAGTCCATATCCTTAATTACTCCATCACCTGTAATAAATTCCCGGACACATGGAAAAATGCTCTAATCATCCCAATTCCGAAGAAGTCGAATGCAATTAACTATTGTGATTTCCGACCGATTTCCATCCTACCGTTCCTATCTAAAGTCCTTGAAAAGTTAGTATTCCACCAATTAAACCTCTTCCTTAATCAACATTCACTTCTTAATCCTTTACAATCCGGCTTCCGTGCAGGTCATAGTACGGTCTCTGCTCTCATTAAAGTTACTGACGATATTCGGTTAGCCATGGACAACAAACAACTCACTATTTTAACACTTTTAGATTTTAGCAACGCATTCAACCGCGTTGATCACGATATTTTACTGAGTTTGTTAAGTTCCTTTAACATATCTCCATCAGTGATTGAGTGGTTTCTGAGTTACCTCAAAGGCCGTCGACAACGTATACGCCTTAATGAGACGTTTTCCTCATGGTGTAATGTCCAGGCAGGGGTACCTCAAGGTGGCGTCTTATCTCCCTTGCTCTTTGCTATTTTCATTAATTCCATTTCTCAGTATATTTCTTCCTCCTACCATATGTATGCAGATGATATTCAAATTTATCGCCACACTACGCTTGAAAATCTTCACATTGCGATTGAGAGCATGAACTACGACCTACAGAAAATTCACGAATGGAGTAAACTGTACGGACTTGTTATAAACCCCGGGAAATCACAAGTCATTATTATTGGCAGTCCGGGCATGGTCTCTAAGGCTAATTACACTGATTTACCGTCTATTGAATACAATGGTACTTGTTTACCTTACTGTTCCGTTGTGAAAAATCTAGGGGTGTATTTAGATCAAACATTATCCTGGTCACATCATTTGAAAGAACTGAGCAGAAGAACCTACGCTTCACTGAACTCGCTACGACGGTTTCGATCCCTTCTACCAATTCCTACCAAAATTATGTTAGCAAATTCTCTCCTCCTACCTATTCTTGATTATGCCGATGCAAGCTATACTAATCTGAACGAGGACCAACTCAATAGGCTTGAGCTACTTCAAAATATCGCCATCCGGTTCATATTCTGCCTTCGCAAATATGACCACATTTCTGTATTTCGTTCAAAGCTCAAGTGGCTCCCTATTCGTTTTCGCCGGAACTTGCATATTTTGTTTCTTCTGTACTGTGGGCTATTTAATTCAAGGGCTCCTTCTTATTTAAAGGAGAAATTTAAATTTCTAGGCGATCCTTCTCTTTTGAGATCTTCCCGGAGTTTTACACTTAAAATACCGGCACATAATACAAAATTCTACAGTGACTCTTTTACCGTTCAGGCAATTAAGTTGTGGAATAATTTACCGTTTAATATAAAAAAAATCTAAAACATTATTAATTTTCAAAAATTCCCTAAAGAAATTTTATCTTGAATCTGCATAGAGACGATTTATATTAGTGCTTATTTATTAGTTTAGTTATAATTATTTATTAGTCTATAATATTGATATATATATATATATATATATGTGTGTGTGTAAGCGTGTGTGTGTATGTATATATATATATATGTATGTGTATATGTATATGTATATATATATAGTGTATATATGTACATTGTATAAGTATTTACATGTAGATATTTGTATGCAAGTGTAGTTATAATACCGCATTAGCACCACCTACCCAACTTCCATACAACCTCTCTCTTTATTGGGTTGTCTGGAAGAAATGGCTACTTAGCCATAAGGCCGCCCGTTGTACTCTACAATAATATTTAAATTCTTCTTGTAACATATTTTAATCTGTATCTTGTGGTGTACAATAAAGTATAAATAAATAAATAAATAAATAAATAATAAATAAATATTTCCTCGACTTTATTTTCGTAAAAAGTAGAGGAAATTTATTTCTTGAAAATAACATCACTGAGATGCGAACAATCCTCAATTCCTCGAACCTGAATCTTAAATTTGTGAAAACTTGCACAATGCTCGTGGGATAGAGGACATTTTTTATTTGCAGGAAAAAAGCCAAATAAACAACATTGGACAGCAAATTGACACGATATAATTATCTATGATATATACTATAAATTTGCAAAAAAAAATGCGTTTTAAACGTCGACGAAACTGTTATCGGAATTTTGGAAGTAAAATTAAAGTGGAAATAAGTGGTGATACCCTGTACAAGATAGCTTGATGTTTTTGACAAATGTAAATTTTTCTGATCGACATAATTTTGCAATGATGAACGTATTATTTTATTAATTTAATGATTTTAAAAATTGTAAAAATATTTTAAAAAATACATATAATACAAAAGTTCCTAAAGATTCAAACGTTATCCGAAAATTTTAAGACTTTTTCTATCTAGACACGCGGTAGCGTGTCAGCCAAGTTCTAGTAACAGAACTGGCTAGTAGCACCGTGTGTAATATTACACGAACCATTTGGAGCCACTTTTAACCTCCTCATAACTCAAAAACTATTTGACATAGATGTGTCAAATTTGGCTCATATATTAAGACTCGCGAGATACATATGTGTTCCAAATTTCATAAACGCATCTCAAATGGTTATTTAGATATTAACGTCTAAAAATCGTCATTTTTATCACTGACTGACCTATAGATCAAAACTATATCCTACTTCCAGGTGACCTAGAAAGTTCAAATTTGGCATGCAGGTAGATAATTAGGCCAATATAAAGGAAAAAATCTGAAACTGGTAATTTTTTATCATTTTATTATAATTTTTCATTTTGTTGGGTCTATAGGAACACTTATATACTTAGTTCCTGTAATAACTGTAATAATAAAAAAATGATGTAAGAACCAGCAATCAAAACTTATGACAGCCGGTCTTCAAGTGGATTTTAAGGTCTTCACGTGAATATATAACAAGTTGAATACCACCCTTAAGTTTTTTATTACTTATGAGTATAGCCGACTTTCGTATTTATTACGTTATTAACTAGCATTTAGCGCACATCAATGGTGCCAAATAATTATACTTAAAAAAATAATAATAATAGGCATTTCGGTACACGGCGCGCGACGCGACGCCGGAGCAGCGGGTTAGGAGCGTTGCGATTAAACCTTAACGCGGACGTGTCTGAGCGAGTGGCAACCGCGCTCATAAGAATTATTTCAATACCTTCCGATGGAAACTGCCTAGTCTATTCGACTGCATATTTTTTGTTTGAGTATACTAGTATACAACAATAAAAAAGGTTTCGTGAGATTGTAGTAGAGTATGTATATCGTAACTGGAATGATTTAAGTTTGTACTCTAGCGCTACAAACGGGGATCCTTATTGCTTGGAAGAACAGTATCGAGCAAGCATGCTGATGTCAGCAAAGGACTGATGAATAGGTCCAATGGAAAAATAGAGAAGGTACATTGGGGACGTCGATAACAGCAATAGCGCACGTAAAATAACAATTCAATTTAAACATAATTTAATTTGCGAACTAGAAGTCAAAACCAAGTTACAGATATTAAGTAATGTACATATATGTTCAAAGGAAATAATTCTCTATTTGCTTAGCATATTCTACTATTATACACAAATTACAAGGCGTTCGCCTTGACGGTGCTCTTTTCGACATAGGCTCCTCTATATTAAGTAAAGAGCAGGCTTACGTTGGCCTCTCTAGAGTTAAAACCTCAGATGGAGTACATCTTATCAATTTAGGTCCAATTCAAATCAAGACACAAGAGAGCTCTATTGTAGAGTACAACCGTCTGCGCACGTTATACCACCCCTACTTGGCCAAATTAAGTATAAACAGAAAACGCGTAAAAAAAAATCCGGACACTGAATGGGCAATTCACTCGAACATTTCAGAGGTACCTACAAGAAAAATAAGAACGTATCA
The DNA here is from genome assembly GCF_905147765.1 of Vanessa atalanta. Lineage (NCBI taxonomy): Eukaryota > Metazoa > Arthropoda > Insecta > Lepidoptera > Nymphalidae > Vanessa > Vanessa atalanta. Next base: position 22,147 of record NC_061873.1, read on the forward strand.
AAAAAAAGACAATTATACCCCGTAAACGTAGGAAAATAGAATAGCTTAACAAAAACCATTTGGTATTAATTTTGTTATTAATAAGTACCTATTAATAATTTATATACAAAAAGTAGTGATATCCCATCAAAAACATAAATGTAAAAATGAGAGCCAAGTTAAATATTATGATATATACCTTGGTTGTTGACTTCAACGACAAAAGAAGTGAGATCTAAATTTTTGCCAAGTTAAATAGCCCTTCTGAAATTTATTTATAACTACATAAAATAGCATTTCTTCTTATAACTTGGGATAATATATTGTTGCCTAAGGTCTGACTTGGCTAGTTCTTATATGTTTATAAACACAACTTGTAGTTTGTGTTTAGAATAACAAATTATAACTCAGAACATCTAAGAAGAATGGAGGACAGCTCAGTATTGCTTAGTTAGTATATACGTACATTAAGAGCTGTGATGGTCCAGTCACTAGAAAACATTAATCTTAACCAGATATTGCGAGTTCATATCTAGACAAGTACCATTGAATATTTGCGTGCTTAATTTGTGTTTATAATTCATTTGTAAAGGCTTAGAACTTACGAAGGCTATAATATAATTCTTTTATGAGAACTAGCCAAGTCAGACCTTAGGCAACAATATATTATCCCAAGTTATAAGAAGAAATGCTATTTTATGTAGTTATAAATAAATTTCAGAAGGGCTATTTAACTTGGCAAAAATTTAGATCTCACTTCTTTTGTCGTTGAAGTCAACAACCAAGGTATATATCATAATATTTAACTTGGCTCTCATTTTTACATTTATGTTTTTGATGGGATTATATATTATTGCTTCAAAGTAAAATTTAAATAGAAACACTGAAAATAATAGACGCTTGTACAATGTTACATCAGTCGGACGGGAGAGACCGCGAATAACAGGCAGTAACTGCTACAAATATAGATTACAAAAATCCTTATTAAAGATCATTGTTAAGTTATTGTTACGAACGAGGTCTTTTTGGTTGGGGTCTCTTCGGCTAGTGGTTGGGGTCTCTTTAGCTCTTTATAGAAAATAAGTTAAAAAAAATTGAATTCTAATTTGAATTACGCATTCCATCGTTCCAACGACTGTTATATATGTTATATATATGTTACATATTATATTTTCTGTTTCTCATCACTAGCCCGCCTGTTAAAATGATCAAGCTAACTTGAACAGAATACAAGTGCAATAGTGTTGAAATATAAATAAAGATATCTTAATCATAAATTCTTAGAAGTGCACAATATAGCTAAATTATTAGCAAATCGCATGTAAGACGCAAGGTTTGTTTATCTTTTTTCCTACTTCTATTGGAATAGACTATATGTAGGTGACGATTGACACGGCGGCGCGGTTAGTAAACTAATTTTGTCAATTTGTTTTAATTTCTGTGTGAAATAAAATAATTATTCGAAAATGTCATTTCATTTCGTTTATTTCTATGTTCGATAATTTTATGAGATCTTTTAATTTCATCCATTCTTACGAATCTCGCGCGACGAGACTGGAGACTGTGTGGATTTTATGATTATGGAAATATTTGGCTTTTTTGAGTAATTATTAACGAAACAATATTAAAGTAAATAACGTTGTTAAATGTAATCTTCTGCCATTTAAAAACCAAAAATAAATATAGTATAATAGAATATAAAGAGACAAGTGCTTCAGGTGGGGCCTTGTATGATGCGCAAACTAAAACCTTTATGAAATTTTAACTTAGTAAATACCATTGTATAATGTTTACAGAATTACAAGCTATTTCGAAGGCGTTGTCATACATTGACTCTATTAAATCCCAGAACTTCGTAATTTTAACAGACTCCAGAAGTGCTCTTGGAAATTTAACTAAATGCACTATCAATGTTCGGGGTACTTCAATAGCTTACACAATCCTAGATCAAATACATAAATTAAATAAACCTACAAAATCAGTTCCCCTTCATACTATACCATCTCATACTGGAATAACTGGCAATGAGATAGTGGACCTTGCAAAACAGGCCAGTGTCGTTGGTATATCAATATCTGCGGACCGAATTTTCTCTGATATGATTTGAATATATAAAGAAAAATATGTGTTCAAGTTGATATGGTATCGAACAATGCAGCCACAACCTCGAAATGAACCCTGAATAGATAAATGTGACCTTAGTCGCCAAGACCTCATTACGGCTTTAAGAATTCGCTCCGAACACCTTCCAATGAACTCATTTGCGTATTTAATTATTGATTATTGATGAATACGCAACGGATTTTGATGCGGTTTTTTAAAATAGATAGAGCGATTCAAGAGGAAGATTAGATTTCTAATGTGAAAAAATCTGCATAATTAGTTTTGATATAATATTATTTTGTTTGGATAGGCTTTCCTGATTATTATTATGTATCTTAAGAATAATTAGTTTTTTATTCTGGCTTTTATTAGTGCCAAAAAGGCACAGATAGTTTCGCCAATGTCACGTGCGATGGAGAAGATACGGTAGAGATTGATCGGTGCGGTCGAGATTACAGGCTCAATTTAATTTTGAAGGCATAATAGTAGTAGACGGAATAAAACCCACAACCTAAAACAATACAATACTAATAATTAGATAAAAAAAAACAATTAGTTTTATCTTATAAGGTAAAAGAACCACGGCGACAGTTAGTAGGAGTTATTTATTATGTAATGTAAGTACAAAAATAACGTAATACACCTATATTAATTACTTAAACTTTGATAGTTTTTTGACGACACGTTACTTTGTTTTGTTTTTTATTTATCTACGTGACATGAATTCAGATGTTAACAGATGTTAACGCGGCGCGGATGATTGTATGCTTATACCAACTTATTCCAAAAAACTTTTCGTTTACTTTAAGCCAGTCCAGTTTCCAGCATTATGTGTCTCTGTCGCGTGTTAGCAAAAACATCTGCTTTATTCCCCGTCGGCACTCCGCGTGATGTCGAGTACAGAGAAGCGTTGTAATTATGGTAATAGATTTATTTATTTATTTAATATTTGGGAAACAAACAGATATAAAATATAATCTAATTACATAATACAACTCAAAGTCAAAGTCAAAAATCTTTATTCAATATAGAAGTGTTTACACTTGCTTATTGATTGTCAAAAATCTACCACCGGTTCGGAATTTAGCACCTCGGACCTGAGAAGAACCGGCGAAAGAAACTCAGCGGGATATATATATATTTTTTTTTTACACAATTTAAATATCACATTATCCAGAAAACTTGGTCTCTCATAGATCGGCGTTTTGAAAGAGCTAATAAAGGTTCATGGGTAGAATCGCTAGATTTAAAAGACAAATATTTTAAAAATTTGTTTTGGATCTTCTCAATTTCATTTATATGAATATTGTACTGAGGATTCCATACCGTAGATGCATACTCGAGTATAGAACGGACGTACGCATTATAAAGCAGGTTAATAGTAGAAGTATTTTTAAATTCAGATCCTGTTCTCATGATGAATCCTAGCATGCGATAGGCTTTTGTTGGAATACTTCTAATATGAGAACCAAAAGAGAGCTTGCTATCCAGTGTCACACCTAAGTCTCTCACCTCGTTCTTCCTTGATATGTCGTTATTATTGACAGTATATTTATAAAGCAAAGTTTTACGCTTACGAGAAAAAGAAATTATAGCACATTTGTTTATGTTAAGATGTAGATATAGACATAATTTGCAGTATGTCTCTAACCTGTTTAAGTCAGATTGTAGAGCATGACAATCATCTAAAGATTTAATAGATTTCAAAATTTTTGTGTCATCAGCATATAAAAGAAAATCTGAAGACACAAAAACACTATTTTTGTCATTTATAAATATATTGAAAAGTAAAGGACCGAGGTGAGAGCCCTGAGGAACCTGAAGGAAGATATGATAATATTTGTGATTTTAACGACAACTTTTTCCTACATATTTTCGTTCGGTTATCATAGTCATTTTAACTTAACTTTAAAATTGGTAAGCTGGTTTTTATTGTTGCCGAAGCTCTCAAGTAAATTATCTATCGATAAAAAATTCGTAATCGGTCCATTCATTCGGAAACTACGATGCCACGACAGACACACAAATGTGGTAACCATATCTATTGTTACCGATTGTTAAGTTGGACTCGAAGTGACGCGGAGGGGTCGCGGGCACCAGCCATTAAGTGATTGCTCAGTTTCATTTGTAACTTAAGAAACGAAATACGTGGTTTTAAATGAAAGATATTTTTGTAAATAATTTATATATTAATATACTAGGTACATACGCATCAATCACAATAGTTTATATTTAGAATTTGAAGGAATGAAGAATTTATTTACAGCTCGAAGAACTCATCTCCAGCTCGCGATCAGCACCTGCAACGGGATGACGCGAATGTAACACAAATGGTAACATATTCTAGCACTCTACTTTGGTTCGACCGTCAGAGTACCTCAAATTAAGTTAGAATACACTTCACTCAAGTGGGCGGTTACAAGCACTATTCTGATTGCGATTTAAGTTGATAACACGTAAAATTCATCAAACTAAGAAACATCGTCTCGATAGGTGTCGGATTTATGAGGATCGATGAGTCGGTGACCTTTCGATATTCGACTGTAATTCGAAGGTGAGAACTTAAATACACCTAATTGGTCGTTTCCAGCGTTTTGTGAGCGCAAAAGTAGTAAGCGTAATGCTAACGCGAACGCCAAATCTACGTTATAAATTAAAGTAGAATTCGGTAAAGATATTAGAGTGAGACCAATGCTTAATAGATAATTTTCATTTATTAGTGATGACAAAAATAAAAAAATCACGGTGAGACCGTATTTTCTTAGCTCGGAGGATGTTTGCGGTCGAAAGTGATTTCTGAGAAGAGCTCCACCGAGCCACGAGCGGAGCACTGCACGGGAGGGTTTCCCCCTTTCAGCGGTACGGTAAAAAAGTGTTCGGGCAGCTTACGACCCATTATTGTATCCACGGATATTAAATGTTCAAGTTCTTGAGAACAGCACTCGGTGAGACATGATCAAGTCTAAGGTTCAAGGGATTTAACACGATTTTTTTAACCATATAAAATGTTAGGTGTTAGATTTTCCCTTAAATGAAAACGAGACTATTTTAATTATTTTTTTTTTTCAGTAATCTACTGATCTCCGTAATACTCACTGATTTTTTTGTTTTTTACATCTGGATGAGAAGCATAAATACCTGGGTGGCTGAGACTGGTGCGGCATCTGTGGCGGCAGAGCGCCGAGCGGCATCGCGCCGGGGGGCAGCGCGCCGGGGGGCAGAGCGCCGGGGGGCAGAGCGCCGGGGGGCAGAGCGCCGGGGGGCAGAGCGCCGGGAGGCAGAGCGCCGACGGGCAGAGCGCCGACGGGCAGCGCGCCGTGGGGCAGGGCGGCGGGCGCGTAGGCGTGCGGCGCGTAGAGGCTGGGGGGCGGCTTGGGGTCGCGCATGAGCTCGTGGTAGAGGTTGAGCGCGTCCACCAGGTCGGCGCTGAGCTGCGTGAGGCGCGCGTGGCGGCGGTCGGCGCGCTCCAGCGCCGCGTCCACGAGCGGCCCCATGGCGTGCACGCGCGCCTCCAGCCGCGCCGCCTCGCCCTCCGCGCCCGCCTCGCCCGCCGGGTCCGCCTCGTGCAGCAGCGCGAGCGCCTCGTCCATGAGCGCCTCGTCGATGCGCGGCGCCGGCTCCGCCTCGGCCGCGAACTGCACGCGCTTCTCCGCGCCGCCGCTGCGACTCTCGCTCTCTGCGGGCCGACGGGCGCGGGTCAGAGAACGCCACGGAATCTGTGCAGCTGTCGCAGTGACTGGGAGGGGGTCTCACCGGTTCTCGGTTCGGTGAGATCGTAGGTGACGAAGTTGGCGGGAAACAGCCCCTCCCCGCGTTCGTTGTAACCTTTCCACCAGTTCGGGTCGCTCGAGTCCGTCACGTGAACTGAAATTCGAAAGTCATCATCATCATCTGTCAAAAACAAAAATATCTGGGAAAAAATTCATCCATCGATCGCTCGGGACACACAGACTTAAGTTAAAAAATAATTTTATCAAAATCAATTGGATGGCACTTAAAACCATGTTTATTATGTTATAACATAACATAATATTAAGAATAATAATAAACAAAAAAAATAATATAAATGATAATTTCAAAGTTTAAAATCGATTGGGAGGTGGCAGCACTTCAAAATCCACATACTGGGCCGTAATCATCCATATGCTAAGTTAGGGTTGAGTTTGAGGGGATTTTTTTCCTAAGTGACCGACATTCCATTCTTTCATGTCGGTGCCCTTGTTACACAGGAAGGCAAAAGTTTCATGTCGAATACGATCGTAGATATAAAGGGTACAAACTCATCGGTTACGGTAACAAGCGGACGAGGCGGATGACAACGGTTCTTACCAATCTCGCCGGCGAGGAAAGTCAACTCGTTGTCTTCTGCAGCCTCGAAGTCGTAAAGCGCACGCACTTTGCGCGCGGGCGGCGCGGGCGCCGGCGCGTCGGCGTCCACGCGCGGGTACAGCGCGCCCCCCGCGCCGCCCGCGCCCCCCGCGCCACCCGCGCCGCCCGCGCCCCCCGCGCCACCCGCGCCGCCCGCGCCCGCGCCCGCCGCCGCCGCCGCCGTCTCGCGCAGCGACAGCGCGATGGCGCGCGCCAGCTCCTCTTGCTCGCGCTTCTCCGCGGCGCTCGCGGCCTGTAATAATCATTTGTGATATTTAAAATGGGAACATTTTCGGACGGACTTACGTTTAGCTATATATATGTATAGCTTCGCGTCGAATACCTGAGCGTCGGCGGCGGCCACGGGAGCGGCGGTCGGTCTCTCGCCGGCTTCGGCGCATAGTTTTGCATGTAGCGAGGGAATGAGATCGAGCTGCGGATCGCTTCGGAACTCTCCCTCGGCCCACTTGCGGAGCATCGCGCGTAGTTTCTGCGCGACTGTGGGCTGCGCTCGCGCCACCAGACGGCGGAACTCGGCTTCGAAGTCGCGCGATGCTACCTCGAGATGAAAGAGGCGGCCGCAGTTGGAGACGCAGGCGTCGAGTAGCGTGGCGGCGTGCATCTGCACGTGCGGGTCGGCGTGGCCGAGGCGCCGCAGGACGGCGCGCAGGCAGTCGCGCGCGTTGGTGGCGTTAGCGCCCGCGCGGTCGCATATTTCCAAGATCAGACCCCATTCCTCACTTGTATTATTTTCGCTAGTCGCCCTCTCTGTTGAAATACGAGTTACGAGTGAGTCTATCACACTAGACTTAATTATTAATTATTACAACTACATATTAAGGTTATTTTTTATCACCCAAAATTGAGTAGCTTTAAAATATTGTAATGAAAATAAGTTAAATTCAGAGCAAGACATTTTCTTTTTTTTTTATTGTGCCGATGTATTATTCCGTGTCCGACACATCATCGCGATTTAATTCGATACCAACGCCATCTAGCGAAGCCATAGAACATGAACATACAATTATATGTGGTTTAATATTTCAAGCAAGTATTGAAACCAAATAGATATTGAACACTATGTTAACTGTTACTCACACTTACACCATCAACGTTAATTATTACGTATTTACGATTAATAGGTATCAAGTATTGATTTAAAGTAAAATAAATATTTAAGTAATTCTGGCAAATTTAGGTAATTAACGACTGCATAAAATCCTACCATTTTTAGGCATTGCTGGCCTTACCAAGTCATGAAACTTGTCAGTGCAACAAACTCTGTTGCCAAGTCATAAACGCATGCTTGTTTATTATACTTTTTTCTTATAAATAGCTATCCCCTTTAGATAATACTTAAAATATAAGTACAAAATAGTCTTTTCATAATAGAGTATGACAGCTATATTGTCGCTAATAAAAAACATAATGAAATGACTTGCTTAAATACTTTTTATTTGAAATTAATAACCAAAACCTGTAAATATTGTATTCCAATGTCAAAATCTTCTTTAGATAACTAAGACTGAAATCGTATTGCTAAAAGAAACTAAACAGATCAATTTTGTTAAACTATTTTTTCTACAACAAATTTATTTACATTGTGTTTAAACAATCTGGTGTCTCATGCGCATGGAGTGGTATCAGCTAATGTCTTTTTACTAATATTTACTGGGATCACAAAATAGCTATTACAGATGTAAACATTTGGGACTGAAAACTAGAATCGGTATTTGGTTATTAATCTCATGCTTGCTGGATGATGCATCAATAAATTAGTTGTTAGCATTAATCCGCAATCAGTAAATTAGCCTATTTAAAGATTTACATCTCAGGAAATTTCAAGTCTTAATAAAATTGAAATAATACAATGTTAATTTCTAAATTTGTACGAGTACAATTTATTTTAAAATAACTCGAAATACTAATTTTCTATTTAAGTCTACTCTAGTGTTAACATGCCCTGAAACATGCATGCTGCGTGTCCCACATGTGCTGTCCAATGTACTCTCTTCCAATGGAGCATCTTGAGACGTCATTTATTTTTAAAATCACTATCATCACACTCTTGGGTATGGGCCTCTCTGAGCATCCCATCTGCCTCTGCCCTGCGCAATCTGTTCAAGCCACTTTAACATTGCCATTCTAAATATATATATTTGATTACAAAATAGTATTTTATGATCTTTTTAGTGTGAACATAATACTTGAAAACATTCATTAAAATTTATGAAAAACAACACAAATTAAATATTTCGTTACTTTAGTCTTATAGCTTTTTTATAAATGGCTCTCAACTGTTTTCCATAATATCTTTTTCACCCTATGCCCTATCAGTTATACTGTATAAAATACAATACCTAAAAACTCGTTATTTTATACAGAAATAAGTTAGTTATTTTTTCAAAATTAAATCAATTTTATTTAAAAAACACTTCCATGATAAAAATGAAGATTTTTATTGTGTACTAAATTTTTTTATTATAATCTAACAGCCGAGGAATATGTTTTAGCCTTATTGTTTATAAAATAAAAAATCAAAGGAGCTCATTAATTTCACACAGAATTGAAGAAAGCAACACTTTATGGTATTTTATAAAAGCAAAAAATTTAAAAAGCCTAAAATAAGCTTAATAATTAAGCCATAAATAAAATTTGAACAAATGATAAGTTTGATGACTCACTTTAGTTAACATTACCACAAAATTTATGAAATTGTCATCTTAACTTTAGGTTTATAATATAATTTACTAACTTACTTGAATAATTCTGTAGATTATAATGTTCTCTGACGGATTTGAGATATTTAAAATCAAGTAAAGAAAAGTAAAAATGAATGAAACAAAAACAAAGCAAGATATACAGTCTACTCGTTACACGAGATAACGCGGTTATTGACATCAATATTTATCTTAAGAATATTTTCGTATTCAAGCTCAGCCCTTTGTAAACCATCTTAAATAGAAAAATACATACCCACATCCTGATCAAACGGTGATGAAGTTCCGAAAATTCCCATTGTTATGAACGTACTAATTATGAGCTGTTGATCCTAATAGTCCAAGTAAAAATAATATTTTCAAATTTCAGTTACATGGAAGGTGATTTTACATTGCATTTATTCCGTGTTATTTAAATTTTTACGCCACTATATACTATATCTCGGGCTGATTTGATTAATTATAATTAAAACCACTTTTACGCCACTGTTTGATAAAAAGTCAAGTAAATTGTCACGACTCACTGTCAAGTGTCAACTGTCATTTATATCGATACGTTCTGAATTACATATCAAATGAAGAAATTAACACTAAAACCCATGGCAAACGTAGTTCATTACAATTAATTTATTTATTCTTTAGTCGGGAAATAAATACTACAAATATAAAAAATAGCAAGTTGACATAAAGAAATCCCCGCTTCCCTTAAAAACTATCATAAATAAGAAGCAGAGAAAATAAATAAAATGTCAGCACCTGAGATTTTCGTTCCTTTGATTTGAAATGAAAACTGTAATATTTTGGCAAAGAAGTGGTAATTTTTATGTAAAAAATAGTAAAAAAAATCCAGCGTATACCAGGACTTTGGAAAGTCGATAGCACGATAGTGAGCTCTGGGGCTGACTTCTACCAACTCACGATCGTGAGTTTTTAAGTTTTGATGAGATTTTAATGCAATGATGGCGTCAGCTTTCCTAGAAATTATTTGTAATGAAATAAAAGGCATCTAGTTATTAGAAAGGACTTATTTAAACATTATAGTTTAGGTATAAAATTAAAGTTTTGTATTTTATTGTAATACAAATTATCTTTTGACAGACGACTTAGAAATTAAAAGAAAAGAACCAAAATTCAACAGTTTTACGAAATAAGCAAATTTAAATAAACTCATGTAACTTAGGAAACAAAAACTTAATAAAAAAAAAACAAAGAAATAAACTCAAAAGCCTTTCTGACTGGAAAAAAATAATATTAAACTTAATACTTAGATAATCTTTGAAATATACTTCTAAATCACAGTGTTATTATAGGAAACGTTGTAAAATTAGTAGACTAGTTTCTTTGGTGATACAAATAAAAACAGTCTTTATCACGACTCATGCACAAGTAAACATCACATTTACGGCACCTAATTTTAGAGCGAGATGAACAAATCTCTGAGCGACATTTGCGAGGAGCTTTCAAGTCGTCAAATACAGGAAAATGTTCATATCCATCAAACCTCTTTCCCACAGACGGATGATTAGCGGGTTTGTATCTGTCCGAAGTTTGTGCCCGCGTTTCAAGTAATGGGGATGAATCGCGCCGATCTCTGCCAGGAGTGCAGATGAGAGTCTCAGCTACTTCAAATCTGAATGAAAGGAGATCTTGAATTCGACTTTTTGGAAGGCCTTTAGCCAATAAGTCAGATCTGTAGAGACGCCACGAATTTACCATTGCTAGGTCTATAAAGTGGAGTATGACCTTGAGAGTCCATTTTCGGGTCTTCATGAATGTACGGTAATATTCCATAGATTGGTCCAAAACATCCACTCCACCCATAAAAGAGTTGTAGGATGTTACAATTTTTGGAGCATCAACATCAACGTAGCATTTTTCTGATTTATTGTAACGCTTTACTATGTCGATTGTCGTACCCCCAGTACAATTTGATGCTGTCAATACCGCCTTGCTGTCCTTCCATTTGACCAAAACTACGTCGTTAGCCACTCTTTGTTCAATTTCTCCTCGTATCATTTTTTTGTCATCTTTGAACTTAAGCTGCTGTCGATCTGGTACACGGTTAAGCATAATTGTTCCTGTGCCATGATAGCCCAATTTCGTCAAATTTTCCAACAAGGGAACCGTTGTGAAATATCGGTCAAAAAAAATGCAGCTCCCGCGTGGAACACTTTGACTCAGGCGAAGAACTACAGCCGGTCCAAGCCCCAAAGGATGGGAAAGTGCGGAATTGTTGCCGTAATAAATTTCAAAATCCACCATTAGCCCTTCACTGGTAGTAACCACGAAATTCTTAAGACCCACTGGGCGAGGCTTGTTCTTTACTAGCTGGCGAAGATGACACTTGCCTGTGAAAGGTATCATTTGTTCATCAATTGCATACCTGCCCGGTGTCTTTTGAATTTTGTTGCAGCCTTCTCTCACAATCGCGATTATTGGCTGAACCTTCCAGAGAGGATTTATTGCTTCCGAGATGGGTGGAGAGTCGGAATCCACGACGTGCAAACTGTTTCTTAAAGTTGTCAGTCTATCTCGTGTCATTGCAGAAACAATCATGTCAACTTTAATACTTCTGCGCCAGTACATTGCAATCCTGGGATATGAAAGTATACCCATCAGTAGATGGATACCAATCCATTTTTTTATTTCCTGTTTGGTGGTATTTAAGACTCGTCCAGTTTTTCTTAAATAGTACAAGTTTGTACACAATGCCATGCGCTCGTAAAAATCATCTTTATAATAATCATTATAATATTCCACCGGCGATCTTATTTCATTGGGTTGTGGATGACCTGAAAAGTTATGTAATTTATCGACGTAATCAATTTTCTTCCATAACCTTTGACGAGCAGGCAATTTCACTTTAATAGCCTTTGATTTTTTTGTTAATTTTGAACTAGGCGTCTGCTTTGACTTTTTCGAACAAGATAGGCCTGCTTCACTATCATCCATGTTTTTAGACGTAGACTTCCTTTTAGACACTTTACCTTTGTTTTTTTTCAATTGCCCAGTTGCCACTGATGGACGAGGCGAAGAGGATAACTCGACTTCACCTTCTTCATCATTTTCCAGCTGCGAAGGAATGAACTCTTCGTCGTCGTCTTCGAAGTCCAACTCGGAACAGTTACCATCATTGAGGATGCCCAAGATGAGATCGACGTTCAATTGCACGTCTGTCGTTAAAAAAAAAATCGAAAAATAACTTAAAAATGAATGAACTCACGATAATACGTTGGTACAATTGCAACCCAACAATTTTGTTGTAAATTAAGTCGGTATTTACAAGAAATATAGTGAAAACTTATAAATATTCAGATGTGTCATATACTTAATAATGTAATACAATCAAATATCAATGATTTCTTACAAAATTTGCAAAAAAATAAATATTACTTACGACGTCCAGTGACTGGGTCAAGAAACGCAGCCATCTTGCCGGCGCGCTCGCGGCTACTGATCGCGCTAGCCACCAAAACCGTTTCCTATTGGATAGATCGATGAGCGCACGACCATGCGAAGTCGGTTTGACGCGGAGAAACGAATTTCGCGCGAACATATAATATTTCAAACAAGAAACTCACGATCGTTTCATTCGGGTGCGAAAGGGTTATAATAAATATTATTCTTTCTTGTATATAAATATACTAAGTTCAAATAGTGTACTATTAATTAGGCATTTGTTTTTTTATTAAACTATTTGTTATACATTCTAATTGTGTAAATATGGTAAATAAAGTGAAACGCGTGAGGAAAACTAAAAAACGTTTATATAAATTAAGCGCCGAACATACATATGAACGATATTAAAAGGTAAGAGTATTTTATTAGTAAACATATATTTTTTTTATAAATTATGAATATTGAAAACATCTATTAGAAAAAATGTACAATAAGTTCGCATAGAATCAGATTTTTCGAGCTATTATTTAAACATTACAGTAGAGTATTTGGTCAAAGTGAGAATAACATCAATTGAGAGTATCTACATTCGATCCAATTTGACTCATTTACTCGAAGCAATTTGATATTTCTCATTAAGAGTACTATTTAGATTATTATTTATTATTACTAATAATTATTATTTATTACTATTAATATTTAGATACATATATTTTAAAAACATACCTTTATAATTAATAAAAATATATTTACTAACATATATTTATTTTTTACAGAATAAAGAAAGTCGAAAACAATAATACGGAAGCTATTTATATTGCGTAAGAGTTGATTTTATCGATTTTGTTTATAATAGGAATTAAAGTTATGTATGAACTAATTTTAATAATAAAAAAATAATTATGTGTAATGACCTCTACACTTTACACAAAATAATTCACTCGAAAATAGATTCTTCTACCTTTGTCATTTTATATTTATCTATTTTGTCTATTCTATGTATGTAATAAAATCGTAACTGATCGAAATCTGTACAAAGAAGATATTTGTGAAAAAATAGTACTGGGGATATTTGTTAATGCGAGAGATTACCAAAATATTATTTTTAGAATATTTGTCTGTTTGTCTGTTTATTTATTCGTTTGTTAGCGCTAATCTCGGAAAAGGCTTAAGCGATTTGGATGCGGTTTTCACTGAATTACTGTAGTAATAATAGTAAGTAAATACCTTGGAGTAACATATTATAGCGTTTGTTTTATTAAAATCGGGATGTTATGGAACCGGGGCTGTTGAGTGACTGGATAGCATTTGGACGTTGCAGCATATATTATTCAAAGATAAAAGTAGCCTAAGTTACTCCTTATTACATCAACATCGGCCAGTGAAAGTCCCGTCAAAATCGGTCTAGCCGTTTCAGAGATTAGCCGGAACAAACAGACAGACAGACAAAAAGGTTATTTTAGTATATGTACCGTGTATAAATTGCATTTAGTAAAAAGCGGTTATTTTAATATTACAAACATACACTCCAATTTTATTATACGTATGGATTCAATAATAGACTATAAATATTTAATAACTTATTGACAGATAATTCTGAATTTATTATCTTTTTTCGATAATTGTATTATTTAAATTTAATTTATTTTCTTAGACTAATAATTCAATTGGATGAATGTATTGTTATTAGTTTAATAGCTTTAAATATTCAATGTTATTCAGAGAATTTAAGTATTATTATTACATAATTTTAATTTATATATTTACTGTATTTTATTATTTTTTGATTATTATATTTAAAAAAAACCCCTCACTGTATTAATATAATTGTTAAGAGCATGCCGTGTTCACGTGGTTAGGAATGTAATCTAGCTCAAAATTCTGTGAGTCCGTAATTTTAATGTACATATTTTCTGATTGAAACAGAATAGTTTGTGTACCTATGAATAAATAAATAAACAGGTTACATAGAAGATATTGCTCTCTTAAATTTTTAAAAGTCTTTCGAGATAAAAGTACAAGAAGTATTTCGTCTGCTCCTTTCGATTTCTTCGAAAGTTCTGTCCCTTTTAATAAAATGTAAATTAGTTTCGGGCATATCAGGCGTCAGAAGAGCTGGAGATATTACGTGTGGGTTACGTGTTAAAAAATCATGAACAAAGGCTGCACTCGGTCGAGCTTTCACATCTTGCTGCCAGCATGCCAACAATAAGTTTCGTCTGAAAATATATAAACGTACAAATTTTGATGTTAAGCTGTTGCATCAATCAGATAAATATTAAAGGCATTTTTCGCTTTTGATACTCACGTATGTTTTGATGTGTCTGGAGGAAGTGGTGGATACCCACCCGATTTAACATAGGCAACTACTTGTTCGAGTGGCCAGTCACTATACGGACGAGCGCCGAGTGTAGACACCTCCAATATTAATACACCAAGTGACCATATATCTGATGCTGGTGAGAATACACCTTTGATTAGGCTCTCAGGAGGCATCCATAGTACAGGAAACAAGGTACGACGAGTCGTTATGTATAGAGTTGCTTCACTTTCTAGCTCGCGAGCCATTCCAAAATCAGCTAGTTTTAGTAATCGATTTTTGTCCACGAGACAATTCGCAGCACGCACATCCCTGTGCACTAGTCTTTTATGTGCAAGATATTCGAGTGCTCGAGCTGCTTCTCGTGCGAATCGGGTAAGTTCACCATCAGATACTTCCATTACTTCCTTAGCAGGGACTTCATGGCGTCGAGCACTTATAGCAAATTGTCGACGGAACGTTAAATATCTATGTAAGTCGTTGTAATGTGCATGTTCCATTAACACAATTGGAGGTCCTCCACCTATACAAACACCGACAAGGCGTATAACGTTTTCGTGGCGCAATGGCGCGAGGATGCATGCTTCACGTAAAAACTCATTTTCCTTGTAAAGTCCAATGCAACACTTCGGTTCTTTTGCAGCAACTAGGACTATTTTATCGGGTTTCCTTAATTCTGCAAATCGTACTTTCCCATTACTACCAGATCCAATAACGTGGAAAAGTGTGATCGAATTACGCTGTACTAAATACGTATCCAACCAAGATACGACTCGTTTACTTTCCTCTTTTTCACGACGGCTTATGCTTGACAGTCGAGCGCGTCTAGCAACATATATCGATATGATTGCAAATGTAAATATAGCGATAGTAATGCAAATCGTTAATAGATGACAGCGAGGTGCGAATGGATCCCCTGTTGTAAATGTTATACAGTAGTATCTGTCCATTGGCTGCATCCCAACAATTTGAGTACACGTAGTAGAGTTGTTAGGCCAAACGTCAACTATACCTTTGGGAGTGATATACCACAAAGCGACTGAAGAACCTGTGTTTCCGTGCCATTTTTCGATAAATACTAACTTTTCACCAGCTTTACTTTTAAGCTCTTGTGCGGTTCCATTTACTATTATTTTTTGCAGACTTTTTGAAAAATTCCTGAAATAATATATTATTAGTAGAATATTATGACGAAATTTTAAAATATAGTACACTTGATATTTAAAAAAAATGTCCCGCTTCAAGCCCAAGGTATCCTCTCCTTTTCATGAAAAGAGTTAAAAAAAATTATGAGCCAGTGAACGATTTTTTTCAACAAGCCTCATAGTACGTAAATATGGATTACAAAGCGCTAAAAGATATTTAAAATACACACTTACAAAGCATTATCGAGGCCGTGAAGATCATATATTTGCGAAGGATATTCTTTAACAAAATTAGCAAATCCTTGACCAAGAAACAGGAGAGCGTCTGCCAAAGACGCAGAATTTGATGAACCAGTAAGACCGTTTTCGTGAGTCTGCCATAGTTTACGAAGTTCGTTTTGCATTTCTATTGAACCGCCTGCAGTAGGTCCTCCTCGCCATGTCAACCCTAACGTAAAGTGGTACATTTCGTCCCAGTCATTTTCAACATTGCATTTTGCCACTCTCCAATCTCTCACTATCCAAACAAAACCAGCACCTGGTGTCATACCGAGGTCCAATGCAGTACATAAAATAACACCAGAAATATTTGAATTTGTATTAACAAAGAAAATACGAGCATCTAAAGTTCGGAATTTTTCCAAAGTGACTCGAACACTTTGTAAATTGATAATTTCCTCTCGGATGAGTAATTTTTTTTCGTTGAGCAGCATATTAATAATTTTTTTTGAGTAAGTCGTGTTATCAGACAGTATAGCTACACGCATCCAGTTGCATCGTTGAAGCAATTCTAAATAAGCATGGGTAAGATTCATTAAGGATGCTGTGACTGCGTGCACTACAAGTTTAGTATCTAAAGCTACTTCCGGTAAGGTTGGACCTGCTAGCAATAGCGGTAGTTGGCCATATTCAGCGGCATTTGCCACAGCAGCAGTAACCATCCAACCCCATGCTATGGCACCTGCTATTTGCTGTTCGCGAGCCAGTGCAATGATTTTCCATGTAAAATTTTCACTATCAAGGCAGTCAACCAATGTTGTCAATGTTAAGTTGTAGTGGACTTCTTTTATATTAAGTAAGGACCCTGCTATCTTTAGAACGTTTATGTGTTCTTCTAAGTCTGGATCGTCCTTGCAAAGAAATATTTTTATTCTATAAACAAGCGGTAGTTGACGGTTATTATTTGCAGTTAAAGTCCAATTTTCAATCTTATTTTTATTTTGAAAAGCCCACAAACAAGCTGCTTCTTCAATATTTTGTAAGTATATTTCATTTTGGAGTATTTCCCAAAGATCTGTAGTTTCAGGTGCAAATCGACTTACGAAATTCGATATTGGAAGTGCAAAACGTTTCATAAACCCTCCATTACCGACACGAACAGCTATACTAGAGTCAAGCACGTAAGAGCAGCGATTAGAAGATTTAACACATAATGGAGGTTTTACACGAAATACTTTTGGATTGCTTTCCCAAATGTCTTCATCAAGGAAAAGGAAGGATTTGTTTTGTTGTTGCAGTTCTAAGATTTTTTTTCGCAGAAGTAAGTCAGTTTCGATGTACACAATTTGTAGCGGTATCTCCGAGTCTGTGATCCACCGCTGCAACTCAACCGCGACTCCGATATCGTGTTGACTTTCATTGCGCGCTAACACAGCAAAGCATTCCTCGCAATCCCTGTGGTATTTGTAATATATTTATTATACATTTTTAAAACCTGAAATTTTAAGCTTTGGTCAAAATATTATTATTTTGACATTTAACAAGATTATTATTATATTATATTACATGCGTCGTTAGCCCAACCTATACACTTTTATTTATAGATTGTCGTCGTGTCTCGTTTAATGACGATAATGATAACAATTATAATTGCATGCAATAGTATATTAAAGTCTTCGATCAATTGTATCTACGAGTACAAGTTATTCCGATGGATAAGTTCTGTAGAGTGGGGGCCTCGCGTTTCCCATTTCAGACGGCCCTCGGGGTGGATAGCAGCCGGCTTGGCCTCGCGCTGTCCTACTCACTAGTGAGGAGTGGGGGACGGGTGAGATCCCCTTCGCCCCCTAAGGAGAGCTCCACTGAGCTACGAATTTGTTTGTGGTTTATAGACACGATCCTGCAACCGATCCGTGCCATCGTATTGCATATAATACGTAAATCTATGGTTTGGTTATCTTTACATCTTTTTCGAAGGGAATAAGCTATACTTTCTTTAACTATGATGAGAAAATTAATAAAAAGCATTTTTTGCTACTAGAATATACAGTAGACTTTAAAATTATTAATATTGTTTGATTCCAGTCCAGTCAACTTACGTATTTTGTTTTGAGATGTTTTTAGATTCTATGAATCTACATTTATTTAGAATAGTTGCAACGCTTGAGAGACCTAAAGCTGAGTTGTTAATTAAATATTCGCACTCCTCAAACGGCACGTGAGCCAGCAAATGTATAGAAAAATCAGATGCTGCCGAAGTGAGGGCGGTCACCAAATCGACGTGGTGCGCCTCGGCGTTGCATCCGGAGCTGGGCATGTAGGCTACCGGCGCCACAACGGCTATACTGCAACAAACGAAACGAGATTACATTTAAATATCAATATCAGCTAAGATTGGGTTTCCAGACTGTTAAGAATTTGTAGATAAAAAATGCACAACGTATGCGTGGGACCTCAGGTGTTCACGTGTAGCGTCTTAGATGAACATTTACACCATCTACCATCTTATTTTGTCGTTTTGTATAATTATTGGTGTCTTTATTAATATATAAAATCTTTTCATTCACTCTTTATCGTTTCTTTTTTCTGCATTCATGTCTGCGTTAATCGAAATGCGTCTAAACGCACACATATACAATGTAGTTCCCAATTTTCTTACATATAGGTACGTAAGATAGTAGCGTTTCAAAAATAAAGTAAATGAAACTGTTTCCAAGTATTGCCGTGTCATATTAAAACTCTATAGAAGAATGTGACATTCGAAAAATACCTTGGCCAATTAGTCATTTGGGTAAGATTGCACAGATCGGCTGTAGCTAGTTTGAGTCGCGCCGAGAAGCCTAGGATGTCTCTCACCGTCACCAGTAGCAGCGCAGCTGCAGCGCGCGGCGCCCCACCCTCGCCGAACACCGTCACCGGCATCTCTTCGCCTTTTACTCGCACTGGAACATCTGCGGTCAACATCATTCATCACGTCCGTTGTATCCACTGACCCATATAAGGGTCTCTAGAGAGCCCCTGGGAATATTTATAGTACTTAATAGTTGTAATATTTGTACTTCATGTCATACGTGTAAATCTTAATAAATATTAAGCAATTATTTGTTCTAGGAAAAAGCAAATTTGAAAAAAAAAAAACTTTTTGTTCATTTTTTTTTAATTTGCTTTTTACGTCTGAGTACACAACTGAAGACAACAGGATAAAACAAACCAAACGGGTTTGATTTAGAAACTTAGAAGTAGTTGGAGGTGTGCAGGCAGCTGTCGGGTTTCAGCTGAATATAAGCAACTAATGAAATGTGTGGGGCATGCGACACGATGCACGGTGCATGGTGCGCGCACGTAGTAAACATAATCAAATAAAAATGTAATGCAATATGTCTTGTAACAAACGATAAACAAACATTTTTTATAACAATAATTATGAAATGGTAGACACTTTATGTTTTTAGTTATTATACTCCCTGTTTATTTATTGTTCGAATGACTAACGATTTCGACGTCGAGTTGTCGCGCGGATAGAGCACGTGGTCGCTACCCGGAGAGCGCGTTCGCATAGCACGTATGAGTTTCCATGTGCTTAATTTGTGTTTATAATTCGTCTCGTGCTCGGCGGTGAAGGAAAACATCGTAAGGAAAAATGACCGTGTCGGGCTAAATTCAGCCACACGTGATAACTAAACTATCTATTAACTAACCTAATAATATTAATTTAAATATAAATTTTTGCTTTATACA
Organism: Vanessa atalanta; assembly: GCF_905147765.1. Classification (NCBI taxonomy): domain Eukaryota; kingdom Metazoa; phylum Arthropoda; class Insecta; order Lepidoptera; family Nymphalidae; genus Vanessa; species Vanessa atalanta. Next base: position 42,138 of record NC_061873.1, read on the forward strand.
CACAACCAACAGGCGAAAATATTGCACAAAAAAATGTGCTTCATTGTGATCCACGTAAATGAAGTGCATTGGGCACTACTCATGAATGCTGCGAGTATATTTATTATTATGAGTAGTATATAGGTATATGTATGTGGCTGAGAGTTTATTCATCGAATCTTTGTCAATTATTTAATAAACAACGTATTCCTACGTCTACATGCACCAATTACTAGAGTCGTGAAATAATCTATACATATCAACGAAATTAAAGTGTATGTATGTAAAATATTTTGTCTTATACCTACTAATATTTAATTTGGAAAAAACAGACAAAGCAAGCTCAGAGCCCCGTACAAGCCGGTTGTATCGTTGAGAATTAAGATGTTATATCTCTCAAGTTGTACGAAGTATTCCTGTTTGATTGAAGAATAGCAATAGAAACACTGCGCCCCCTAATATAAAATTGTTTTGAGTAAGTAAGATCGTAAAGGGGAGATTTATTTTATCTATTATGCGATCCAACGTGCCTCACCTCGATGTGCGAGCTGCCACTGCGTCTGCAGGTCGGAGCACGGGCTCGCACTCAGCGCTGAGAGCGTGAACAGTGCAGATAAAGACACAAAACAACCTCTCGAGTTCCACATACTCCCGGTACTAATTAAATAATATTGATTGGACGTTCGGATAGGATAACCAACACGTTGACTTTCTAGGACATCCTGTCAATCTTACTATTGATATATCAAACAGTTTAAATATTGCTCATCCCCTATTTATTATTTAAATTTATAGTCAATGCAGGGCGTTAACAGCACGAAATGAGAATATCAGCGATTATTGACCATCTTACTTTTGATATGTTTCTACTTATGTGTTAGTGCCCCTCCCCAACATGGGAGATGGGCACTCATAGTTCCTTCGTTTGGCTACACCTATCTGTTGCGATAGATATATCTATGTTCAATATGAGATTTCGAAACTGCATAGAAATTATTACGATTGTGCGTCCGAGCTTTTTAGATGAATTATCAATAACACACCGATAATATCAAAGTTAATGTTTTAATATAGTGTATTGTATATTTATTTCAGTGTTGTGTAGCTTTGTTAGTAATTATTAGGTACATTACATGTTACATTAACACATTTGTTACGCTCGTGACTCGGCTGTTTTTTTTTTTTATGGCATAGGTGGCAAACGAGCAGGAGGCTCACCTGATGGAAAGTGACTACCACCGCCCATGGACATCTGCAACACCGGGAGGCTTGCAGGTGCGTTGCCGGCCTTTCAGGAAAGAGTACGCTCTTTTCTTAAAGGTTCCCAAGTCGTATCGGTTCGGAAAAACCGCCGGCGAAAGCTGGTTCCACAGAGTGGTTGTTCGAGGCAGAAAATGTCTTAAAAATCGCGCTGTTGTGGATTTTCGGACATCTAGGTGATGCGGGTGATATTTGGAATTTTGACGAGATGTCCGAAGGTGAAATTCAGCAGCCGGGATTAATCCAAACAATTCCTAGGAACATTCCCCGTGATAAATTCTGTAGAAGATGCAGAGCGATCCAACATCTCTACGCAAAGCCAAAGGATCAAGCAGATCGGAAAGGGCTTGATCGTCGATAATTCGAGCCGCTCTACGTTGGATACGGTCAAATGGAAGGAGCTGGTACTGGGGAGCACCCATGGCCGGCATGTGAGGCCGAATTTGCGCCTTGTATAGTCTTAGACGATGGGCCGACGTGAAATACTGTCTTGCCTTGCTGAGCACACCCAGCTTTTTTGATGCCAATTTGGCTTTGCCTTCCAATTGACCGCGGAACTGAACGGTGCTCTAAACATCGACGCCAAGTATTCCGATACTAGCTGTGGCGGCTAACGGAATGTTCTCGAATCGTGGAGATACGACAAATGATGTTTTTTAGCAGTTAACGCGCAAACTTGCGTCTTTTTGGGGTTGAAATGGACTAGGCTTAGCCGACCCCAGTTCGAGACTTTGTTCAACGAAGACTCGATGTCAAACACAAGTTTGTTCCGGTTTTCTTCAACGTTTTCCCGAGAAATATTAGCACGGCCGGTGTATGAGGTGTCTACGGTGCTGTCGTCTGCATAGCAGTGAATGTTACTGATTTGCAACAAGTCATTGATATGCAGAAGAAACAGAGTGGGTGATAGAACGCAGCCTTGTGGAACACCAGCATTGACGAATTTTAAGTCAGAGCATGCACCGTCGACAACGACCTTGATGCTCCGATCTGCCAAAAAACTGGTAATCCAATTGCATAATTTCCCGGGAAGCCCATAAGAAGGAAGCTTCGAAAGAAGCGCTTTGTGCCACACGCGATCGAAGGCCTTCGCTATGTCCAGACTGGCTGCTAATGCCTCCCCCTTGCTCTCAACTGCTTCCGCCCATCTATGAGTAAGGTAAACTAGAAGATCACCGGCTGAGCGACCCCGACGGAAACCGTACTGGCAGTCGCTAATCAGCTGGTACTCCTCTAGGTACCGCAGGAGCTGGCAGTTTATAATGGACTCCATTATCTTGGAGAACAAGGAGGTGATGGCTATAGGCCTATAATTGGACGGGTCTGAGCGGTTGCCCTTTTTAGGGATCGGATGTACCAAAGCAGTCTTCCAGGAGTTCGGGACGACGCCGAATGCATAGGATTGCCGGAAAAGACGCGTTAAGACCGGCGCCAACTCGGGAGCACAAGTCCGTAGCACGATTGGAGGAATGCCATCGGGTCCATTTGACTTATGAATATCCAAGGAAAGAAGTGCTTTACGAACTGCACTTTGCCGGAATTTAACCTCCGGCATCGTGGTATCACACCGCGGGATTGTTGGTGGTGACTTTCCTCGGTCATCCAGAGTCGAGTTCGCCGCGAAGAGAGAGCCTAAAAGATCAGCCTTCTCCTTCGCTGTATGGGCCAATGACTCACCGTCCTTGTGCAGAGATGGTAAGGAAGGCTGACAGAAATTCCCTAAGACAGCCTTGGCGAGAGACCAGAACGCACGTGTTCCTGAAGGGAGGCGCACCAGTCTCTCGCCAATTCTGCCAATGTACTCCGTCTTCGCTTTAGCGATCACGTTTTTGAAGTACCTAGAGGCAGAGTTATATTCCTTTCTGAATGCGCTGGTATTTACATCACGAGACGCTGATGCATTAGCCCAGTCTTGGTAGAGTTCCCATTTTCGGCGCGAAGGCGTTTTGCAGAAACGACCAAACCAGGGCTGGGACTTGCCACCGATAGGGACCGCAGAATACGGAATGAATAGTTCTATACCCTGAAGCACCACATCGGCGACAGAGTCAGCAACAACGCTCGGATCATCCGGCGAGAAACAAACCTGCCCCCATGGGTAGGATGCAAAGAAGGACAGCATCCCGTCCCAATCTGCTGACCTGTAGTGCCACACTCGGCGGCAGCCCACGAAACGAGGTCGTGAGTACCGCGCAACCGGGACTGTACTTCGGACGAGACAGTGGTCCGACGAGCCCAGAGGGGGATCGACGGTAACCTGGTAGCCATCCGGATGGGAAGTCAGCAGAAGGTCCAACAGGGAAGGTGTATGATCTTCCACATCTGGTATTCGCGTTGGCGAGGGGACTAATTGTGTCAAATCATATGCTAAAGCGAAGTCGAGAACAGATCTACCCGCATGATCGGTAGTGCGCGATCCAAGCCATTCGGCATGGTGGGTATTAAAATCGCCAAGAATTACGATCTCTGCGGATGGGATCTGCTGCAGCACGGAATCTGTAGCCATTTGGACGTGCTCAACCAGTCGGTCGGTTTCGGCATTACCGCTATGGGACCTATAAAGGCACGCGTAGATTCGCGGATGGTCGTCGCAGTCTACACGCAGCCAGATAATCGATAGGTCCTGCCCTTCAAGGCTGCCGAGGCGTCGAAAACAGATATCATCTCTGACGTAAACGCACACCCCAGCTCGTGGTACAAAGGAATGTTCCAATTTGTACCCGGGGTAAGAGAGAAAAGTCGTATCGGCAGGAGAGGATATCTGGGTCTCGGTAAGAAAGAGCAAGGCCGGCTTCGCCGTCTCAAGGTGGAAGTGAACGGCGTTCAAGTTTGAGTTGAGTCCCCTTATGTTGCAGAAGTCCACGGTGAGGGTGGTAGGGGTTGCCTTATGATGCCTGCTCCGCTTGCCCCGAACAGTGGCGAGCGCAAAATTGCCCCCCCCAGAATTCGGAGGGCAGCCTGGGCATCCCTGCTCAGGTTGTGTACGTCCTGAGCATGGATGCCCAGAGAGAGATTCTCCACCGCAGTCGCTGATGGTACCCTCCTGGGGTAATAAAAATAAATTCTGCACAACCATTATGTTTTGGGGGGGGAGGGGGATCGGGCCTCCGGGACTCTCACATACCGGACGAAACGCAGTAGCATAGCTACCATTTCACGTCGATTTTAAGTGAGAGAGTGGTACTTCACCGGGCGTGCCGGCCCATTCGGCTGCAACCCGAAAGTATGCAGTGTGGCACTACCACTAGTAAATGGGCTGTGTTATTTAGTTATTAAAACATAAGTAATTCTTAAGAGGATAAAGCAAACTTAGTAGGTCGGCAACGAGATATTTATATTATTTTATTTTCGGAACAAAGTTGTTCCGAAAATAAAATATCTGTCATTAAGTAATTTTGTGTCCTGACGTCCTGGTCACCCTACTGCTGATAACTAAACCTTCGGTTATCTCTTCCTGTGTCGCTCTACGTTTTACCTTATTTTAATTTTAAATAATTTTAATTTTATATTAACGTGCCCTATTTCATATATCATTGAAATAATGTAAAGTAACAATACGTAAGTTTCTAATTATTGTGTGTGATCTTTGGACACAGTACGAAGTAATGTCCGTAATTAATTACAATTAATTGAATACTGTTCTCGTTATTAAAACATCAAAACAAAATATACGTAAGTAACTTTGAATTTAAAAATGTATTTTTTGAAACGAATACTTTTTATAACCAGGTGAGTTTTGTTGTTTGTTTTTTCGCGATTCTGGCAATTACTACTGATCCCATGCGGAACGTTAATTTTAGTTTATATGTAGTTTAATGACAGACATTGGCTGTATGGCATTTTAATATGTTGCATATTTTTTGGGATGTAGCACACAGTAACTATTTGTAATGTAAAAATTGGCAAAAAAGTTGCAATAATAGATCTGCCAAAAGTATTTGGTTTCATTAAAGTATTAAAAAGTTCATGGTCTTCTTACAAGTATATATAAAACATACATATGTACATTCGCCATGAACGCATGAGCAAATCATATTAAAGAAATTTTGTGGTTAAGTATGAGACCATATTTTGATCAGTAGTGTTGCAAGTTTAATTAAGTAGTTCTTAACGAGCTCCAATTAATTATACTTTTGTGTCAATCGTTTTGAGTACAGAGATACAATTAAATACAAATAACTCATCAAGTTCATTCGTTTAATAAGTTGCAATATTTGCTGAACTTTCTGTACTCTCAGTTAATGGAAATTAAAATAATAATAATTAATAAATTTAATATTTTTATTTTATTATAAAATAATTCCTTTACATATAATTACACCATACGTTATTGCGGCCGATCACTCTGGGTGGACAACAAACGCTTCATTCAAAATGGAAATATCCTTATCCACGTTTACACACACACATACGTATAAATAAATATTATATTCTATTTTTTCATAATAAATTATAATAACTTACATAAGATAATATCTATTACATACAATTGACTAGAAAATATCGGAATGATAAGATATTCGAGGTGCGACCAGCCATTTAATTGTCCCTGCACGAGCAGTGTCACGTCAAAAACCGGTCCGTCTCGCGGGGCATGTCAGCGCTCAGGTACGTGGTGTCGGTGGCCTGCGAAGCGGGTGCCGCCCATGACACCCAGCGAGCCTCGGCGCGCTCCCGCGGCACGCGCCAGGGGGGCTCTCCGTCCAGCGAGAGCGTGTCGAGCGGCACGTCCAGGCACGGCGCCAGCAGCCGCGGTGCGTCCGCCAGGAAGGCGGCCACCTCGGACGCCGTCGGTCGCGCCTTGTAGTCGTGCTGCCAGCAGGACTTGATCAGGCCCTCGCTGAAACGGATGCGATGCAATATGTTACGTAAGGTTACGTTCGTAAACTACCTATGGATGCCTGTGAAGGGCATTCCTCTTCTTGAGAACATTTAAGCTGATTCATGTGCATTTAACTGAATTTTAGAGTACAACTGGTTTTCCGATGTCACAATTTGTTATTCATCGCAAAGGATGAAATTAACCCAAACTACAAACTAAGCACAAGAAACCTCAAAGATGTGTTACAGAATTTAAGCCGAAGATTTACGGTTAAAGTTACGGATACCCTATGTAACTAGAATTTACCATATATTGATTTCTAATACATTATTATAAAACAAAACTTACAGTTGGGGCTTCAGTCCGATCGGTAATTCAAGGGTCTGGCCTCCTTTCACTCTCGTGAGTACTTCGCTGTTGCTGAGGCCTTGAAAAGGTAAGGATCCGAACGTTACTATTTCGTACAGCAACACGCCGAAGGACCATACGTCGGACGCGGGCGAGAACACCCCGAGTGCGAGACTCTCGGGAGCCATCCATCGCACCGGAAGCATACCCTTTCGGCTAAATCGGTAGTAATCGTTCTCGAAAACTAAGCGAGTCATGCCAAAGTCAGCCAGCTTGACAACTCGGCGCGCGCTGACTAGGCAGTTGCGCGCCGCCACGTCGCGGTGCACGTATCGCAGCTGCGCCAGGTACGACAGCGCTCGCGCCACGTCCAACGCCATGCCCGTCAGGCGTCGCGCTGATACCTGCTCCTCCGCGTCCTCGCCGGCTGCACCCGCGCACGCTAGGTGTCGCCGCGCCAGCAGGTAATTCTTGAGGTCCCCGTGTAACATGTACTCCATGACAGTGCACACGGGCTCGGTCTTAGTAACCACGGCAAGGAGCCGGACCACATTCTTGTGATCGAAGCGTTTCATGGCTTCTGCCTCCGACAGAAAATCGAGTTTCTCCTCCGTACTTGCGCCCGCCTTTAGTGTTTTCACGGCGACAGCGGTCCACCCGCGATCTTCCGTCAGTAGAGCGTAGCCACCGTAGACCGTTCCGAAGGCACCCATGCCGAGTTTTCTATTGATGACGACGCGTTCTCGAGGTATCTCCCAGCGGTCGAGACCGATAGTCTTGGGCAACATCGAATGTAGTCCCAGTGCCTCCAGTCGGGAACGGTACTTGCGTTCTGCACGCCTCTTGCAATAGAACGCTATAGCGCTAATTGCTGCAACTGCTAACAATAACAATAAGGATCCAAGAATCACGAAAGCTGTGCGACAGTCGCAGCGAAAAAGATTTGCTATCGGTTGTAATGCACATTGTTCTCCGCCATCGTCTGGTATTCGGCCGTCTGCCGTCCGCCAGATCAGTAAGTCTTCGTGCAGTTCGAGCCGGTCGCGCTCCCAGCGTCCGACCTCGCGGCGGGCACGGCCGTCCCACTGCAGCACCACGAGAGGCGCCGCACGTGCGTATGCGGTACCATTGTCGTCATCCTTGCCAGCCGCCACCCAATTAAATTGTCCTGTTAGTCCTTTAAAATCAATTTTCGTTGCATTTGAAACCAAGGATCTAAAAAAAAAATGAAATAAAGATTTACCACATCAGTAACTCAATAACTCATAAAATAAATAGCATTATTAATCTTATTTCGAATGGGTGTACATTTATATGTAAAATATATAATAGCTGATTTTAAGCTGCCATGTCTCATGCTTAGCATCTCAGTTCCCAAGGTTGGTGGCGCATAGGTGATGTAAGGAATGGTTAATATTTCTTACAGGGCCTTTGTCTATGGGCGGTGGAGACCACTTACCATCAGGTGGCCCATATGCTCGTACGCCAACCAATGCCATATAAAAAAAAATAATGTTTAGTTTGAGTTTCTAGATAAATCGGTAGTATTCGGTCTCCAAAGCTAAGCGAGTCGTGCCGAAGTCAGCCAGCTTGAAAACGCGCAGTTGACTTAGCACATTGAGTAGGCAGTTGCGCGCTGCCACGTCGCAGTGCACGTATCGTAATTCACTCAAAATTAAGAAGAATATCTTACCTAACGAGCCCGAGATCATGTAGGTTATAGAGTGCTTTGGGTTGGTCGGTGAACAGGCGACCGAGCACAAGAGCCCACAGTCGCAAACTGTCGTACAGCAGCGCGGCGTCCGGGCCCACGCGTGCGCACGCACCGCCCATGAAGCCACATTGCGTGCGCCACCTAGCGCGCCATGCGCCGGCGCTATCTTCGCCTTCGCTCATAGTGGTCTTGTTCTGTCGATTGCATTTTTTATTTTAAATTTTATAAAAAGATTTAAGTAATAAAATGTTCTTAGCCAAAAGAACGTAAACTATTTACTCTCTTTTGGCTACCTACATCGCGGAATATAACGGTTTATTTACTATAAATATTAGGCAAATAATACTAATAATTAAAACTAACGTTTTCAGAATTGTCTAGCCACGGTAAAGCCCACTCAGGTACGACGCTCACGTGCCCGTCCAGCATCTCTCGAAGCTGCTCCCGCGAACAACGATCAGTGCGCCCAGACCGAGTCAGTGCGTCGGGAGTCAGCGCGGCAGGCAGCAGCCACACGGCCCCCGCGCGCGGCGTGAGGCCGGCCGCGTGTCCCGCACACAGCGCCGCCCGCGCCGCACGCGCATCCTCCACGCACAGGTAAATCACGCGCCCGTTCACCTCCACCACTCGTTGCGCCCACTGCCAAAGGGTAGTTACGAGTTATACAATATGAGAGGAAATACTAAAGGACGTCTTCTTCGCAAGAAATTAAAGAATGGTATAATTGCAGCTAATTTAGTAATATAATACCATGCCTGAATATAATAAATCGTACGTCAGTTCTAGTGAATTTACTTGCTTAAATTTGTGATAATAGAACTATAGTAAATAATTATCAAAGTAAAATATGGATTAAATTTTATTCATTATTAAATTTTTATATAACAATTTCGATTATGAATAATACTAATGATTTTTTTTTTAGTAAGCTATAATACCTCCTAAGCTAAGATGAAAATGTTTTTGTCACACAGAGAAATTTATTACGAATAAAACATATTTTTTCAGGGGTCTTTTGGGATTAAAAAAAGTAGGTGGTTGATCTTTAAAGTAGGATACTTTTTAAAGTAGGATTAGTAAAAACTATTCGTGTCGTGTTGGTAACCATCCCATCAAAAACATAAATGTAAAAATCAGAGCCAAGTTAAATATTATGATATATACCTTGGTTGTTGTCTTCAACGACAAAAGAAGTGAGATCTAAATTTGTGCCAAGTAAAATAGTCCTTTCTGAAATTTATTTATAACTACATAAAATATCATTTCTTCTTATAACTTGGGGTAATATATTGTTGCCTAAGGTCTGACTTGGCTAGTTCTTATATGTTTATAAACACAAATTGTAGTTTGTGTTTAGAATAACAAATTATAACTCAGAACATCTAAGAAGAATGGAGGACAGCTCAGTATTGCTTAGTTAGTATTAACGTACATTAAGAGCTGCGATGGTCCAGTCACTAGAAAACATGACAGACAGACAGACAAGTACCGTTGAATATTTGCGTGCTTAATTTGTGTTTATAATTCATTTGTAACAGGCTTAGAACTTACGAAGGCTATAATATAATTTGTATATGAGAACTAGCCAAGTCAGACCTTAGGCAACAATATATTACCCCAAGTTATAAGAAGAAATGATATTTTATGTAGTTATAAATAAATTTCAGAAAGGACTATTTTACTTGGCACAAATTTAGATCTCACTTCTTTTGTCGTTGAAGACAACAACCAAGGTATATATCATAATATTTAACTTGGCTCTGATTTTTACATTTATGTTTTTGATGGGATATCACTACTTTTTGTATATAAATTATTAGTAGGTACTTATTAATAACAATATTAATACCAAATGGTTTTTGTTAAGCTATTCTATTTTCTTATGTTTACGGGCTACAATTGTCTTTTTTTTATACGTTCTTATTTTTCTTGTAGGTACCTCTGAAATGTTCGAGTGAATTGCCCACTCAGTGTCCGGATATTTTTTACGCGTTTTCTGTTTATACTTAATTTGCCCAAGTAGGGGTGGTATAATGTGCGCAGACGGTTGTACTCTACAATAGAGCTCTCTTGTGTCTTGATTTGACTTGGACCTAAATTGATAAGATGTACTCCATCTAAGTTTTTAACTCTAGAGAGGCCAACGTAAGCCTGCTCTTTACTTAATATAAAGGAGCCTATGTCGAAAAGAGCACCGTCAAGGCGAAGGCCTTGTGATTTGTGTATAGTAGTAGAATATACTAAGCAAATAGAGAATTGTTTCCTTTGAACATATATGTACATTACTTAATATCTGTAACTTGGTTTGGCTTCTAGTTCGCAAATTAAATTATGTTTAAATTGAATTGTTATTTTACGTGCGCTATTGCTGTTGTCGACGTCCTCAATGTACTTTCTCTATTTTTCCATTGGCCCCATTCACCAGTCCTTTGCTGACATGAGCATGCTCACTCGATACTGTTCTTCCAAGCAATAAGGATCCCCGTTTGTAGCACTAGAGTACAAACTTAAATCATTCCTGTTACGATATACATACTCTACTACAGTCTCACGAAACCTATTTTATTGTTGTATACTAGTATACTCAAACAAACAATATGCAGTCGAATAGACTAGGCAGCTTCCATCGGAAGGCATTGAAATAATTCTTATGAGCGCGGTTGCCACTCGCTCAGACACGTCCGCGTTAAGGTTTAATCGCAACGCTTTTATCCCGCAGCTTCGGCGTCACGTCGTGCGCCGTGTACCGAAATGCCTATTTTTTTTTTTTTTAAGTATATACATATATAGATTTTGCACCATTGATGTGCGCTAAATGCTAGTTAATAACGTAATAAATACCAAAGTCGGCTATACTAATAAGTAATAAAACGGAAATATTTGGATTTAAAAAACTTAAGGGTGGTATTCAACTTGTTATATATTCACTTGAAGACCTTAAAATCCACATTAAGACCGGCTGTCATAAGTTTTGATTGCTAGTTCTTACATCATTTTTTTTATTACAGTTATTACAGGAACTAAGTATATAAGTGTTCCTATAGACCCAATAAAATGAAAAATTATAATAAAATGATAAAAAATTACCAGTTTCAGATTTTTTCCTTTATATTGGTCTAATTATCTACCTGCATGCCAAATTTGAACTTTCTAGATCACCTGGAAGTAGGATATAGTTTTGATCTATAGGTCAGTCAGTGATAAAAATGACGATTTTTAGACGTTAATATCTAAATAACCATTTGAGATGCGTTTATAAAATTTGGAACACATATGTATCTCGCAAGTCTCAATATATGAGCCAAATTTGACACATTTATGTCAAATAGTTTTTGAGTTATGAGGAGGTCAAAAGTGGCTCCAAATGGTTCGTGTAATATTACACACGGTGCTGCACGCCAGTTCTGTCACTAGAACTTGGCTGACACGCTACCGCGTGTCTAGATATCTAAAATTACCTAAAATCACTGCAGTTGTTTAGGCTGATAATACATTAACGTTTTTTTTTAATATGTGTGTGCGAACTGACTAATGGGCAACCATTTTGACAGTAAGTGATCACCACGGCCCAAGGATATTGGCGCTTTCGAAATATTAATATTCGTTACATCGCTAACACCACCATCACCATCCACTAATCTAGGGAGTTAAGAAGTTATGTCATTTGTCCTTGTAGTTAAAAAATAGTAAGTATTGCTGTTTGGCGATAGAATATCAGCTGACGTGTGATGGTACCCAACCAGACGGGCTCGCACTATCCCTACCATCAAGAGATTTATGAAATACTGATTAACTAACATACTTCCTTAGCTCGTTACCTGTTAAATTACAAATAAAATGACCATGGTATCATAACTAAAATAAAAATATATAATTGAAAATATGCTATTTTTTTACCTCTGCCGAGGAACGTGTCGTGTATCGTGTCATTCTGCAACAAGCTAATCCAGGTGATGTATTTTCTAGCGTACAATTGTTTAATAGTTATAATATGATAAGGGCACCCGCTTTTTGATTTTTGATTTTGATCTTGATAAGTACCTTTGTGAATATTTCAGGATCGTAGTCCGGTCGATCGTCTGGTAATTCGAGATGGGTCACGATGTCAGCCTGAAGGCGAGCGGCAGCTAAGGAGGCTCGAGTGGCAGGTTCGCTGAGAGCGGCCAAGCGACGCCACCGAAGTTTTGCAAATATTGAGCCAAAAACGGACGCGTACATGCGTGCATCTCCAGCAGCCAGTAATGCCAACGAAGCAGTCGGGAGCGCTTGTGGTGTATACGCGATGGCAGGTAAGCGAAATTCGAGGCCTTGGCGCGCCACATCGGCGAATGCGGACCCGCATGCGGGGCCGGCCACGGCTGACAGCCCGTCGTACTCACCCGTAACGGGGGCGTCGTACAGATATTGAACGGCGCGGGTCGCATCACAGTGATCGTCGTAAGTTTCCGTCTGTTGAAAATGAAACGTATCGGTTAGTCGTTACAACGGTAACAAGTCGAAAGAGATATTTTTAATTATAAATATTTATTGGTTACTTTACCTTAAATCGAATTGATCCCGACCAATTTTTTTCAAGATCAGCTTCCGCGAGAGCTGCGGCAGCTGCAAGTGATGACGCGTCATAGGTTTCGCGATGCGTCGTATTCGGTAAAAGTACAGCGACCCGAACTTCTCGGATGACATTTTTGGCAGGATGAGTGACAAGAAATTGATTTGCTGCCATTTTAGGGTCTGTATTGCGAGCTAAATGAGTCAGTTCGTGCAACTCTCCTGTGTTTAACCGCAGTTGTAACAGTGCCAGTAGCGCTGCACGAGAACGAGATAACGCCCTGGCGTTTACCAGCTTCACGAGACGACGACTTTCAAAAGGACATTCGTCGGCGTCTGAGTAAGCGTCACAAGGCGGAGGGCCGAGTGACGACATGAGGTTATGAGGGTATTCACCGAGATCGATTCGTTCAGGATCCCAATCACAAATTAAAGAACGCGTACCGAGTGCTCTCGTCGTGGCGGTTAATGGGGCTGCCATCGGGCGAACGCTCGCATATAGACGATAAAAGCGTATCACATCAAACAATAAGCGCGCTTCCCCCGCGTCTCTGCTCAACAACGTTGCGCATTTAATTTCATTCGGTACACACCACTCGGGAATTAAAACGTCTTGGCGGCTCTTTCTGAGAATTGAAAAAAATAACATAACATTATTTATTTATATTTTATATAAATTATATTTTTATTTATTATATTTAAAAAGTATTTAACTATATTGTACTAACATTGAAGAGCTGTTGTTAGTCACGAGAGTTTCGTTCTGAGCGGCTGCGAGGTCAGCAGGAGAAACGTAATAATTTTGCGCAAGGTTCGAATCGGAGAGATCGAGCAAGGAGCGGGCCGGTGGAGCCGCGATGCAAAGTCGACGCACTGGAGGCGCCACATCTCCCAACTCGTCGAGGCCGGCCTCGTGCAGCAACCATGCCGCTGGTGCGTTAGCCGCCGGGACGGTCAGGAAAGCAACGTGCAAGCTGCCTCGTGCTAACTCGGCGACTATTGCGTTGCGGCAAGCGCGAATATCAGAGGTGCCCGGAGACAAGCAGGCCGCCGGTGGTTGCACGGCCCGCGCTTTCTCACCCACCGCTCGCAACCTGAGGACGGCCAGCTCCGCTAGAGCTGGTGCGTCGATGGCACTCTCTCCGGGCACACTCGCTGTCACCGCCAAAACCAGGCCTTCATTTTTGTTTGTATCGGCTCGTCCACCTAATTATATGACAACAAATTCATTAGAGTAATAAATCTTACTTAATAATCTTAATAATATTATACGAAACTATTTTTTATTATCTTTCATCAAAACATTTTTGAATATTTATATTGATGTTACTTTAAAAAAGAGTTTTTATGGAATTTACTCACCATTATGTGGATTTAGTAGCAGAATTAACAGAAAATAGGCAGCGTGCCGGCTCCTAGAACATAGCATAAGAAAAAGCATCAAATTGATGTTACAGTTTACAGTTTCACAAAAGCTTCAGAAATGATTTCCCAAATATTCTTAATAAAAGTAAATATTTATATCGGGTTTTTACACGTAAAGATATTTTGCAGACATTAACATTAGGTATCTCCGATGACAAACCTCATAATAATCAATATTCAAAGTATCACCGCGGACGCCGGCCGTCGCGCTGTCAGGTGACGCGCGCTCGCCGTTGGCGCTGCGACTGTGACCTACTCAAAAAATTAATATATAGCCTATTGGCTATATCATACTATAATTAAGACGTGGATATATACGTGAAATGGCTTCATTTGAGTTGCGCTGATACCTTTTTTCTCGTTAATAGCTCGCGAAAACACTTAAAAATACAAATACATATGTTAACCTCTTCTTCTTTATTCTTTAAACCAATTAGAAGTAATAGAAATAAGTATGCGAAGTACCTCTGATTTTATTGTTACCCTAAGTGATCTATCAGGACTTTTTATTTACATTGATATAGTAAGTACCTAGCTCAAGACTTGAGTTTGTCTACGGTCTTTCTAGGTATGGACTTGACTCCGATAAATCAGTGTTACACCCAATTGTAAGCCCCATTGTGTGCAGGGAACCTAAGTTGTGCCGTTTTTGCAATGACAGACATAATTACTGCTACGCTGGTTTATTTTAGTAATTTTCATGAAAATATGTCATATGGAGAGCTGTTGTAAGGTAATGCCGCAGGTATTGAAATAGTATTTATTCTGCGGAAAAGAGCCATATATCCAAACTATTTACAATATTAGCTCTACGATATAATTACGAGATTTTTTTAAGAAACAAGTGTATTAATAATGATTGCTTCACAATATATTTATGATAATATAATGTTGATACAGACGAATATATATAAATATTCCATAAAAGCTGATATACATACTATTATTACAAGAAATAAGAATAAACCTGTAACCCCTACTTTCCGTTTGCATACGGTACAGAGAACGTTTTTGGGCAATGGTATACGCATATATAATAAGATACCGGGAAATGTAACCAATTTACCATTTACGAAATTAAAAAATTAATAAATAAGTCTTACTATTCATTAAAAGAGTACTTTTTAGAAAAAAACGATTTAGGCTCAGGTCCCATCACAGGACACTGATTATTGTAAAAAAACAGCATTGTAAATGTGTTTATTTGAAAAGAGCAACTATACGAGTTTCTTGCCGTTTATTCTCGTTGGAGACTGCTTTCCGAAACGGTGGTAGTTTTTTAATATCGATCATTCAAAAACGCTTCGTTGTGAAGTTTACTTGAATAAAATTGATTTCATTTCATTAAAGAATACTTTTTATAAAGAAACGCCTGGATTTAGGCTCGGGTTCCATCACGGGACACTAACAAAACTGTGAAAAACAGCATTGTAAATCTGTTTATTTGTAAACAGCGAGTTTCTTGTCGTTTCTTCTCGCTGGAGGCTGCTTTCCGAAACGACGGTTGTGTTTAAATATTGACGATTCAAAAACGCTTCGTTGTGAAGTTTACTTGAATAAAATTGATTTGATTTGATTTGAATTGAATATTTGCGTTGCCAACAATCTCCACGATAGACGGATAGAGAGATCGCTGCTTCCTACATATGTATATTATGCTTCAAATAATATAATTATATATAATATAATATAATATAATATAATATAATATAATATAATATAATATAATATAATATAATATAATATAATATAATATAATATAATATAATATAATATAATATAATATAATATAATATAATATAATATAATATAATATAATATAATATAATATAATATAATATAATATAATATAATATAATATAATATAATATAATATAATATAATATAATATAATATAATATAATATAATATAATATAATATAATTATATATAATATAATTTAAAATTACTTTAATTCAATCAAAAACGCCGAACAAGGTTTTTATCAAAAACCAAAATCTACGCGGGCGTAGCTGCGGGTTCAGGTAGTTCTCTAGATGTGTAACTTTTTAAATAACGGCGGGCGGCTTTTTACAAATTTTATTATTATTGATATTGATGATGATTGATGATTAAATAATACATTTTATAAAAATGTATAAAAAATGTACATTTATTTTGAAAGAGTTCTTGTAAAGCTTTTTCCTAGTCCAAGGCGGCACTTTGTTGAGGGACCGTAGATTCTGTGCCTTACACTGATATGCGCTACTAATCAAGGATTGTAAACCATACACTTACACTGACTTACTCTTTTAGTTTCAAGTAAGTGCAGAGCTATAGCTTTAAGTCGGTGGTAACGACTACCGACCCAAATGAGCTTATACATAGCCCTACAGCCGGCAACAATTAGAATTTCAGAGTACAGAATGAAATCTGAATTATTTCAATTCATCAGTTCCAATCAAATGCTTTACGTATTAAGTTTTCTATATTTATACGTAAAAAAACTGTGTCCCAAACTGACGGTAGTTTGACTTTGGTTCATGTAAATAAAATAATTATTAGTAAAATATTAATAAAATTGAAGGGATTTTAACTAACTCTACTCTAACGCGTTAACGTCACACGTAAATGAGCATTAGATTGCGTTTAAATTTGAATTGATTGAAACAATGAAGTTATTAATTGGTTATTTTTTCTCAAAAAGTTTTTATCTCATTCGATTTCTTAGCCGCCAAATGGGAAACGAAAAGATCCCGAAACTCAAAAAAACATTTAGAACTTTCACGGCGCTGTTTCTTCTACTCTTTCGTCAAATAATTAAAATTACTTAATTTCATTATTTCAGCCGACTTGAATAAGAAGAAAGTTCAATTTGTTTTTTTTTTTTTTTGTGAATAATAATAAAATATGAATAAAATATTTTAAGTATTTCATCGAACTAAATTACTAAGTAGTTATACGAAAATAATATTTCGAAAAAAAACAGTCGGCATAGATTGAGAAATAATTAAAATATATATGTTTATGTATAATATCTAACGAATAATAATTATGGTTGAATATAATATAGTAATTTATAGACAATAGTATATCTCATATATATTATATAATAAATTCAAATAATTTGTCCAAAAATACATTAACTTCCAGGCAGGATATATTATATACATATATAATTGTATTTCCCTACATCCCGAACCGGTGGTAGCTTCACTTATTAAAGTTATTAAAATTATTATTTATTTTAATATCAGTATTAGTAGTAGTTCAGTAGTATCAGTTAGAGCAGTTCTTATAAACTCATCTCATAACACACAGCTTTGTCACATCGGTGGCTGTTTACGGTAAGCTACGGGTAGTATTGTGTTATTCGGTCCTCAGGACAGCCCCTCAGTAATGGACAATTTTAACAAAATCGACTTATGAATGACTCTGGTACTTCTGGAGGGAAGCGCATTCAAACAAAACACTGTGATACCTGTGTATATCTTTATAGACTTTGACATATATTGTGTTATATCCTTGTGCCAAATTATAAAGAACTACCAGTGAATTTTTATGGTGTCTTAAACAAATAGTCATTAATAGTTAATAAATAATATGCAACATTGTGAGTTCCACAGTCTATAAATAAAATATAATATCAAAATCCGTTGGCATTCACTTTTGATGTTCCCTGTGATATATCGGAGCCAATCGCGGCCAATTCGTTATGCGTACTATAGAGAATAATTGATTTCGAAGAATTATTCAAATACACCCGAAACTGTTTTGATGTCGTAAACACACCTCCTCGCACATTAAGTCACAGTGAGGAGTGTTAAGTTGGGAAAGCATCTTGGTTAGTGATGAGTCGATACTAAATCATACCACACGTATAAATTGCGAAACGGAGGTCTGGACTGTGTTCATTCTCCCCATAAAATACTTATCATACAAATTCAACCGATGTATTTCTTCGCGCTTGCACTAAAGATAATTAATCTATGTTTCCAAAGGCGTGTGTTTACAATACTCTCTGAGTAATGTACTAACAGACACAACTCCGCCAAAGTTGCTTTTATAGGTATGTACATATGTCTGCTGATATATATGTTTATTTTGTTTGTCAATTTGTTGTCCAAAGGGTTTTGTAAATACGTCCGTTAGAGTAATTAGTTGAACACGTTAAGTTATAGTTTTGCAACATTTGGTTCTGCATTTCCTTGTATTCGTATGTTATGTTCTGTTTAAACATCTGATTGACACCGTGCGACATATAAAGTAATAATATTGTGCATATAAGTAATTTGAATTACCTAGAAAAATCAAAATTGTGAAAAATCAAATCATCCGCCGTCTTGCTCATCACTTGGCACATTTATTAGCACAGTATGAGTTACAGCGAGGCATGGAACACTTCTAATATCACAAAGCACTCAATAATTTAATTTCAGACTGATCACACAGAGCCGTCGGCGTTCATGCATGGGTTCTTCGTTGTCTTCGTGTCGATTAGTTTGAACTCGCCGGCGCCTCCTTCACGTAAAGTTTTATATGATTGCTGACCACCTCCGGGAGACTTGAACTTGAACTGATTATTTCTGCGCCGCGACAAGTTCGCGCGCGACGTGGGCCGATAGCCGCGAGTCAGTAGGACACACAGTCGTACGGTACGCGGCACTGATCTCCGTCGCTGCGACAGTGTGGCACTGGCATCACGCACGGGAGAGCGTCGCGAGCGCTGCGTGTGCGACCTCGCCCTCCGCACCGCGCACGCCCCCGCCCCCGGCACTCTACTACAAAAACAACATCATTAACAACGCACTACTAGCTACTAGATCTGATTAATTATAATTGTAGCGGATTCTACCACAAATTGTCGAATGCCCAGCTGAGAGCTACGTCGCTTAACGGAGCGCTGTTCCCGTTGCTTGCTCCTCCATCTAAATCCATAAAAATAACAATGAACTGAATTACTTTACGATACTTTTTGGTATTAGTCGTTTACATGTAAAACAATGAGCATTTAAATTTATGCTAGATTTGGTCATTAGATTTTTTTTTTATATTAACTAAATAAATTAACTAATTATACTTTGTTTTTATATAGAATAGGTAGGCGGACGGGTAAATAGGCCACCTGATGGTTAGTGGTCACCATCGCCCATAGACATTGGCGCCGCAAGTAATATTTCCTTAAATGGCAAATATCTGAAGACTCGGATGTTATGAGTATGTACCTTGTGCGTGTTACTAGTGTAACTACATGCCATGCACAGGGAACATAACATCAGCTCGCTCACACTTCAAACCGGAATTCATGAGTAGGTGGTACAGCCCTACCACCAAATCGATTATTGCCTCGATCGCGATGGTTGATTTAGATAAGCAGGAACGTGCGAAAGTGTATTAATGGATACATATATTTGGTAAATTTATTATTGTTTTAGTAATTTAGTAAAAATAATATTTTTATAATTAAAAATTTCACTAGTGTTGGTATCTACAAAGATATTCTCAAACGTAATGTTATGGTATGTATTGTTACAATGGGTCAAGCACCCTTTGAATAGTAAACTCGTTTCGCTTATAATTAATTAGTTATAAGTGACGTTAATACGACGTCTTCGGAGGGCCGAAAACAACTTTTATGTAAAATTAAAGATAATGAACAGTCACGCTTCCTGTAGAAGTGCTCATGTCGATTTAATGTTTTCATTTAATTAATTAATTATTCCAACTACTTATTTTAATTAAATATACATTGTTGATTTGGTGAAAAACTACCTTGCTTTACAAATATTAAAAAGTGTTTATTTTTCAAAATAAATAACTAACACACGAACAAGGATATAAATGTACATGACTGTGGATACTTCTTATAGCATCTTCTTCCACTTAGTTCCACGATATTGTTGATTATGACTGCTTTGTCGACTGCTTCTTTCAAGGGAAAAGCTTTACTTCGCCTTCAGCAGACCTCTTTTTGTTGTCAACGGTTTTATATAATAATTTAATTATGAAACTTATTTTTTGTTTTAATTAAAACGTGATCTTTAATAAGATCCATTACATTCACTTCGTTTCCACCGAATAATTTTCAGTAAAAGCAAGTTATGTCGGAAGTCGAAGGCGGAGCTAAGAAGTGGGCAATGTCATACTCCCGCGACTAAAACACACCTAAACCCCATAGGATTGTTAGACTCATGGAATTGCACATTGCTTGTGCATCACTTTGAGTGCAGCTTGTACGTGTGATTGACCGGAATTGGTTGACGACATTTTTTAGATGTCGATGCATTAAGAGGTCTCACGTATCATAATAATTATTCTGAATGCTAATAGATCTTATGACGCCGTGAGACTGATAGCACTTTGAATTGATTTCAGATATCGATGCGGGGTTCAGTTAATTATTAATTTCAATCTCAATTTTAATCAATTAATAATTCAAGACGGAAGTCCATTTTTTATGTAGTCGTTTTAAAAATCTCAATCTTAGAATACGTCGTCACGAATACGTCTTTTTATTTGAACATATTCAACGAGTCACAACGTGAAAGCTTATATAGGCGCCCCGACATTAGTTCCACGCTTAGAGGAAGAAAACCTAGGAATATAAGCAATTCCTACGAAACAAACGTTCCTTGAATTCTCTAAAACGATTTGTTACTTGTATTTTCCACTAACCCAAACCGGTTTCGCTTGGGAGCGATGTCGTGATTATTTATATTGTTTGTTTAACTAAAAAAACTTTGATTCAAATTATTAAATAAATTTGCTTAAATAGAGACACCACAAAGATACTTAATAAGGTGGTTGACCCAAAAAAGGTCCTGCTCTTGTCAGGTGGACCGATAACCGATAACCGATGAAGAGGAAAGATGTGGCAGAGGGAGAACCGGCAGCTGCCGTTTAAAGGTTTAAAGCACCTCAGGGAAGGTCCAGCTATGGGTAACGATTGGTTCACGATAAGGTGAGATATATTGTTACGTATGTTATATTTTCATTTAATAAAGTAAAGTTACAAGCTCTTAGCTTATTACGTCAAAATATCGGGTCAGATACACGAAAATCCTTATTATGTAAACTAGAAAGTAAACAGAATATTAACCTTTATTTAATAATGATGTCATTAGTAACCTACAATAAAAACTGCTTAAAATACATTAAATTAACGGACACGTTTATTGCGTACTCCATTTGTTTCTCATGTAGTGTTTTTTTTTTTTCAAAAAAATTAATTAATTGATAGAATTATTTCAAATAAGGAATCTAAATTAATAATGACTTCTATAAATATTTGCATATTGGGTTAACAATTATACCATTATATAAAATTCGTATAAACGTATGAACTAAAGAATTGCAGAGAGATGAGACGCGGATAACAAGCTTAAGTGGTTTTTTATTTTAGTCGTACATTTTACTCGACTTTAAGTTCTTTTTTTAAATAATTTTTATAATTATATTGTTTTGGTTCATTTTAGAGTTCTACTTATAAGTGATCTAATTATGTCTCATCTGCTTAGATCTCTCAATTTAAGAAAATATTACGCGAAATTAACTTGGGAAAACACTAGCCAACATATTTTACAAGTAGGCAGAGATGCGGCCTCACATCACACACGACATTTATTTATTTCGTCCGCAAAATTGGACTTCATTACTAAGTTGGTACAAATTACACAATCACAATAAAAGAATTAACTGAATCCTATAAGTTGCAAACGCAGTTCATAGCAGTTAATTTAATTGTTTAACAATTAGTAAATTAAAAGTTTTACCATTACTCACTCTCGGTAAGAGTGCCTGCTCTTGATTAAGCGATCGTTAGTAATCAGTCCTAGGAGATATCTTGAACAGAGGGTACTGTTGAAATTATCAAGTTATATTAAGTTATAAATTGGATAACTCTCAATCAACGTAGGTCGCTATTGTAATATGGCTACGAGTTCATACACCTTAACGTACTTTGTGTTACACGTACTTTGTGGCACGCGAGATATTTGCAGACTTACCATAATTCCGTCACACGTGTCTCTTTGCAATTAACTTAATCGTAAAATATCTATAAACACAGTAAATAATCACGTAATGCTTCTGTTGTTATGACAATCTGAAATATTAATATGCACATTCTAATGAAGACAGTAGTTTCATTTTAAAACCGATAACAACTAACAATGAAATAGCAATTAATGTCAAGTACAAATATGAATAATTCTATTACGTTCAAACCAATATGGATGTTCTGATTAATTTCAGTTTAAATTGCGTCTGAAAGGTGAACATTATATTTTATTGTATAATACGCAAAGTAATGCAAGTTAATCATGCAGCGTTGTATGCAACGTGCGACGTCGTTTCGTATCTTAAAAAACGAATAACAACACAAATAGCGTCGTATTGATGACATCGATATCAAAATATAGCATTTTGTTTTAAAAACAAATGATTATCTCATTTATAAATATGAATGCTTATTTTTGCTGGGACTGCGTACGTTCACGCTCCGGCCGCTTCGTTCAGCCTATTTGAGTGGAATCTTTGTACAGTTGTTATTGGCTCATACGTTACATTACAGTATCTGGCATTGTTACACAAACAAAGAATATTCCAATAAGAGTATTGGAATATTCTTTTCAAATAAAATTAAAGAAGTTACCGAAAATTAGATAAAAATAATAGATTCTGTATTGATCTATTATTTTTATCTAGATAGAATCTGAATAGAAACAAAATTAATAATGAATAAGTTACGATATCAAATAATTAAAATATACCATATTGGAGATTATTATAATATGGAATATTGGAGTAGGCTGCTGTAGGCTGCTATCTATTGTAGCAGTCTGGAATCGCTATTTTACAAAACTGCAAACCCATAACCGGTTCGAAATGCAGATTCCATCGAGAAACCCCGGTTCTCACTCAGTAGATACTCTTTTCCGACATATCATTAAAGTTAAGAAGCAAATTTAATTTTGGTCCAATTATTAATTTTTAATAAAAGACTCGAATTTAAAGTACCCAGTGATAATAATTATGTTGCAGGACAAAAAAGCTTTATATCTCACTTACTATATGCAGGTTTTAGGTACGTGAACAGATACGCTTCGACAGATTTTTTGCGGCTTGTAACATCAGTCAGACGTCAAGTGATCTGTTCTAGTTGCTCCTGCAAATCCTAAACGTTACGAAACAAATAGTAACTATTTATCGTTCATCTGACAACTTGATTAATTTACTTTTTCTATGAAAAACTATTATTTTCTCGTCTTGAGTATAACTTTTGTTGCACTGTCCCCGTTCACCTCTTAGAGAAAAATAGTAAATTTGCGTTAGACCATGATGACCTTCTCAGACTTTCACGGGCTTAAAGTTTTTCCACTATATTAATTGATAAGTACCCACCAACGTAATAGGATTATGAATACAGCTCTATAATATTTATGGTTCGGTGGTTGTGTCGCAATTTTTGTAAATTACATAGAGTTACGAGTTCACGTGTGTGTTTGGCCCAGTGGTTAGAACGCGTGCATCTTAACCGATGATTTCGGGTTCAAACCCAGGCAGGCACCACTGAAATTTCATGTGCTTAATTTGTGTTTATAATTCATCTCGTGCTCGGCGGTGAAGGAAAACATCGTGAGGAAACCTGCATGTGTCTAATTTCAAAGAAATTCAGCCACATGTGTATTCCGCCAACCCGCATTGGAGCAGCGTGGTGGAATATGCTCCAAACCTTCTCCTCAAAGGGAGAGGAGGCCTTTATCCCAGCAGTGGGACATTTACGGGCTGCTTATGTATGTATGTATGTGTGTGTTTGTAAATACCGCGTAACCGAATTAAATGTGACGTATTTTAATATTGAGGCGTATCTACTTGTACAGCGCAGAAGTCAGAATAAGGTTGGATCTATACGTAGATACCTAGACGTTTCATTTAAGTAATATTTATGGCAAAAACTTATAACTACACGTCGACTTATATTAGCCTCACTTGTATGTACTAACGAAGGCTGTATCTATACATATATAGGAAGTCGTTGTAACCTACTTCTAAATTGTTCAATTTGAATTTTCTGAAGCAAATGTTATTCTGACGACATCACAATAATTGAGTACCACCACGCCGACGCCGACGCCGCCGCCTCATGATAGAGCCAGCGGGTAGAAAGCGGAATTCTTCAATGTCTACGAGTGCAGCCTTTGTTTTTGAACTCGTTTGGTTTGTTTCGACGAGTTCAAACATTAAACATTCCACAAACTATTATTTTTATTTAACTACATTTCATATTATGTGTAATTACTAAACCGTGTTGAAGAAATTAATACAAATTACGAATAAAATAAGTAGTTTTCTTCATTTTTGTGATAGATAATATCTATTTTAATTTAATTAAAATAAAATAAAAAAATAAACAAACCAAAATATTATAATATATTTAAAACCATGAGAACTACGAATTAATTACGCTTCGTTGGATTGTAACACGCCGCTGAATATTTAAATGTAAGTAACTGTTCTTAATAATTTATATATGTCTTACTTCTTTTAAACGACTTTTAAACGGATTTTTAGGGTTCCGTTACCAAAGGGTATATACTTTATTCAAGTAGGCTTATACAAGCACTTGTCGTCATCGTCGTCAATTAACCAACTATTTAAAGTAAAGCTTCCAGTTCGGAATCTAGATTCTACCGAGAAGAACCGGCAAGAAACTCAGTAGTTACTCTTTTTCAACGTCTATAATATAATAACTTATTTTTGTACGTATTATAGATAAGTTAAAATGTATATACATATATGTTGGAAACCAGCTAAAACTCCATTGCCATTGTAATATTTTGACGTCTGGGCTGATTACTAACAGTTCTGCCAGTCCAGTGGGTGAGTAAGTTAGTTTATCTATATGCACAACGGAACTTACATTGAAGTTTTCATGGTCGGTGGTTCATTGGCGATGGAAGGAATTGTTAAAATTTCTTACGGCGTCAATGTCTTTGGGTAGTGGTAACCACTTGCCATTAGATATACCAAATAGCCGCCCGCCTGCAAATACTATAAAATAAAATAAATACATAAATTATTAGGATGTATGCCTTCCTGCATAGCACTGGATCAGCGTGGTGGACAATTTCCTCAATTTTCCAATACTAAGAAGGCTCAGCTTTGCTGATATATCTAATTTACATATTTTGTGAAAATAAAAAAATTGAAAATTTGTGATGGTTTAAAGTCCCTTAAAAAATTAATGTTAATGTTATGCTTCCGAATTAATAAATCATTTTATGGCGAACATGACAAAAACGCTTAAATCACGTTTTGACAATATACAGGATGTCCCAGGAAACCTGAACCAGCGGAGGTCTGTGGTCGGGGGACACCAATACCTATCGATTGGACCCCCATGTATGTACCGCCATTTTTTTAGTGTTCGAGATATGAACGTTTTTGATATATTTTATATTTTAGCTATAATTTTTTTTTGTAAAGTGATTATTTGAGATTTTCTTTGTTAGTATTATGGCTGGCTTGTGTTTTCGTCTGTAAAAATATTAAACAGTTGTTGTTCACATTGGCGTATTATGCAAGTAAGGGGAGAGTCGTATCGCCTGATTGTTTACAAAAAAAAATCAAAGTAGGCTTTACAGCGCATGCTGCCTTTAGCTAGAGATATTACATAAAATAAATATATCAATAGACAATAACACGGTACCTACTAACTTAAGTAAATACCTGTGTTATTATTTTGATACGTTGAATACAATTGATAGCATATAATTGTAGCCTTATCTGTGTTTACGCGATAATAAGCGATAGCCGTGCGTGCTACAATGTTCTCAACTCGGAGCTCGAGAGCGACTATTGACAATCGACATATTCTTCGTCACAATGCACTGCAAACCCTTTACACCTTCCCCTCTCACCCCTCTCCGCCCAAACCCCGCAGTCATCGACTCGTCACACCAGTCATATGTATCTATAGTCACATACGACTCACGAGTACACTACAATGATTTGGTTGTTCCATTATTTTACAAAGTCCAAATTTGACGAATTAATCTTCAGAGAGGCCGGTGTTGCAGTATGTGCGTGTGCTTGTATGTAACAACGTTCGTGATCTCTTCGCCTTTTATATCTTGTTTATGAACTGTGGTAATTATTAACTCGCGATTAATTTCACCTGACGCGTTATTGCATAATAAATACAATCTTAAACAGGGTTATCATAGAATATTAATCATACTTTTTTCTAAATGAATTGTTTGTTAAAAAATACAAGATCAGGAATTCACTTACATCACACCTATACCTGATTTCAATATTCATCTGATTTATTTTCAGACGTGAGATATAAATTCAATTGCATTTGCTAATTAGACATATCTATATGTTTGATGAAGAAAAGTAACTACTGAGTTTCTCGCTAGTTCCATTCAGATGGTCTACATTCCGATCCATTGGTAGCTTTACCTAAATTAAATTTCATATTATAAGAGTTTACTCGAATAAAGTAAATTTTGATTTTGATTTTAAGGGCGACTTGACTTTGAGCCGAATGAGGTATAATTATGTACGTACATACGTACTTGGTATACTTAGTTTTAGGATAGCTTTCCAAAAATATATTTTAAGTGAATTAATGTAACTACGAGTTAGATTCCCAAAACGACAAATCGGTGATCTCATTTGATTACATAACTGTCACCGTCATTAGCTGTAAATTAATTTAAATTGAAAGTGTCTGTCTTCACGTTTGATTGCGGATCCTGCATACGAGGCGAGTCTGCGCACTGCGCACTGCGTACACTCGGCGTGTTAGTTGACTTAGCGGACAGTTGTGTAGCGTACTGAAATTTATTTGCTATCGCTTAATCTGATATTGAATGAAGAGACTGCTACTTTAGAAGCTATTTTTATTTCGGGACCAAAACGACATTTTTAAGCGCGTAACGTTCAAATGTTTTGAATCATATCGCTCTCTATTTTTAACCATCAATATTCACAGCTTCTTGTTTACAGTCGAAATAAGAGCAAATTAAAATTTTTATCTGACTGCATTTTTAATACGTTTTCCGCTATACATTTTTACTATGCTTATACTTACGGGTTCTCATGTTTGTGTCGTATTTTGACAATTACATCGTTCTGATAAAAATCCCAGTCGAGGAACGGTTGGAACCGACGGCGCCAATTCATACTTAGAGACTTATTTAAATAGATACGGCTAAAAATAGCTAAAGCTATTTTCGAATAATACAATTGATATAAAACATAAGACCACGTGGCAAAATATGATAACATACGAGTGACCTCTCTGATGTACTATATTCTATTTTTCATTCGTTCTCAATATAATAAAGGTATAATGTTCGAACACTAGCGACTATTCCCTCTGGATGAACCGGCACAATCTAGTTAGTCCTCTCAATGTGAGCATCTCGCCTACGAAAAGTCACAGACAGCCGCTCTCCGATAAACGTTTATCACGACACGATTGTATATACATGCGCACCTTGGTCAGTGTTCGTTTATTATCTCAAGTAGTTAAATCACACCGATGATAAACTTGACCGCTTCATAGAATGCCACTAACTCGAACGTTATCGTTCGCAACGAGCCCGAAACAATCACGGCAGCCGTTATATTTGATAACTAATCGCCAGTGGCGCGGTATTTGTGCCAAAACATTATTTTTTTACTAATCCTATCAGTACCTAATAATAGTCATCTGGGGAGGACGGTTTGCGTTCCGCTCTATTGCATTTAGGTGTTGTTTATGAGACTAGCTGGGTATTCAATATTTGCATCGTATTTATTTATATATTCATATCAAATCCTACTGCTACTAACTCACTAACTAAAACACTATTACTACTTCTATGTGCTACTATGTAGGCTTTGCTTCTAGCGAGATGTAATTTGGGCTTAGAAAGCTATTTTTAACGTATCGTATTATAAGTGTGTTGTCAGAGCAATTTAAGGTTAATGTGTGTGTGTGCTGCTTTCAGTAGAGCGAAAGCATTGGACTACATTGTAATTTGTCACAAAAAAACGCAATTTTATCAAAATATCTATAAATATAGCGCAGATCAAATCATAAGATGCATTATTAAGAAATAAAATAAAATCCACGTTGAAAATAGTATATGTATAGATAAAGGACCTACCTCAATTGAAAAAGTTTTAATCATCCAAAACACTCAAGCCATTTTCAAGTACAGTTCGTCATAAAAAAAACATCCGCGTCAATCACATAAACACCTCCTTGTAAAGATAGTTGTCTCAAAAATAATTTATTCAAAAATTGTTGATAACGATGTTAATTAGGAATTTTCAATTTAATTTATACTCATTAACCTAATGTGTAGGTAAACTGTAAACGTTGATTAGCAATGGAATATATATAAAGCAAATATGTAAGCAAAAATATACGCGTCAGTAATGAGCGAATCTATCAACTGTGTACAAATGCTGTTCGCACAAACTCGAAAGTCATGGCAGAACACATCGTTATATGCGGAGTTGACTATGCCAGGTATAATATTTATAGTCTCACGGTAAATCGAACTACTCATAACATTTCACGAAGTGAGTTTTTCGGAACAACTCTGGTGGTTTTATTTGTATTTACAATGAAATTTGTTACATGATGAATTTCAACTAATTCAAAAAAAATATTTGTCATGATATGTTAAAAACCATAACACTTAGAACGGGAGGATTAGAGGTGGGGATGAAGATCGCGAGGCCGCAGATCCGAGCAGAGAGGTTATTGAACAATTTATACTTAAAGAAAACCAAAAAGTAAATAACAACATAGTTTAGAATAAGCACCACGCACACTCAGGGAGCAGAGAGCGGCGTTTAAGCACTGATGAATTATCATTATGTTAATTGAAGTCATAATACTCATTCGATTAGATAAAGTTCCCGACGAGAAGACAGACGCATTGAGATATCTCGAGCGATCGACGAACGGAGTAATGGTCTTCATCAAAGACGACATTGTTTAGGAATTTTTCAAACTACAGATAAACATGGAATTTAAATGCCATTGAATTAATTAATGTCTTCGCATCGTATATTATTGATCAATTAAAATACATACCTTTATTATTAATACTTAGTTTTAGCCAGAACTTTTCTATTATAGCGAATGATGACAAAAAATACCCGCCAGCTACTCCGCGAGACTTATCATCGAGAATGTTAATTAATGTGTCGCAATTCCCGCGAGTATTCACTCCAAAGTATGCAAATTACTAGCGAGTTGTCTTTGAAGTCGACAAACGTTCTACGTTCGATAATACGAAGCGAGTTTTTACCTGTTTACGCCGGTAATGTTTTTATATTAGTTTAAATGTGTATAATTAGCGAGTAACGTCGCTTTTAGTCGCTTTTAGTACAAAAGAAACATATTGAACGAGAATGTAAGCGGTTGGCTCGTATTAAGTATTACACTTCTTAAAACATAAACGTTTTTACAATATAATACGATTCAAAGGCGCTGCCAGTGTCAGTCTTGGAAAGTCAAGTACATAGTCATGTAGAGTAGCCGCCGGGGAGAAAGTTGTTCTACGTTTTGAGACAAATGTCTCAGGAAACGTGTAGCCTATACGACTGCGCAGACGAATACCCTCAATAGCGTTTCATTATTGTCGATGGTGACGTCCACCTGACCGATTTGATGATCGACGTCGACTATTCTCGACGGAGAGGGCCATCTTTGCAGGACATATTCAAAATAATCAATCCAACCAAAATCAATACATACTCTATTCAAATAGGCTTAATTGTCATTTTACAAAACTGTATTAAACGTTAACCTACCACCGGTTCGGAATGCAGATTCTACTGAGAAGAAACTCAGTAAGTAACTCAGGCAAGAAACTCAGTAGTTAATGTAGTATACAAGGGAACGCACATAGTCGGATGCATTATATTTATAGCATTATTTTATGATTATAATTAAAAATAGGAAGAAGGTAAACAGAGCAAGATTAAATCATCTCCGAAGCTCATAGAACACAAAGTTACGCTATCCCGACCACTGATTCTACCGATTCTTGAGTATCTTGACACTTGTTATGTTAACTTAAGTGAAGAGTAACTAAATAAACTTGAGTGAATATAAAACTAAGTAAACTATTTCGATTAATCACTAATCAGCAGTATTTTATTATTAAGAATGTTTTTTATAATCATATTGAGTATGCAAAGTTTTCTGACTGCGTTTGCCTCTGCATATCAATTTACAATAGCGAGCAAAGCAAATAAGCGAGCTTTAGAGAGGTTAATTTGCTAAGAAGTTATTTAAATATTTCTTCGAATATCATTTGTTGTTGTACTTGATGTTAGGGCCTTAAACAAGCCCGTCTGGGTACGTTCCACCCACTCATCAGTTATTCTACCTCTAAACAACAATACTTAGCATTGCTGTGTTCCGATTGAAAGGTTATTGTGCCAGTGTACCTACAGGTGGCGCATTGGTGATATGAGTAATGATGAATATTTCTTAAATTACCAATGTCTATGGGGAGACCCTTACCATCGGATGGCCCATTTGCCCGTCCGCCCAAATATATCACGTAAAAAATGTTTATGGAAAATAGCAACGCACTTTAGTCTGTCTACCTGAAATCGTATATATCTAATGTTACAAATTACATTGATAAATAAAATAAATTATTCTGATCGAGTACCATGCATTGTCTTGTTAAGTTTAACAGATTAGGTATGTACACTTGTGTTTGAGAACAAGACCCGGTAGACGGCGACGCTACTCTTCGTTGTGTTCGTGGGTTGCATGTACATTGTACATATATCTTGCGTTATCTATTTATTCTGCTAATGTGACACAAATGATAAAGGGGACATCAATGATATAAAATGTTTACATTTGCTAATTAATAAATAGAAGATTTGCGATAAATAAGCGTGGAGTTCGTTTTTGTTGAATTTCTTGCATGATCTATGAATTTAATTATAAATACTATTATATGTTTTTTGTGCTATTTAAACTCTACTCTTTTGAAATACTCCGAACCACTTGGTTTAATTTTCAAACAACAACACCGAAGCTGGATACGTCACGCTGAAATTAAGGCTTTATTTCTAACCAAATTGAGATTCATATTCGTTTTTCCACGAATAAGTCCAACTATAAAAACATGAAATTAATGCACAAAAACATAAAATTAATATAATGATAAAGATACTTTGGGAAACATTATAAAATACCCAGTAACGCCTCGTGAGCTCGAAGAACACTCGTGTGACCACACATTAACACAGTGGCACAAATTGAGCGATGTTTTATCGCTTAAAATTATAATTTTGATTTGTTTTTAAATCAGTCACAAGCACTTAAATACGCTTATATTTTGAAAAGTATTTAAAATATATCGAGGAGTTTCTGCGGCGTAACAGTTGAAAGCTTTTGTAATAGAATAATTTAATGTAATTTAAAACAGGAAAGCAGGGTCAAATGCAAATTCCAACACGAGGTCACTGTCGTCTGTAGGTATTTGCACTGTAAGGAATAAATTCGTTACAATGTCAACAGTGCATTGACAGCGCTGCATTATGTAGGCACTCAAAGCCGACCACGGGACGAAGATATAGCTGCCCTTGAGTACGCTGACTCACTCACCCATTGAACTGAAATACAACTAAATAAAGAAGTGCGGTCTTATGTTGGGGATGGAACCTTCTCAGATAATTCCATCCTTATCCTTCTCAACATGATAAAGTCTAAGGAAGATCGATCCGTAATCGATTTACCTTATTCCATAGCAGCAGAGGTTCGCTGACCGCATCACGTTGCTATACCTATTTGTATAAATGCATAAAGCCGGATTGTTCTTTCGTTTGCAATCGACATGATTGTAGATATAGATAGGATGTTGGATAATCAAAGTCAATGTTGTCGATAAGCAAAGTCTAAAAGACAAATCAACCATCTTTTATAACACAGGTAGGTATAGCATTTGTATCTCTGCGAGTTGCGAGCGCACAAGGATAATAATTATTAAAACTTCGCGACAGAATATCCGCGCTCTCAGGAAATACCAGCGTTAGCCTTCTGTGTATCATTTCCCATGTGTGAGTAAAACTTGTGAGAATTCTACGAGAAGTAATATATGCTATCCCTTGTCGTGTATGGCGAGTAACGTGTCTTAGGGGATGACTGTGACATTAAAATTTGACATTTTACTTTGATGGCTCTACATTGTTGTTGAGTATCATAAAATACAAACAAAAATGCAAACGAAATATTTAATTATTGTATGATAAAAATTTTATTTTAAATAATGTCATCTTCTAACAGTCAGATCGTTCCGGCAGCTCAATGAAGAGGTAACTTTTGTTTTTCTCTCTATAAACAAACTAAACGATAAAATAAATGGCAGCTTCCTAATCTAATTCGAGCACGACGACTTCAATCGAAACGAAATCTAAGTAACTGTGTATTGTAGTGTCATTGTGTAATACGCCTCCTAGCATTTAAAGGTACAAGCAAGTATGAGTCATAGTCATCGTAGTCCGGCGCGACCGCAGACAGATCACACGCACCGCCAAGGACTTGACGTGATATCTGAGGCATAGCAATGTAAAACTGCCAAATTCCCACGACGAGGCCTCATTTGAGAATATTTTGGCAAAACAGTAACTTTTACCAACCCGATCCCCGAATGAGAGGTGCTGCGAAGCGCTCGAGATATTATCATTGTGTTAATGAAGGTAAATACTTGATGTTTCTTATTCTTAAAATTTGTTGTTTTAGGTATTTACCTTATTCGCGTAGGCTAAGAAGCACATTTGAATCATGCAAACTAAACAAAATATAGCTGCTTTTGGTTCGGAATAAAGATCCTAGCAAGAAAAACCTATAAAAAAACTTAGCATTTAGTCTTAACTTAACACAAAGTTAATGACGTAGGCACACGTGCACATGTGGTAGTAATATCAAATAAAATACTTACAATTACATTCATATATTAAGCCCGAAAATCAACAAATACAAACTCCAAGCTTTTTTATCAAAATATATATAAATTAGTGTTAATTAACTTTATTTTTTTGATATAAGATTTAATTTATTAATTGTCCAAGTTAAAGGCTTGTTTATCCATTGATAAGCGTAAATAACGATCCATTTCATTTTTATTTACAACGAATGATGTAGATTTAGTTAAATAATATATATAATGATTGTTCAGCCATTTAAGATCAGCATCTTGGACGATCGCGAAGAGTTTATTTTCTTATTTATTGTACCTGCAGTCATTTAAAGTTGCGTGTTGTGTCTTGTTAAATACTTTGCAGATGCTCTGAACTTTTTGTAC
Source organism: Vanessa atalanta (assembly GCF_905147765.1). Taxonomy (NCBI): domain Eukaryota; kingdom Metazoa; phylum Arthropoda; class Insecta; order Lepidoptera; family Nymphalidae; genus Vanessa; species Vanessa atalanta. The sequence continues at coordinate 75,559 of NC_061873.1, forward strand.
ATGAATAATAACATGACGACTGACGACTATTAAGTATTTGAATATAAAAACAATCTATATTTATATATGAGCTAACTATTCGATTACTCACGTTATCTGAGTCACTAGTGTTTTTCTTCTCTTTTATTACCTTATAAAAACATGCGGCTGAGCCTGTAGGCCATCCCTACAACTTCCAGCCATTTTCGTACTCAAAGCGCTCGAAGGTACACACAAGGTATAATTGTGATAAGAATAGATATTGATGTTGATTGATATTGTTATGAATATAAGTGTTTAAGTGTGAGTAAAATTTACCATAATGATAGTAATTAACTAATTATAATTAATAATAATTATTAATTATATGTACAGAGTATTTTTAACTTTTATTTTTGTAACAATTTGTGATCATTCATATTTTGTAGTTTTTTGTTGATGTTTTTCATTGGATTGGAGTTTTTTGTCTCAATGTGTCGAGTAATATGTTCATTTTTACTGGTTAATTGCATTATTACACTATTTATGAGTGATTAGTAATGTATAAAAAATTTGGTAGTCTTTTGATTTGATATTTTTGGCAGGGCTCTACATAATGTCAGTAAAATGTTCAAAGTTTTAACCATATTAAATTAAACAATTCACATTATTACACTTATTTTTTAGTAAAACATTTAAATCAACTTCAAAATATTATCATTCGGGTAGACTTCGACTAACAGTAAAAATCAATATCGTTTACTAAGTGAAGAGAAGTAATAAAGTAATAATACACGTAAGTACGTTAGGGCACGTTGCGTTAGTTAGCCGACGCGACTCCAGTTGTAACCACAAGCACGTGGATAGTTTAATCAGAATATGAATAATATTACTGTCAATCTTAACTTCCACGTAATACAAATATACTATTCGCGAACTTTTCAAGTTCAAGTTCAGGAATTATTTTAGTCATTTTATATTTTGTCAATAAAAAATATTTAATATAGCTCTTTAAAAGCAAGTACATAGTACACCTATCAATCAATAAAACCCAGGTGGATTTCTTCCAATGGTTTATTACAGTGGTACATAAGATTATTTTGGTACATTTATTTTAAAATAAAGATTAATTTGTCGCCAATTAAAACAACGTAACGGTTTTATAATTAATAAATAATTCTAATACCGATTTATTTATTGCTTTACGCCGGACACACTCGGTTCCCACACATTTTATATATTCGCCGAATATAATAAAACGAGCGAAACTTTAAAGATCTCGTTGAATATATCAGATATGTTGTAATGTGGCCGGACAAATATATATATAGGACGTTGATCCGTCCCGACACGTTCTGAATATTAAAACTATTCAGATACCAATAAAAATGCAATCAGAATATGTTTGTTTACGATGAAGCTTCGAGACAATAGAGCATTATGAGGATTATTACAAGCTGTTGTAATCGTTCAAGATCGATGTATGCAATGAGTTATTACCCTGGAGTCGATCCGATGCTCTAGTGCCGCTGGTGAGCGTACGATGAAAGCGTTCGCCTCGAGCCGAACCGCACCGCCTGCACAATACACCGTGCTCGTACGCGTCCCCTGTCTTCGTCAGCAAGTGCTTCGTCATGAATGCTTGGGTAGATATTATCAGTGAACGTAATTTTCAACATTGTAAGCAATTTATAATCAAAATCTTATCTGTTTTATTTTTTAGGCCAGAAGATTGTTGATTGTTTGGATATAAGCTAGATAGAGTTAATAAATTATAGATCGCACGAAATGTATGTGTGGGAGATATCTCGGAATAGGTATATGAAAATATTTCGTTATTTTTGCTGTGAAACATTTAATGTGTGTGCCTATACTATATACTTCGACATTATATTATTTATCATACATTCGCTTCCCGCTGCCTGTCTGTCCCTATGTATTCTTAGATCTTTAAAACTGCGCAACGGATTTTGATGCGGTTTGTTTAATAGGTAGAGTGATTCAAGAGGAAGGTTAATCTGTATAATATATGCATAATATAGTAAAGAAACATTGATAATTTTAGAGGTTTCTAATGCGAGGTCGGAAATAAACAAATTTTTTGCGCTTGCATTGCAAACGCTGGCTGAACCCTGCGAGATAGATCAAAATAATGTACTCCAGTATTGTACTCCTTAAAAAGATCTACAAAAAAGTCCTGAATGGTATATGTTTATCTTATTAGGGAAAACCCATAATAACCGTTTATAATCCCTTACTTTTAACGAGCAATAAATCCTTATCAAATTAAGTACCATATAAGGTGCATTGTGCATTTAATAAACATATATCAATATGGTCCTTCACAGCATGTAATTTTAATGAATATTTTCGAAGATATTACAGATTTAAAATGGCGGTTTGTATTGTCTAATGACAAAAAAGTTGTGACCGTTGTATTTAAAGACATTCTGTATTATATTTAGTATTAGCATTATTTTTATAACGAAAGTCTATGTTTTTTTATTTATTTTACTACATATTTATTTATTGGCTGTCTTCAATTACAAATTATTTCAAGAAGCGTTAATTTCCACGGGCCACGTATTTTTTGTCATTAGCATTTTAATTCAGCGAAGCATTTAATTATATAAATTTTGTCAAATAAATAACATTCCGACAGCGTCGCCGCGCGGTGACTGACACTCAGCGCAGTACGCGGTGTCACCTGTACACTCCGTCTTTCGCTGCGGTCACCGTTGCCAGTTTTCCTCTGAAGAACTTTCCTTTACATTTTTTGCATCTCATTACAACTAAGTGGCGACGAGTCGTGTAACTCTTTTTAACGACTACTATTTGGCAGTGGCCTCCGTTTATTTCTGATCGCGATATTTTCTTGTATTTTTTTGTGCTACATTATTAAACGGTCAATTATAATTTAAATTTATTTAAAATGTAATCGCTGAGGTAAATCTATTTATAATATAATATAATACGATAATCTTTTGTTATAATCGTCTTTCGTTCTTGCTCTTTTAGTATTTAGTTCCGGTCGTCTGCCCAATTTGTCACGGGCTATGCGCGGCTGTCAGCGGCTGTTCGCATACTTAATACGACATTCGAATATTTTAAACGTCAACTCAAACTTTAAACAAAACTTTATATCTATTAAAGTGCGAACTTAATCGAGCTGCTCAATTGTAAATCGACCGATGATAGCGCAACATACTGATGTAGTCTGTTGCAGTGGGTATACGTCAATAGCTGTCGAGATGAGTCGTTTCGTCGTTTGTGCATGTTGCGTGTTCAGTGTTTGCACACTAATATCGTGATCATTAAGTCCGCTTCCAAGGTCCGCGCGCGCCCGCGCCGCGTGATAACGTGATAACGTGGTAATTACCTTCACATATCGACATAATTATACTCATTAGCTTTATAATGTGCTTATTTGTATTTTTATTTTGAGTATGTTTACTCTGGCTGTAGCTTCGGTTAGAACGAAGTACCTGCTTCTACTGTTGCTATTCGGTTCTAGAAATTGGGAAATTTATATATTTTACTAACGTATTTTACGCGTAAGATTCTTTATGATCTGCTAAATAGCCAATCGAGCGTCTGCAGTATGTAATATCGTGGCAGTGCAATAGGCCGCCGGGACTCAGTTATAAGGACACACAGCGTTACAGCGGACCACGTTGCAGGTTTCGTGTGAATCGAAAGTTTAATATTTATTGAAAAGCAGTAGCGCTCGCTGACAGCCGTCGGCCGACTTTACGTTAGGTGTGAACGCTAAAAATAAAAATAAAAACTTGAAAATCGCATCTAATAATTTTTTTGTCCTTTTGAGCGTCCGCCATGCCAAGATCTACGACTGCGCGAAATGACAAAAACGCAACTGTGATATTACATATTTATGTTTTTATTGCATGAAGAAAATGTGTGAATAAGTCGGTTATTAGATATTTTTATTATTTTACTTTCCTCCTTCCACTTCAGCGTATGTCACAAGTTCACACTACCTAAACATTAATCGCTTGATCCAACTTTACGCTTTGAAGACTATTTAAGAAGTGGCGTGTGGTCTTCGCACCATCTCAGGCGAGTTCGCTTGAACAAGCATTTAACTGGTTTCAGAAGAGTGGGCGTCGGTGGAAAACTGTATGCGAAAATAGCGGAAAATCATGTTCAATGCAATGCGCAATTATTTATAGTAACGAGGCAGCATATTCTACCGCACACCCAGCGCGCGTCACTAATGTGAGTCGGGGGAATCTACGCGCAAGTGTGTCGCAGCTGGCCTCAACAGAGCCTGCATTAAAGAGAATTAGAAATTAAAAAGATACACTACACGAACCTTTACACGAGTCACTAATGTGCAGTAAGTAAGGTGCAACAAGGAGAAACCAGCCGGCAACAACATGTTCCTTGAATGGTTTTGGGCGGTAGGTAATTTTATTCGGATATTTGATACGCTTCCGTGATAAATTTATGAATGCTCTTAACAAAAAATAGGTGAGAAGTGGCTCTATTCTAACTGCTCGTGGAATCTAATGAACGAATTCCGTAACGTGATCTTTTTGAGTTTATCCTGTGGGTACTATTGGTACTTAAGTGTTACACGAGTAATGAGTAGCAGATAATTAAGAGTTGTTACGACAGCAGAATATAAATTAAGAGTATGTGTCGTCAAAATAAATTAAAGTCTAACAATAGAGTTAGATACATTTACAGGTATATAATAAATAAAATAAATTGTTTTAAGGATATTGTGGCACGTAAATTATCTACTTTAGATCTAACGACACAAGCTCCAAATGAACTTAATAATATTTTTTTTGAATTAATATTAATAGAATTTAACAAAGTATTTAAAAAGAAATCATTTTATTATAATACAAAATTAAAGTTTAGTGACTGGGCTATAATTGGTATATATAAAAGTAGAAACAAGTTATACGACCTATGTATGTAGTATAAAGCAGTGGAATTGAAACGTAGCCATTCTAGAATACTTCAATCAATATTCCATAACTTTTAAAACAGTATGCATTTATGCTAAATCTTTATAAATAAAGAACAAAATCTTGAATTTCGATGATAGTATACCTAATTAAATAAAATTTCATTTAAAATCATCTACATTAAATGCAGCTAGATTATTAATGATAACGTTTTCAAATGCGTTATTGATTTGAAACAGTCTCTGCCATTTATATCATAAATATATTCAAAGCCTCAATATTTAAAAAAAAGTAACGACATATGGGGCATTTCGGTAAAATTTATGAATAACATCATATACGATATTGCTCCTATCGCATATAGCAGTAATTTTTAAAAAGTTTGGACACGGGCTTATTTCCTAACTTGTTAAAATTATTTACCACTTTTTAAGACTGGAAACCGAAACGATCCCAGTTATTACAGGCCTATTTCAACATTTTCCATCTTCTATTCCCATCTTTAAGTAAAATACTCGTAAAAAATATCTTAAATCAACTTCTTGTCAAATTCAACGTCAAAATCAACCTCAACTAAAATCCATTTCCGTACAAATTTTATTTTTCATAGTGAGCGATTCGGTTTTATAAGAGGTCGCTCGACAACTGATGCGGGAATAGAACTTCTCAAACATATTTACGATGCATGCCAAAAATCACAGAATGCTATTGGAGTATTCTGTGATTTATCTAAAGCATTTGATTGTGAAGAACACGTGACGTTTCTTTATAATCTCAAATACTTCGGTATTAAAGGTAAAGCTTTTAATCTCATTGCTTCATACTTAATTCAAAGAGTCCAACAAGTTTTCATTAAAGGAATAAAGTCTACATTAAAAATGGGTGTTCCACAAGGATCAATTTTGGGTCCCTTTCTATTTCTATATATATTCCTATGTTCAAGGTGTTTTGTTATATAATGTTGTTTGCTGACTTTTAAGGTACTTGATACTTCACTGATTTTTAAGGTGGACAGGAAAAAATCTTACTATGACGATGTAAACAGTGCATTATCACAGAAACACGATTGCTTCACAGTAAATAATGTAGATTCGATTATATAATAACTCGAAAAACAAAATGAGTAGTTTTTACCCTACCAAATGTTAGAAAGAAAAATTATAATATATATTTAGACGGTGGCCGTCTTGATGTAGCCTATACTGAGATGTTCTTAGGAATAGCATTGGATTCCAAACTTCAGAGGAGTCCTCATTTATCATCCCTCTCAGGAAGACTTAGCTCCGCAGCATACCCGGTTAGAAGAGTTAACGACTTACTGATATTGATTCCGCTCGTCTAGTATATTTTGGTTATTTTCACAGTATTATGTCATTTGGCATATTACTTTGGGGTAACGCTGCAGATATGGAATCTGTTTTAATTTTACAAAAGAGTATAGTCCGGTCTATTTATAATATTGGGGCTAGAGACTCTCTTCGGGATGTTTTTTAACAAAGTAGGAATACTCACTGTTGCGTCACAATATATCTACAACAATATTATGTATATTAACAGTAGCATTGATCACTTAAATAGAATCATTGTATATGCACGTGAACTGATGATAAGCTTATAACGCCAAATTTCTAAATCCTTCTTGAGGCAAGGTATCCGATTCTATAATAAAATTCCGCAGACATTTTTAACTTTGCCTTTTCATAAATTCAAATCATTGATAAAGAAGGCATATTATTTAAAACAAGATAATATTATGGATGATAAAAAAGCGTGGAGCTAATACTAGTTGACGTCCATTTAGGATATATTATACCTATACATAATTATGTAATTGTATTCAACTAACATGACTTTGTATTTTTGTGAAATTGTGAAAAATAGTAACTACTGAGTTTCTTGCCGGTTCTTCTCGGTAGAATCTGCTTTCCGAACGGGTGGTAACTTCACTTGATATGGTTTGTTAGTTAGTTGTTAAGTTAAGCCTACTTGAATAAAGCAAACATTTTTTTGATTTTGGAGTCGTATGTTAATTTCGACTTTAATTTATTTTGACGGCACTTACTCATAATTTATTATATTTACATTTGATTTGAATATTTCTTATTGATTATAAAATATTCAAATGATTTTATTACATTTGATTTAATTCAAATCTAAATTGTATTTATTGAAGTAAACTTAACAATAAAGCATTTCTGAATCGTTAATATTTCAACTTTACTACCATTTCGGCAAAAAACTTGCGTAGTTTATTTTTTTTAAATAAACCACATAATTAAAATATCATTATATTATAGCATTTATTTGCACCTGCGGACGCCTCGCCAATAAAAGTAGTTAAAATCCGGAGCATTGAGTCATCGTGTTTATAAATAAACTCGTGCATCGCGGTATAGGGATTCCCCGTCGAGCTGCTCATGTGTCGTATGAAATGATGCCACAAACCGTAAGATAGAATATTTATGGAAAAAAATATATTTAATTAACATTTCAGTTCAGACTGTTTTATATCAAACTGGCGTATTATGCTCGATATATTTTTAAAAGTGGTTTGCCAAACTTTATGACCTTGATATTTGGATACATTGGATATCGCCGGACAGAACCACTTTCACTTACGTAAAGGTTGTGTCGCGGTCATTATATATTAGCGAACATTTATTTTTTTATATTATTATATATTTTGTAACGCTTATTTGCATAATCTGTAAATAATATTTTAAAGCTAGAGACTTTGTAAGTTTGCTTGCGTTAATCTCAGTTTGAGCACTTAGCCTGAACGTCAATCATTTGAGCAGACATTTCTAATATTTAGGTAATGAGATGTTCTATGGGCTCGTTGTGATTTAAACTCCGGACAACAGCTAGTAATATAAATTCTATTAAAAAAGTGCAAAAATATCTCAGTCTGCCTCATTCCGAATACACTACTCTCAGTAACGACAGATCGCAATAAAATGTGGCACCATAAGACAGTAAATAAAGACTTATAGAAAAATAGTCGCGGACGGAGTCGCAGGGCCAGCTAGATCTACAGTATAAACAAATAAACACAGTTTTGTGCGGCGCAGCATCTCGCGTGTGTCCTTCGCTGGCCTTTATATGCGCGTGGCGTAGTTCCAAGAAAGCTCGAGTCGCTCTTTCCTCCGACGTTGCGCCACTTCGATGATGTGATCTCGATAACTTGTAAGTAATCACGTAATATTAGGTATATTTACCTCATAATTACGTCAAGTAACGAGAATTAAAGTAAAGTAGGTGAGACTGCCGCCGGCTCCACTCGGTAGAATTGAATTACTTACTTACAAAACAATGATAATCACGTATCCCTCGAGTGTCCGTCATTCGCGTCTTTTTTCTCAAACGTTTTTAAAACATCATGTAACATATCCAATAGTAATAGTGAATTTGTTAAGTGTAAACGATAATTTTTAATCGCGTAAAACGTATAAAGTGATGTAAGTTATCTTGTTATGGAGGAATCGTACCCACGTATCAAATAATTTGAGCGAAGTTATCGGAAAGTGGGAGGTGTTCGGTAAACATGCGTTAATGTATGTTGCTTTTTATTTCAGAAAATACAAAACTGATTTCGTTAAAGAAATAACGAAAGCTTTGCTTAAATCTCTATCGATATCGATGTGCTAATAGGTGTCTGCAAGATTATTCTCATGCTACACACCCTCAATTACACCTGCCACCAACAAGACTAAATGGGTATGAAGGATTGCTTATTATATCGGTGAATAGTAAGTCAGTGAACTTCAATAATTTCTATTAAACATAAATATAATCAGAGTAGTAACTGACACCAGTATAGACGAGAAAATGAATACCCTGACCAGAAAACTAAATACATTTCAACACAAAAGCCTGTACACGGAACAAAAAATATAATATTTACTTATAAAAATAAATATGCTTTTGTAACTAATCAAGTGTGAGAGACAATAGCAAATCGGAGACAATGAATAGTGTTACTTGTATGAGAATGTATAGCGAATGGCGATTGTCCTCTTGTGTGCGTCGTTCTGCCGCAGTGACGCACGCGGTGAGCGCGAGCCTAGCTCATTCTTACAGATGTGCGTACACACTCTAAACAAGAATTATCTGTACATATAATACAATTTATTAATGTATTTATTTTTTGTTAAGCTGTTTAAATACATAATCGGAATATACAATTTTGCGTTGGTCGCAAACAGGCGGCCTTATCGCTAAAGCAGCGACTTCCGGGAGCTTTGAATACAGGAATAATTTTAATATGTAAATAAATAAAAAAGTTAAACATAAATAAATATAAACACATACTAACACTGAATCGCGTTAGCTATTTTATTATTATTCCTTTTAAAACTATGTTAATGTTGGTCTTAATAATCCCCATTGTCCGTTTTCTTTTGATCACGTCAACCCGTTCAGTAGTCCTTTAGATTGACGGACCGCATCGACTTTTGTATATTATCTTTAATACTCCGATGACAATCCGACACGAAAGCCAAAATCCCACAAACAAGGAAAAAAATTACGGTCAGAACACAAGACCCCAGACAGTAGGACTTTGTGGGAGCCCGTCTGGTAGGTACCACCCATCCATCAGATATTCGGTATGTACGGTCAAACAGCAATAGTCAGTATTGGTGTGTCAATGTGTGGGGGTTTATTAGCTCGTCTGCCTACATTAATCATAAAAAAATTTAAAACATTTTAATCGAAACCATTAATTTGTTATAGATTTACGAACGCTCAAATAGTAACACTTATTTATATACGTTTTATTCTAGAGAATTCTAATAATATTACGAAAGATATAACAGGTAAAATATGTATAAAAAATCTATCTACAATGCCCTTAACACATAAATAGTTTCTCGGTAAGCTGCGTACAAGCCAATACGTAATAAACACTTGTATCAATATTACAACAATCAATAGGGAATCAAGTTTCATAAGATAAGCGTCCTCCATGTTATAAATACTGCGTATATTAGTTCATCACAAAGGTCGATTAGGTGACGTAGTCCACGATCATTCTACTGAGGTTTAGTTGCCGAAGCTTTCTGATCTAAGGTTTCTTTTGCCGAAACGATCAAATTAAATGAATATTAAGCAACGTTCTGAATTTCTTTCAAAGATTAAGACTACAGTAAAAAATGTTGCAAGTTAAAGAAGACTTTGGTTTTGTTCCTCTTCAAGAATTTGGATCAAAAAGTAAAAATAATTTTTCGAAACCGTCTGGCGGATTTAGAGATCGCGTTCAAATAAAATCAAATAAACAAACAAACTCGTCAGCTGCATTGTATTAGTATAGAGTGAATAGAGACCTTGACTCAGTCTCATTATTTGGTTAAATATGCATAGTTTTTATAAGCTGGAGGAAGTTATTTTTAAAAACTGTCCACTGCTTTAGAATTACTGCTTACTGAATGAACCGGTAGTGTTATTATTATTATACATATATGTGTTTTTCTCAGCATGAGAGCTGGTATTTTTGTAAGCTATATACGGGCATGACCAAGTAAATGATCTTATTTATGTACTTAATCAGTTATATTATAGATAAAATCTTTCTCAGGTTGATTATTTAGCTTTCCCAAAATATTTTTTTTGATCAATTAGCCCTCTTCCCCCTTTATCTCTTTTAATGGTTATTCTTTCAATAACAGATTTTGGATGCAGGTATTTGTGTTTATTTAATGAGGTTCGTTTTAATTTGTCAATGAGATATCTGTATTGGTCCATTTAATTAAAGCAAATGAGTACATCAGCATAGGAACTGCGTAAGTATTAAGTGCCTTAAACAAATTTCTAGAATTAAGTTTCTTTCTACATATTATATTTTGATGTAAGTTCTTCTTGGATTTGTGTATTATTTTGTTTTCGTTATGCCTAAATACTTATATGTGTGGTTTATGTCCATCGCTGTAATATTTATTACGTTTTTTATACAATAATCTCCTGTCAATATGTTTCCATTGTGAATATGTAAGGTTTTACATCTATCTCATCCAAAAGTCATGTGAATTTCTTTACTGAAGTTAGCTGTTAGTGGAGTCTTAGGGTTTGGTGATGAAAGAATGCGTAAATAGAGGTAATTTGGGATTTATGGAGGTTTTGATATCGATAAGGCTTCTAGCACCTTCTTTTGTCGGTAGCGTTAGTAGTTCAAAACAAAATCGTAGATGGTGTTTTCTATATTTTGTCAGAGTTGTATGTATAAGACGTTGGAACTTAATTATATTACTTTAACACCAAACCAAATGAATATGTCAATGTTTGAATGACAAAGGAATTTCATAGTGTTTCAGGAATTTAAATGTATTTTAAGTATTTTATGCAATCGTGATTTATTTGATATTGGTTTTCGAATATTTTCTTAATTTGTTTCTCGTGGATCTTATTATTGTTATATTAACTTCGATTTCAGATCGCTCACTGCGCCCGCTCTTTGATAATATGAACAGTAATATTCCCATGACCTGACTGGTACTTCGCGATGTTATTAATATATTTTTTAATAATTACCAGACCAAATAAATTGCAAGCTGTTCAGGAACCAAGTACAGCAATCCAGTACGTGTGATCAAATCATTATTACTTACACATAAATGTGTTACACAACTGAAAAGATAATAATATGGGTGAAGCGTGAGTTTTAAAATAAAAAAATGGACCAGAGACTATTATGGATTCTACTGAGAAGCACTGACAAGAAATTAACAATGACTAGAAACTCTTTATCCTATAATAAGATTCAAAGTCTATAGAATCTGGAGAAGTAGAAGAATTTAATAGCATAGTTTGAAGGAAAAACCGTGTCCGTTACGGAAATCTACGTTACTATTCGTAGATTTCCAGGATTTTTATCATCATGGAGTCGATTCGATAATATCGATACTATAGATATTATATTATGTTCTATATTGTTGGAAACATTGTGACGTAAGACTATCGAAGAATTATTTCAATTTGTAATTATATTTCGCTTTTATAGATAGTATTTGTTTACATTCGTCCACCTTTTATTCGTCCGTATTGTGCTAATGTGACGTAAAACACGCCCACGTATTCATTTCAAGCATTATTTAAACATTTTGAATTCTAAAAATATTGAGATATGCTCCTCAAAGGCTAAAAATTACTGAGAAAATTATGAACACGCACACCGAAATTCTATGTGATATAAACATAATAAAATAATATAAGTTCAAATATTACGGTACCAAAGGTAAAACTTTTGATTCCATTGCTTTATACTTAAATCAAAGAATCCAATAAGTTTTCATACATGGAATGAATATTTCTGAATCTATGCTAAAAATGGGTGTTCCCCAAGTATAAATATTGGGTCCTTTTCTAATTCTAGTATATATAAATTGCTTTCAATGTTGAAGGTATTTGTAATATTGTATTGTTTGCTGACTAGATACTTCACCGATTTAAAGGTCGTCAGGAAAAAATAACTATGACGATTTAAACAGTTCATTATTACAGATACATGATTGGTTCACAATAAATAATTTAGTTTTGAATTCTAAAAGAACTAAATGTATACCAAATATTAGAAAGCAAAATTATAATATATTATTAGCAACATTATATTATATTTATACATTAAACAGTAACTATTTTGATGTAACTGATACTACGGTATTTTTAGGAGCAGCGTTGTATTCTAACTTCAGTGAAATCCTCATGTATCATCTCTAACAGGAAGACTCAGCTCTGTAGCATACATGGTTAGAAAAGTTGGAGAACTAACTGATATTGATACCACTCGCCTAGTATATTCTGCTTATTATCACAGTGCTATGTAATATGGCATATTGATTGATTTATACTTTGGCGTTACGCTACAGATAATGAATCTGTTTTTATTTGCAAAAGAGGGTCTTTTACATAACGCCAAGTTTCCGGCTCCTTAAATAAATCCTATTATTATTATAATCCTATTTTTTTTTTTTTTTTTTATATGTCATAAGGTGGCAAACGAGCAGGAGGCTCACCTGATGGAAAGTGACTACCACCGCCCATGGACATCTGCAACACCGGGGGGCTTGCAGGTGCGTTGCCGGCCTTTCAGGAAAGAGTACGCTCTTTTCTTGAAGGTTCCCAAGTCGTATCGGTTCGGAAAAACCGCCGGCGAAAGCTGGTTCCACAGAGTGGTTGTGCGAGGCAGAAAATGTCTTAAAAATCGCGCTGTTGTGGATTTTCGGACATCTAGGTGGTGCGGGTGATATTTGGAATTTTGACGAGATGTCCGAAGGTGAAATTCAGCAGCCGGGATTAATTCGAATAATTCCTCGGAACATTCCCCGTGATAAATTCTGTAGAAGATGCAGAGCGATCCAACATCTCTACGTAAAGCCAAAGGATCAAGCAGATCGGAAAGGGCTTGATCGTCGATAATTCGAGCCGCTCTACGTTGGATACGGTCAAATGGAAGGAGCTGGTACTGGGGAGCACCCGCCCAGAGCTTTTTTGATGCCAATTTGGCTTTGCCTTCCAATTGACCGCGGAACTGAACGAGACTCGAAACATCAACGCCAAGTATTCCGATACTAGCTGTAGCGGCTAACGGAATGTTCTCGAATCGTGGAGATACGACAAATGGTGTTTTTTTAGCAGTTAACGCGCAAACTTGCGTCTTTTTGGGGTTGAAGTGAACTAGGTTTAGCCGACCCCAGTTCGAGACTTTGTTTAACGAAGACTCGATTTCAGATACAAGTTTGTTCCGGTTTTCTTCGACGTTTTCCCGAGAAATATTAGCACGGCCGGTGTATGAGGTGTCTATGGTGCTGTCGTCTGCATAGCAATGAATGTTACTGATTTGCAACAAGTCATTGATATGCAGAAGAAACAGAGTGGGTGATAGAACGCAGCCTTGTGGAACACCAGCATTGACGAATTTTAAGTCAGAGCATGCACCGTCGACAACGACCTTGATGCTCCGATCTGCCAAAAAACTGGTAATCCAATTGCATAATTTCCCGGGAAGCCCATAGGAAGGAAGCTTCGAAAGAAGCGCTTTGTGCCACACGCGATCGAAGGCCTTCGCTATGTCCAGACTGGCTGCTAATGCCTCCCCTTTGCTCTCAACTGCTTCCGCCCATCTATGAGTAAGGTAAACTAGAAGATCACCGGCTGAGCGACCCCGACGGAAACCGTACTGGCGGTCGCTAATCAGCTGGTACTCCTCTAGGTACCGCAGGAGCTGGCAGTTTATAATGGACTCCATTACCTTGGAGAACAAGGAGGTGATGGCTATAGGCCTATAATTGGACGGGTCTGAGCGGTTGCCCTTTTTAGGGATCGGATGCACCAAAGCAGTCTTCCAGGAGTTCGGGACGACGCCGAATGCATAGGATTGCCGGAAAAGACGCGTTAAGACCGGCGCCAACTCGGGAGCACAAGTCCGTAGCACGATTGGAGGGATGCCATCGGGTCCACTCGACTTATGAATATCCAAGGAAAGGAGTGCTTTACGAACTGCACTTTGCCGGAATTTAACCTCCGGCATCGTGGTATCACACCGCGGGATTGTTCGTGGTGACTTTCCTCGGTCATCCAGAGTCGGTTCGAAGAGCGATCTCAGCGAGTTCGCTGCGAAGAGAGAGCCTAAAAGATCAGCCTTCTCCTTCGCTGTATGGGCCAATGACTCACCGTCCTTGTGCAGAGATGATAAGGAAGGCTGACAGAAATTCCCTAAGACAGCCTTGGCGAGAGACCAGAACGCACGTGTTCCTGAAGGGAGGCGCACCAGTCTCTCGCCAATTCTGCCAATGTACTCCGTTTTCGCCTTAGCAATCACGTTTTTGAAGGACCTAGAGGCAGAGTTATATTCCTTTCTGATTGCGCTGGTATTTACATCACGAGACGCTGATGCGTTAGCCCAGTCTTGGTAGCGTTCCCATTTTCTGCGTGAAGCCGTTTTGCAGAAACGACCAAACCAGGGCTGGGACTTGCCACCGATGGGGACCGCAGAATACGGAATGAATAGTTCCATACCCTGAAGTACCACATCGGCAACAGAGTCAGCAACAACACTCGGATCATCCGGCGAGAAACAAACCTGCCCCCATGGGTAGGATGCAAAGAAGGACCGCATCCCATCCCAATCTGCTGACCTGTAGTGCCACACTCGGCGGCAGCCCACGAAACGAGGTCGTGAGTAACGCGCAACCGGCACTGTACTTCGGACGAGACAGTGGTCCGACGAGCCCAGAGGGGGTTCGACGATAACCTGGTAGCCATCCGGATGGGAAGTCAGCAGAAGGTCCAACAGGGAAGGTGTATGATCCTCCACGTCTGGTATTCGCGTTGGCGAGGGGACTAGTTGTGTCAAATCATATGCTAAAGCGAAGTCGAGAACAGATCTACCCGCATGATCGGTAGTGCGCGATCCAAGCCATTCGGCATGGTGGGCATTAAAATCGCCAAGAATAACGATCTCTGCGGATGGGATCTGCTGCAGTACGGAATCTGTAGCCATTTGGACGTGCTCAACCAGTCGGTCGGTTTCGGCATTACCGCTATGGGACCTATAAAGGCAAGCGTAGATTCGCGGATGGTCGTCACAATCTACACGCAGCCAGATAATTGATAGGTCCTGTCCTTCAAGGCTGCCGAGGCGTCGAGAGCAGATATCGTCTCTGACGTAAACGCACACCCCAGCTCGTGGTACAAAGGAATGTTCCAATTTATACCCGGGGTAGGAAAGAAAAGTCGTATCGGCAGGAGAAGATATCTGAGTCTCGGTAAGAAAGAGCAAGGCCGGCTTCGCCGTCTCAAGGTGAAAGTGGACGGCGTTCAAGTTCGAGTTGAGTCCCCTTATGTTGCAGAAGTCCACAGTGAGGGTGGTAGGGGTTGCCTTATGATGCCTGCTCCGCTTACCCCGAACAGTGGCGAGCGCAAAATTGCCCCCCCCAGAATTCGGAGGGCAGCCTGGGCATCCCTGCTCAGGTGGTGTATGTCCTGAGCATGGATGCCCAGAGAGGGATTCTCCACCGCAGTCGCTGATGGTACCCTCCTGGGGTAATGTAACCAAATTCTGCACAACCATCATGTTTAAGGGGGGGGGGGTATCGGGCCTCCGGGACTCTCACATACCAGACGAAACGCGGTAACATAGCTACCACTTCACGCCGATTTTAAGTGAGAGAGTGGTACTTCCCCGGGCGTGCCGGCCCATTCGGCTGCAACCCGAAGGTATGCAGTGTGGCACTACCACTTACAAGTATTATATTATTAGGGTATTCGCTTTTATATATAACAATTCCGGCGATATTTTAAACTTTGCCGATTCATAAATTCAAATCATTTGTAAGAAAATAAATTATTAAATAAAGCAAATAAATGAATCCAAGATTATATACCTGGATTATAAAAGAGCGTGGAGATCATACTCGTTGACTTTCATGCAATTGGAAAAGAGTAACTACTAGTTTCACATAATGCACAAAGCTGCTTACTGGAATAAACTATATTTTGTTTTTGAGATTTTAGTTTTTTTTTTTTTTAATATAAATGCGCACAATACTTGCAATTTAAAACAAAAGTTAAAATTAAAAAAAAAAAACAGTGCGATATTATGATGCGATTTGATGATGTCACACATTCTATGTCATTCGGTGATCATTAATCTGGCCATTACTTATTTAAATCAGAAATTTCTTCTCAGAACCTACCTACCTGAATTTATTTTTCAGATTCAAATACTTTTATTTACTTAATTAATGAAATATGAGAATAGATGTTGAGGTTATGACTTCCCGTATAAATTAATAATGTACTAAATACGAAGCAATGTTTTTGTCGTCGGTGCCATACCAACGATGGGAACTGAATATGACGTTGGGAATGCCTATTGTTTGTGTCTGTAATAGCACTGACTCATTCAACTTTCGAACCGAAACACAGCAATAAAAAGTAATGTTGTAATGGCGGAAGAATAACGGATAAGCGGATGACCTAAATTGACGAATACATATAGTGCCAGTGAGTCTATGGGCGGTTGTAATCTCTTACAAATCTGCTTGCGTATTTTAAATAAATTACTATATTGATAGAACAATCAGATCATGCATCTCGAAAACGCAGCGATCTTATACAAAACTAGCGACCAATTATTGGTTTAAGGATTATGAGATGAATGCTTCGACGAAAGGAAAACAAAAACGGATTTGGTCTAAGACTACTTGGCCGCAGCCCTGAGATGTTTCTCGGATTTTGATTACTAGTAGATTGTCTCGATGAGACATAATTACTGCATAACGACTTGCGTTTTTAATTTAAAAAGTACCCTCCCCCCATTGGCCCTATTTGTCAAAGAAGATGTGTATGTATTAACGGAGTGCGTCCGAAGTTAAATGGCTCGAAAACTTCATTTTTACAATTCCTACATCCGCAGCAGCAAAGGGGATATATAAGATGGCGCGTAGTAATATTCATCGTAGAATTAATTTATTAGAAGTTGGTCATCGTTCTATTTTAGTATTATAAAGCATATCCTTACGAGAACTATACGGTCATCGCAGTGAATCAGTTCCTTAAACGAGATTAAAAAAAAAGATTTGTCGAATGTCATATAGAAATCGATTATATTGTATTAAAAACATGATATGATTTTAAATACAGTTATTTTTAAGCCATAGCTTACGGCAATGTAGAATAGAGCCTCCCAACATAACCCACGAGGGTCGCGTATCTGTAAGCAGCATACCGATATCATTCAGGACCAAAAGCCTGAAGTGGAGGAAATCCATCAAACCAATAAACGAGGTTCACGTGCCAAGTGGCCGGCCGTTTATTATTGGCATCCTATTTCGTGATGGAAAACCGACTTGATAGCGACAGCAAAATATAATAACCGTTGATACAATATATTTTATACTTATTAACATTTATACATACGTAAATTATCTGTATTTAAATAAATTACGTATCGTGAAAGTGTATCGTGTAATGAATATTATGTAATAGCCTAGCCCGTAAATTTTCATGGAAGTAAATAATATCAATTCTTATGGAAAAGGTAAAATTCTTAATTCCGATAGAAATTTAGTAATTTCAGCAAACTGAAAAACATTTCAATAATCTTAAGGTAGCTAGCTATATTGTAAAGTATGTAAATCACTAGCTATATTGAAATAGTTTTGTTTGCGTGTATTGAAATTTGTTTAGATAAGTACTATATATGAGTTGTGTACGTAGTGTAGCGTACGTAAGAAGTAATGTTAACCGACAGCGTTTCCGTCGATCGGTCGTATATACATGCATATTTGTGGCGCTATCTCTGCGGACGCGCATCGCTTGCGTCGTTGCACTTATGACGCAACAGCGTGCGCGCGTGCAGTCATTGATCTAATAAACATGTATCTTATAAACAAGGCTTACTACGTTACTGCTATTGTGAGATTTCAAAATGTTATGTAATATACTAAAAACGACTTTACAAATGACCATACAATTTTTTATAAAATAAGTGTAAATTGACTCTAATTTTATAACGCATTAATTTATTACTATTTAATACTAAAATACTTTTCTTAGGATACGTTGAGACTAATGTTTAACACAATTGAGTTTTGATCTCCGCGTGAGCACGGCGCACCTCTGCGCAGCCAATAAGTACCGGCCGGTACCACCTTATCAGTTTTCAATCTATTTACTCTTGTCTATCGAGAGTTTATATTGTTATTGATACGTTGTCATTATTTGTTCAAGTGCCGTTAGCTCCACGAGTTTTGTTCTAAATAATAATACAAAACTAAAAACGAGCGTTTGTATTGCTACAAATGCAAACGCAAAAAATCGACACGTCGTATTAATTTAAAAGACAAGAAATACGATTTGTTGATAACGGTCAATCATTAGCAACGAGCAAATACCGACGAGCAAACATACTTGAGATCCTATAAATAAGTGACATACTTAGGGGACAATCTTCTTTGTCGTATAGTACGGACTCAAAATTCGCCATCGTCAGCCAAGAGTTATAGTTGGACTTGGTTTGGATTGATATCTTTTTTTAGCCGAAATTATTATTCATTAAAACCAATAAATGATGATGACGTCGACGACGATGACAGGTGTACACGATGAGGTGGGAAGGTCACATACTTTACTTCACAAATCTGACACGCATGACACCGATTCTCTAGACACCGATTTTCGGGGATAAGATGTATTTTTAATGAAGGTAAATTAATGGTGATGTTTATAATTTTTTTATTTTAATTTTTTTACTTATATTTAAAAATTATGACATATTTAAAAATAATTATGAATAGCTACACTAACTAACCTTATTTCTTAACACTGAAGCTTCTCTTAAATAAAATGCTGTCACTCTCTTTTCTGTCCATATTAAGAAAAAAAACCTTGTAAAGTTTTGGTGTGCCGCATCCATACAGGCATTATAATGTTTGCATTCATTATTACTTATTTAAAAAGTAGCCATAGAAAAGGGCTGACCATACTTTTTTTTTGTTTTACGAGGAGGAAATGCATGTCGCTCGGTCGGCGGACAGGGACGGGTAAATTGGATACAACCGAGGCCTTTTGCCCCGTGCCAGGGCCTAATGCCCTATCCTAACCACTAAAACAATCCTCGGGTTTCCACCATGCCACCAAGTGGCAACGAGATCGCCAATGGCATGCAACCGCGGCCCCACCAGCGGCAGCCGCCGTGAGGCGGCTGAATACAAGGTACGCGAACTTAATGCGCGCATTCCTCCTCATCCTCCATGTGGAAATGTGACGAACTCCCCCGAGTCCTCCACTGGAGGCCGGGCGTCAACGAAGCTGGCGCCCTGAGCGGATTAGATGGTTTGCTCCGCCGCTGACCCGTTGCCCAGGGTACAGAACGAGGAGGTGACTGACATGTACTCCGGGCTGACCATACCTACCTATAGTTCTGATCCTGTGCTTGTTACATTGGACTACTGCATCTATGCGACGACAGTACAAAATATTGCTCTGTTACGGTACACTAATGCTGGGAGTGGGCGGCACATACGCTTCAATCAATATCATGTATTTTAGATGATATTAGCGATCCGGCCCGGCTTCGCACGGGTGCAATGCTTATTCTAATTATACAACAGAATGTCTTACAACGTTTACAGCTTTTTTGTCATTAAACAATACAAACCGCTTTGTCCCTGCGTTTTTAATCTGTAATATCTTCAAAAAAACGGAAACGGCCATCTTGATCTATATTAAACGCACAATCTATTTAAGGTACTTAATTGCATAAGGCTTAATGCTGTATTGCTTAAAATCGCTTCAAAAATAAGCCATTCTTTCTCGTAAAAAGTAAAGGATAAAAAATGATTATTGTGGGTATCGTATGGTCCCTACATATACCACTGCGGATTATTTTGAAGACCTTTTTAAGGTGTACAATACTGTAGTACATTATCTCGTAGGGTTCAGCCAGCGTTTGCAATATAAGAGCAAAAAATGTGTTTATTTACGACATCACTTTAGAAACCTCTAAAATACTCAGTGCTTCTCTGCTATATTGTGCAGGTATTAACACACATAAAACATCCTGTTGAATCAATCTATCTATTAAAAATACCGCATCAAAATCCGTTGTGTAATTTTAAAGATCTAAGCATACACAGCGACAGGCAGCGGTAAGCGACTTTGTTTTACACTATGTGTAGTGATTAAGGCTGAATGCGTTTATTCTTCATAAACGTAAAAAGTAAAGGCGACTAAATACAACGGAACAGTAAAAAGTGCAATAATTTATTAACAACAAATTTAACAAATAATATAAATATTAGAAACGCGATGCGACTCCGCCGCCGCGGCTGTCGGCGTGCGAGAGGAGGGCGTCCCCGCGCTGCTGTACAAAGTTCAGTGCGGGAAGAGGTATAGAGGCGTTGAGCGTCGGGAGGGTCGCCAGGTCGGGGAGGTCGGGCGGCGAGTGTCCGCGCTCCAGCGCTAGCGCCCCGCCGGGCAGCACGAGCACTCTTGCGCCCTCCACCGCGTCCACCGCGCCCGCCGCGCCCGCCGCACCCGCGCCGCCGCCGCTCAGCGCGCTCGCTGCGCCCTCCGCTAGCGCAGCGCCGGACTCCGCTCCCATCACGTACCGAGTGCCTATTAACATTAACGAGAATAAAATATAAAAAAAGTATAAAGAAATCCGAAGATCATTCTTCTCAGTAAAATCTACATTCCGAACCGGTGGGAACTTAACATTTGTCATAATCTGTAATATGAAGATTAAAAAGTGCCGACTTGAAATAAGTATATTTTGATTTCGATATTTAATAATATGTTTGTTATATTTTCGGCAAAATGTAGTTAACTTTAATAATAATTGGCAATGCGCTTACCGCACACGTGCTGGTCGACGATGATAGCCGGCGCGAGGTCGAGAGGGGTGGTCGGTTCGTCTCGCGCCCAGGGTGTGCCGGTTTCACTTTCGGCCGAACCAGCGTCCGACCCGAAAGGCATTGAAAGACCTCTGAAATTAATAAGATGCAAACATCCAATTATTAAGGATGTGATGGATTTTGACCCATATCATATAATGATGCTACTAGCTCTTTTTTGACATAAAAACACAAAGAACCCAACATTACAACGTTAGCTTCAGTATTTACGTAAATAATTAATGAATATTCATTAGCAATCCGAGAATATTCATACATTGTATAAATAAAATAAAAATAAAAACTCCGCCGATCTAGTCGAATGTTATCTTGAGGTCAATGTATAAATACATATTGAAAACTCTATTTACAGCAACTTGTAATTCTCACGGGCAGCTTGTTAATGTTATTCATTAGTTGACTTTATTACTTGCTCATTATGTTCGGAAACACGCTGAGAAATAATTAGTCGCTTATATTGCTACCGTTTCTGGTACACACTTTACTTTCACTCCTAATGTCATAAAGATTTTCTTAGTATTGATTAAAATAATTGCGATACATACGTGACAAGCGCGGCATATGTGTCGCGCGCGTCGACAACGGCTAAGCCTGAAGCAACGCCGGCCGGCGCTTGCGTGCCCGCCGTTTGCCATTGTGTCTTCAGGCTGTCTACCACCCTGGGAAAAGCCACCATTTTTTTAATTAGTTCAGTGGTCACCACCGTCGATAGACATGGGTGCCACGAGAAATATAAACTAATCCTTAAATCGTCAACGCGCCACAAGCCTTGGGAACTGAGATGTTATGCCACATGTATAATAAAAATGACATATATTGCGTACCCTAAATCACCACTTGAACACAACCATATTATTGGTATTGCTGCTTGGCGGTAGATTATCTGATGAGTGAGATGTACCTACCCAGGGTTCGCACAAAATCCTACCACAAAGTCCGCTACGCTATATGTATAAATATTTTTAGCATGTTTCCATTTTTATCAATACAACAATGAAGCGAAGGACTAAATAATCCGAGTTGAAGTAATTTCAAGTAAATCGAATCTTCACCCTTTTAGAACATTGCTTGGAGTGATCTGTAAAGAGTCTATGCTGAAGGCAGCATGCAGCGCCTCCGCGGCCCGAGCGCCCCCCGCTCCCGCCGCCCACGCGCGCCACGAGCCCACCGACACGGCGGCCGCGTCGTCCCGCCAGCGGACCGCGCCGTCGCAGGACCACGCCGCGCATAGCTCTATAGTGTGGGCTCTATCTTATTTCATTTCCTTTTTTTTATACTATTTTCTAGTTAATTAAGGAACCTTTAAATAATATGAAATTAAACAGAAACTATTAACAAAAACCAAAATAATCGTTTTGGATTCACATTTCACATTAGCAGCCTGTAAATTTGCCCCTCCCTTTGAGGAGGAGGTTTGGAGTATATTCCACCACGCTGCTCCAATGCGGGTTAGTGTAATACACATGTGGCAAAATTTCGTTGAAATTAACCACATGCAGGTTTCCTTACGATGTTTTCCTTCACCGCCGAGTACGAGATGAACTATAAACACAAATTAAGCACATCAGTGGTTCTTGCCTGGATTTGAACCGGAAATCATCGGTTAAGATGCACGAGTTCTAATCACTGGGCCATCTGGATTTTCGGTTTTGGATTCGTTGTAAGTAAATTAATAATACATATTAATAAATTAGCCGTAGTCTCGGTGTACCTGCGGTAGTATTCGATTGTAGAGATTCCAAGTAATCAGCTAAAGCTGGTTCAGTGCGATGTGCAGTGGGCGTGTATCCGGTTATGCCCCGAGATTCTGCTTCCAAAGCAAGGCTCTCGGACACTAGAAAACCCTCCCTGCAATTAGTCGTGATCTTTCTGATTATGTGTTTGGAATTTAAATATTTTATTTAACAAAGTAGCCTGTGTCCCTGTAACTTAAACAATCTCCATCCAAAATTTCATCCAAATCGGTTCAGCAGTTTAAGCGTTAATACAGAGACAACAGACAGAGTTACTTTCGCATTTATAATATTATTATAGATTATAGATTTTTAGTCAATTTCAGTAACAACTTTAAGGGCTACTCTACTGAATGGCTTCTTGTCACATATGGAGAGCCAACCTTGCGAGATCAATTGCCGGCTGCAAAGCCTGTGACCAGGACAGCACCCCGAGCTTCGCGTGCAGAGCAGCCAGAGCGACCAGCAGCCGCGGAGGTCTCGATGTGATTTGTTTTCCCGATGCCGCTTCTTCGCCGCCCCACTCCACCACTGTAGGCAGCTGTGTTCGCGACGACCTGTACTCCCAGTATACCAAAGACCCGCTCCTGAAATATATTGAAACGAAGGTTCGTTAATTTTATTTGACCCGTTTAATAATAGAAACAATTTAATTATCTCGTATGGTAGATAAAGGTGTATGTCGTGAATGTTATCATGTTTTAATATGGTCATATGAAAATTAATCATTCAAATATAAAAGTTTAATAAAATCCTAATACATCTTTGTGAAGTAACGTACGATCGACAACGTCTTTGTTCCAGCGATAATCATATACCTTTGAAGTCACTCAACACATGATATGTCCATGTAATAGTCTCATCTAAACGAATACAGCGAAAAGTAAGATATAGCAGTGACTGGAAGTAGATATTTCAGAGCGACTGAGCCGGCACGCGGTGCGATGGGATCGCCATGATAGACGCGGTGCCGACGCGGCGGCGGGCGATTCCGTTCGGCTGGCTTTCGCTTGCGTTGCGATTCGCCTGCGCCCGGCGCTCTCTCGGAGGCGTCTGATGGAATTGCTCAATGGATCGTAATACCAATTTATAGCCTGCTATTTTGTGCAGCGTCGCCTGGTTAAACTGCATATGTGACTATGTTTCGTGTATGGTTAAAATAATTATATTTTATCACTACTTAGATACCATAAAAAAATGTATTGTGAACCCAATCAAAGAAATGTTATACAAATTACTAGGAAATATGAGTTTACGTATTTAATTTAATGGTTCAATGTTATGTTTTGATAATGAATGAAACACGTCTTTGCAATGCTTAACTCCACGTAACGCCATCTATTAGGAAACTTTAGCAATGCTGACGACTTATAAGAGAGTGAAGGTAACAAGAAAGTTCAATGATCGTTTGTAACAATATACACGGGTAGGCTACTTCTGATGTTAAATATTGCCGAATAAAATATTACTCACATTACTTGAGTACGTGCTTACGTACATAGACACATTTGGATTATTAAAGTGTACTGTTTAGTGTCATGTAGTTCACTAATAACGCAGTTCTACAGAATAAATACAGATGGCGCTGCTGATAAAAATGTTGTAATTTAAATTAAAGGGTCAAGTTGCTCCAGTAGGTAGAAAACGCAGACCTTACTCTGATTTTACGAGTTAGTATCTGTCAAGTACTTTTCAATTCACATAAACTTATTTACATATTAGTATTTATAAGCCCCCACGTTCACGGCAGTGATAGAAAACAAGCTGTACTGAAGTGTATGAGTATAGCGATATACATAGAAAAATATTAATAACTCGAATCAACAAAAATCAACAATCATTAAATCGCAAAACAAGATGTATAAGATATGGAATTTTAAGAAAAAAAAATCATTCGGAATTGTTAATGTCATTAAATTGAAAAGTTAGTAAATAAAACCGCTGTGTACATT
Organism: Vanessa atalanta; assembly: GCF_905147765.1. Classification (NCBI taxonomy): domain Eukaryota; kingdom Metazoa; phylum Arthropoda; class Insecta; order Lepidoptera; family Nymphalidae; genus Vanessa; species Vanessa atalanta. Next base: position 100,554 of record NC_061873.1, read on the forward strand.
TAAATAACACGTAATTAATTGATTTACTTTAATAATAACAATAAGGCTTATGTTATTTAGAATTTCGCTTAGGGCTTTAATAATATTCATAAATCGACTAAACTCTGCTTCTAAAATCGTAAAAACATATAAGCATGTAAATATATTATATGAACGTCCCTAGAAGTACTTTTTCTAATAATCATACATAATGGTTAAAATAAAGTGCAGATTTTCTTTTATCTCAAACTAGCATTCAAGCGTGCGATGCTATAATCTAAGAGCTAACAGTAAAGATCTAAAGCTACTATAATATAATATATAACCCAAGTGAAATATGTATGTAGTTTTTTTTATCATAAACTTTGGGATACGTACGCGTCTAACGACGTACGATGCGGCGTAAGTACAGCGAGGCAAAGGGCGGCGGCTGCAGCGGCGTCCAACGCGCGCCCGCCCGCCCGCAGCGCCGCCGTGCCCGCGCGCGAACACGGCGCGGCCGACGACGACACGGAGCCGTGCGGCACCACCTAACCACGAACATAACATTACATTAAGCGAACAGCTGGATCTAGTTAGTTGCTTTATATGATTCAGATCGTCATGAACGTACACCAAGCAGAGCATCCTGTCATACCTGTTATTTATAACAAAAACGTTTAGACTAGCTAATTTACCGTAATAAAGCAATGGACAGCATTCATTTTAGGCGGTAGTGAATATGAGTTATTTGCACCTGTCACTGCACTGCTGTGCCTGCGACACCACGCCGTCGTTCAATATCAGTCGCACGAATAACACGGGAATGGTATGCAATATTATTGTATTCGAACTACCGCCGCTGTATCTCAGCTGCAGCAAATGCTCAACTGTTGCTCAAACTTCTTTGTAGTTTAATTTTTTATCTATAAAACTAGTTCATCTCTCAAATTCCTTGTCTCCAAATGTACCGTTTAAGCTGGTACTGTTTTGAAAAAATCCAGTATAAGCACATTACTTGTCCTAACAGATCCTTTAAAATCGTGTATACCTTTATGCATTTTTGCAATGATATATGTTCTATTATAATAATTAACAATAATTAGTACAAGATACGAACATTTCATTTAATGACGTCCCCTACGCAAAGGTTGTCTGGAAGAGATTGCTATTTTAGTAGATAACAAGACCGCCTTTTGTAGCATTTTTTTCCTGTTTTCCTAATTGTTCTTTTCTTTGTTGGAGTACAATAAAGTAGGTTTATTATATTGTAATGTATCCGAGTGTACTTGGATTTTGTACGTATACTCGCCTCGTAGTCTCCGTAGTAGATTTGCGTGAGCAGCGCCAGTGTGATGGCGGCGGTGAGCGTGGCGAAAGCTGCGAGAATGAGCCGCGGCCCGCCCGCGCAGAGCCGCGTGCTGGTGGAGCCGCTACCCGCTTTCAGTGGGACATCTTCACGGAGTTCTACGACGCCTGTAGGATTGTTAGCACGTTGATATTAAATACATCAAAATACACAATATACATATGTATTAGTTCAGTAATAGTTATGAACTTATTCTTATAGGAGAGAGATTAGATCAGCTATTATTTATATCGTTCGTAGATTTTATTTATCAGATTTAATTATAATGATTATAACTGAATGTTATATAATTATTGGATTCAGGTAACACTAACTACCTGTTACTGTAGAAAGAACGCTAGAAACCAGTGCTCGCTCTTATGATAAATATTTTCAACAAACTTCCTCAAATAATAGACACGTGAAATATGTAGTTCACGAGCAGAAACTTTTGTTAACGTCACAGATCGGTATCGAATGTTATGTAACAATTTGTATGAAATGAAACGCGAATTTTGTACATCGCAACGATAGTTTACATTGCGCTACGCTTCGCACGGAAATGAAAGATTTTCGTCGAGATAGCCACGGACAGACAAATAGCGAGCGATACCATACGGCGAGCGGAGGAAACCAGTGCTATTAAAAACACGTGTTATTGATTCCTTTCAAAACTTGAAAAAAGGAAACAAGTGGCTTGGGAGTGATTTATCTACACCACACTACACCACACTTCACTGCACTGGTAGATTTGGGAATAGCCTAGCTAGTCTATGCGAGTTTCAGTTACATTCTGTGTTTGTACGAGTTTCGTATTTAATATTTTCAGTGTTGTACCAAATATTAAAGAAGGATGTTTGTAAATATGAACTGAACTAAAGTATTGACATCCGTCTAATATCCATTAATTATTATCATTAGAGTAATTAATCGTATAAGTTTATAATTATTGTTATAGACAAACAGTTAAATCGTCTTTACCGAAAACTTGACGTTCTAAAACCATAGAATCGGGCTGTGTTAGGTTAGGTTAGTTTTGCTTACACTTCTATAAGTAATTGTCTCTACAGCCATGTCGAGGAGTTTATAGATATGTACAGCATACAACACAATCACAATAACATTTAAATAGAGGGTTACAAACAGCATCTAGAACGTAAACGCGTTTTGTTGAGAATGAAGTCATTGTTTTATAGGTTCTTCTTTGAGTTATTAATACTAATTAGATATAAAAAATAATAAATAATACTTTTAGTCATAAATATTATTACGACGTGGAATGTGTTTCTTGTTTAATTGCTCGTCTTTGATGAACAAAAAGATTTTGTACAAATTTTAAATATGTATTTACTCTTTACAACTACAAAAATTATACGTACAGCATCTATGACTTTAAATAACTTTGTATTATTGTACAAGATTAAAGCTTATTATTTATTAAAAAATATATAGAGTTTTGTTTTACCTGGAGGCGACTGTAGGTCAGGACTGGATGACATGACACCTGCGGCCGATTTGTTAACCTGGAATGTTATTTACTACTTAACATTTTATATATTTTATATTGAAACTCTAGAACGTTTAAATTCATAACTAATTTAAAAAAATACACTCTTTGAAATGTTAATTATTTTAACGAACCTCGTAATCAAAAGTGAAAGCGCTTAGTCTTGCCTGTCTGGCCTGTCTTGCGATCCAGCCTGCAATCTATCTCGCACACGCGGGCCACATCGCTCGATACGTCGACAACAACAACTGAATAATATAAACAAAAACACTCCGAGTTTTAACTCTCGTGGGGACAAGGTGTCCGTCTCGAGACGTTCAGTTTCTTCTAACTGTACTCGGTGGCCTGTTGCTGTAGTTCGCGAGGCGCGGGCGACGGTGCGCGGGAGTCGATGACGTCACCACCGGGCTATGTTTGTTTATGGAGCGCGTTCCTTCGAGTATAATATAAGTTTCGATATTGTTTGTTATAATTACGTAGTTAATTATTGTTATATTTAGTGATTACATTACCAAAATTATTATATCTACTATGAATGCAATTCCGATTAGGTATTAGTCATCAATTTCTTCTGTAGAAAAGTTATTATATACAAAGGTGACAAATTACTTTGAGTACATTATGAAGCCGTACTTTTAAACTTAGACGTGTGTCAAGTATGAATAAACATAGCAAGTGGAACAAAATACTGACTTAGAAAGTTTTAGCTATATGTATAACTGTGAGGGATCCATCATAATATAACTGTCTCTATCAGAAACCGAATGAGTGAAAGAGAATTACGATTTGCGGTCAATGACCGTTACTCGAATGCGCGTGCGCATCTGAGTCATTGTGATGTTCCTCGTCCAAGGTCAATGTCGTGGTGTCCCAGGTGCGAGAGTATGTTCATTAAAAATACTTATGTTTAGTAAACCAGCTTTTATTATTATTTGAAGCCATAAAAAATACTAGTAAATTGGTGAAACCCCGATTTATTCGTTTCTAAATATGGATACAATTATATTTTTTTAATTCGTTGGTAATAAATTCAACAAATATAACTATCTCACCCACTCATCAGATATTCGACCGCCAGACAGCAATACTCAGTATTTACAGTTGTGTCCCGGCTTGAGGGATGAGTGAGCCAGTGTAACTATATGCACAAAAGATATAACATCTTAGTTGGTGGCGCATTAGCAATGTTAGGAATGATTAATATTTCTTACAGCGCCATTGTTAATGAGTGGTGGTGACCACTTACCATCAGGTGGCTTATTTACTCGTCCGCCAATATATACCATAAAATAATATAAAATAAAAAATATCCGATGTACTGAGCCTGAAGTCGGTATCTTTTCAAGGTAAATACGTTTTATTTATATTGATACCGGATAAATAATAAATTTAATCGTATGCAATTAATTATGTAATTAAAACAAAACAATAACAACTGAGCTGATCCTGCTAGTACTTCTCGGTAGGTTCACATTCCGAACAGGCTCTACGTTTCATTCAATGTGCATATTTAATATATTTTTTTCAATTATCTCGCATATTTTATTTGTTTCGTGACATTTAATATTCACTCCAAAGCATCTGTCGTAAATCATAGTGTAGTTGTTGACGATGTAATTGTGAGCATTTCATAAAAACAGATTTCGGGTCCAAGAGTCAGGCATCGTATCCACCGCAAGATGTCCACTATTGGACGAAGACCCTCCCCGAGCATTTCCGCGATTGCCGGTCTTACGCTATTTATTCAACGGTTTCCCGCGACCCTTAGGTTTTGTAGGGTCTTTTGAGTCGTAGTTGCCATTCGATAATTTTTCCTCCCCAGCAGCTATCAGTTCTGCGTGCGATTTGCTTTTATATTTTTCGATTTGATTAGCCCGGTACCACCCCTATAAGCAATTCTTCGGGCTATGACAGTTATTTAGGTCACAGGAAAACTCCAATCATAACCCTCTCCAGTACTCTCTGTGTGATCTTGAGACTTTATGAGGCTCATAGTAAGCGACCACGTCTCTGATCCGTACGTCATCACTAACAACATTTAAGGTTTCTGGCATAAAATGAATATTATTCATGAACTCGTAATAATATTATTAAAGGTTCAATGAAGTCGCATTTTCGAATGCCATGCCAATCATAGTCGTCTGGGAGTCTCGTTTTTCTGATAACATTACAGAATAGATGCGGCGCGGCGCTGGCCCTTGACCGACTTCCGAGGGTTTACGATAAAGCGATGACTTTATTTATTCCCTATCCATCGCTTATTGAGTATGCGGCTTTACGAGGCGCCTCCGTTCGATTGATACGATTTTTCAATTTACAGTAAAGCTTCTACGTGTTTATATATCGCGCCGTAGGGCTGCCTTGCATGCGTTTATGATCCCTGCTACGTTCTAGGACGTTCGGAATGTTTTAATGATAACATTGATGGCTTTGAGTTGATTGAAGCAACCCTAAATAAATTGTCAGCTAAACATTTGATTGATCTCGCTTATACGAGCAGCACTCGCATTATTGAATACAAACAAAATACAAAGCTATCGATGACGATGATGACGTCAAAATTAATATAACAGAATTAATTAGAAGTCTTTCAGTTCGACTGAAATCAGTAACTAGAAAAGAGCGCTTGTTCAGAGAATTTCTTCGTCGAATATAATTGGCTTACGAAAGGAATGCAAATTGTTCAGTGATTTACTTTTAAAGAGATTAAGATATTTACTGTTCGCGTACCAAACGGCGGCGCTGCTCCACGTGGGTGGGCTCGACACGCGGCGCACGCTCACGTGTCAGTAATGAGACAAATGAGATTACCGCGATTTAGAAGCCTCGCACACAAGTAATCCTCTATATATCGCAGCGGGACCGTGCCCTCGCCGCATTCACTGCTCGAGTGTAAAGAATTTTACAAGTTTTTCAAGTGCTTTTCATATACAAAATGGTGTATAATTTTAAAGTGTTTAAAAAATGTTCGCCCAATGGAAAGCTCACGCTGTATATGGGAAAACGGGACTTCGTCGATCACATCTCTTACGTGGAACCAATAGGTCTGCTTTTAAACTGAAGGCTAATTATACATATTCTCTTTTCAAAACGTTCTGTATGACGAATTTGAAGTGGATCAGTTGAGTTGTGAGGATTGTAAAAAAGAAATCAATTTCTCTAACTTTGAATGCAAACATAAACGAAAATTTGAACCCTATTGCTTAACATAACCTAAATTTTCAATTAATTTTTATGATTTTGATTACATTTTACTTACATCCTATCGCATAAGGTAAATAAAAGGTCGGATTGCCGTGAACCAGCGGAAGATATTACAGACGTTATCCTCTCCATTGATTCCAGTGTGTCTTTTACTGTTAGTGGAACGCGTCCAAAAACAAAATGAAATCGGTGCGGGACAGTGGCCCAGGTTTGATCGTGTCCAATCGCGTCGACTAACTGTGCAACAGCTGCATGCGTCCATTAGCCTGGGACGAGCGCAATAATCCCCCTCCCCTTCATCTAACAGATAGGACTTTAATAGCACTATCAACTTATACCTGCTCCACGGTTCCACCAGCGCTTACTTGCTTACTCAGCGCTTTTAACAAATTGCTCCTGAACTGCATTTCGATTCGAATTTATCACAACAACCGGCAAAAGATTACCGCCGGATAGCGCTTTCTTGAGAAATCGTTTTATAGTACCCATCACAAGCACGAACACTACTTTTAACGTAGCTGATAGTTTTGTTAAATCGATTTGTTATTCGCTCGATGCATAAGAAATGTGATATTCGTCACATAAGAGACTAAAAGATTTTTATCGATTGCATATAAAAACCCCAAAACTAGGAAGTAGCTGAGTCGATGTAAACTAAACTAAGATGCCGTACACGCTAAATTAATGCTGTCTGCCAGGGATTGGACTGCCAATCTTTGGTTAAGTTTCACGTAATCTATTAACTGGGCCATTTCATCTCCTTTTAACTGCCAGTTCATTCTGTTAGTATATAAATCGGTAACCATACAAAATAAAACAAATAATTATCATTCAATAATATAATTTATAATTATTGCACACTCCACATACATTGTACATTCATTTTGTATTTTTTGTTATATTTATAATATAAGAGAATGCGAAAATGATTCATCTGGTAAGTGGTCACCACCCCTACATGAGACAGAGAGACATGAGTGCTGTAAGAAATATTAACCATTGCATACTACGCTAATTCGCCACAAAGTTTGGGAACGCGAATTGTGTGCCTAAATATTGTTGTTTGGCGGTAGAATATCAGATGAGTGGGTGGAACCTAGGCAGACGGGCTTCCATAAGGAACTAATACAAAATAATTTAAGGTATAATGTGTCGGGGTAACGCCGTATTAGAAGACTGTATTTTCAAAATAACTATAACAAATTACTTAGTGGTTCAGTCAGCGCACTATAAATTACTAATACTTACGATATAATCGTCTTCTTCGAATGAGAAATGTTGGATTCTACTGTTCTACAAATAAGTGTAATGTAGAGTCCGAACGTTCCCATTAAAAAAAAATACCAATGATACCTTTGAACGTATTTTAATCAATCTTCTGGTACAGGGCCGGATCCTCCATATGGCATTTTGAGCTTCAGCCCAGGGCGTCGTGGATTCAAGGGGACCCCAGCTAAATCAAGTCAAAGTCAAAAATAGACGATAATGCGAAAGAATCCATAATTTTATTAAATTAAACAGATCGTATGGTTTGCAATCCTGCAAGTCATGCGATTAATCAAACCCATTTAATTAATTTAATTCAAGTCTACGTTCAGATATGCCTTAGGTGGGCCCCTAAGTAGTGTTAGGCCAGGGCCCCCTAAACTTGGACCGTAAGTTTGGAGGCCCTGTTCTGGTAATATAATATAATTAAACCTAACTGCCAACACATCGACTTCATCTTTGTTAGAAAGTACTTCTTTTGTGATGTGAACTTACCCCGACATGTCTTATATTATTAAATGTTGTTTTTAAAATCACGTTTTCTTGTCAAAGTTAAAATTCTATAACAACAGATGGCATTGTGGTCGTGGACGAGGAGTACGTCCGAGACCGGCGGGTGTTCGCGCAAGTCGTCTGCACTTTCCGTTACGGCCGCGAGGAGGATGAGATCATGGGACTCTCTTTCTATAAAGAGTTATACTTGGCTTCGGAGCAGATCTACCCCCCACTTGAGAAGAGGGCCTATGAACTTACCCGCACTCAGGTACCTTAAATATATCTTTGTGCTGAGAACGTATGTACAAGGATGTTATAATTAGTACTATTACTCTGGTGTCGCAAATGACTGGCAAAGCTCGTCCAACTAATCATGACAGAAAACATAGTCTTTTCGAAACATTTCGGGCAGTCCTCACAAATGAAGTAGGTGGTTATAATAAAATGAGCTCTTACTTTTTATTTCATTCTAATATAATGGATATGGATATTCAAATTTAAATGGTTCCATGTACGTACTGAAATGCCGGCAACGCACCTGCAAGCCCCCCGGTGTTGCAGATGTCCATGGGCGGTGGTAGTCACTTTCCATCAGGCGAGCCTCCTGCTCGTTTGCCACCTTTTGACATAAAAAAAAAAAACAAAAAACGTCCTTAAACAAATATAATAGCTAAGCCATATCAATATAAATACAAGAAACAGGGTTTTTTTTCTGGTACTACGTTATTTTTTAAATATACGTATATAATAGGTAATTAATATCCCATTCATGTGAGAAGGTATTCCCTCTTCTGAGGAAAAAGATTCTCCCACGTTGCTCTAATGCAAATCTGTTCTGCAGATTTTCACCCACATGCAGGTTTCTACAACGTAGAATATTATCCACCGAGATTAATATAAATATAACACAAAAAATAGCATGAAATTTGAGCCATGTTTGCTCGAGTATTAACTTAAACATTCAACTAAGATTACATGTTGTAACGATTGGGTCATCTGATTGAATAGTTTGGGTAGAAGTACTGTTGTATGTTCATCTTTTCATGTATGATAGATATTATTGACCAGGATACGAAGTTGCTTTAGAGCGCAGCTTTCGAATCATGAAGTTACTACGAACCCACTGTCGAAATTTAATAATTAACCCCATTACCGCTTCGTATTAACAAGCTGCGCTAGTAGTAATTAGATCAGTCCCGAGCGAGCTCCGCTGCGGGCAAATCAAATCCTTTTGGGATTAGTGCTGCCTCCTTCTCCGTCGTCCCATCCGACGTCGTGAGCAATCAGCGAGACTGCCGGGACGCTGTTGTTCAAATATTAACTATAACTTCACTTTTCAAACAGACAAACAACACTCGGAATCCTTTAGTCGTCGGCAGTGTGAATTTCGAAAGCTATTTAATCGACGAGAACTTATTTGACTATCTTCTGTTGCAGCGACACGAACACTCGATTTAAGCTTAAACTTTCCAAGGAATTTTATATTTACCTACAACATTTAAAATGTTTTAGTGACGCTATCTTATAAGGTTACATGTTATTAATAAAATAGAAAATAATCTAAATATTGCCATATCAATGCAGTATCTGGTTAAGTTATGGTTTTAGATCTAGACATACGAGTTCTGTACAATATTGATTTCCTAATATTATTAAAATCAATGATTTGTTTATAAAAATGAATTGTTCGATATAGGAGCGCCTTGTGAAGAAGTTGGGCGATTGGGCGCTGCCGTTCCGGCTAACGTTACCGGCAGGAGCGCCCGGCTCTGTGACACTGCAACCCGGCTTGGAGGATGAGGGAGAGCCGTGTGGCGTGCACTACTATGTTAAACTTTTTGTTGGTGAAACAGAAATCGATCGATCGCACCGCAGGTCAGTCGGTAGATACAGTTACACGGTTGGGAAAAATTGGCATACTAGTCTGAAGATATTTTAATGAGTAAGTAAGGCAGTTGTTAAAGTTACAATCTGCGTTTTTATAAAGTCAATGGGAATATACTTAATATTTTATATCTCATGAGACCTATTATACGTCTTGGCCTTTTTTTATGTATAATCGATTTCTAATGTCAGAAGGTTTAATGATATTTTTGTTTATTCATTAGTAACACTTTATACGATTACTTTAAAATTGATAAATAACTAACCAGGAGCACGGTGGCGTTGGGTATCCGCAAGGTGCAATTCGCACCGGACAAGCCCGGCCCCCAGCCGTGCACGTTGGTTCGCAAAGATTTTGTGCTCTCGCCGGGGCAGCTTGAACTGGAGTTGACTCTCGACAAACAGGTAAAAGAAACAATTACACCAACGATACGCGTGACACAAATGATTGCATGGTTTTTTAATACGAGAACTAACAAAAACAAACGAAACTTGTTGTAATTATTAAGAAAAAATCGTCAAAAGTTTAATAAAATACAAAGTTAAAATGATAAAGTTTCTAGTTCTGTTGTTATTTAAGACTAACCTTAATCAATATTTTCTCAGTCTTAATTAAAATATGATATACATGGTGTATATTTCATCTTAAATTATGAGAGAAGATAATATGATATTGCTAAGTAATCTTTAATTTCATGATGTTTTGAACAATTAGTTTATTGAGCCGAAGAAACTCAGATCAGATCAGACTTTTGTGCGAGAATGTGTAACATATTGCTGGTTACAGCTGTATATTCACGGGGAAACGGTGGCGGTGAACATCAGCATACGCAACCACAGCAACAAGGTGGTGAAGAAGATCAAGGCGAGTATTTTACAGTCCGTCGACATCGTGCTCTTCCAGAATGGCCAGTACCGAAATGTCGTCACCGGTGTAGAGACACAGTAAGTATTCTAAAAAGTTCATTTATCTCTATTTTTTCTTTGAAAACCGATTTAGAATTAATTTAAGTACCGACCACTTAATCAGTGCTAAACAAAATCATGTTTCATTGTCGATTACAGAGACGGATGTCCTCTCCAACCCGGTGCTAACATGCAGAAAGTCGTCCAACTGAGGCCAACGCTGGGTCCACTGCGCGACCGCCGTGGACTCGCGTTAGATGCACAGCTCAAGCGACAGGAAACTACGCTCGCTTCCACAACTTTGTAAGTGGACTTCCTTAGTAACACTTTTTAAACAATATTGAAAAAAATTAAAATTTACGTATTGGTAAGGCTTTGTGCTAGCCCGTCTGAGTATTTTATATGTCAAAATATGGGAGGTACTGTCTACTCATGAAATATTGCCAAACAAAAATCTTGGTATTACTTTGTAACTACAAGAAACATAATATCTTACATCCCGGAGCTGATGGTGCATTGACTATATGACAGTTGGTATATATGTCTTAGTGTCAATGTCTATGTGGTAGGTGACCTTTTTACTTCGGGCGACCCATGGGGGTCAGTCTGCCTACTGTGTTGTTGATTGTGTTTATAAATTTACAAACAAAATTCGTATAAGACGAATGTTTAACCATGGCTTATTTTTCTGAGATTGCTGGACCCGGAGCAGCGTGACGCGTTCGGTATCGTGGTGAGCTACAGCGTCAAAGTTAAGCTTTACCTCGGCGCTCTCGGAGGCGAGCTGAGCGCGGAGCTACCCTTCATTCTGATGCATCCCAAGGCAAGTCTTTAAAAATGTTTTGTGTTTATATTTATTTGTGACGAATATAAAGTTTATAAATTGTTTTTTTTTTATTAACTCGCTTTCTCCTCTTACTGTTTGTCTGTTTAGTACAAATTTTGCAATATCTTAATACCATCTTCCCAATAAACGAGAGTTTTAAAACTTGAGGCTTATTCGTAATTTAAAAAATAATGACTCAGCGATATTTAATTGCTTTATTGTCTGTTTTTTTGTTACATGTAATGTATATTGTTGTCACCAGGAGGGTCGCTTGAAATTAGTGCAGGCGGACAGTGAGGCAGATGTAGAGATGTTCAGGCAGGACACTGTGCTCCATCAAGAGAGCGTCGAAGTTTACTAACATATCCTCACTATATCCATTTGATATACGACTACTTATTTACACAAACACGAAGGAAATTATACAAAATTACCACAAAAAATTTAATTATTGTTATTTTGAAATACTTTTTCGCTTTTCGAATTTTATCGTGAATTATTATGAAATAGTAATTGATTGATATATGTATAATGTATATTAGGTAATATTATAGTACTTTAGTTAATACGGTCGGTTACTATAGCAATAGTGTTAAGGATTATAAAGTACTCGCAAGAAATATATTTAATATTGTTGAGTATCAAATATTTTAGACAATAATTTTTAGTTAGAATAAACTAACAAGCTTCGAAACTGGAAAATATTTGTCAAAAAGTTCTAAAATCAGCTCTCTAATAAATATTTAATAGCAGAAAATTGTTTCATTTCGAGTAAAAGGATGTCCATACATTTATTAAACTAAGTGAATTTCGAAGAGTTCTTAAACAATGCGATGATATTTGAAATTAGAATATAAAATGGACTTTGTGTTTAGTACAACAATAAGGTGCCTTTTCGTATAATATAGCAAAAGAGCTTATTTAATATTTAGTAATATAGGCGCTACACTTTCGTTAGAATCGCTTAACGTAATAACAAATTAATTGTAAGTCTCAAAGATATTAAATCAAAATATTCTTTAGTGAAGTAAACTTATTAAAGTTCTTTTCAAATCGCCGTGTTACAGTATTGAACTAAATGTGAAACTACCACCGCTTCAGAATGTTGAGTCTTCCGAGAATAAACGGCACGAAATTCAATAGTTAGATTTTTTTACCAATTTACATAGATATATTAAATAAATACAATTACATTAATTATTTAATCATCGTCTTTAATTAAATAATAAGTTTTATATGTCAATGTTTTTTGACATGTGGTTTTAAATTATTAATGAGCGAAGTCATCTAATAAAATACGCCATGATCATCTTATCTACAACAAAAGATTTAAAAAATATCTTTTCTTTATGTTTTTCAATTCGATCTGTGTTCCACTAATAAACTAAATCTGCAAAAAAACGATTGAATAAAAATATACGCTTTGCTTTGTAAAATGAATGGAAAACAAAACCGCAGAACTCGCAGAAGTCACGTGCGTAGGATTCCATTTCCGCGAATGTATTTGGTTCAGACAGTTCGATGCAAATAAATATTTGCTCTGCGGCAGAGTGAGTCGGTAAAATTCAATTACAACGTCTTACCCGCGATCCGCGATCTCGTGCCGCCGCGATATTGTTCTGCAAATAAACACGGCGATGGCGGAATATTCTTCTCTATGAAGTCAATACTCATTATCCAAGAAAGGTTATAAAAAGTAAATTGTTCCCGTTTTTCATAAGGAAGGAAATTTGATATTTCCGTGTTCCCGTTGTTGCATTAAATGGATTGTAAGGAATACCGGCCGTCGTTATTTTTATTTTGCTTTCCCATTTCAGTGACTTTGAACAACTCGTTGTGATTTATTAGTAAAGCGAGGAGATAGACTAATGGTAGGAAAAACATAAACTCAAAATAACTGTCTGTAATTATCCCACTGCTGGGCTTTGAAGGTTTCCTCATAATGTTTTCCTTCGCCGCCGAGCGCGTGATGAATTATAAACACAAATTAAGTACATGAAAATTCATTGGTTATTGCCTGGGTTTGAACCGTACTCATCGGTTAAGATGCGTGCGTTCTATCCACTGGGCTATCTCGGCTCTTGTAGAAATTATCTACATAAATAAAAACGAGTTGATAAGATTTTCTGTGACTGGTCTTGTTTTTTAACATAGGGCCTTGGTATATTGTTGCATTGTTGTTGTAGATAGTCATTGAAGTGTAAGTCTGAAGCCTTCTTCTTGTCATTCCCTGACACACTGATAATCACCTCCTAACTGACATCACAGGTAAAGTCGAACGTGCTTATTGGCTCGAGTGCGCGGCTCATAAGAGCAGTGTTCGTCCACCACAAACATAAATCATCTCATGACTGTCATAACGTTAAGGAAGTTCGCGCTATTGTTTTTACCCAGCTATTGTGTACGTGTGTGGCGATTACCATTTTCGTCGGCGAGCAAGTTTCGCTGGTCGGGCCGTGCTGGGTAAGCGGGTGAGCGGGTGAGCGGGAGAGCGGGTGAGCGGGTGGTATGATTCCGGCTGTGTTTGAGTTATGAGGGCGACACAATGCGACGGAAGCGTGGCACGCTGCGTCGCGGTGCGTCCCGGTGCGCGAGAAAAAGCGAACCATATTCATATTCAAACGATTAAAATACACCTATCTGTAATAATATATGTGTATTATTCCTAAAATATGACAAGGGTTATTTCAGTCTGTAATATTGAGTTATATTTGTGATGCTGCATGAACAAAATTATGATTATTGCACTTTGAATTGTACCTGACGAGTAAAAAAATCAAGCTTCATACAATTTCATCTTAGTTGCCGCTATTGATCTTATTAATTCAACCGCCGTGACGCTCGCCGTTGAATCGATAGTGATAGCCGTGAAATTAACATAATTTTTAAATCTAAAATTTTCAGTTCCAAAGTAAATGAATTGTCAGGAGCCACTGCAACTAGCGCCATTGGTGTATCGCATCTCAGATAACACGGCTTGGCAGGAATACGCAGTGTTTATACATCTTGTACCAGTGTCTACAGGCGACTGTGACTTACGATCTTGTTATGTATGCGACCACCCTATGGAGGTACATTAGGACATCGCGTTCGCCGAGACCAACGACGACGGCCCGGTACCAGCAACCCTTGCGCAACATCACGCCGCCCAACAACGGACCACACCGATCTTTCTTTATAATTTCTGTGTCTCTTAGAATTAAGAAAAGTATTAATATAAATAATATTATAATATAAATAATATAATAATTGGTTCTGAGGGCATTCTGTGTTACAACCTCAACACATGAAGTAGTCTAATTAAATTTATTTATATTTGTATTAATATTTGTAATAAGTTTGTGAATTAAAATAAATTCACTTTTAAAGTACTTTCGGTTTTTTTTAAGTCCTTCGGCTGCGAACGACGTAATTATCTTGTAAACAACACATAGAGGAAGAAGGAAAATAAACAAATAACGAAAGTAAAACGTACCAGAACTCGTATCGCGTATCATTCACAATTTTTGTAAATCAGGTCTCCCGGTGTCTGCTGTTGCACGACCGGAACTATCCGTTGTATTTAAACTAACTTCTATTACGTGGCTCAGTAGATAACGATGTCGATGAGCGCGTACGACGGTACAAGATAATAACTCATGCGCAGTTGACTAGTTTCATAAAATTGAAATGCCTTTATTCAATATTCGCAAGGGGCTTGAAAAGTTCACCTAACCTGAGAAAACCCGGCGAAAGAAATTAGCAAGGCCTTTGTCTATATCGTTTTGTAATGATTGCTTCTGGGTTATTAGGAAATTATATGTCCGATCACGTACTATGAATGATCTGAAAAGGCAGCTTTCCTTTCACAAGACGTTAGGGAATCTATTTTGTTAGCCAACAGCGGACTGTATCGCTGCGACTGTAATTATCATATTGAAAGTTTGATATAACTTCACACGTGACGCCATTTGATATTAAAGTTTCATACGAGACTTGTTACTGATCGCAAAGTAATTACTCATTTATCCACCTGCGCCGGCAGATTGTTTTTGTAGGACCTAAAAACAGAGAAATATTTTTTGCTTTAAAAACAAACATGCTCTTTCCCACAGCCATCCTTAATAAGAAGATATCAAAACGTGGTGACTTACATGAAATTCTTTTTAATTATTTCCCCTTCCCCTTCAAGCGTTCCCCTCATAAGTTATTCAACTGCCAAACATGAATACTTCCTTTTTGCTGTGAGTGGACCAATGTGATTACAGACACGAGGGACGTAATATTAGCATATTAGTCGCATGCCGTGCAGTAAAGGCGCCGATGTCCGAGTACCATTAGTTGATGCATTTGTGCCCCGGAATTATTAATGAAATTATTTTAAAATAGATTTCATATTTCAGTAGCTTAAAGTTGCTCAACTCTCACCAAAATAAAACGCCAAATATACTTTCAAGACAACCTTTAATCTCGTCCAAAATAAATAAGTCAACAGTAGGGCGAACTCTTTGAGTTGTTTTTAAACTTTATATTAACAAATCACTTACAAAGTAAATTGTCTAACAATAGATATCCTACTATGTTTATGAAGGTCAGTCGGTCGATGATAAAATAAAGCTCGACAGTGATATGCGGTGACGTCACCCCGCGCACAGAACTTGTGCTACTCTCTAACACTAATAGAGGTGTAAATTAAATAAAAATAAAAATTAATTTATGAGATAAAAATTTACACCTTTTACATTTTTAATTAAAGATATCTGTTCAAACAATACTTTTATGCAATTTTCATAAGCTTAGATACTAATTTTAATAATACAAAGTAAGTTGCACAAGTATACATATTGTCGACGAATACCACAAGTTCTCCGGCCACGCTCGCGACGCGGCTCGCGTGCGCCGAGCGCGCAAACACAGCGCTTCTTGATACACGTGAGTACACGCGCCGTTTCATTGCAACGCGACTAAATAATGTAGCACTTTTTGCAATCTGTTCATAGTTGTTTTCAGTATTGGAGACACACAGCTGCCAAGAGTCTGCGCTACGATGATAACGGCAGATTTTTCAAACATACCCATAGACACACGGACCGTAACAGATGTAACATTTTTCTAGACATTAAATTCATTATTATTGTGCTTATGTAAAACTATCGTGATCATTTGGTAAATCTGTATTATTATTTTTTTATATATTGTGTGAGTTAATTTCTTAAAATACACAGCGACTTTAGCCGTTGCTACAGGAAACCTTCGTAGAATTATAATTTATTGGATATTAATATCCATTAATAATAAAGTATTAAGGCCGGTTATTACAAACTTAAAGAAAATATTTAATTTACGGTCAGTGAGTTGACTATAAATTGCATTGTTAGTGAGATGAAGTTAAAAATAAAATTATTACAATATTAAACATTAGTATTTCTATCCTTTTTTAATTCTATAAAAACAAGGCCGATTTGTGTTTCACGCTAAATAAACCTCTTTTCTCGTCGATTGTACTGTTTTTCAATATCAGTGAATACAGGTTGATCGATTTAAAACTATATGGACAGTCGCCTAAGAAGATTATCCTGTTGCTACAGCTGAAAGCTCTTTACTGCTTCACGTGCCAAATTCCTACTCTGTAAAGCTTTTAAAAAGTTTCGGTTTGAAAAATTTGTTGAGATATTATAAATTGAAATAGGTTTCCATCAAGAATTGGAAGAAATATCAATAGGAGCGGCGCCGTCGGAGCAAACTGTGCGACGTGTGCGAGTGTCACGGGCGATGTTTTATTCATGCCGGCCGCGCGCCGCCGCGGGCGAGGAGCGGCGCCGATGCGGCAGCTATTGACTTCGCGACGGAAATGGAACAGTTAGGAAATATACAAAACATTCCGGGGAGAACCGGAAAGTGCTTTTTAAATATTACCTTTGTCTTTCTCTCATTGTGGTTTGTAGCGATCAACCGCTCACAGTAAAATTAACAGATGAAAAGAAAGCTGTAACTCTGTTACTTTACCGAATGAATTATTTATAATAAGTTTTTATTTATAAGACAGTTCTACAATTTCGCTCACATCATATTTATTATTATACATTATTGTGTTATGTTATTATTAACCATCGTGTACGCCCGGTATGAGTATGTTTAAACAATTAAAAGTATATGAGAAGATATGAAACATGATCCAAGTAAGTTACATTTACACTTACACCGAACTTATGATATATTTCTATTTAAAGATTATGTGTCCAGATATGTCGAAAACCATTCTTACTATATTTAAAGTCGGGGATCATTTTATCGTCGTCACGAACTCTGTACAAGATGGGTGCGTGCACAAGAGAGCATTATTCTAATACCTTCGAGTGAGTCATAGTACATTACATTGAATTAATAAAAATATTGGATATATAAATAATTTTACATTGATCTTTTTTACATAAACTTATCATATTTTATGCTGCTGTAAAGTAAAAGTAACCCGGTAACGTCCCACAACTGGGCAATCGTCCACTTCCCTAAAGGAGTTGGCTTGAAGCTTATCCCACCACGAGTATTTCATCCGACACGAGCATGTTTGACGTTCATCACCGCGTGCGAGATGATTTAGTGCCAATAAGACTCATTGTTGATCTCTCTAATCATCTATCTCGTCCGCGATCACCGGTTCA
This sequence comes from Vanessa atalanta, assembly GCF_905147765.1. Taxonomy (NCBI): domain Eukaryota; kingdom Metazoa; phylum Arthropoda; class Insecta; order Lepidoptera; family Nymphalidae; genus Vanessa; species Vanessa atalanta. Next base: position 118,589 of record NC_061873.1, read on the forward strand.
AATCTACTAACTGTCGATGACTTTGTTAAACATATAGAATATTTATAGACAGACATACAGTGTTACTTTCATATTCTAACATTTCAGTGGTGAAATCAATGCAATCATATTTTAATCTAGGACACTAGAACTTGTACAATGTACATATAAAAATAAATAAATAAATAAAATAATGGGTAAGTGCTATGACTCACTCAGCCGAGAGAGCTCTCCTAAGCCGACATGGAAACCTTAACATCGAGAAGTTACAAAGTTTATTTACACGGAGCGCTCTCCAGATATCGATGACGTCATCGCCTCTTCAAACGACAAATTAGCTAGACTCGTAGACATGTAAAAAAGTGGCAAAGACTCAGTCACTTACGAACTACTATTTACATCACAGGATTTATCTAAACGAAATAACAGAATTATAGTCTCCGAATTAATATTACTTCCAGAATAGTCGATTTCAATAATATTATATTTAATTTGACAAAGTTGATTCCTTAACATCGACTACAGATTTATATTAATCGAAATTTCTTAAACATTTTTGTGACGATTATTCGCTATGTTATATTTTTTAAATTAATGATTTTAAAAGAAGGCCATAATTATACTACTAAAATCGACTTTCCATCTTACATAACTAACTCGAGTGACCGCGAGATGGCGATAGCTACAACATTTACATAGGACAAGTTTCACGAGGAACACACGGTCCGTCTCTCGCTAAAGCCGTCTGCAAGGGCCGCGGTAACATGAATCACGCTCGGCGTACTCGAGGATCGGGAAGAAACAGAGGGCAGACAGTACTTCAATTAGAGACGCATCGTGTAACAAGAGCCCGTCCCGCACCAGCCTTGAGTAGACGCTACTCAGCTTCGAAAGTAAAACATTCCAACCATTTGAGGAGCAAATTTAAATCACGAAGTTAAATGTGCAGTGGAAAATGTAGAGTCATCTATTATACAAACAGAGAAATATTTGTTTCATTTCAAATTACTAAACAAAAAATAGATTAATCAGTATTATTGGAATAACTCTTTTTTTAAATCACTTTTTGTAGCGCGGCTGATGGGGGACGAGACGATACACTAGCATTCAACTAAACGCAAGACTCTGGGATTCGGTTGTCGAGTAGCTTCTCCTTGATGGCGTCTACGTTGAGATCCTGCGCGGGTCGCAGCGACGCGGACGCGCTCCGGCCGAGCGCCGTCGCCGGCGTCGTGCTGCGAGCGCCCCAGGTCCACGACGCGCCTGGACCGTTACACGCCTGCGCAGAACACAGGTGTCATTGCGTTGTTATATTATATACATTTAATCATTAGTTTTTGGATATACGGGAGACACGTACAATATATTATATTAAATTCAGTTTAAGATCTTTTTATTCGCTTTACTACTCAATGCCTGTTTATTTTTTTTGTTTTGTTACAAATGAAAAATTCTGTTGAACAGTGCAAAAAATACTGATTTTGTAAAATTTTTTTTGAAGAAATGTTGAGATTCGTAATAATCGACGTAAAAGTGTCAGTTTGGTTCAAGAAAACGATGGTACAGGGACGATTTTCTTTAAATAAATATATTGGATTATATTTGACTACAGAGTTGATTTGGAGTAGTTTATATGCCATACACGCTTTTGTATGTTTCAAAAACACATGAAAGATATAAATTAAGACAAATATTGGCGATGACCGAGCGCACTCTGTTTCGCAATGTTGCAATGTCGTCATATTTGTATAATCTGTGTCGAAGTGAGCATGACGCGTTGTGACGCGCAGTAACGACATCGCTGTACAAAACATTTAAAGAATATAACTATTTTAAATCAAATTTTCAAATTAAACCGAGATTGTCCAGTAGTTAGAACGCATCCATTATAGTTTCCGATTGCGGGTACAAATCCAGGCAAGCACCATTGAATATTCATAATTATGATTAATATATGATGATTAAATATTTTTAATTCATCTCGCACGCAAAAACAAACAGTTAAAGGCTGTTATATATATTTTACAGTTAACGTCTCCATAGTGACTATTATTGCCCAATATTGGTATTAGTCTTGCAGTCTCGTCTTGTTCTTACATTTGGGCAACAAAAATCGTAACTTTGAGGCGTCTACTCCATCTGTACGAACGATAGTCTCTAAACAAATTTATAAGCACAATGTGATATTTTAATAAATAATCAAAATGTTGTATTTTCCAAAGAAAGTATGCTTTATATAAAGCACTGAACCATCAAACCCGCTCGAAACGCTTAGAATTAGATCGCGTTGAGTTTAGTTGGAACGTCGTCCGGTGAATTAGCAGCAGCTGCTCTTATTACCAACCTCGGTAGAAAATGGCCACTACGTCTAATGCAAGGCTTTATACGTTTGTAAAATAACTTTGCAATAAATAGTTTTATTAAATTAGACGCTCATTAGTAGTCTAATTTAATAAAACTCTTAGTAGTAGTTGAATTAAATTGAACCTGATTATATGAAAGTTTAAGTACTAAAAATTCAAGACATCAAATGTTTCATTAGTTTTATACTGTTGAAGCTTTCAATAGAATTCTATCATGTAATTTCTATAAAATTAAAAATAAAGATGTTGGCTGTTATGAAAACATTTGACGCATCGCTTTTTTCAGGGCCGCACTTGTTTGCAGAGCGTCGAGGCGCTAAAGGGTCTGGCGACAAAGGACTCGCTGATAAAACTATCGCGTTAATTAAAACGCGCCCTCCGGACACGACGCTCGACGACACGCTTAATCAAACCGAACAGGTGAATTTATCGCCCTCCCCTCAGACTTAACAGTTCACGATCCTTCCACTTTTATTTAGCGACATTTTGTTCCTCGGCTCTAAATTCTATGTGTATAAACGTAGCCAATATAAATCTCTACGGCAAGAGAGTGCAAGCGTGCGACGTCTCTCGCGTCGCCTGCACTGTTGCAATGTGTGAAATAGTGCCGATTTAGGTAAGATATAGTACAAGACTTATTTGGAAGTGCGATATGTGAACACTGAACAGATGCATTTTAGTGCGGCGCGGCGCGTGATCTGCGGGAAATATGAGCGGGAGTCGTTAACTCCAATATTGGAAGCACAAATCAGTTCGACCTCTTATTCGACTGTTAGCGTTTCTTAAACTGTACGATTCATTTTATTTACGACTGAGGAAGCTTACTGCTATATAAAGGTTTTTTTTTTTAATAAATAAAAAATATCAAAAAATTGTAATAGATATTTTTTATATTCGTAAACTGGTATCTGAGCATGCTGTAGTGAAGGAATATCGGTGCTGAATCATTTCATGTCCCAGGGCCTAAATGGGATCAATCAGGACTCCACTAACCCTCACCATAGAAACGTTCGCTGACGAGTCTATATTAAAATTCCACTCGTTTAGCGCTTTATCGGTCCCAAACTTAGTTAACTGAAGTTCGATGTTTCTGTTTGATGAGGACTTGGCAAAGTAAACTTCCGAAGTAACTCTCGTACAAACACGATAAAGTTTAATGTGGAGACGATGTCGAAATATTTAATTTGGCAGCGAATTAGTTCGGTGCGGTTTGGTGCCGGCAAATATTATAATTCGAGACGGCCGCAAAGCGGGAACTTCTACCGCGCGAACTGCGAGCAGTTTGGCCGCGAGAGGCGCGTCTCTGGCAGACGTTCTTACACTGGCGAGCTTGTGCATTCTATAACGAAACGAGAGGTCTTATTTTGTTAATACATATTTATATTTATATAATTTCGTTTATTTAAAAGTATGAACCTATTCTTGTAAAAAAAACTATTCTTGTAATAAAATATCTTATACCAATCAAATTTCCCGATCGCATGGTGCGTTGCGTTAAAATAAAAGGTTCCGCTGATCCCCGAGGGGTCACATATTGGGATGATCTGCGAACAGCTCGCGGCCCGGAGCTCGCGTTGACGGCTCTCAGTGGCCCACAGGGACACTTAGGAAATATTATCAGCTATCAGTGACGACACATAAAGCCGAGTTATTGACTGACCGCAATAAAGATACCGCGACGGCTCGCCGCTGATCGGCGAACATAAAATGACTGACTCTAGGATAACATCTCGCCGAGTCACAATTCCTGGCACGGATCTTCAGTTTATATGACATCGGGAAGGTTTTATGAGGCTCTTCTCACTTTAAGGTTTAGTGTTAAAATGAAATGTTATTACGTCCAAGAGATAAGTTTTACCGCGAAGTCTTATTGACTTTGTATGAGAGAATGAAGTAATGTCATGAATCATTGTTAATATAACAACGCTAGGTTTGAAAGAAACTAATAAATAAAGTGTCTTCGCGATTTGATTATATATAATATTTTACGATAATGTTTATATACATACTTATACTATTATATTGTATATTGCAGGAAATCGGAATCTCAAATAAGAAGGATGGTGTATTATAAGACCGAAATGATCTCAGTTCGCAAGAAAGAGGAAGATCGTAAGTTAAATCCCAGGAAAGTAGAACTGAGTTTCACGTGCGTAAACTGTGTTTATAATTCATCTCGTGCTCGGCAGAGAAGGAATACATCGCAGTTGATCCAACCAATTTTAGCAAACATTTTTGTCTGCACAAACTTGGTGCCTTGGTGGTTTTAGTAATTCCAGTTAAAAAAAAAGAATGTGACGTATTCACATTAATTTAAAGAGCATTGCACAGACGATTCGAGCTTTTCGTTCCTCAACATCATTATCTTTCTAAAACAAAACATATTTCAATTATTTATCCAGCGATTTATTCAGATGAAAAGATTGTAAACAAAAGACTGCGCTCCGTAGAATTAATATCTATCTGGAATAAATCGCGGAGGGCGCATGGAGTGAAAGAATTTAATTAACATCAGAAGAAAGGTAGTCCAAGAGCTGCCGGCCAAAGAACTCCTCTCGTATTTAGTCAGTTCACTTGCTCTCACGTTGTTCTATAAACTACTTTATACATATTAAATGCCACAAATAACTCAATCGCATATAGATTACATTAATTAAATTATAAGCTGATTGAAAATATAGTTCGTATAATTATATATAATAGAGTGAATTAAGTCTGTCTCGAAAAGCATACCAACGTAACTATAGCTACGTACTCGTAACCCATGAAGCTATATTTATTGTTATATTAATTTTTACTGAAACAAGATTTCTCTGAGATTTTAATAATATAAATGTTAGTCGTAAAATACACGCAAAGTTGGGATATAAAGTTAGTGGAAAAATATATCAATGATATTTATACCTGATAACAATGATCGTGTTACTCGGTACTGGTTCCATATTGATGTTTGGGGGACGACGCCAGCTCGATTACAATAAATGTATTCATTAGATGACACAGCTCGTAATATTCTTGTACGTACATATCGTAATAAGGTACAATAAATTATTCGATATTACAGTACTGTTTGTATATTTCATATCCTTTTAGGAATAATAAGACGACAAAATAATACAATATAATAATAAAAGTTATTTTACTCGTGTTTGGATATCGTCATATTTGTATTATATATGTAGATATTTAAAATCTCGGTCGAAGTCTAAAGAGTTGGAATTTTATTTTTTTATTATAGAATAATTGCAACCACAGCTATCATCATTATCTTTAACATTTTGCTTTTTTTTTTAACTAAACTCTAATGCTACAATACTAAAACACCGAGGACTGTATCTTAATGAGAGAGTATAGATCTTCAAGCGATGCAGGCGTGTGAGGAAGCAAAGGGCAGGCTTTTACGAGATGAGCTCCCCGATTGATGACCTGTGTCGCGGTTAATGGCCGATCACGCAAATGGATTGGCGTTTTGTTTATTGAGCTCCCACCGCTCTGAGGGACGGAGCTTTCATTCCGAATCGTTGCAAATCAATGTTAGAATAAAAACATTATTTCTTCCCGATAGATCGAAAATTATGGAGGTTATCTTATTTACATACAAATTAAAACTGGTAACAATGCTATAAGTTCGCCTACTCTGGCAAAGGGAAGAACTTGGAGAGTATTCCATCATGTCATTGATGTGGGTCGATGGAGATATTCATTATATATAACAGTGTCCCATTCAACTTCATGTTACGAAGATTTCTTACGCCATTCTTCTAAGCTATGGTCGAGCTCGAGATGAATAATACGAAAAATCTGAGCACATGAAAGCATCAATAATAAGTTTTTTAGCTTCTAGGCTCTAATTGTTTTGGTGCAAACACAGATAGATATAACACACTTATCTATTCTATCTTACTCTTTCGATAAAGAGCAATATTTAGTATCAAGAGTACTAATAGAGTAGTGTTCCGATACGACGGGTAAATGAGCCAAATGAGTGTAACTAGAGGCACGAAAGACTTAACATCGTAAGTTTGGTGGCGCATTAGTGTTTTGAGGATTGGTGGATATTTCTTAAAACATCTATTTTAATTTAATTATTATTTTTCCTGGGCGTGGCGAATTCTGTATCACCTTCTGTATAATCTCAACTTTTACATAAATAAATTTGTATAATATAAATTTACTGAGGAAAGTATATACAATAAAAAAAAAGAGTTTTCTTACCGGTGTAGTGAGTGGCGCGGGAGCCGTCCGTCCCGGCGAAGACACCGCTAGGCACGGTGCACTTGAAGTTTCGCCTGAAACAAAATTGAATATACAGAAACCAATTTATTATCATTTGGAATAAAACCTTATTATGTAATAAACAAACAACGAGTATTATTATTCTACGAGAATATTTTGTTCTGTCCTTGGTTTGACGTTCATAATACAATACTTGAGCAAATTATAAAATCCATATTTAATAAAGATTCACTTTGCGAAATATCTCCGATTTCTAAAAGTCACTTAAATACAGTTTCCTTAAATATAATTTAATTTGAGTTAAGAATTAATATTGAAATTTATTAACGCGTCGCCTGCGGTCGTCTGAGCGAGCGAAGGCTGCATAAATCTCCGGGCAGGTTCTCACTGCACGCGGGATTCGCTCGGCCCTGCCTCACCCGCACCCGACAAAGAAAAAAGATTGATTAATGAGCGGCCTGAACGAGACCGACATAAGCCAGGACCGGACAAATAAGTAATTGGACACGGACGATCCAGGAGCACAGTCACCCGTAAATATCTGGAATTTCGAATTTAGGGCACTAGGGGGAAGCATCCGTCATACTGACCGGACAAATTGGATTTTGCCTTTTAGTAGGATTCTAATAATTAATAAGTTTATTTTTATGACGTCATAAATAGTGAATCATAAAATAAAAGCGGTATAAAGTGAAACCATTTCGAACGTTCCGATATGAAATCTCGCAAATGTATCTCAAATCGAAAGTCCAGCAACGTCAACAGGAGTGGAAACATGACAGGCTCCTGACAGGCCAAGATAAAACTTTTGCTACGCCGGCGCTGTAAAGCGCTGCAGTAAATTTTGTATCGCCGACACGACACTTTACATTCCCATTTGTTTGCATTATTATATATATTTTCAGCTACCTTGAATATTTGCTTCGATATTAACCGAGTTATATTTTAAAGTTTTTTTACTATGGTTCCATATCATAACATTTAGTATATTTTTGTTTTATTAACAAATATCGCGATGGAGATTTTTGAATAAAAGAGCATGTTGGATGTCCAAATGTCTATCCACTTTAGCTTGTATATTTCATTGGAAATATTGAACATGACCGACTACACCAAAAGTACAAAAAAATCAAAATCATTTTCATGCTTAATTTCGCGAATACTACCTTCTGTTAATATTTTCAAACGACTGGGCCATCTCGATCCAATTAACTAATAGCTGAAGTTAGAAGAAAGCTTGTAATTTTTCTTATTTATGGTCAGTTAATATTCAAAAAATCTGTTTTTAAATAGATTGACCACATAAATCATCAGAACTATACATATGATAAATTTCAAGCTTGTTACTTTTTCGAGACAGGTAAATCTTTCAGGACGGCAAGCAATTAGGCGTTTGAAACGTCGCGCGTCGGAATAGTTTTTCGGAATATGGAACGAGGGTGATATGGGAAGATTCCACCGGATAAGGGGAGGATCTTGATTGGTCCGGGGGGACGAGGGACAAATAATTAATTGCGAGACGGAGTGCAGCGTCACGCGCTCTGTCATTAGCCCCGACGCTTGCGACCAAATCTATACACTCAAATATTGTCGTAATTAGTTGTTTGCAACGTGTTTGTATTTTTTGTTTATAGAAATTTTTTTTGGAATACCTTTACATTAGAATATAGTTTATAAGAGATATTAGATAAAATGTTTGTTGACGTTTGCATTGTGAATCGAACTCAAAAGACATTTGTATTAGAGAGGAGAGAGACATTAGTAATTGAACAATTGGAGCAAATGTTATTAGCGGTGAATACGTTTAGCGACCAAAGCGAGCGAGCGACGAGGGGCGAGGACCGTCCGCACATTAATAACCAGCATCGGGGACCCACTGCTGATGCAAGGAACTGGCCTCACATACATCACAAGAAACTCTTAACTTTACTACTCTGTAAATGTCAATAAATCAAAAATCTTCTAAAGCAGGCTTATTTCTTTATTTTTAATAAGCGCTCCCTGGCTCTAAGGCCATTTATCAAAAACAACATATAATTATGTACTTTATTCAAGTAGACTTTCATGAACATTATTGTAAGCAAAATTAATCATTAATTATATTATATTATTATATTTATATAGCCTCGATAAAGTTTTAGTGTGATCTGTTTATAAATAAAAATCAATGGTTTGTTTTTCATGATAAGTCATTGACTAGAAAAGACTCGTCCGTCACAGTAGAATCCGTCTAGCAGTGGTTGAGTCACAAACATCCAATGAACAGTAAAAGTACGTAAACAAGACTTTAGTTATGACCGTTTGAAAATCAAAGCATACGTAACATTTAACAAAGCGAAGCGCCTGCTCGCCGGCGCGGCGGCACCCGCAGGTGGCGGCGTCGCAGACTAATCGCTACATCGCAAGACGCGAGTCGGGACAAGAAATAATTAATAGATGCGGTGCGGCGGCGCTGGGCTCGCGGGCGGCGCTAATGTGCCCAAGTTTATTCAAATTGCTTTCATTAATAGCTTTACTTTACCTTGCGATCTCCCCGCCCGCGCCCGCACCCCTCGCTGTCCCGACGACTCCGCTCTACGTATCATATCCACTGTGGACCCATCTCTCTTCATCGTCATCTCGTGTTAATATTTTTTAATATAATTAAGGCCGAAGACACTTAAGCGTTAAAGTTAAGTTTTTTAATTCATTATTTATTATACTCCAAAGAGTACCAAAGGTTAAAATTACCGAGACGCCGCAGATGGAAGGAAAAAATCATTGTAACAATATTCAAGTCAAGATAGACGGACGAAAATTTATTTAATTTATATACTAATGTGTTGACACCAGGAAAAAAATAGTAGACTATTCCCACACTAAAACTATCGACTTTGCAAGACTAACATCAGGAGCTACAGGTTTGGCTGTGCTTATGAACGTAATCGTTAATAATTAAAATGCAACTATAAAGAATCCTACAGTCCGAATATTTTTTTGTAGGTAATTTAGTTAGGAGTATTGTAAACACGTCCTACATTTTTTTATATATCATCAGTAGTTTTCGCAGTGCAGGCCCAATATGTAACAAATTATTAATATCATGTGTTTACATAATTTTTAAAATCGGTTGAATAGTTTTGGGTTTCATTATTATTTTCCTGTTTGTAATATTCGTACATCGATATAGATATTATAGATATAGATAAATACTAATTTTGAACATAGATCACGTGGAAAGTCAATGCATTTCAACTGCAAACGGCATATATGTATATATAGGAATTTTAGAATGAATTTGCTTAAGAAAAATGTTTGTACCGATTGAGCACTTCATAATTTTCTGCCACAGCTGCATACTATATGTACATAAATTACCAAATATTAATAGGGCTTACAATCGATCTTATTAGTATTTTTTGCGTGACTGAAATAATGTAAAATTAGTTTTGTGCCAAGTGAGGCGAGCGTGGCTGATCTGGTGTGCAGTTTCGGCGTGAACGCGACACGAACTCGACGCAACGAGACCCAAGTCCGCGGCGTGTTTTCAATTGCGAGTTCCACTGAATATTCACGACCGCATCAATATTCATGAACGCCGCACCGCGCCAATATCAAAATATTTTTCAATAATATCTTTCTCTGCCCGCCATAACTACGCGTCGACTTTGCTTCCTTACTGAGCTTTCTTTTTTCGGCTAACGACATTGGGCAGGTTTCAATACAATTTAATAAATGTTAGCTCATCCGAACTATTTCGTGAGTCAATTCAAGTAACAGATACTTTAATTTATGCGGAATGCCTCTGGGACGTAAATGGAGTATTTTAAAGGATATAATATGAGGTATATTCGAGCGTTCGGCAGCGAGTGGGCGGCGTCTTAGTTATTAGTATCGTTGCCGCGGCGGCAGACCGCAGGCGTGGGCTCGCCCGTATTGCGCCGCGCACACGGCTATTATAATTACTTTCATCGGTCTCTAATTGCTACCGCCTCGGCGCGGCCGAGCTCCTCTATTATCATCGTAATGGGATGAACACATGCCTTACATAACTGGAATGATCACGCCCTACGATTCATAAAAGTTTTTTTATGATTCTTTACGTGAAAATTTACAAAGGGTATAAACGTTTAATGTATCTGAGGGGAATTGGTGTAATTACTGCATTTTATGCCACCGCGCCATCCCGCAAACCGCGAATACTGGCCGTCAGTCGCGCCGCAGCATTAAAATTTTCGCAGGAGGTTAACGCGCGGCGGGCGGCGGGCGGCGGGCAGCGAGCGCGGCATAAATCCGCCTCTATCATATAATGCGGGAGTTTTTATTGAGGCGAGAACGGCATTCATTACTGAACAATTTATGGCCGCCGGCCCGTGCCCCGCCCGCGCCCGCCCGCGCTCCTCCCGCGCCGTTATGAATATGAGATGACCTTTCTTTATATTTCATCGGTTGTTAAATTCCAAAATTGCTTCGCTAACATTATGGCGCGGTAATAGCGGTGCTTAGACCGAACATTTTTCAACTCTCTTTAACGTCTAGGTTTGTTTATGTTTCAATAATGGGTTTCAATATTATAATTCATTGATAATATTTTCACATATTAAAACAATAGCGACAATATGTCTCAATAAGCTATTGATAATATGTAAACGCGGCTGGTCGAATATATTACAATAAGCGTGGTTCAATATTTAAATATTTATCGTCTTACCAGCATGCCAAAATATTTATCCATTGAATATTAAGGTATAGGTCTTTTGTTGCCAACCACGACTTTAACGAAATGATTCTTTCACCTGAGAAGAAGCCAAAGTCATCCGGCGACTAGTTTTTAATTAATGAAGCAGCTCGCAGGCGGACAGCGCGACTGCCCCACGTGTGTTGTCTTACACTAGGTACACGTAACACAAACATTACTTATCTATCTTGATTTTGCAACTTAAACCATATTTGAAACTTTGATATGCTTTGTGTTTAAAGTAAGGTTTAACATAAACTATATAATGGCTTTAAGAAATACATATTTATTAAATAGCTCCCATGATGAAATTAGCTTCGTTTGATTTTATTTGTATTTATAAAATGTTGTGACTGCCTGCGTGTTGAGGCAATTATTATCGGTGGGCTTTGGCAAATAAATGACAAGCCGCATTTAATATGACAGTTTTGCGAAACGTGTAGGTTATCATCAAGTGACTTATTAGGGTAATTAGAACTTAAATTGGCTGTGGTGGTAAGTGTACGCGACCCCTATTTGTTAATAAAATCAAGTGCTAATAAGAGAAGTTCGAGGCAAGTTAGTAGGATCGATCGGCCCGGTTAGTTGGCAGCGAGTTGAGCGGAGATGCTCATTAGAGTTTAATTATCGCGTATCGTTAGCGCGGCCCCGCGCGACCGTGCCCGTAACCCCGCACTCGTCCGCGATCGCCCGCAACTGCTCGCCCGCAACCCGACGCTCGCGTGCTGCACGCGACTACACAATATTCACTTAAACGGGCGATTATCGCGCGACCTGTGCGCGATGGATATGACGCGCGTTTAGACGTGAGATTGACAAATGATTGCTCAACGTGCAGAGGCACGCACGGTTACGTCACTACTCTTTTCAGAGTTAACACACTTTCAACAAGATAAATCAATTTATGAACTTTATATTTATTATTGCCTAATAATTACAATTACGATGGTAATCTTATTAGTACTGGGATATATATATATATATATAAAATATTTTATTATATAATAATGTATTTTTCATCAAGCGAGGTACGTGTACACGAAAAGAAGTACCCACTAGGAGCGATGACTAAGTTTCCAACATGACATTGGCGAAATAATCTGTGCCCTGTCGGCACAACTAAAACTCATTATAAACTAAGAATTGAATTGATGACTATTGTTGTTTGTTGTTATTTTTTAAAATGAGTAGTAGTAGTAGTGTGTTAAAATACTTATCATTTAAAAATATTTTTCTATCATAGTATTAAGGCATTATTGCTTTTTAAATAAATTATATTCTTTATTTACCTCAGTTCACGTCGCTTTTTAAGGTTTTTAAATAAATCATTATATTTTCCATTTAAATAATAAAAATCTGAGCAAATATTATTTTCCATCAGATATATATACTAGTAAATGAAATAGGTGCCCAAAAACTTTAATAAAGTATTTTTATTGGGAAATTAGTAAAGTTGAATTTATTTTGTTTAGTTAACAAGAAGGAGTGGCTCGTTAGGTGGTTAGATGTAAGTCCAGTCGTGGCACTAATCTAGCCAGTAAACATCCCGCTGAAGCTAAACAAATCGTTCTTAGCTATCTTCCTAAACGAACGGACTACTAAAAACTGCGAAGTCCGCCAGCTTGAGCTGATGGTTGTACTTTGTATTTAGTAAATAGAAAGCAAAAACCGTAATCTGAGTTTACTTTTATTTACAATGGCAACTTTGTATTTACATAAAGGCGCATGGCATTCAATTCTTTAATTTGTGCGATAGTTTGTAAGTTGTGTATATTTTAGGGAAAAATACATTTATCAATTTGTATTCAATAACAACAGTTACTAAAAACTAAAAATTCAATGACTCGTTGTCCTAAATAATAAATAACTTTTCCCCACTAACACAAAAGTACAATGAAAGCGCTTGCACAATGCGCGGCCGAGTTGTCGCGGAGACGCGCGGCGCGGCGCGATGCGGCGCGTATCAATTTAACTTTTCCACTTTAACGGGAAAATCGCTCTGCATATTTATGTGGGCCAGTGAATACCATCCAGAGAGACTTGCTAATATTAGTGAAGTTTTATTGCGTGTCGCAATTAGGGAAATATTTGCGTTTAGTTTTCACAATACAATTTAATTATATTATGTGGTGTATGCAATACATTCGTTGAGCCTACGTAAACAAGGGTGCACGAGAGCTCAGCATAAAACGTTTTTTTTTTCATACAACTGCGAATCAATAAGTAATGAAAATAATAATCATTTTTAAATTCGATTGTGATTTAGTTATCATATAAGGTTCGAGAACTCTGCGACGTGGTTTCGATTCGGTTTTTCTATGCCTCTTCAACTTTGGGAACTAAGATGTTATGTCCCAATTATTAAATAAAAAGCAGATGGAGCGCGCGTAACATTATCGCGTCGTTTTGCACTACCGGAAATGTGTATTCGCATTTGTTGCTTCACTCTAATGTTGCGCGCGCTCCTTTGTCTTTTTTATAACCTGAGTTATGTCCCTTGTGGCAATACAAAGCATCACTGTTTGGCAGTAGAATATGTGATATATGGGCGGTTCTTACCCAAACCTATTATTGGATAAATCTGTGAATAAAATTTTCAGCAGTAGTGTGGAATTAGAGGTGGATCATTTTGCATTCCTACCTGTGCTTATATCGTACAATAATATCTCCCGGGAATGTCTCCGTTGATAAAAACCTTCGTTCCCGAAATCGGTCAGGGGGACCTAACGATTATGTAAAAAGTATATCATGTATATAAAATATATATTTAAAAACACACATATGAAGAAGGCGCATTGATTTCCTGTTATGAAGAAACGTGAGATCATTTTGTCCCAATTGTGTCTTGAAATCCGTGTACCCGAAGTGGTACATGCTTGTGTCAACTCAACTTTTTAAAAGGTACCAATACTCCTCATAATTTTCTATTATTTAAAATAAGATTACCGTTTTATTAAAGGAATTATTTCTAATGTAACCAATGAAGCAATAAGAAGAGCCGTTAAGCATTTATGTGGAATGATATTCAGCTTGTTATCGTTAGAGCCTAATTTGCATTTGAATTATAAATATCGGCGACGCAGGAAGCCATCTTGAGGAAAAGTGTACGTGCTCCAACAAGGAAGTTCTGTCACACGTGTTCTCGAAGCAACGTGGCGGATAAGACCCTAGTCTATTCCGCTAAAAATAAAGACATAGCCCAGCAGGACATATATGGGCGGCTACAAAATGGTAAATCGAAGATTCATTTGAATTGCTGAGTTGTTAGATTACAAAATCAACGAAAGAAAGTAATAGCGGCAATAAGCAGAAAGTTCTTTAGAATTTCGATAACTTTCAACTCGTTAACAACCCCCCGGGGAGTGAAACTTATACAGGGGAAACGTTATTATCCCGAGTTACTCGCTACTATCTAGATTAAGCTCTTATAAGGGTTCCGAGAGCTCAGTTCATAAGAAATCGAACTGTAATTTATAAATGGAAATATTAATCTTTCCAATACTGAATATTCTATAATCAACATTTGATTTCGAAAGTGCCTTAATTAAACACTACATAGTACTCGTATCATTCGATTTAAAACGTAGAAAACACATTGTTCTATTTCGGTTCAAGATTAAATTTAGAAGGTGGCTGGTTAGGTGAGTGGCTTCACTTGTGAATAAACTCGGCACGTTCGTCCGGTCGACGGTTACGGGTGGCGGGTGACGGGGCTGAGAGACGGCTCTGGGCACAAATTAACTTGAACACGACGCGGTCAAGATAGATGAGATTTCGTACAGATTTAGAGTTAGGTACATTATGTGTGACGACTTTAAGTTTTGAATGAGCTCAGCGCTATTTAAGATTGTAAGAGGAAAAATATTCATTTTTGTCATGACTGATAGAATATTTTTTTAATAGATCTTTGAGCTCTTTGAAATTCGGACGTTCGAGATGCGCTTTGGATAGTTTTAAACAAAATGAAAAACTTGAACTTAATTTGAAAACACGTGAAATAAAAAGTGGTTACTTTTTATTTCACCGATTTTTATATTTGGTTATATTTGTTTTTATATTACTTTGCTATTTGGAAAATAATCCGTTTAAAGTTTAAGTTAATATTAAATACAGTATTATATACTGTATACATATGTATATATTATGTAGTCGATAAAAAAAACATTGAGTCAATATTTATTACTATGATTTTAAATTAATGTACATTGTATTATAAGTAGTCGATAACTAAACGATTTATAAGCATATTTGATTTTCATAATCTAATCTTATCCAAGAGTAAAATCACCCGAAGGGTGGAAAAATCTGAATGAGTATAATAATAATTAGTCGAGTGTTGGAGGTAAAATTGAACGCGTATTTATTAAACGTTTAAATAGAGCACATCACTTGAATGATATTTTCTCGCTTATATTATATGCGGTATAAAAGGCTCGACGCCTTTCAGTGGGTTCCCGCGTGAGCAACGTTTCAATACTGGAACTAAGCTGCTTTGTGGCGGCTCCGCGACCGTTGCGTGGGTCGTTTGTTTCATATTTTTGTATATTCAATTCTCAATTAGTATCTTTATTTTGCTTTGAAAATTATTCAACACGACTAAGATAAATTAGAAAAGATATTAGATCATGATGTACTTTTAGGACGAGTTATCTAACTTGTTTTTCACCCGTAAACCTCGTAAAGTGTCCTCGTAACCTATGTAGTACTAAAAGTATAACGCGAAACCATCATACCCACATAAAGCATCAATTATACCGACAAATGGATGCGAACCTCGTCTTCCACTCGTATGTTAGTGTTTACAAGGATCGAAGGCTACACGGCGCCGCATTTTTCACATCTGTATTGCGATGAATATTTGAGCGCGGGAGAGGTCCGGCGAGGCCGACGCGGCGCCCGAGCCCGCGTCACGCGGCGCTCGCACAAACAACCGATGATACTGTTCGAAGCGTGCTCGGTTTGCTTGCGGTTAGGGTTTCCACATATAGATTGATAATAAACAACTATTCTACATTCAAATTTAAATAATATCCTCAGGCGAGTTAGCCCAATGGCTGGACGACATTAATCTTTACCAAACCGCGTTAGAACAGATTTGTAAAGACCTTCTTCTTCCAATCTATTCTAAAGCGGCTCCTATTACAAATACTCCAACACTTCTCCTCGAGAGAGTTTCACTGCTATCAGAAGACCTTTGACCAGCAGTCGAACACAGGCTGACCCTTTACCGTGTATTATATATGTATTTGACTGCATAATATTTAATGTTTGCAGATAATAGACCGACCCAAGATACGATTTACGCATTAAGTAAAATTATAAATTGAATTGAAAATTGTAAAATATTATGTAATTTCAGTTCAATTTGGTTTTTAAAAATCTGTATTTATTTTTCCAAATCATTGCTTCCTTATAAATTTAATATTAAATAAAAAACTTGAATTTGAATATCTTAATTTACTGGATGTTCAAAACAACACGCAGCCCTGCTTCGGCGCTGAAAGAGTAATGGACAAAAGTGGACTGAACGTTACTCCATGCTAAATGTATGGGACTCAAAATCTGATTAAAAAGCAATGCCGGTCCGGATACTTGTTTGATGTCCTCCGAGGCTTTTATTATTCAAAAAGGTTTAAGTAACGATGTTCATATCGTATCCCTTAATACGATTTTCTTCATGTATTATTCTGTACGCCAACATCCACGATTTAGACGTAAAGTTATTTACATTAAGTGAACTTATTATGGTTAAGTCGTGGGTTAGAAGTTGATTTCGTGTGAGGCTTAAAATATAATCTTGATTCAAAATGTAGGTGCGGAGTTAACAGATGATCGGGCTCACTCGAGCGAATGTATCCGTATGAGTAATAGTAGATGTGGCTTGAGCTGTGACTGTTTCATTATTGTAAGCTAGAGGATGCAATAATACGCTTTTGCATAAACCGTTTGCATTATATTAGGCTTCTTGCCGCAAATTAAAAGCGATCGAGACACGAAACCCGACACTAAATTTAAGCTCAGTTTTGTTAGTTTCGTTGGCAAAATGCGCTTGCATTTGACTAGTGGGCGAAGTAATAAAGCGTACTTATTAGGAGCTCGGCGGCGGGACCGCTGAATAATTGAGGCGCTGTTAGAATACAAGCCGCCGGCATTAGAGCAACATTACGCATGCATGGAACTCGGCCGTATTGTCACCGCGGGTGTACTATCCTGCACTGCGATACAGGCAATTATAACCTCTAACTCGTGGTCGGTAGAGGCGATAATGTGAGGTGTTGAAGAGCACGCGTGCATAACATTACGCTATCCGGATATCAGAACATTTCCATACGGAATATTGCAGATACTTTTTAGATTCTAATGGTTTTCGAAGTCACCAGTTGAAGATTCTTGAGAAGCATTCTGAATACTGATTCGATCGTATGTTATCAAAATGATATAAAAAAAATATCATCCCATCGATTCTCTAATCATCGAAGTACCATAAATGTGCACCAATGTTTTTCAAATTAATAAGTTTCAACGTGACAGCAAACGAGAGAGATGAGACCGGCTGCGAGGGCTTAAGGAATGTTTCGTTGCTGATAACACTCAGAAACGGCACTGCTTGAATTGGGATAAGAATATTAATATAGATCTGTTTACCAACGAAGCCGCGCCCCTCTACGTTAAATTGTCTGCTTGAGATAAATAGACTTACACATTCTTTCCGATCGTTTTGAGCGTTGGTATTTAAAGTATTTTTTGTAAAGAAAGGTTTTATATGTAGATATCGCTGCTAGGTTATTCTGCAGCATATCTATACCGTTCAACTGCATACATATGATATTTATACCGTATATATCTGTTTACCGAGTGTATTGCTGTAATTGAGTCATTAATGAATTCGGTATTTATGATAATATATTAAGTCATAAGGTTTTTTCTATAACGACCCTGGTAGGGGAATCATTTAATCATAGTATTTATTTTTAGTTATAATATTATGCTTAAATCATTCATATAAACATAAGAAATTTTTTAAGCGATTTACCGGACCTTGTTTGAATGCTATTTATTTATTAGGTATTGAGATTTTTTTGAATGAGTAACAAAACAAATGTTAACAAAGTTATACTAAAATTTCCCTTAAATAACGCACTGTTTTACTTAAAGGTACTTCGGCCCCAGAAACAAGATACAAATCATACTTGTGAGTCAAATGATGTTGTCTTATTTCGAATAGCACATCGGTGACAAAAGAGAGAGACAGATATACGCTTAGATATTAACCCTCTAAACACGGTTAACGAGTAAAGTCGTAAATGTTTCTGTAAATATACCTCTTATCGTATATTACTAGATTCGCCTAGTTTTCTGTTCACAATTTTAATACATTTACATACTTTTCTATTTTCTCGGACTAAATCTTTATAAGGTTGCTTCGTTTTACGATTTTCCAGAAGGTTCTTACCTCGGGTAGTTTTTATAATAAATGACAGCAGTCGGCGGGCGAGGTCGCAGCCGCCGCACCTCGGGGTTACATAATACCTATTGCTCTAGATTTTATCTTCGTTTTTATAAAAGTAGCTTGATTACAATCTGTCTTGTAACGTAACGCATTTCAGAACATATTTTATTAAGATTATATTTAGTTTCAATAAACATGTAATATCTATAAATTAGTATTTTTCAATATGTCAGTGACGTACGTAAACTTGAGCTGCCCCATTTTTTTACGTTTCATATTTAAGTTTCTGTTACTAAACTTTTCTGAAAGCAGTGGTGTAGCTACCATGGGGCAAGGTAAGTTGCGTCAGGGCCAAAAGCTGACAAACTATAAGAAATAAATAAAAAAGTAGCTTACAGTAATTATTTGGTATGAGATCAGGTTCAGCGTCATCGTGATCAGCGGTCTTCTCGGTTTGCGGAGCAGGTGGCTTGCGGGGTTTGCGTCTCCGCCTCGCCGCGCGCCACGCCGCGCCCGCCAGCGCCAGCGCAGCTCCCGCGCCGGCTATCGTTGCTCCAGCGGCACCCGCTGCACCCGCGCCGATTGCACTTTCTGACGCTAAAATTTAAACAAACACGAGTTGAATACTGCAGCTTACCTTAAAATGCATTTCATTTATATTGAATATCCACTATTAAGGTAAAATATAACTTAAAAACACAAACATTTCCATCGATTATTTCTTACTTAATACAACTTAGACTAGAATACGCTGTCCAAATTGTACTCGTAGAAGTTTACTTGTAAAATATAACGAATAAAGGGACAAACGTTACTAGAGAAGCTTTCCATCCAACACGTAATAAATTTGATCAGCATTTGCATAACTAACGTTAGACGTGAGATTCTACATTCCGTAGCGGGCGGCGACTTCATTCTTCACCTCGTTGTAACGTAATCATATCACAGTCACTATATTTATAAAAGAAATAACAATAAACGAATTTCACTTTTGTGAATTATATTTGTACAAAAAGTAAGCGTTTTCTTGTGCTTAATTTGTGTCTAATGCTCGTATCAGAAAATATCGCGAGGAGACCTGCACGTTTCAGATCAAATACTGCCACATGTGTTTCCACTGTCTATTAAACCTCATTTGAGTAACCCGATTGTCTGACTGATTTAGCCCAGCAGAGGGATAGTACAGTCTGTAAAGTATCCCAAAGTTAGTTAAAACCTTCCTCAGTAAATTGACTATCCACGCAGAATGTACTTTTGAGACGAGATCTTTGTACTAATATCGGCATTGGTACGTTCAGTCATGCAAAGTCATCAGCATTGTGATATTTTATATTCACCTACCTACCTACAATTTCATACGAAGTTCAACTTTAAAAGATTATTAGAACACGGAGAACAGCTTTAAACTTGTGCTCGACAACGCCAAGTGCAAAGGAGTCGTAAATAGATAAATAACACGACGTCCAGAACCAGCGCGCGGACACGGCGCGGCGGTGCAGATGCTGTCAAATCTTAAAACAAATAGCGAAAGTATAAAAACGCAGAATCCTGATACTCGACCCAACTCTACGCCACCAACTCCGTTGTTGAATTCCGACAGCATTCTTCGACTGCATTAATTTTAATTAGCCCCCTCGTAATTAGGTCGCCATAATGGCCGGAGCGAGTGTCGATGAGATATCGCACCCGAAACTCCTCGAACGGTTGTTTTGGTAGAATGCCGTTTATCTCTGTGTTTCGTTTTGGAATGGTGCTTGGGTATCGTTTATAAGGGAAGAGAAACAAGCCACAGAGAATAGTCATAATTTGTACAGAGTATCCGTAGCTTTATCTTGAAATAAAAGTGACTAAATTTCTGTTGTTCGGTACGTAATCATTGATCGCTTATTATGTTTGAAAATATATTTTTTAAATATATTTGAAGGTAAGACGCTCATTTGCCTTATTTATTTCAGGTTTTGTATGGCTATAGCAGTGTGTGTAAGTGAAATAAATTCGGACGGAATATTCAGGCAATCGTAAAATGGAATGGATTAAATGCGATAAGAAATGTTAAAAAAAAAACCAACATATTTGTGGTCGAATATAAATATAATGAGTATCTACGTACAACAATTGAAATTATGTTATATAGAAAAGGAAAATATTTATAAATCAAAAAAATATATCTAAAAGCTTAAAATCGAATGTACTACAATTTACATACAGTCTTTAAAAAACAGGACCTTCATATTGTGATGTTTAACATGTTATAGGACGATGCGGGCTTTTAAACTCTCTCCCGAACAAATGGCTTTTAAAATATTTAGACAACAAAGTTGACATCAACAAGGGTCATGAATTTCACAATTTAAACCTATTAAGGGCGGACTCGTGTAATACCGGGAGCGCGGTAGCCGGTATTCGGTTGTGTGCGGTATTTCAATTACCGCCGAAAGTGCTATGTGACGAATGTGGAACTAATCTGAGTGCGAGTGTGGGCTGTGGGCGACACGCCGCGAAGGCGATGCTGTACGCTAGAGCGTTGCGGATTAGTGCGGACGCTCGCGAGATATGTGTAATTAAAACGTACCGAAACTCATTAATACTCGTACAAATCAATAAGTAATAACAAAGCAATAAGTTATTTAAGACTTTTAAACTGTTTTAATAATAAATATGTTTAAATTATGAATAGTTACATCTAAGTTATAAATGTTTCTATCCAGCGGGATATAAATAGCAATACCTATACTTGCAAGCGTTCTCTGTATCTTAAATTTACGGCATTTCTTATTTAATCAAAATATGGAAATGATTCAGATTTGTTTAGATTTAAAATTATATAAATACCAACTTGTTATGTATTAGAAATTATTCCGTAATTTCTAAAATAATATGACGTATAAAAAATACGTCTAATTATTAGGTTATTATTTATTGTCGATTTACATATAAACATAAGAAAGTATTTTTATGGGAAATGTTTCACACGAGCAAGAACTCTTTACTGTAACATGTAATTGAACTCGGGCGAGCACATTAAGACCGCAATCGTGCATGGATTAAGGGGTATTGCAGTCGAATGCGACGCCCGCCCCACTCGCCCGTGTCCGCGTCGTGTCGCGGTCGCCCGCGCGCGCTCGCGACACGCCGTGCGAATATTAAACCGCAATCTATCGGTAACGCATTTATCTTTTTGCGGAATAAATATTTTTACAATTGAGTCAATTTTAATTGGTACGTGCTTATAAAGGCGTAAGTAATGTTTATATTGTATAAATATATGTATATTACATACATTTTTTTTTTATAATTAAATCATAAAATATGTTTGTTTGTGTCGTCTCCGTTTATTACTCAGTTTTATAACTGTCATCGATTCAATGAAAATAAAATATTTATTAATAAAATAAAATAAAATAGGTTACATAAATGTATCTTTTTACTCAATTCTATACAAACTGCGTTTTGTAAATGTCGAAAGAAGAGAAATATTTTGATTTTTCAAATAAAATAAGTGTTCAGCTCGTCTCTTTGATATGATTATAATTGTGGTACTGACACCGGTAACTCCATCTCCCAGATGTTTAAGATATCGAGTTCCGTCCGATGAATGCGGGTATCATTAAGCGAAGTCCATTTATCGTAGGCGATCTTAGTAACATTCGTGTGAATATCGGCCGGCGTCGGCTGAGAGAAGGCTTGTTACCTCAATAATTAATGAGTACGGGGCAGGTGCGTCCGCCCTTCGGCTATGCAAATTTCATAGCTCTCCCACTCGACGCTCGGTACTCAGGCGGTAATATATCTTTAGAACATTGATGGCTAGACCTCGATGTTACCTAAACCTTAACTCCCTGCTCGTTTCGAAGGTGGCCTTGTAAACGTCTGTAAACTGCTTTGTCTTGTATTTCAATCAAATGACGTGAAATTACATTATAATCCTTGACATTTCTTCACCCTTCATTTATTATGATATTATTACACATACAAATACAATAATATGGTATTTTCATTTGTATAAATTGTATGAAAACCGACATTGTTAGCATAATAGCAAAAATACATGAAGTTTCTTGTTCAAAATTCACGATATGCTAAAACATATGCCTCTTACATCCAATAAACAAATTCATTCATCGTCGATCTGTTAGAATATGTTTCATTAATGGAATTAATCAATGATAAGTACTCTGTTGTTTTTGTTGTTTTACGTATTATATTTGGCTTAGCAGTAAAACGTCATCACAAAAATAGATTAGTTATAATATAATAAAATCGTAAAACGTTGACGTATATGTATATTTTATGATACAGCCAGATGGACGGGTAAATTGGCCATCTAATGGTACGTGGTCACCATCGCCCAAAGACATCGGCGCTGTAAGATATATTAGCCTTATATCTTCAATGCAATTGGAAACTAAGATGCAATGCTCCTTGAACACAATAATAGAAAGTATTTCCGTTTGGCGGTTGATTATGTGATAAGTGGATGGTACCTACATATATTTAGCTCTACCACCAAGTAGCGATACAATGTAAACATGACAACAAAAGGTAGTAGTTCGCGCTTCCGGTACGCAAGTGCCAGCATTTGCGTTTCCTTCATCCATCATGAGCTGATGTGAAGCCGTACGTGTCCCGTGTGTCGACACGCCACACGAGTATAAAATCAATACACACATTACAGGCGGTATAATAAATACGATCCCCATTTTTGCTCCGTACAATGGGAACAATTTTTTATATGTCATAACCACGTATTACCGACATCCGCGCCGCATCTCGGCCGTATCGCCGTGTAATAAGTTCAAATTAATATATTCAGCCAATGTTCGCATTCAGTGAGAAACGAAATTGCTTCACAGAAATTATTTTAATGACTTTTAAAAATGGAAAGTAATGGTTGAGAGTAATGATCGAAATGATCGAATATACAAAGGAATAAAACGTGTTAAACATTTAACATACAATACTACATAAATTATTTTAACATTTAAAATCATCAGTTTTCGTACTTGAAGCGAATACATTAATTACAATTCTGTTACTAATGATAAAAAGTAAACAAATGGCTAATTCAAAATTCTAAACGTTGAAAACTAATTGGTATAAGGGTTACTTCCACTCTTTTAATAAGCTGTCTCATACGATTACGAGACTATACTAAATCATATTTACTAAATACTCTTAAGGATATCGGTCTAATAAAGACACTAAGATAATGAATATTTTCATTATCTTAGTGTCTTGTCTCAGGCCGGATACCGATACGTTTATACGATTCATTAAATAAAAGCACTCTTTATGAGTACCGATATGCGAGAATTGAATAGTCTAAGAAAGGTACTGTAGATAAAATATAATTTGACAGTTAGAGAATAATAACATGTGCAAGGAGTAAAAAAATGCAGCATGCGGAAATACCCGGACGGATTTAAAATAACAAGGCACCGACTGCTAGCCTATTATGTTAAAGGATATAATGATCAAAGATCATATAATGGTCAATCTCAAGTAACAATTACGCAATTGGTATTATAGTCACCAAGTGTGTACAAAAATCGAGTACTATATCTCGCACAGAGAGAGATAAGGTGCAGAATCAATAGATCTACGTGTTTTTCCAGGTGCGGGGTTTCTTCAACAATAGCATTTTATTGACCTGTCTTGGAACTGTATCTACACTGAGCAACGAGGCAGTTCAAGTGCATCAATATACAATATAAAGCTCGCTATGAGGCTCGTACGTAGAAATCCTCGATCCTTATCCGTCGCCTCGCGCGTCGTCCCTAGCTTTGTTATCGACCGTACGTACAAATTGATGGCACGCGTGGCTCTCGCGCGGGAAATGCTCACTTGTTCGTTACGGGCCTTATCTCTTTACGATGATTAGAACTGTCATCTAATTGCGACAATTACCTTCGAAATAATTCGAGACGTGCCGATATTAAATATAGTTTCTCGTGTAAGTTAAAGTTGTAGGATGTTTGTAGCTTAATATTCTCGTAAAAAAATGTGTTTTTTTTGTGCACCTGTGGAAGTCTAAAACATTATTAACAAGCCATCTTACTGAGTTTAGAGCTGAAGCAATGGATATTGTATCAACTGAATTTCTATCCTAATAATCTGATAATTACTTCTTGTCTAAAGGGCCATAATAAAATATTTTTTAGTATACAGTTTACGACGTTTTTTGTTTTATAATATTTTTATGAGATTATGTATAATATTTATGTAGGTAATTTATTAAATATATATAGAATAATTTCTAAATTTGACAATAAAGTAAAATCTTAGACCGTGAATGGAACGAAATTTGAAAAATGTAATGTTCCTCTAATGATTACAAAGAGTCTCTAAGACAGTTAATACGTCGAGTATTTCCAGGACAACAAATCGATTTTCTAATTTAAAGTTTACTTTTTTGACGTCTAAAAACACCCGAAGCGTTTTTAATTTAAATACATCTCAAAATTCAGCTTCTAACGATTCATACGTGAATAACGTAGAAATGTTTTGAATAAAACGCCCAATTTCAAAAATGTCACATAGCCATAAATTACTTCGTTACAAGTTCTTGTGGTAGTCAGTATCAACAAAGAACTGGCCGTGAAATAACTAATAACGCTAACCACTCGACTGGAAAGTGGGTCAGGGTATAATAGCTAATACGAAGTTTTAATAGGCAAACGTATTCGAAGCGGTGGTCCGGCGCAGGTGGTAATTAGTTCCTTATCAGGGCCGGCGCAGCTCTTTCCCAGAGCTAGCGAACTCGAATTTTACGAAGCAACCGGGCACTTCAGGAAGCCATTTCGCCTAACTTCTAGGTACAGGGAAGTTTGTCGAACACAGGGATAATATAAAAAGTCTCTCGCTGAGAGCTAATTCGGAAGATCTTAATGTCGACGGAACTCGTGCGGAGTGTAAAGTTTTATCGACACGATCCCGTCAATTGCTCGGTTCGAGCTGCTCGCCTGAAAGGGATCAACTTGTCTCAAAGTCTTCAGTCGCTCCACTCTTAGTCGCATTATCCGAGCACTCATTATGATTTTACTAAAGATCAGATAGTATTAAAACGCGAAACCCTAACATTTGATGGAAATTACTATCGTAACGTTAAAACTTGAAATGTGTTTTTATTTTTAATAATATTTTAGTGGTTGTTATAACTTCCTAAATTTATCAGTTTATTTCTTTATTAACTATACACATTTTAAGAGATAAGTTCGCTGAGTATAGACTAGCTGAGTTCGATATAATTTTATAAGCAGTTGTCTCTCAGTGTGAAGCGATAACGGGGGCGTCGCTCATAAATAGCGGAATAAGCGGTAAACGGCAGTTTGCATGAAATTATGATATATATTAATCTTAGTAATGATTAAACTTCCGACAAAACACTAATGCACTGCATACAAAGATTCGAGTGCCCATATAGTCGTTCGCATAAAAGTTTATGAAAAATAAACAACGTAAGAAATTGGAGCAACAATTGCGATTTTCTAAAGTTGAAATTTCATCATTTATTCATTCATTTCATGCTTATTTTGTGTTTTGATTGAAAAAAATATGAAAAACTTTAACTATATGACTTTGCCGGCTCGCCTGGTCAGGTACCACATTCTTCACCTATTTCACCATTTTAATTTCCATCGTCAAATACCGTTGCTGCATTGCTATGATAGGAATGGTTGACATGCCTTATAGTGTCAACATTTATGGGCGTTAGAAACCACTTCCAGCAGGTGGCCTATTTTGTAGATTTAAATAGTGATGTGCGATATTAATTACATATTATAATCAGGAAACTGTTAAATAGTTTAAGCAGACTTTTTGTTTTTTCTTCCTAAAAGTTGCTCATGCTTACTCTTTCGCTGAAGCGCACGAGATAATAAACATCCTTAATTTTTAAGTAAATGTGATGCCTTACTGCTGTAAGGCATGTAAGGCATGTACATGTACAATCTATTAGATGAAAAACGTGTACCTATATGCAAGCGTGAATGTTTCAGTATCGTCTGTAAGTCAATATGTGTGTGCAAATCAAACCATTTCACCAATCCTTTGAGAACGACGTCATTAGGCTCGCTTTTGACCTTTCAAATGGGAAAAAGTGCACTTTTAACAGGAGCCGTGCTTAAAATGAATGTGTCGACTAATTTATTCAATCCCCTCGTTTTACATACAGCACCCCACCCCTCATCCCCTTCTCGCGTTGTCCACTAATAACGTGTGACTTGTCATTATTCAGTTGAAACGGAAGTTGATACGCTCAGCTCGTTAATGATAAGTAGATTGTATGGCGTTACCGGTTTGAAGTCGCGGTAAAAACTAATACAATTTTGGGAGCTATCGATTCATTAGGCCATGGATTCTCGCGCGAGGATTATGAGAAGAGGATTCGTTATGAGTGGCTATTTTTCGACCTCCTTTTGTATTCATGTGTATAAATGATATCAAATGAAAATATATTTGATTCTTAAAAGTACTATGAAAACGTGCTCATGTTAAAGCCGTTTTTATGGACTAAATCGAATTTTGCTCAGCGTATATTTTAATTTTTGAATGCTTTGAATATTTCCTCGAACAAACCGATAAACACATACATTTTATTTATTTGTATGTATAGTTAACGTATTGTGATGGTAAAACTGAGGAGTTTCTCGCCGGTGCTTCTGGGAAGAATAAATAGTAATGTGGCTTTATATATTCAAGCTTCCCAGAATAACAATTCATTTTGAATTGAATTGTTTTTGACTTTTGACCTTTTGACCTTTAGGTAACAAACGTTTTATAACATAGAGGTACGCTAAAATACTATTTCCGAACTGATCATTCGAAGTCAATCATTCGGGATACTTTTGTGTGATCTTATCGCACCAATCACTCACTACACAATCACGTGTAGATGTTTTGTACTAATTGTACTGTATGTTGGCAGTTATCTTTGCGTGACAGGTTCACTGAGGGCGAGTCATTTCCCGACGCGCTTCGTATGCGTCTCATATCTCCTGAAGTTCCTCGTTACGTTATCAGCTATATTAAGAATCAACCTAAGTCAAAATGAATTAGGACAATATTTTTATGAAAATTTACCAAAAGCCTTTACCGGGAATATATTCCAGCAATCGAGTACTTAACAATCAGGGAAATGTATACAGTGTCTTTACCTGGGCGCGACGAGACAGAGGCGTACATACGCTTGCATAATTAACACGCAAACATCGTTATACGAAAGTCATGTCTAAATAAAGCAATACATCTTATAGAGCAGTGATATATCATTTAAAAGGCTTCTAGTTAGTTCGAGGGATGTGACGTCACTGTCGCGAGCTAAGGTGACGCGAGATGATTAAGTGCGGATGCATAGTTAACTCGCTGGCAGCCGGTAATTGTCTCCGGAGCGCGGGGGAGTGCGGGGAGCGCGGTGGAGGGGGAGAGGTGTGAATCATTCATGAACGGTTGACGGACTGATGAGTTTGCTGCTCTCAAAGTAATTTACACGTAACGAGGCGATCTTGAGTGCACACGCTGTGAGGATATACGAGTATGAGGACGCCGGCTTTGAAACGCAGAGATAAGAGTCCTCTTACGTTAAACACTTTGTAGGCATTCGATGGATACCAATATGATATTCAGATCTAATTGCAAGACGAGTACGGTTATAAAATACACTCTGCTCTATAGTTTGTGTTCATTATCTAGAACAAAGAAAGATTCAGCTTTTTATGAGAATCATGTTCAGTACTCAGTATGAAGTAAAATTCATTACTTGCAGTTAAAATCCAAGGAGTTATTTTCCTTCAAGAAATATAAACTAATGAAGTCCATCAACAACGTCGGTTATTCTTGGATGAAATTGGTTTCTAGCTTAGCGATTGTTTATTCTAAGTGCAGTGTTTATTTCCCAACGCGCTCGGGTCACGTACTCCGTCGCGCACGCCCTGCGCACGTCCCGCTCACGTCCCGCGCGGCCAGCGGTTCCTCATTTAGCGGTAATGTTGTGTGCACAGCTCATGACTTAGCCCACTCGCTTTATTAGCTGCACTCGAATGGAGAACAGAAACCCCGCGATTTATATTAAAACGTAATACCTGTTGTTTCCACGTACGTTTATTATAATATATCGTTCGCTACCGCGTAATAAGCCCCTCTCTGATTCTTAATATATTGCGGTTTATAAGAAGTTATGAATTTCATGAACAAAGAGAAGTTCCGGAAAAATACGATATGAATTAAGAAATTATACTTTAAATGTATTCGTATTGTAACTCGTTTTTTTTTTGTATGAAACGATTTTGCTCAGAGCTGTCTCGGCCAGTAACAATAAGGATGCTGTTAGTCAACATTACTATCAGTATGTAAGATGTGTAAAGTTTTGGAAGATGATAAAGTGCCCACGTATACGCACAAGAACGGGAGAACTCCATATTCTCTAACTCTAGTAGACGGTTGAGAAATCGGTGCAGAATACTAGGCATCGTACGCTTTCGATCTAGACTGGAATGAATAATTGAAAGTTTTAACCAACCAGGAGTTTGAGTTAAGCGGCCACTAGATCAACAAAGCTAGTAACTTATCTCGCAAATGAGTATAATGTATGTCATGGGTACAGTGGGGACGTACTCGGGACTAATTGATAATATTGCTAATGAGAGACGTACTCATCACCAAAGTAACGCTAGTGACTGAATCTACAAGTAATATTAACATTACCACTTTCATCTTGAAAATACTCTAATTTAATTTTTCATTGAACTCCCTCCCACCATCAGGTGGCCCATTCGTTCGCCCGGCTTCCTTTTATCATTAAAAAATCTCTTCAACAGAGAGCGAATTTGCAAGTTCATTGATTTTTAAGCTCACAATTTACATAGATTACGTTTGTATTACAGAACAACGATTTATTTCTTATAAAATCCTAGTCCTTGTCACGTAATACATATTTAATGATAGAATTAATCGTTGTGAGCGAATTATAACTAGTACGGACTCTGGCATTCATGTTTAATGGAACACTGTAAAGTTATTAACTGCTTTGTTTTCGGTCGCGCTCCACGACGTGTGGCAGCTCTACCTTCATTAAGCATTAATGCGAAGGACATCGAGGGTTGCCGAGTTAAGTCTCCTCCTACACAACACGTATATATACGTATATATAAAGCACCCGTAAACTTCTTAATAAAAACTGAACCTCCGAAGAAATACATTTATGTACGATCTAGTGAAACTCATTCTTCGAACTTAACAAAATCAAATGTCGTGATGCCATAGAACAACCGAGAACAGCTTGTTAACTGTAATGACGGCGACGTCGTGCCTGTGAAATATTATACAAAGTGAAATAACTAGACTTCAGTCAATTGTTCGCATAGGTGTATCCAGTGCTCTACCCTCCTTCTTTTTATTCTGAATACATGCGACGTACTGAAATGATGATATCTACGTCACATGTAATCAAAATAAATCAGAACAAATAAAATCAAAGTATTTTCAACCAAAATTAAAACGATTAGTTAATGATCACCTTTTCCGACGTTAAATCCAATTATATTATGTTATAGACTTTGTTCAGTTGCGGCCTAACGTATTATTTACACAAGCAAATATAACTTTAAAATAATATTATAAACATAATTCCGAAACTAATCGTTCAAATTACAAAACTTGTAAGGTTGAATTTATTTATAGATAATGTTTCTAATTAGAAAGTTTCTTTTTTGTTCTTTGATGAAAATCATAAAGTTTAATGTAATGTTTATTATCACTTCTGTACACGAGAAATAGTCCTTCGTTTTGTTAGTTTTAACATTTAATGCATGTGGATTGAAAGACACAGTACAGCCGAGCAGCTAGTATACATGTATGGTATGTATATTTATATTTCATGTTTATTAAAATCATTTATATATATTAAAAACGAGGTCTTCATGTAGCGCTTGTATTGTGGGTCGAGTTATGTTTATCATAAGACCGAAATTCAGGTCTCGATACATTTCTCAGCTACGTTCCGGAATCCCGCGCTTTATCAGGACGTCCCGTGTCGGCCTCGTACCGCTCTCCGATTTGACGTCCCGCTCTATTTACATACATTACAGGATCTCAGAGAGACTAGTGATGTAGTCGGATCAACCAAGTGCATACCTCTGAGACGACTGAGACTAGACGTCTAAATATAGGATCGAGCTTGTGTTTGTTTTAGATGTAGTCTGTTTAAGTCCAACGATATCCTGTTTTGCGTAGAAATTAAAACTGAAATAACTTTGTACCCGGTAAGGTATATTAAATACGCAAATTGTACTTGAATACATTTAGTTCTAAATCATGCAAGAACCCATAAAGTTTTATGCGCTTAGTTTGTGTTCATAATAAATTTATCTCGTGCTCGTATGAATAGGAAAATATCGTGAGAAAGCTTGCGTACATTGAAACTATCTTCATAAGAATATCCGACAAATTGTGATGATGTTGGGTGATGGTATCCTTTGTAAACCATTTACTTACCAAGGTCCAGCAATAGGATGTTTCAAGTAATGTTTACTTCTGACTATTTTAAATTAGATAAATAAAAATTACATTTTCAATACATTAACATTCAAGACAGGTTTATGTGGCCCATATATATATACCGTAAAGTACATTTTATATTTTTATGCTCGAAATGATCTCTTTATACATATATAGCGTGTCCTTAATTAAGTGTTTCTCAGCTTTTTGAATTTGAAAGTATATTTAAAAGTACAGCATTACCATTTATAAGTGCAGATGAGAAGTTAATCAAAGTGTTCACGATGGACGACAACGACAGTTGGGATAAGAGTTTCAGTAGGAGTACATAAAGCCCGATGTAAATCCAGCTTCTCGAAGTTTCGTAAGTTTTAATTGTGAACACAAGACAACAAGGAGGTCGTTTTAGAATAGACCAGGGACGTTTATGGATCGCTGTTTTACTTTACTTTAATTTTAAGCAGCATTTGATTACAATATTTCTACATTGTGAAGGACGAACGTTAGAGAATATACAGACTACCTGTAATAGAACACTATGGTGGAATATTCTCCAAAGTCTAAAATAAAAAGGAGCCCTTGGGTTAGATGTGGGATTTTGACAGTGAGACTCTCTGTATGGCTCTATTACGCGCCCACACCTGTGAACTGCAATATGCCTCGCGGAGCTGGTCTTCATTAAGACTGGGCACCGTGGCCGTAATTGGTCAAAACAACAAACATTATTTGTACAAATACTATTTATTTATGCAATAAATATTCCAGAATTACAGTTTGTGTTTCTGCAACGGACGAGTTCTCATTAAATACGCTTTGCTTGGGGGCGAGGCAAAGATATTCGTTACATTTCTGAGGACGCTCTCTAAACATTCAAGCTAACTAATACTTGGATCGATCTGTTTGTTTTCAATTTCCTTCAAAAATTATTACCGTCTGTTTGTACGAGCCGCCAGCGCTCCGCATCCGCCCGTATACCTTGGACTTGCAACTCGCTTCGACGCACTCAATCCTTTATTACTTGTATAAACAACCGTATTCCGTTCAAGTAACTTTATTAAATTTTGTATGATTTTGTAAATCTAACTATCACGTCAATTGCAAAATAAAAAAAAATTGTTCGACTCGGCTATCATGTAACAGGATTAAGTACAAAAAGTAATGCTATCACCGGTACTGAAATATAGATTCTTTTTTGAAAGTCAGACGAGCGAATGAGTCCGATGCTACGTGGTCACCACCACATAGACATTTATTTATTTTTATGGGACGAATGGTATGTACTTGCCCAGACAATGGAAATACTTGGACAATTTATGAATACGAACTCCAGGTTTTTTTATTATTTATATATTTTTATATAATTCTATAATAAGCTTTTTTTATATAAGATTGAAATCAATTAATAGGCAAAGTTAAAATATTCTACTAACCAAATCAAAATAGTTTACTTATTCTGTTCTAAAAAGCTTTAAACAATATCTGGAACGTTTGAATGAAATTTTCAATACACGCTCGCTTGATGGTAATGTTATCGTCTTTGCTGTAAAGTCAATATCCCGAGGAATCTCCTTCAGGAGTTCAAGTGCCTTGTATAGTGGTTTGAAGCTTTGTTCGGTATTAGCATAAATGTATTGCCATATTACTAGCTATTCGGACCGGATGCTGTGTACACTTCCAAGAAACGTTTTGTTATTTATCATTTGAACCTTCGAAGGACTAAATTCGGGTTTATTAAATTTTGTTTATTCCCGATATATAATTATTATTGCGGTGTTAGTTTTAGAGAGACTTATTTAATATATATTTTAAAACTAAATTAATTTTAAGGTAGCAACAACATTCAGCTTAGGAATACAAGGTTAACGTTAACTACAACTATTAATACCCACACAGTCTGTGCACTTAAAAAATATTTTTATTCGCTTTCGATTCTTGATCTCTCAACAGTTATAACGCTTTTTTTAGTCATTAAATATATCTAATATTTTTTAACGAATGTCACGTTAAATTCTGTCTCTTGTACATGTAGCACAACCTATGATTATTATTTTCACTGATATTTAAACATTATACTCATTTTAGTTACTCGTGGAATATAAAGCTCATAAAAATAACATAAGACAAAAGATAAAACAAAAGGAAGTAAATGATTTGGAAAGGTTTAGTGCTGAGAGTGTTCCTCCGAGGTTATAAATACTTTTGTAATAACATTGATATCAATTTAGTCGCACCAGCACCCATGAGACGACTAAACGGCTAAACGCGATCAAACGGCTGATATTAAAAACCTTTTCGTAAGTTGCGGCCCTCTCAGGCGAGAAATTAAAGGTTCGACGGCCCGAATGTTAGTTTTTCGAGTGATTTCGTCACGTGACTGATGAAACATTTTTTTCCACATATTTTGGTAAAATATCAACCGGGTCGATGATTTCGTGTTCCTTTTAGCGACGTTGAACATTTTTATTCAGATTTCGTTCGCTCGACTTAAGTTAACTTGTCACTCTAACTGAACAAGAACAAACGGTGTTCATATTCGTATAAATAAACCTGACCCACTGACCTTCCGCTTACTAACATTTAGAATACATTGTTAGGCTCTTAAGACGCGACTTTGTTAGTCACGAAAATATTTTTTTTCTCATAACGTCTTCCATTCAACAAACGATAAAGGGTATTAGATATTTGGGCAACTAAAAAGGTTTCCCGAAAATAATTGGGTTTCAGTTCATAGCTCGTAAAATGACATAAGCCTGTGAGCGATCTAGTACATAATGACATGATATAATCGCCGCAAAGACGATATTTGACGTCAAGGATAAACTTCATAACGGAATGGAATGGTAACATAATGTATCTAAGTCAAAGTTAAGGGCAGATGTAGTTGAGAAGCGAATCTCGACCGAGACATTAAGAGGGGCTCTTGATTAATCTGGCGTAGGATCCAGGGCGAGCCTTAATTAAAATGGGATTATCTTAAGGCTGCAGCGGAGTTCGGTGCCGGTAAGGAGCCATCCGCAGGGTTTCCTTGTACCTAATTTTTTCCTATCGCTCTTTGCGCGCCAGCTAATGGGTCTTCCGATAAAAAGATCTCGGCTTTGCTCGGTTAATTTTTGGAAGCTATTTATTTGGTTAATAGACCCAGCACGGCCTGTCGTTAACGTTTGAAAACGGTGGTTGCTGATATATGAAATATGAAAATAGATATATGGAAAGTAAAAAATAATAATATACAAATATATACATTATAATGTAACTCCGTGGCGCGGGATCTACCGCTATCATACAATATATGCAAACAATTAAAATTTACTGTAAAAGAATATTATATGTAGTTAAAACGAATACGGAGTAATCATCATATATTTATGATTTTTTTCTTTGTAACGAAGAAAATACATTTGAATTTTGGCACTGACAGCAAAGTTTGGATAGATTAGATTATACTAGTAATTTAAAAACAAACTAGTCATATACG
This sequence comes from Vanessa atalanta, assembly GCF_905147765.1. Lineage (NCBI taxonomy): Eukaryota > Metazoa > Arthropoda > Insecta > Lepidoptera > Nymphalidae > Vanessa > Vanessa atalanta. The sequence goes on from NC_061873.1 coordinate 153,301, forward strand.
AGTTGTAGTTATTCAATTCATTTTTTATTTGTTTGTGAGAAAGCCGATTTTCTCTTTATCTGGTTACATAACGTAATGATGTAACGATTCAAAATTATGTTGTGGATAAGTAACCCTTACAAAAACATGCTCATAATAGAGTTAAGTGACTTTACCACGAAGTGAATAATGTCTTTAATAAGATCAATGTGAATGTTTTTATTATTTGCCGATGTAAGTATTTCCTTAATCGCCAATTGTATGGCTACGTCGTATATATTCACCAAATTTGTAAGCAAATCCAAGTCATCTTTTGTAACGATAACTCGACACCCTATTTTCCGCGACATCAATTGAATCCTCAAAGAGACAAATGTAAAAGTCGTTTATCGAGGTCTCGAGGCAGTGCGAAATCCTTTATTGCGGTCGCAGCCATCATAATGTTGAGGATCATGCTCGAGGCCGGCGTCAAATCTACCAAACGTTTCGGCCACTTTTCCTCGTTACTGTATTTGGCCTAATGTTTTGCTCGGCTAATAATGTGCCGGATAAGTCGGGCGCCGCGCCGACACTTACTAGGCCGCTCGCTCCCGCGGGACGCAGACTTAGACACAAATTGAGTTTCGGTTAGTGATTTGGGGAAACAAGTAATACGATCGCTTCATATCTTATTATGGCGCAAAAGATTATCTCTGATTTACTGAACTCATGACAAAATGTGTAATATTTCATAATAAGTGTCAAGGCATCTTCTTATGACTTAAGTATATAGAAGGGTTTATAGAAGGGAAGGAAGAAAAGGGTTTGGAGTTGATTCTACCACGTTGCCACACTGTGGGTTGGTTAGTTGATTGATGACCCGTGACAAAGTCTAACCCGGCTCTAACTATAAACTGCAAACGAAAAGGAATCAAACCGTTTTATCCATTTATTTCAAAATAGAATCTAGGGTATTGCAGTTTGTTAAATCTTAGACCTAAAAATATTAATTTAACAAATAATAACCGTACCTGTTCTTTTTTCAGGATCAGGGAAGAGCAGATCGTCGAGTCTGGCGGCCGACGAGCGACCTTTACTGTTGACGGCGACTGCGACCAGTCGGAAGCGCACCTCCCACTCCAGTCCGCGCACCGTCCATATCGGGTCCTCTGACGTCAGGTTGACCCTAGACATTCATACTATTTAGAATAATATTACAGACAAAACAGTGTCTTGCAGTTGCGTTAAATATCAAAATTTCATTCGCCATGCGATCAATCGTAATCCTTTTTCTAATTTTATCATTGTACATACATCAATTTTACATACAATGGGTTTATATCTAAATGATTAATTTTACAGAATAAGAGGAATACAAGGTATGTAGTATTATTTGAATAATCGTTTTTATATCCAAAAATATAAACGCAACTGTTTTTCAGCCAGGTCATTTCAAGGACGACAGACATATTCGCCCCTTGGTTTTGGTGGGCCCCATGTGTCGTAAGCGTTGGGCGAAATGGTATTCCAATAAATATTTATGAGGTAAAGCGAATTAGCTTGACATAAAAAATATACAAAGATATTTTTTTATAGAAGTACCATTTTCGTTTCTCGGTGACACTAATAAAATGAATTTGAATCTAATTCAACCCGTAAGCAAATTCAAAACCTGTTTATAATTTCAGATAAGAGTTTAATTGTTATCTATGAATAATTTAAAGATACATGTAACATACATAAAATTCATAAACGACAACTACTTATTTTTCTCTTAAGTTATCGTATAAGTAGTTCCCATTGTTGAAATCATCTTTAATAATTGATGGTATTGTATGGATGGTGTATATTATGATCAGTTACAATGCTTTTGCATTCAGTATTTCTTGAATGTGTACACATATCTTCATATTTGATTTACTTGAGTGTTCGTTTCACATGTTTGTAATATTTTTGAATACGCCAAATACTTAGTCAAACAACGCGAGCACGCTCTGCTAAAGAAAGAAGAAGTGCGGGAAAGACCTTCATCCAAAAGGGCATTCAGTAACATGGGACGTGAACGCAGAGCCAATAAACACACTCGAAATAGAAACTTATTAAACTTTAATTCACGGCTCCGTTACAAGTCCTAAACTATTGTTTCTCTACACAAAGTTAACTCCACCGTAAGTACATCTTTATTACTATTATTATTACCACTATGTGTACGTACTGAGTAACATTCATGACTTCTTTCATTGGCGGGCGGTGTGTCGGTGGCGCAAATTACATGGTGAAGTTTTGTTTATTACCAAGAATTAGGGTAATTCTAGAGGTCGTTGGGAAACATTTGGACAGGGAGAGTGGTCGCCGGCTCCCTGGAGACGGCGCCTCGCTAATGTACCGCACGAGCCACACATACGACGTTTGTTACTTAGGAAAAACAAATTTACAATGTTGAAACGCGATAAATACGCGTTTTATCACGTAAATGTGTGGAGTTTGTGTATTTTAACCAATGATAAACTTTTAATCACGTATACGAAAATTATATTAATATTTTAAGTTATCTCTCATGAGTGTACGTGGGGTTATGATTTGTAAAGTACCTCAAAGATTTCTTGAATATTACACTTTGTATCAAAAATAACTACTTTTTATCTAAACAATATCTAAATATCTTCAAACTTGAAGATATTTTGATATGTGGTGAGGCGACACGGATTCTTTAAAAATTTGGTTACAAAAAGCGAATCTTAAATCCATTCGGTCCGTCATTTAGTTGCTATTCACGAAAAATAAAAAGCCAACTATACAAGACATGAGACCCAGTACATAAGGGTATCCACAAACCCAAGTGCATATATCTTTTCCGACTGACCGATGTGACGTTAAACGCACTACTCGATTATTCAACAAGCATAAATCCGATCTTCAATACACGATGAGTTTATTGTTCCAAAACGTTATGAACGCATAAAATGCTCAATGAGCAATTTCACTGCATTATTATTTTAGTAGATAAAACCTTATTTCTTAGAGCTCGTTATTAGGACGGGAAGTTTCATATAGAAACACGATTTGCTAATATTTCCTCAAGCACAATAATTTGGCAAAAATTGTTTGGAAACTCTGATAAACCCAATATATATTTCGACTTACTTTATATTTTAGCATATTCTGCATAAGAAAGGATTTTTTTTATTGATTTTCGCATTTAAATGATGTCGTAATCTATCTGTTCTGGTATATAACTTGTAAAATCTATGATAGTGTTAATTTTTGTGTTTGAAAATAGAGGTTAACTTACACATTCGTTATATTACCACAATAAAATAATTTTATTAATGTATGAAACGAAACGATTGTTCCCTTTATGTAAATATTATGTATATAATGCAAATGAAGGTTCACTTCCAACATTATATCAGCATTTTTCGAAATACAATAATAAAATGTAATATGTATATCCGGCGCGCCGCGTACTCCACTTACGCTCCATTATGTAATAAATTGTATACGATTTTTCGAAGTCTCTTAATGGTAATCGAAGATCCCAAAGAGCCAATTTAAATGCTGCTTAGATTACAAATGTAATTTATTAGTTTTATTACATAAAAATATCGCTTCGTCTAATGTGTGAATGTATGAGTAAGGCAAAGGCAGAGCACGACCTGAACAATCAACAAACTGCTTGCCCAGATTACATCACGAGATTTTCGATTCGAAAAGTACATGATACTTTTATACTGATTTTATTTGCAAGATAATTTTTTAGGTCGATGTGGTTCGATTAATGAATCATTTTTATACCAACCATATTATTATCTCGACAGCCGTTAAGTAGCATATCAATTAACGGTAAATCTTTAAGCTTTTCTTTACAACAAACCAGTTGGAAGCGGATTATAAATGTACCAAGCAGACAAGGGCAGGGCCTACTTGACCCGGGAAATTTATAGCTGAATTTTTACAAGAGAAAGATAAGGCTGGCTCGGATCTAAAGCCTCGTTAGCGGCCATTGTCCGCCTCCCTCCTATTGTCGCGGCTCGTATTATATCCTGAATTAGACGAAACCCTTTTTCACATTATTACCTCCGAGGAGGCTCTTGTATTATCTTTGTATAGAGCGGCAAGAATTGCATTTTAAACACCACCTTGGTGTTGGGTTTGGTAATTATCATTACTAATTTTGAGAGTTTCATTTTTTGCAGGCACATATCTTAGATCGTAGATATTAATCTTTATATCTTAGATAATGTTGTTGTCTAGGCGATGACGATGTAAGTAGTAACGCATATTTCTAGCAGTGCCAGTATTTATAGAGAAAGAAGAGAAATAATTACTGGTGTCTATATTGAGAATATATATGTCTAATTTTCAACAATTTAAACCCTCAAGGAAGCTCATAAGAAACAATTATCTTTAACGATTAGCAGTTTTGTAAAGTAATAATAAACAATATCACGCCGTAGAAAAGGCGACGTCCGCCTGACGAGTGCGTATCGCGATAATCGCGTTACCGGCTGTAGTTAATGTATAATGAGCGCACTTCCGAGTTTAACGAGCTCGTACTCGTATAACTAATTATGAAATATTACATCACATGCAAGTATTACATAAAAAATACATTAACACGTGCCAGGGGTAAACATGAGACGTTACGACGATGAGAAATTATTATTTCGAAGAACACGTTCTTTGAAGAATTACTCGAGCTGTTAAACGGATGTTGGAAATTAAATTATAGCCAAAATATAATCCAAAAGAAAGAAAGCATTCTTGCCACCATTCCACGTGGTTAAGATTTATACAATAACTATTTTTAATTCATATTTGCATATATTTAAGAACTTAATGTAAATAATTCTTATGTTAAAAAAAAGTTACTGTAAAGAAAGGTACTCCCTAACAATTGAAGGTGGGCACAATATATTATTCGAATTACTTTCAAACAAACAACCTTATGATTATTATAGTTTGCGTGTAGCTATAGAGTACATGGCCCATAAGATCACGACTCTTCACATCGGAGCGCGTCACACAGTCCAGGCACGCCAGAGAGCAGGCTGCGTGAGCAGATTGCCTCTGCAATATTAAAAACAATGCCACCCCTGAACACCCGGTCCCACCCTATCGCCACTCTCCCGCGAGCTCCACACGGCGCCGCTTATTAGTAAAATGTTGCTTTTTATTGCGAGCGGAGAACCCGAGTGGTATGATTAGGCGAAGAGGAGCTCTTCATTAGCCCAGTTTGTGGGTAAGATGATGTAATTAAAATGACGTCGTCGGCTCTCCCCGGAAGATTTTAAAGTAATTAAACGTCACTTATGATCATTTATGTATATTATAAATAGTAGAATCAAGCTCGAATAAATGGTTTTAAAAAGACGTCAGATCATACTTCGTTTCTATATTAAAATTCCATAGTTAGTTTTAACTTGATTAATAAAAATAGAAGGCTCATAGAATCAATACCTAAAAGATTGTATTCAAGATAAAAAGCGTGGACTTATTATTTGAAATGACTCTGTAGGTAGTTAAAGATTTTTTTTCGAAATCGCATGTGATAAATTTGGAAGATGTGAGTGACTCCGAACTGTGAAAGGGTTAACCATCACGTCACCCTTATTTGCGTGAGTTTGGATTAAATAGTTTAGATTACTTCAGGTGGAATAGTTTCTTACCTGGGCTTGTTGTCATCTCCAGAGTAAACTTCGAGTAGAAAGTGCTGCGGCAGGCCACCGTCGAACCCCGCCACACATGACACTTCCACTGAATCTGATGTTTGATTCCATAACGTGCAATTTCTTGGCGCATGTGGTTTTCCTATAGAAAAACATAGAATAAAATATTAGATATTATACTACTTATATGGAAACACGAGATGTGGCGTTCTAGAAGCGTATACGGAGAGGCGATATCGAGAGGTTTTGGATCATAATAAATATCTCAAGTCGTAAAAATTTATCACATTGTGGCCCGACTCCTTATCTCAGCTTACATCTTTTTATAAAAATGCGATGTTCTTCTTCAGTTCGCATAGCACACTTCAATACGAAGATCGGTATTTAGCAGCTATATACTACTAATGCCGCCTCCGAACTTTACTCCGTCATCACTATTTATATATGTAAATAGAATGGTTTCGTATGTTTTTAGGAGCATTTTGTCTATGCAATATGCATAAATTATGATAAATGCAACGGATATTCATTATCGCTTGTGCATGTTATATGTACCGGTTTGAAGAGTGAGTGAGCCAGTGGTTGGCACAAGCTTGATGGGATATTAGTAATGTAAGGAATGATTGATTTTCCTCACAGTACTAGTCTATGCGTAGAGGTGCCATCAGGAGCTTATTTGCCAGTTTTCCTACCTATATGTTATAAAAAAATATTAATTAATAAATAGTTGCAAACTAATTAAATAATTATAAAAGGACAGCGTACCGGCAGCGACCATTTGAAAGACGCAGGGTGCTAGCTGGGAGCCGACTTCGTTAGAGGCTGCACACGACAGCGTGCCGTAGTCCAAGTCCGCCACTGGCGTATATCTTACAGAAGGAAATTAATTCACTAAGACTTATACACACAGATTTCAAGTTTTAGTTCAATTTGCAATATCCTGTTTAAAGACAACAATTTAGAAGGAATATAGAATGCAAAAACGTCAACACAAATCAAAGTTTGAACGTAAATTAGCCTCATTTATTCGTCGATGGTCATTTTTCCTTTTTGATTGTGTAATTGACAAGCTTGAAATTCAATTCTGAATCAGTGAATAACAAACATTCACGCTGATTAAACTTTTCATTTCGACAAACTTGTTCAATTGCAAAGGATTTGCATGAGCAGGCTTTTCATGGAATCGGATTTTAACTGACTTTTTACATCTCAGAATGATTTAACATATAACTAGGCAAAGAAAATTGCGCCTTCATTTTATTTTTTAATAAAACTTAAACTTACTTTAGACTGGAAGCACTGCCATTAGACGTGTATCTGTCTGCTGCGACGTCGAGCGTTTCGCCTGAGTTGTTAAACTTCCATTTGAAGACTGCCGCGGGAGGATCTGCGTCCACTTCGCATACGATGACCACCGACTCGCCGCGTGCAGCGCCCACCACAGACACGCCACCACTGCGACAAGATGGTGCATCTGAAAAACAAGGAATATATTGAAAACATACGCTTCCTCCAGAAACTCCAAAAAACTTTATCCTAGTATATTGTATTAATATCGTTCCATACATTAATTGTACTGTTGTCACTGTTGTTACTGTTGTTTTGTATTAGCTTAAATATATTTTTTATTGTTTTGAGAGCAGCAAGGTATTTTATAAATGGTTGTTTTTCCTTATCTGAACGTCCTTCCCTCTAATAAAATGGCAACGTGTCCCTCATGAGCAAAGTTCGTTATAATGTCTAGCTACGTGTCAATTGTCATTTGATTCCTCCAGAGAAAATGAGGCTACATTATCGTATTCGGATCTCAATTTAACAATATCTGTAATAGCCACCGCTTCCGCAGATTGAAACGGAGACTCGCCGCGATTGAGGTGGGCCAGCGATAGCGAAACTATCAAGTAAATTGGAACCGAACTTGGGCCGATCGCCACGAATATTAAAGTAATAATCTGTGTAAGCGATTCTAGTAACTGGCGCGTTAGTTTCAGGGACTTTTTTCGCTCGGGTTTTTTTCGTTGAGTGTGCATAAGTGGGGTGCGAGACGACCCGGTATTAAATGGAGGGCGACATGCAAGCGGTATCAGAGCAGTGCATTAGGTGCCCGTCCCCGACGGCGACCGACCGACGAGCGTCGAGCATGCGACCTTGCGTTGTTTCGTTCTTTGACCGGATCATTAAGGACTTCTTGTTCTTCTCGTCACGTTACGTAATCGCTTACGATTTAAGTGCTTCAATTGAGTCGCAAGTCACATTATATCACATATGCTTCTTTTCCTTGTTAATATAATTATTAAGATAAATATCTCATTCAAGATTTCAAAGCAATAATTTGGATATCAGTTTCCCTAATCTATGAATTCCGATGTTGTAGCTGTCATTTTATTACCAATCTATCAAACACCCAGGAAAAGCATACATTATTTCATGGAGATCATGGTCGGCCAAGACTAAAATTAGTAATTATAAATATCAAGACTAGAGAAACAGCCTATAAATGATACCATTGCTGAGCCAAAACTTCTCCTCTAAGTGGATACATATTACTATAGAGGTATAGGTAGATTTGCATTTAATACATGCTGGTTTCTCTTAGATATTCATTTAAAATACGCTTGTAAAATGTGAGACGCTGGGCCTGATTTTATCCCGCTATCTTCGGTTGAGATTCACGTGTTCAAACCATTAACTCCATCTCAGCTTTAGGTGAAAGGTAGGGGGAATTAAAAGTAGTACTTTAAACTCTATATATATATATATATCATTTTCGTAAATTAATTGTAATTAATAATAGATTACTATTCCTGATGACCTTGTCTCGTATATAGAGGAGTGTTGGGAGAAGCGTTACGAGTTACAAATTAGGGCAAGGAGCAATTATGTCGCTGCGGCTCGGCCCGATTAATAATGAAACGGCCGCAATGCAGGGCGGTGTTAATGTGTACGCACCTTTACTAGGCGCCGAAATTTACTACAGTAAGTCAGAAATCAAATTCGTTATAATTATGGTTTGTGTAAAGTGACAATTTGAATTAGCTAACATTTTAATAAGAAATAATAGCTTAATGAAAGTATCACTATTTTAGTTTCACTGAGTTTGATACTGATGAGACAGTGCAGGCTTTTCTGAGTAAATAATATAACAGCAATTATTCCATCATTATTGTGCTCAGAGTGACACGGACTGTGTTAAGAGTAGTATACTCGTATCTCATCGCACCAATTTATTTGTGCGGACCGAACCGATTATAATAAGTGGTCTATTTGCCAATTCCCCTGCCTGTCTTAAGTTTTCACATTTCACTATTTTATGAATGCTCAAGATTTTTGTGAGCACGACGGTGCGCCAAACAACACACGCTCACCTGCGCTGTCTAGTGCTGGCCAAGAAAACGCTTCACGATTTATGTCCCTTATTTATACTTCAGTAACGCCGAGCGCTTAATCACCTCCGCCGAATCCACGGCCGAGCTCCGTAACAGACTATTGTTTAGAATTCCTTTGCGAAGATGACGTTATAGAAAAAAATTTAATTAACCGACATTAACACTCAGGTGGCCATTGTACAGGAAGACGAGATTAAGGGTAACGGCTGTTGCTCAGTGGTATGCGGGCTATGTTTTTTGTCAGCAAATTACTTTCTAATTAATCCATCGCAGCCAGAACCGTGAAATTATACCGAGAAGCGTAAATTTTACTCTTTGTGACATTTTTAATTTCTTTTGAAAATTTCCACTTGACTTCTATGAATTTAAATCGATAACGCCATTTATTTTGGAATATCGTTTATAATGAATAATTATTTTTAGGATTTTAATTTTAGTAAAATTTGTGTTAATTTATGTCAAAACTTATAATGGGCAAAACAACTTTCGTCGAATCCAAGGATCCGAGCAATTAAAATTAGCTTATCCGTTTGGACGAAACGACCGAAACACAAGAAGCAGGCGCGTGCCGCTCCGGGTTGGCAATTGTTACTTCTTAATTTGTGTGGCCGATGGTCTCCCACCGTTCATTAATTCCACAGAGCGGTTCACAGGATAATTTCCCGCCTACGACTGATTGTTTTCAACGAGTTTAGGGCCGGAAACACCCAACTGTTGTGAGTTTTCCATTCAAAGGAGTCCACTTATCCCAAACGGTAAAGTCGAAACACGATTTAAATTTCGAAACATAAAAATTCTGAGAAGTATTTTAGCATTCAGGATATGAGTGCATCAAGCAAATAAGAACGACGTCCGAGCGCCGCGGGCCGTTATTCTGAATTTCCGAGCTCAGTTGTAAATCATTATATTCGTGATGTACGGGTACGGTGTGGGATGAGCGGAAAATTTGGATGAAAATACATTAGCGCAACTCACAAAATGTTTTATTAACATATAAAATATTATACGAACTTTATATAATAGGGAGTTATGCGTGTGTTGTAATTTGGCTGCTTTATAACATTATTAAGATCTGTTGCTTTTGTAAGCTGCATTTTATACAAGCGTTCATTAACTTCACCCACTACTGTCTACTAAGTTTGTTACTGATTCTACTACTGATCAAGAATTTCTAGAATCACTCGACTGGTGGTGGCTTCAGCAGAGGTTTTGATCGTCATCCATGTCGGAGTGTTACGACATGATCCTAGTTCTTTATTATAGGCTTTAATAATAACATTTCAATTATATTTATAATTTTATTATAAGCGTGCTGTTGGATACTCCGTGAGAAGAAGGATTCGCTTTTGTTTGCAGTATTCATGGGAATTATATGGGATAATATATTCATCGTTTGATGCTCTGCGCTTTACGATTTCTTGTGTGCAAACTTAGGTTAACTTGTATAAACCGTTGTTCATGTTTTTGCTCATTAATGATGCGTACCTACGTGTACTGTATCTGCATTTTTGTTTTTTACTCAAGATTAAACATTTAATAAGATATAAATAGATGGTTATAGTTTGATCGCTCACATTTGACGCGAAAATGTAGCTCGTTGGAGACGGTCTCGCCTTCTGCGTTGAGAGCTGAGCAGGCGTAGCGGCCGCTACTGTGCCGTGTCACCTTCTGCAGCACTAAGCTCTGGTTGCTGTGGAAGACGCGCGCCGTCGCGTTGTGTGCCAGTGGTCGGTCCTAGAAATTATAAACACGCTATTAAAATATATTTTCAATGTACACAAGTTAGTTTATAATGAATATATCTGGCGCAGTGAAGGTAGCACTTATTGCCTTTATAAAATTAACCATTAGCGAAGATGTTGCCAGTGATAAAAATATAAAGTACCTATCAACAACCAATAACTCTATTTTCAAAGTCCATTTTGACTCGAAGTAATTTTAAGCCGAAATTTATAAGCACTTAATGAGTCATCGCCGTTCGTAATATAAATAAAGTGCAAGTACAGTCATTTATTATTCATAATTGAAATCTATCGGTAACATTAACATCAAGATATTATGATATTAATACAATTAAAGTTGCAAGATATAAATATATTTTTGTTGGAACAGCTGTATTACAGTGAAGCCTTTATTATACTAATAAATTAGCAAAGTAAATTGCCGTAATTAATCTCTCTCGCCACCTACAACTTATTTAAGTAAATACAGGTGGCTAGTTGAGCGCTTCATAATCATAAATCCTAAGGCCGGGAGACTCGAACAGGCCAGCTCTAGTTTAGTGGAATGCGCCATCGCCGCAGCCGCCTGCGTCTTGCAATAAAACTATACTATAAACACGGAAGCGCTTCTAAAGGCTGCCATTGAATAAACTTGCAAGCGTGGAAGGACGTTTAACAGAATATGATTATTTGCACAAAAGGGTCTTCCATTACGAGCGGTGTTGTGCGCGCCACTTCCACAGACAAAGACTCGCAGCTCTAAAGGAATGATTATTTCTCGTTTCTAACAAAAGGATCTCTAATTATTATTAGAAGAGATAAGTGAACTCAAGATTCAGGCAAGTTCACTACAGGCAGCAGTTGTGGGCCGGGCGCGTGGCGGTATGCGACTTTGATAGATTAATCATAATTAGAATCACAAAAAGTCCATTTTTTACTAAAAAATTAATAATAATAAGTTAGTTATATAAAATCAAAAAGTAACAGTCTGTTGTTTCTCTAAAACTATTTAAAGATTTCTCGTGTTTTATATCAAATAAAATACTAAATGTTGCTTTTCGATACGAATTTTTGTACAAAAAGATCCAAAAATCGGTCTAACGCGCCTTAGTGGACTTAGTCATGTGGCAAAATTCCATCCGACTCATGACGGTGTCCTCACGATATTTTCCTTCATCGCCGAGCGAGAGAACAAATTAAGGTACATGAAACTCAGTATTATTTCAATTTATCTATTCGGTGCAATATATTTTTACATTGGAAAAACAGTCATCTGTTCAACGTTTTTTTTTTTAATATAATGAGACATGAATTAGCTTAGGATTGTCGGATCCTTAATTCTCACTCGTAATCTGAAGGTACAATACAAACGTACGGAGTGGGCGCAAGGAGCTACATTTTATTTCTGCTAATGAAGTCGGCGAACGCAAACAAAAACCGGTCGCCCGAAGATTCTTGTTTCGCTTAAATTAAAAGAGACATTTTAAAAGCCGCGTACAATTGGATAAAAGGTTCCTAAATCGAAATACAAAATTATATTAACGGTGTATTCGTTCCGACTTTATCTTGCTGTCTGCTGTTCCGGTTTGAATGGTTAGTGAGCCAGTGTAATACAGGTACGAGATACATGATTTTTTTTTATTAGATCAAATTTAAGAAGTAGATTATCTATACGTATAATCAACTATTAAAGAGCTAATGATCTTCAATGGGATGATCAGGTCATGGTTACCTTACCATACACTTTCAATATAATCGAAGAAACATGGAAACAACATTTCGAATCGATAGGACATATGGAAGGTAGTCAGATCCCTTCATCGACTATTAAAGAGCTGATGATTTTCTAACGGCTGAACAGATTTTCATTTCAACACAATAGATCACATTCATATGAATGTTTGCCTGTTTATCTATTCGTTTGTTACGGCTAATCTCGGAATCGGCTTAACCGATTTGGAAGCGATTTTCACTGATTTGTACTGAAGTATTGTTTTATTGAAATCGAGATGTTATGGAACTAATGGAACTATGGGTTATGAGGTTAAAACCTTTTTAAGAGTTCGTTTGGTGTTAAATTATCCCTTTGCGTTTGAATAAATATTCTACAAGTATAAACGGGTGCGGCGGAGATGATTTTATGTTTATGCCCCGGTTCCTTGTCATTCCAAAAAAGATTCGTTTACTTTTGAGCGAGTCCAGTGCACACGGCTAGCTTTATGTGGCTTTGTCACGTGTTCTGCAAAAAAATTTACGCTTTAATCCCGACGGCACTACTACTACTGTAATATCGTGTAATCGTGTAATGATATACATTATGTAGTTAGACAAATACTTATTGGGAACTACAATGCCACGACAGATTGTGTATCTTATGATATGATATGTCAACCATATAATACTTCCACCTTTGAAGCTTAAAATTACGCGAACGGAATCGCGGGCACCAGCTAGTATTTCATATAATATTAAGGTCTATAGGCAAAGCTGACCACTAGTATATATGTAGAGTATAATATGGGCGACTGCATTGTAAATTAAATTTAAAAAAATACACTGATATCTAAAGGTATTGTTGTTTTATGTTTTGATACGTAAACCACCGATACATAATAATTGTTTCAGTAATAATTAACATAATAATAAAACAATATCATGGTTTTTATTAAAACAGGAACCGTGATTTGTTTAAAAAATTGCCCATATTCGTCCTGAGCGAGCGCTGGCAATAATTCACATCTCGTAACAGCCCATCCCGGACGTCCTCGCGAGGAGACGCCCGGGGCAAGGTTAATGCGCGTAAAATTACAAGCTTATAATTTATTCGACAGAAATATTCGTCGGCAAAAACACGTATCGTGCGTAGAGAATTTAATTTGAAATTATATTACGCTTGTTTGTGGAGCTTAGTCAGCCGAATCGTCTTGTCTGGGTGATTCAAACGTTTTAATATTATAAGCATCCATTTAGTGTGTTTGAGGGCACGGCGATGTATCAATATTAATTTATTTGTTACAAACGTCTCAGTGTAACATAAGATACTTTAGACTCAATATTATGAAACGAATTTTGGTAAGGGCGTGTTACTTTATCGTTGGATGGTAGGAGGAACGCAGTTCTCATATTTTATCATAATAATGTAAAATCTTCGGTATGCAGTTACTCTCCCAGATTGTTACAATAAATACAAATTGTTTGATACCGATTGACACGATTGATTAGTTTATGAAAGACCAAAATCCATATTTGGAATTTCAAAAATGTCTCAAATACATACATTCCTTTCCATATTAAGCGTAATTTTGGGATAAATTTGCTAAAGAGCTGAATCGTCTGTCGCTTACTTATAAACAGAAGCCTAAAGACCGATTGTCATAATTCTAACATTGAGGAAAGGCGAACTTCTATACAAAGTATTGATCCCCGATTTCACCCTCTTAAGGGAGTGAATTTTCAAAAACCCTATACTGACTTCATTTTACTCATAAATATAATCCAAAACAATTTCCATATTTCATACATTGATAAAAGGCGATCTCCTGTATAAACTTTCATTTCCCATTTAACGCCCCAAGGAGATGGATTTTGAAAAAATCTTTCTTAGCGCTCACCGACGTTTCATGAGAAATTCCTGCGCAAATTTCATCGTTTTAAAGTTTCATTAAGTAGTTATATATTCTGATTTCTCCCTGATTCTCAACTAAAACTTAAGTACCGGCCAGTGAATCGTGCGAGGGACGTCTGGTTACATAATTAAAGAGCGTCCGTCTAAAATTTTCAAGGTTACGATATTAATTGTTCTTTGAATGTTTATTTTGGAGAGCGCTTGTTAAAAAAGGTCCGGCCCGTTGTAGCGTGCTCTGATTGTAGGCAGCCCTTTGTGTCTTTGTATGTTCGTTTATTCGTGACACGTGCTTTGAGTCCTCGACTACTCACATGTTTTGATTATATTTAAACATTAGCCCTGCCTATTGTTATATTTCTTCGTGACCTCCTATTCAATGTTGTATTATTTTCATTAACTGACTCGTTGCCGGTGGCAAGCTTATGCGGCTGCAGATCTCGAAGGAGAAAATTCTGAAGTAGGCTACTAAAAAAATTTAGGGTTATCTGTCACGAAATTCTGTGCATCAGAAAACTGGTAAAGAGGGTGATGTAGTTACCTTGTCCCGAAATATTCAGCCACTTTCGTATAATTTATTATGTGTGGTGAATGACTACCGGGTTCTTTGTCGGTTCTTCTCGGTGTTAATCTAAATTCCAAGCCGGTGGTAGCGTTACGTTTAATACAATTCTGTAAACTGATGACTTAAAAATGCTTGTAAAATCATACTAGATGAGTATTTTTTGACTGGAAATATTACAAAGCAATTGATTAATAAGAATGGGTCATAATTCAGCTTACTTACTTTTTATATCGTTTTGGATTGCATTGTACTGCACGAAGTTTGTGTACTTGAGAATACACACTCTTCAAATATATTTGAAAACATTTCCAAGTGAAGAGTAACTCATTTATTTATTTCCAGTCACCCTCTGAATTACAAAGCGAAGGAGCGACGTGCGATATTTTTTAATTTCGAGCACGAAACAGTTCTACGCATGTTTTGATTACGATCTGAACCGTTTCGAATTATCCGAATCTCGATCGTTGAATCAATCTGGCGTGAAAGGCGTGCGAGTGATTCAATCAAGAGTGTCCATTATTTGCGGGACGAGTTCCATCGAAGCACAATCTCGCGGATGATCACGGAGGCCGCGGGGGACTTCCCCTCTGGCTCCTCGAGAATGGCTCCCATTAACGAATAAAGAGAAAATTTTCCACCTGATAACACTGTTTGCTTATACTCTCTCGTGTATATTATTCAATATTCCTTTGTATGCCGGAGCGAATGACGGCTGGCGGTCGTAAAAGAAACCATGTTGATATTTTAGTGACGTAGCACTCTGTGGCTTTAATCACACAAATGGGAATGTGTAATTGCATTGTCTCATAAAGAAAATGTAATCATACATTACTTAAGAGGATTCCAACGTCATCTCCTCGTTGACAGACTCACTCACTATTATTATGTCCTTGATTCCCGAAATCCCGACGCAAATGGTGATGTGGCCTAATTATGATCGAGACAAAGGATGGGTATGTCTTATATAATAAATTACTTTATGTAAAGACACCTGGATACCATTTTTTTAATTATATTTATGTAAATTATTAAAGAAATAGCCTGTAGTTGTCCCACTGCTGGGCTTAGGTTAGGTTAGTCTCCTCTTCTTTTGAGCAAAACTTTTGGAGCTAATTCCACCAAGCCGGACACATAACACGTATAGAAGCTTAAAACAGGCCAATTAGTTATTCTAATTCTATAAACTCAAATCGGTGAATAATTTTTTTAAATACTTTAAGAGCAAATTAAATTTAAGCAAATTATTACATTTTTAAGTTATCCAAAGTTGTAGCGACGGCAGAGCGTAAAACATAACTTTATTCACGTGTGTGAAATCTAACTCGATTCTCAAACGGGAGGAAGGAAATATGTTCAAAAGTGTAATTAGAGGCACGTCAATGCGGGCCGACTAACGTACGGAACATAGGTTTCCAAACTTTAATCACCGAAACTCCGGAGATGAGAATCCGAGTGTCACTAGCTGGATTAAACAAGATGAAAAATAGAAGTGCCGCTGCAGCCAACTTCGCACCTGGGATGCTCTTCGTGACGTTTGTTCTCGAAACAGAGGTCGCAACATTTTAAACTCCGTTGCTTACTTTGAACGTGGAAACGATTGAAGTAACTTTTGCCGAGCTGCGTTTAATGGAACGCATTTTGAGAGCAGTTTTATTGTTGTTTTAAAATTTGACCGACTACACTTTGTGTTAAAAGGTACTACTATATAAAGTAAGGATACTCATCGGTAAACTTGTAAGGTGAGTGTAAATGTTGCGAAATGGTTAAATCTTTTATTGAAATTAATTTATATCGAATACTAGTAGCGATTACCCATACTTAGACTTACTTACAGTAATTTAACCTTCTTCAATCGGTACTTCTTGATGGGCGCATTCAGCCAAACAAACTTCTATCTTTACGATATGTAATAAGGCATCTTTTATTAAATAAAAAAATAAAATAAAATGCAAAATCGAACTATATTAATCATTTCTCATGATATCATCAATGCGCCACCAGACCTGGGAACTAAGTACTGGCACACTCATTTCTCAAATCGGATCACAACAATAATAAGTTTTTCTGTTTAACGGCAGAATACATATAATATGATGAGTGGGTGGGCTTCATTTAGACGGGCACGAGGCCCCTCTAAATAAACCTCCTAGTCTGTTGTATTAAATAATATAATATTTACTTAAATATATGATCTAATAACACGTTGCTAAGTTTCAAACTTGCTAACAATTTCCGCTTACAAAGTCGTGGAAAAAGAGTGATAAATTCTACTCAGTTTTTTTTTAATAAAGGTCCTATTTAAGTCTCCAAATAGATGACAAAGGGCGCCTTTATGAATAAAATGTTTAGCACTTTAAGCGCTACGTTGTATTTGTGTAATATTATTTATATACGAGTTTATGTTGCTCGCACCATCGTCATTATATTTCGCCGTCAAATTAATTGAATGAGTGCAGTGCACTCGCACGTAACACTAGTTCCTATGTGATAGTAAAATAGTCACTACACACACATACACATACATATATTCGTTATTATAACATTCATTTAACTCATTTAACAACCAAACAAAGAAGCAATACAGTACAGACAGTACAATACAGACCAGTAGTACATAACCTAAGCTTTATGTTTTTGTCACACTAAATGAGAAACGAGCCCGTTCTATTTATTAAATTAATTAGCGCCGCAGAGCACATTGATCGACGTATAATTTATTTCCAATCACGACTACTGCAGTGCTCAATGAAAGGCGGGGGAAGTTGGCGGAGGCATAATTCCAGTAGATCGGAATGGATAGGGTTTAAGGACATTAGAGGCGTCGCGGCGCCGATCGAGGAAGTTTCTCCGCAAATCCGCCGTCGCAAATCCGGCTCAAGCCTTTGTCCCGCGCTTGCGAATTTTGTCATTTCGGCGATAGAATGAGCCAACTTGGAGCCGCCCGTGCATTAAGTCTCGCGGCCGATTCCTATTGAATCACTAAGCCAATTCAATAATTAGTTCGCCCCACTTGCGCTGTTTTACTTTTAAGCTGTATTTGGAGGCTATGAAATATGACGGCACATTACCGGCGGCAGAGCCGGCTGTCCGTTAAGCGGCGGGCGTAAGTCATCGGCTCGCGACGCCCGTGAGTAATTGTGTGGATTACAATATATATTTTCATCCGAATTGATGACGCTCGAAGCGCATAATTTATTTGACGTCTTATTATTTCGACGTCTCACTCGTGGATAGTTAATATTCGAAGCGATGTTTTCGCTGTGTTTGCTTCGAGCCTAATTGATGGATGTAATTTGCGTTCGAGATTGCGAGCTCCGACCGCTACAAAGGAAATCTTGCAATTATGATTTCGATCAAAAAGAGGCGCTGAAACGTTGAATACGAAAGATATTTAAAGAAATGTAAAATAATATTAAAGTATGATTAGTCCCTTAAATCTTTTCTTTTAGACGACGAAGTTCATCGCGCTCGTTTTCTTGTATTTTCGGCGACATAAAAATAAAAATAAAAAATCTAGCAAATTCGTCAAGGAATTTTCAAGTGGGACGTGAGCGCACCTTGCCTCAGAAGGCCGCTGAAGTCGGGCAGGAGGCGCGAGGAATGTTAATAAAGAGTCCGGAGGCGCGGCACGATCGCGCACTTCCTTCGTTGAATTTAATAATTTCTCTTGATTGACGAGAATCCTCGGAGACTACGCTACAGGCTTTGCATAATCTGATAGTGTTCGTCAGTCCATCTTATACAAGTAATAATACGCAAAATACACTTTTAATTTCGTACATTTCTACAAAGTAATTAAATTCTCTTTATTATTTATGAGAGTGCGCTTCATCACATTAAATGCCTATTTTTTATGTACGTTATGGTACAATCGAAAATATATTTTATTACAAGCTGTGATTAGAATAAGAATTACTCAATTATTATTTGCCTTGAAACATTTTAAGCTATAAAGACGATATCATCATATTAAATTAGTTATTCTAGAATATTCGCCTCTCGTGTGAACTGCGATCAAATTTAAATATAAAAATTTAAATTATATTTAATAATTGCAAATGAATTCAAGAGCCTCTTCTGACTCGTACTGACAAAATTTCATAATTCGCTCAAAATCAACTCCAGATAGAGTACGTTGTTAAGATCCCAATTGGAAGTTCTAATAAGGAAACAAACAAGACCGAAACCGTTTCAAAATATAACAATCATTCATTTGTCGCAGATAAACAGCCCTCGTCACGAGCACCGCGACCGAATAATAAACGTAGATAAATACGAGTATGACGTCACAGTACGTTTGTTTGACATGTAATGAAACGAGAATTATTCGTTATTCGGGCTTTTATTACGTTCGCAACATTTCCCTTTCTATACCTGTATTTATGTACACACAAGCACACGTGCTTAATGCATCATAATTCCCACACACTGAAATAGCCTCTAAATCATTTTAGTAGAGTCTCTTTTGCGTTGGTCTCTTGGTATTATCACAAACGCTACGTCATCTGCTTATTGTACATTATTATCCTCGTGTCCGCAGTAATGGGATGGGACAATTGTTCCAATATTTCATAATAAAGGTTTTGAGTTTGTCGAGAATTTCAATATGCGAATATTTTACATAATTTCATAAAACAATTTATTTCAAATTATTATATCATTGCTGTTATGAATCCAGTATAACTTCACGTTGCCATCGGCTCATATCAGCATTGTATACAACGGTACGTGTTATTTAAGATTTAAACTCACTCGATGGAAATAGAAAGTAAGTAATTTTTGCTGATTGTTTACAAGAGATTTAATAGTAAAATATTTATAAATATAAGTTTATTACAACTTCTTACAATACCATTAATGTCTGAAAAAAAGGGACTACCAAGCTACCTAAACCTATCCTATATTTTTTCTCAAATATTGAAATAGATTTTAAACGAACTTTTTGGTAATTGGTAAGAGAACCACTTGTTAGAGGCTGTGTGACCATCTAAGTCGGAGACTAGTGTGTCGACTAGTCACCGTCAATTTACAAGCATTTATTAAAAAAAAAAAAACTGATTTCTAGGAATAAACTAAATTAAAGCTAACACCGTTTCGGAATCTAGACACGCGGTAGCGTGTCAGCCAAGTTCTAGTAACAGAACTGGCGAGCAGCACCGTGTGTAATATTACACGAACCATTTGGAGCCACTTTTGACCTCCTCATAACTCAAAAACTATTTGACATAAATGTCTCAAATTTGGCTCATATATTGAGACTCGCGAGATACACATGTGTTCCAAATTTCATAAACGTATCTCGAATGGTTATTTAGATATTAACGTCTAAAAATCGTCATTTTTATCACTGACTGACCTATAGATCAAAACTATAACCTACTTCCAGGTGACCTAGAAAGTTGAAATTTGGCATGCAGGTAGATAATGAGGCCAATATAAAGGAAAACATCTGAAACTGGTAATTTTTTATCATTTTATTATAATTTTTCATTTTATTGGGTCTATAGGAACACTTATATACTTAATAGTTCCTGTAATAACTGTATAATAAAATAAAAATGTAAGAACCAGCAATCAAAACTTATGACAGCCGGTCTTAATGTGGATTTTAAGGTCTTCACGTGAATATATAACAAGTTAAATATCACCCTTAAGTTTTTTAAATCCAAATATTTCCGTTTTATTACTTATGAGTATAGCCGACTTTCATATTTATTGCGTTATTAACTAGCATTTAGCGCACATCAATGGTGCAAAATCATTATACTTAAAAAAAAAAATAATAGACATTTCGGTACACGGCGCGTGACGCGACGCCGGAGCAGCGGGATAGGAGCGTTGTGATTAAACCTTAACGCGGACGTGTCTGAGCGAGTAGCAACCACGCTCATAAGAATTATTTCAATGCCTTCCAATGGAAGCTGCTTAGTCTATTCGACTGCATATTTTTTGTTGGAGTATACTAGTATACAACAATAAAATAGGTTTCGTGAGACTGTAGTAGAGTATGTATATCGTAACAGGAATGATTTAAGATTGTACTCTAGCGCTACAAACGGGGACCCTTATTGCTTGGAAGAACAGTATCGAGCAAGCATGCTGATGTCAGCAAAGGACTGGTGAATGGGTCCAATGGAAAAATAGAGAAAGTACATTGGGGATGTCGACAACAGAAATAGCGCACGTAAAATAACAATTCAATTTAAACATAATTTAGTTTGCGAACTAGAAGTCAAAACCAAGTTACAGATATTAAGTAATGTACATATATGTTCAGAGGAAACAAATCTCTGTTTGCTTAGCATATTCTACTACTATACACAAATCACAAGGCCTTCGCCTTGACGGTGCTCTTTTCGACATAGGCTCCTCTTTATTAAGTAAAGAGCAGGCTTACGTTGGCCTCTCTAGAGTTAAAAACTTAGATGGAGTACATCTTATCAATTTAGGTCCAAGTCAAATCAAGACACAAGAGAGCTCTATTGTAGAGTACAACTGTCTGCGCACGTTATACCACCCCTACTTGGGTAAATTAAGTATAAACAGAAAACGCGTAAAAAAAATCCGGACACTGAATGGGCAATTCACTCGAACATTTTAGAGGTACCTACAAGAAAAATAAGAACGAATAAAAAAAAAGACAATTATACCCCGTAAACATAAGAAAATAGAATAGTTTAACAAAAACCATTTGGTATTAATTTTGTTATTAATAAGTACCTACTAATAATTTATATACAAAAAGTAGTGATATCCCATCAAAAATATAAATGTAAAAATGAGAGCCAAGTTAAATATTATGATATATACCTTGGTTGTTGTCTTCAAAGACAAAAGAAGTGAGATTTTAAATTAACATGGTTATTTTTATTACTAACAGTATTTAAAACGGGATATTTACCATGTTTTTTATCATGTTTATTAACATGGTAAATATCCCGTTTTAAATACTGTTAGTAAAAGAAGTGAGATCTAAATTTGTGCCAAGTTAAATAGTCCTTTCTGAAATTTATTTATAACTACATAAAATATCATTTCTTCTTATAACTTGGGGTAATATATTGTTGCCTAAGGTCTGACTTGGCTAGTTCTTATATGTTTATAAACACAAATACTATTATGTAGATATTTTATGTAGTTATAAATAAATTTCAGAAAGGACTATTTAACTTGGCACAAATTTAGATCTCACTTCTTTTGTCGTTGAAGACAACAACCAAGGTATATATATCATAATATTTAACTTGGCTCTCATTTTTACATTTATGTTTTTGATGGGATATAGATTACGTTGAGAAGAACCGGTAAGGAACTCAGTAGATGAGTTTTCTCATGAAAATCAACGAATTTTGCTCCACGCTTTTTAATCACTTACGAATGTATAGTCTAGTCTACTAGGGAACAAGCCTTACTTATCTTTTTTTTTAATTTTTATTTTATTAAGGTTGTCTCGAAGAGGTCGCTCTATTCAGCGATAAGGCCGGCTTATTGTACAAGCGTGTTTATTGTAGTACGTCTGTATTTCTTTTATATTCACTGTAGATAAAAGAGTACATAACTATTTTTAATTCTGAAAAAAATCTATCCCATGTAAAAATAATATTAAAAGCACAGACAACCAACAATGTGCTATGTGCAGTACACACACAAATATAAATGTTCAGTCTATCACGGTGCGTAACATATATAATACTAAAATGCTTTACATGAGTGATGACGTAAGAGTTTGTCTAATTGTTTGATCAAAGGATCTATCAGTCTGATATGAAAAAATATTTTTATATTATATATTAGTTGAAAAAGGTTATTATAATAAACCCACGGGGGCGGAGCAGTAACGTTTGGCGTGGGTAGAACCGCGTGAAGCAGCTACCTTCACCTTTCCTGAAGGTTTTTATCAATATTGTTAATATTTTATATTTATATAGAATGTATTTCACTCTCGGCGCTGAAAAATGAATCAGGAAACCTGCACGGGTCGGATGGAAACAGACAAAGCAGTAATTCTATGGAAGTATTTCAATAATATTAGTTAACAATGTGTAACAGTGACAGAAGTTGGACTTCTTCGTCGCTAACTGACCGAATCGAGTTCATCGATTAGATATCGGATAATCTTGAAACTATCGGCGCCGCGCTCTGAGCCTTAGAGAGCAGTTCAATATTCTCATTGAAATTTCCGACCTAACTTAGTTCGAACTTAGTTCATATTGTTTTCAATTACTGCGTTTTCGAAGCAGAGGCGCTCTAAGCACTGCCCCGGACCCTATTACGAATAACAGCTGACTGGGCCACTGGTTAGTACTTGTCCACGTCTCTAGATTAATAGATTTAATTCTGGCGAAATAATACCGTCTAAAATAGTATTATACTACATGGAAAGTAGTCGAAATAATCAGTATGTAATATTCGTTTGATTTTTGGAGTTTGATGTAACAAAAGGCTATATGAAATCTTGAACCTGCCAATGGACCACATGTAAATGGGTTATTGCTTAAAAGTGGATTTAGTCTAAACTTTGTTATATATTAATATACCATAGTATGCATCGTGCTTGTGAGAGAGAAAATAGTCACTTCCGGTGTTTTTAGTTCTGTGACGAGGTAGTACCTACGTAGGTGAATTATCCATCTCACTTATTTGTTTATTGTAACCACATAAAGGTCTAAATCTAGTTTTAACTAGAAAGTTGTTATTAAAACTTACCCATTCTAAGCAAAACAAAGAGTAGTCATAAATGTATTCTCATACAAAATAAACAAACATACACTGAATTGTAATTAATAAAACACGTTAGTTAACGAGCAAATAAAGCGTAAACTCATAATGTATGAACACACTATGGAAATTAGTTAACGTTCCTCGATGCGGTATTCTTACTTTTAGCGATCAAGGCATATCTGATACTTGCTTGAATCGCTACAAGGATTATGTTTGACGTGAAGAGCAATAAAGCAAATAGCACTGGTTCCGTGGTCGGGGAAATAATTCATTATATTGTAATCCTCTTTTTGCGGAGTACACGATCTCGGGGGACCGAAGGAACAAAAAGGCTAATAACGAAGCTTTACGGAGTAATGTTGATGGTATGCTTGTACAAAGATTGTGGGGAGAAATGTTCTAACCGCTTGATGGTTTGAGATACATTTCGCAGTTAAAGAAATCTTTTTAATGTTACGACTGTTTATCACATGTATTTCCATGATTTGTACAATAACAAAGCAAACCAAAATTGTTAAGTTTGTTGTTATATCTGAGCCGTAACTTATTGTATAAATATAACATCCATTAATATTCGTACTCTGAGGTCCTGCTAAATATAATTTCCTGCAAAGTGTAATTTTTTTATACTTCAAAGTATATTCGCATATGGCGCTCAAGATGAGCACAAATATCGTCGTAAAATAGTATTACATGATTTTGTATCACAAGAACTGTACAATAAACTACAGCACTTATGAAATGAAATGAAATAAAATGATTATTATTATTTTTTTAGTCACCTACGTATTATTTCGAACAAATAGTCTCGATGAAAATCATACTACGTACGTACGTACTGACTCCATGCTTTATTATATATTCGTATATAGAGTAATAAACCCTTGTCATGAACACCAGCTTACTTACAAATTATATCAAAATCAATATACTCTCATAACGTCTCGTATAGCTTAGTGTAGTTGTATATTATTAACGCAATGACGGAGCAGGAATGTACATTTCGGATATCAAAGTATAATGCGTATCATCCACTACCTCCCCTCCATGATTGTGTTACATCAATCCTGTTTATTTTGCTTTTAGCTTATGACTTCGATTTGTAATAAGTCATAATATTTGACGTATGCTAGTTTATAATACAGTTATTTTGTAAGATTGCAACAGCGAAGACGAAGACCATCTGCAAGAGACTTTTCAAATTTGGGCGTAAACTGATTTCGTAAATTATTTACATATATATGATCAAAAGGGTACGAATAAAAAAAATACAAGTTAACTAAACTACCTAACTAGCTCTATTGTTATCTCTGTCTCATAGTCTGATGAAACAGCAATCCAGGAGAGAGATCAGGCGCAGGACCCCACGTCATTACGTAGCAATAACTAACGCAGAGAAGTATCGCACTGCCAAAATTCTATCTTGGGACTGTTTTTCTTAGCAAAAGAACCCACTAAAATCCAAACCCAATATCCGAACTTCGGATTGATCTTGTTTATGTTTTTGATTAATCTTCCAGTAATTATATACAATACAAAAGTACACTGAAATTTAAATGAACTTAGATTTTAAAACAAAGGGCAGATGGAGGGCGTAGTAGAAAGTGAAGCAACAAAAGCGAATACAATTTGCCGGTTGTATGAAAAACGACGCGTCCCTTTGTGAATACGTCACCTTTGTTATTAATTATTTATTTTATAATTTGAGCAAATAATGATCTTAAAAGGGACGCGGGACGGTGTGTTTCAGTTTTTTAACACAGTGTCTGCTGTTCGTTTTGATAAAACCTTTAAAATTATCATATTAAATCTATGCCATCGCAAATTACTCCTTTAAAGATTCGTTTGTAATTACAAGTCCAGTTTACTTTATTCCTATGAGATCGGTCATGCAGAAAACAGTTACCAGAAAAGGGCAGTAAACGTAGCCGTGAAGTGCACGGTGTTTAAACTAATTGTTTTTGTGGGGCATTACGAGTGGGCGTCGGCCGGCTGCAATGGCAACTTCGCTAACACCACCCAGTACGGACGCGGCTTACCGAACTAAATTAGCGCACAAATGTTCTATTTAAACTAGTAAATGGGTTGAACTTAGATAAAAGCGGACTGTATCGACTCAGCTGTTATAGGCGTTTAGATTATACAAACTAAATCGTTTGAATAAAGTTTGTCTTACAACCTGTATGAAAAGATTATCTCTTGTTAACAACAAGTTATGCTTATATGGATAGATATTATGTTACCGAAAAGACTATCGCTTTCAACTGACTAAGGCAATGATTAGAGAACACTCTGCGAGTCGGTTCTAACTTCTTCTGCCACTCATGGGCGACAGTCACTTTATTGTGACTTTAATAATGATTGTATACAAATGTTTTACTTCCACTCATGCTGATGTCGCGTACACATACACAGTAAGTTGGGTTGACGCAATTCCCCGCCCTGACCTAAATATCTGTCATGACACAAGGCGAAATACATTCTTAGCCCTCAAGCCGATATTTGTATATATACATAAAACGTAGGTTGGTTATGTTTCATCGTATTAAAATATATTTAAATATATAATTTTGAGCTTCAAAAACAAATTATTGGCTGATTATATGAAGACTAATTTATTAAAAAGAAGACGTGTATCTACAAAAATATAGATTGTTTGCATTTACAACAAAATGTGTTAAAATTTAGTTTATTGAAATGAATATTAAATTAAATTATATCGAAGGCTAGAGAAAGCCGTACAATGTTTGTACCACAAGTCATGAGTTAAAAATAATTAAGAATATAACAAATATTTTAAGAGAATTATATTCCAAGAATGACGTTTTTAATCAGGGTTTCCTTATATACGTTTTTGATAATATCAGTTTATGTGACCTCAAGAACATGCACATCTAGTGCATGTTCTTCTTTAGATGTGAAAAGCTTTGAGACTATTTAACACACAGTGAAAAAAAAGGGGGACATTGAGTTGATAAAGAATGATAGAAGAGTTTGTTGGGAAACTTCAGTGAATACTGAGAAGCTTGTGGCCCAACATGCCACGGGCACACATACGATATACTGACAAAACAAATAAAAAAACCGTGTTAAGGATTATCTGTATGTAAAAATAAAACATACAATCTACATTCAAGGAGAAAAGCAATTTTTACGAATGTTATCTTTTGCAATGTTTATAAAAGCGCTCCGGCTATTGAATATTACAATTCAGCGTCACGGGCGACCATCTTTATTCACTACGTCGTCGCGCTGCGACGTAAGACGTCTGTGTCGCAGCGTTTACGCCAGGACGTAACTGAAAGTGGCCTCGTCACATTCACCGTATGATCATTTTGTTTCTCTACTGCGACAAAATTTCTCACTCGAGTTCTAGTGTATTATGTTTGTCTGTCATTTATAAAATCAGATTTTATTTTATACCAAACGTGTAAAGTTTTTATGTAACCGACAAGAGAAATAGGGTATTTGGAACACAGTTGGAAAATAGTAGGGTAATTTAACGTTGTGCATTACCTATTTATAAGCATGTATATATTTTTATATTAAAGTGCATAAGTACGGTCGGTTATAATAACATTGACAGTTTTAAGCTTTAAAGTTCCTTATTTCGGACTGTTACTAAGCCTTCTTAGACACGTAAGGCTAATAATATATTTCCCGTACTCGAATTTCGAACCCGAGACCTCGGCGACTGCAACTTTATATTATTAAGCTAGATACTACACCGGCGAGTCAGATACCTTATGTACCATATACCTATATACCCATTCACTTCCACAGTTGGAACATAAGTGACAATTTATAATAAAATTTGGTCCCATATAGTAATTTAGCGTCCTTCTCAGGCAGGTGAGAAATTATAACATGTTAGATAATGTCAGAATTAATAATGAAACATTTGGGACCTTGGGGAGGAAAAGGCTTTTAAGTGACCCTCTTACGAGATGACCGACCGTTCCGAATGACGGTAATTACGACATTATTGCTGAGGAATTTTCTGAAAAGTGGAAAATATATTTCTCATATTTTATTCTTTCTATGACGTCATTCTGTCTGCGAAAAATATTGTAATTTTATAAATATCTTATAATTAATCTTTTTTGTAAATTTAAAGTGAAAATCTTTATTCAATATAGAAGCATTATCTTTGCTTATTGGTTGTTAGAAATTGAAATAAAAAAGGAAAGGTGTTTGTTCGCTGAGTAGCATTTAAAATTCTTCGTCCTCTTAAAGTTAAGTTTTTTTTTCTGGCATTGGTTGGCGGACGAGCATATGGGCCACCTGATGGTAAGTGGTCACCCCCGCCCATAGACAAAGGCGCTGTAAGAAATATTTACCATTCCTTACATCACCTATGCGCCACCAACCTCGGGAACTAAGATGTTATGTCCCTTGTTCCTGTGATTACACTGGCTCACTCACCCTTCTAATCGGAATACAACAATACAGAGTACTGTTATTTGGCGGTAAAATATCTGATGAGTGGGTGGTACCTACCCAGACGGGCTTGCACAAAGCCCTACCACCAAGTAAAAGAAGATGTAAACTTGGATTTCAACCCGCGATTTCATAATGATTTTTAAAAAAAATACACAACTGTATAATTGTTCTGAATCCTTCTCGATATTCCAAGTAACGATAAAAAGCATAGATAAATGTCGTCGATGAAATCGCTAAGCCGATTACAACACTTAGATTTTTTTCATTTCGTATTAGGCGCCGATAAAAACATAATCCGAACAAATCCGCGGACGATGTGTGCGTTTTATAATTCGCTAAAATCCAGCGATATCGTTCCGTAAACGAGCGCAGTAAATTTGTTGCTTTAATTCGGGCGTATCGCGCAGACCGGGGCAGTTTTTCAAAAACAATCACATATAAAACAATGAGGCGTGTCGACGCGACAAATGGGGCAGTTTAAAGCTCGCACCACAAAAAGCGTAAAATGATTGCGGTCGAGTCGCGACGCCGACAATCGCGTCACCGATGCGAAGAGAACAACACACAGCGCGTGTGTAATAATGTTTTATTAGTGGCTGAATGTATCGTGACTGGACGAGAGAATTATTATTTTAAAAGAGATGACGACGGATTACATTGGCTGAATAATGATTTCAAATTACAATATATAAATTTATAATCAATAAATATATAAGTACGCTTTATAATTTTTCTAGAAATTGTACCGTTGCAATTAATAAAAGTTGTTGAAAAATTCCGCTATGATTCTTTCGCAGGTTCGCCACAATATCTGAAATATTTCTTTACGGACCGGTAGTCTAAATAAGTGTAATGATTCTATATTGAATAAAAAAAAATTCTTAACCTATTAAATGTTTAATTTTTTTATTTTACTATATTTTATCAATATATTACTTTTTAAAAACACAAAGTAATGTACTTAAGAACTGTGTTATTTGTTGGAGAATTTTGTTGGACTTATCATCTTAGTCGCAACGAATTAAAAAATAAATAAAAAATTAAACGATTTAAAAAAAAAACAATCAACAATATGTTTTTTATAAAAGCCCGGCACGGACCTTTGTCGCACATGAAAGTAAAAGTAAATAAAAGAGCGTTATTCAAAATATTGCACTGTGAAAGCCGGTGGGGGCGGACAGCGGCACGATCCTATCGGAGCAAATAAAACGGTCGGAGGTGTAGTTCATGGGGGTATGTGTGTTAGTACATTTTGTTTTGAACATCGAATTCTAGTTCGGATTGTCATGAATAAATAAAAAATAAAAAGTATTATAAATTATGCACAAATACAAATCACGTGCAAAGATTTTTGAAAATTGTGGTTCCATTATATCGATCTAAATTCATAAAATAGTACTTTGGCTTATCAAGTAACTGTTATGTAAAGCCAAATTAGTACTTTAGACTGTTTAGTCTTATATGGCCTCTCTGCTTTTGTACTTTAAATAAAATTTGGTATAAAATCCTCTAAAGGATAAAGTATAAAATATCTTACTAAAATAAATTTACAAGCAATTACTCATTTGGTTAACAATATGAATGTAGAAGTGGTGTGGTAGGTCTTGTTCAGCCTCTTTGTCACCAACGACTTCTTCTCACAACCTAACTAACCTCTTAGGAACACTGAGAATTGCTGTTTTATTTTGAAATGTAATTCTTCGGTGTATAATTATAATGTATTTATTGTGTAAGAAGCAAATCCTGGACGCAACACCAAACAGAAAAGTGAATTGAAAAATTTAAGAAATGGTTCTGTGCTAGAAATTTCACTAAATAACTCGATTAGTTTTGGAAATAAATTAACTTTAATTTGAAATACCTAATGACTACGAGTTACAGGTAGTAAATTCGACAGCTCGGGCAGCACTTAGTAGTCGACGTAAATAAAACGTTACGCACGCGGGCGTCGCAAATGCATTTACAAATACAAACCGTTGCTCGGCCTGCATTGATCCGAGCCCACTGTTTATATATTCATTTTGTTTTACATTTCCGCTTGCGTTTATGACAGTACTTGACGTATAAACTGTGTTTGTATTTCTTTATTTATAAACAACAACATGAAATTCACGTTGGTCACGTCAGTAGTCTGAATTAAAAGCGGAACTATAATCTTAATCACATATATACAAAAATCTTATCTATTTTGTATTGGTTTATTATTATTATTTCTTTATTTTTTCATGAAAGTAAAGTGCCTATTATATTATAAATAATATTCCCTTTATTTATCTATGACATCAAAATTTAAATCCATACGTACATTATTGTAGAACGCTTAGCACTTTTGAAAAGCTATATTTTGAGAAAAAATATTTAATTTGCGGTTCCAACGATCTTTTACAAAAAACCTCTTCAAATGATAAACCTAATTAACTTAAAAGCACATTAACCGTAAGATTAGTAAATAAATTAAGTAATTTTATGAAAACAATGCAATGTTTGCGCGAATCTATTTAAAGAGGCCGAGGCTCGTTCCGTAATCCGAGATCATCGAGCCGTTCTTAATTACCGCTTGATATGAATGAGTCTCGAGGCTCAGGGGCGGTCGCTGCGAGCTGACGGCTGCCACCATTGTTCCTCCGACACTTCACAGACTACAATACTCAGTTCATCAATAATTATGTGAATAATAGAAACAAATACAGGTAGCCATTATGGAATTATTCGAATGAATAAGTAATACCTTCGCCTCGATAATAATTGACGTCATTACGTCATTTAATGAAACCAAGCTTGAGGCACAAATGTAAGCTTAAAAATGACTTAAAACCTGAACAAATATTGTTTACAATAATGATGATAATGGCCTCGTGGCAAAAATGCGAGATATATCAATACACGATTGAAAAGCATGGAGTCAGTATTTGTTGATACATATGCAGATATATAATAAATATAAATTACACTGTAACTACTGAGCTTCTTTTAATTCTTATCGGTTCAAACTACATGAATTCATCAAACATGTAATTTAATCTTGAAGATGTCGTTTATTATTTGAAACGTGTTAGTATGAGCTGGTTGTGTTCAAGTATAACCGATGTCGATATCCGTACTTCACGAATTTCGTAGATTTGTTCTCATTATCGTACTTAGTGACAAATTTGTGCTTTCGAAGTGGGACAACAAAACGTCAAAACAATACCGTGGAAAAAATAAAAAGGATTGGAGGCGCGCGCGGTGGTGCGTGTCACGATCCGTGTAACAACGACCGACTGATTGCCCCTGAAAGGGTGAAACGAAACAAAAATAAAACACGGCACTCTACATTGCTGATTAAAACGCGAGCGATACAAAGCGATTATCGGACCGTGTACTGCCGTCTATTACTTTATTCCCCGTTCCTCTATCCCCATTGTTGGCCCTCTATCCGCATCGATGTCGGATTACTTACTTTGACGTTGTAAATCTTTTGTCGACATTGCAATCCACGAAGTAAAAGACATTTTGTCAATGGCTCGCACAATACCTAGACTCGGTACCGAATTACAAATTTTCAAGAGTACAATTCCTTTTGTGCTCGTAATTACTTAGCGTTAGCTTCGATGCCTAGTATTTTGAAAGCCTTCAATACCAATTACTGAGACTGATCTCTCGAGTACGGGCTGATGTAGATTACAATAAAAGTAAATGTAAATATTCTTATTGTGTTGTCTACGGTGATGTTCGTCTAAACCTAATGCTATAAATCTGAATAGATTGCTTGAACACGCAATCTAACATCTAGGAGGATCTAACATTTGATTTGAAAATAAATTATTGCGTCCCATAAGAAATTTATGACAAAAATATATAGACGCTAAAGTTGTAAGAGTGCTTTGTAATGATAAAAACAAAACATTTAACGGATAAGTTGCTTTGGAATGAGCTGCAAAGCATCAAAATGTAACCTAGTGGTTAGAATGCGTGCACCTTAGCCGATGGTTACTGGATGGATACATCTCATGAAGAAAGATGTATGTGTCCAATTGTAATTAGATTCCACACGTGTATTCATCAACTAGCATTGGAGCAGCGTGGTAGGTTTAACTCCATACCTTCGCCTCTAAGGAAGCCTTTTAGTCCAGCAGTGGGACATTTACAGACATTTACCTGATCAGAAGTGGGATGTGACTATAAGCTTAAGAATTATTAAAAACCTTACAATACACAAAAAACGCAACGAAATGGTTTGACATTCCTCATTATATAGCTGGGAAATCTCCGGCACGATAAACATCAACAGTTAGAGGTCCTTAAATATGGCCACCGCTTTCATAACACAGATTTAGAGACGATATAAAACTCGAGTATTGTGTAATGTAGTCTGCACTTACATCATGGAGCCACGAGAGTTTTCTCGCAGGAGGATTTGCTCGGACGTGGCACTCGAAATAAACGTCATCGCCCTCTTTGATGTCCCCGGCTGCCAGTGAACTGCCAAGCCTCAATTTCACTACTGGTGGATCTGAAATAGAACTCAAATGTTAAATTCCCTTTATGTTCCATGTGTACTTATAAAAATCTAGTTGCGTAAGTTAACATTATGTATATCCAACAAAGCTTTAAATTATTGTATACATTTCAGTAAGTCCGCAGATAATTATTATATTATCATGTAAATGGGTTGGAGAATATATATTATTCATTATATAATATATAGATTATGATGTTACGTATAAATCAACTTACAAACAACGTTAATGGTCCACGACGTTTCAAGGTACAGCGAGGTTACGTTTGGATTTTCGGCGCGACAAGTGATCGGCTTTCCATCGTCGTCTAATGTTGGTACGAAGCTCATGACGCTCACGGTCAGGTTGTCACGGAGCTCCTCCTGAAACAATAATATAATTTGTAAAATAATGTATGTACACGCTTTTAAAACACCAGATACCACCAAACCTTCAAACAAGTTAATGTAAATTTCGAACGATTTATCATTTTTTTATGACAACAAAAATTAAAAACCGAACGATAAACAAACAAATTACTATTATATAAAATTAAATAATGCAAATTCAAAATTATAAAATTCCTACTTCACATACGTATGTGTGCATAAGTAAGACCTGTCTGTGTGTTGGTCTGATACGCACACACGCTGCATACTCGTATTTTATATAAATTTCTCTCTCTGAGTACCAATTACTTCAATGAGTACACACGACTAAATAATTTCAAAGTTTGTGTTTTAAAAGTTCTGAGTAAAAAAAACGACTATATTTTATCCTGTAAAGATGCGATGGTCGGTTTTAATAGCTACTTAGAAAAAACCTACAAGTTTGAAAAATTACTTGAAAACTTCTTCAACGTCGTCCTCGGCTTGTTTTAAATTATATTAAAAAATCCTTTTAATGTAGGCTTCGGCGGTAGGTTCGTTATTATTTATTGACAGAATTAAGGTTTTGGAATGATCTTCCTTCTGAGTCCCCGGTGCGCTGCAATACTGGCATCACATCAATTACTCCCCCTATTTTACAGATCTCCTTTGGCGACGGAGATCTCTTACAATCAGATGGACCTTATCTTACTGAGTGAAAGGCTCTGTCCAAGGTCGTGTGAGTAGACAATAGATAGGCCTTATCAGATATATCGTATAATACCATAACCTATGAATACTTGATAATGCTGTTTTTCTTTTGTTTATTTGATATTGGTATGTAATTATATTCTATGGACAAGGTCATGTATACACCTATATCAAATCAAATTCCTTTAATCAATATAGAAGTACTACACTTGCTTATTGAATGTTAATTTCAAAGCTACCACCGCTTCTAAACTAAACTATCATATGACAACTAGATGCGATAAATTAAAAACAGGTTAAGTTCAATGAAACGGCCAGTGTTATGAAACAAAAGTAATTTTATGAATGTAACGTTAGTTTCCCCATTCGATACAGTCCAGTCTCGGGCAAACATAACCTCACGCTTAATCTCATTAGATTATTTACAATGAGTTATATAAATTCACCGATTTATTCGACCGTGCTGTACAAATACATCGTATAGCACGTATAACACGCCCGGAGTATGTTTTCACGCGCTTATTCAAATATCTCGTAATATTTCTAAAACTACTGCTATTTATTTCAAAGTAAAAAGGTAATATCTATGTGCATAAAATGTTTAAAATTAATATTTTATTCATTTATAACTCACGATTAGCGGATAATATTTACATTATGATTATTATAATTTAAAATATACACGGCACAAGTGAAAAATAATGACTACATTTTTAAAATGGATATAAAATTGGCTCAACGAAATGAAAAAAAATGTTTGTAAAGCTTCAAAACACCCCTCATTACGATATTCAGTTGAAGCTCATTGGGAAAAAATCTTACTGAACATTTTAAAGAGTTCCCGAGGAATAAAGCGCGGTTAAAAGTTAAATGTGAACATTTCTGTTTAGATGACAAATATACATATATAATATATATACGGTACGTTATCATATCAAATAACGAGGTGGACGGGTCCCCTGATGGTAAGTGGTCAACATCGCTCATACACATTGACGCTGTCAATCATTACTTTCGTTGCCAATGCGCCTCCAACATAAGCTGTACTGGCTCACTCACCCCTTAAAACGGAGCACAATAATAAGTATTGTTGTTTGACGGTAGAAAATGTGAATTATCATACCTATGCAAATGTTCTTATAAAAAGCTCTACTACTAAATAAAATATTTGTTTGGCTGCGAGGTTCTGGGTTCAAAATTAGTGTGAGGTTAAAATCCCACAAAGCATACAGTACATTCGTTTTGCGCACTCACTAGTGCGCTAATATTAATAATATTGTGTCGCTTGCTCGTCTCCCTCGACAACAGCCACCGGGGCCGAAACCGGTCAGCTTGGTCGTATGTCATCATCATTCACTTACCGAAACGTATGTACATTTTACAACGTATTTCATTACAATATTAATAAAGGAAATTTATCATTTTACAATGCGTTATTTAATCGTTCGTTTGGACTTTCAAATAATAACCATTTTGAGATCTTAGGCACTCAATAACCTTGGCAATTTTATATTTAAATTCGACCTTGTAAAAATTTCAAGGTCGGGTTCTCATCGCGCCCGTGAGAGTTTCCCTTTAAACATAAAAATATGACGATGCTAATTGAATAATAACGCGCATTATTTGTAATGCGTTTATATGTTTTCATCGACAACTCTGACCTGATTTCCGCATATTAATTTAAAATTGAAACAACGTAAATGATTAATGTCATGATATACTGGCGATAAAACAATATTTTCGATCGGGACATTGGCAATATCGCGACACATAAAGATGTCAGAATGCGCGCCGCGGTGCGCTCATGAATGGCTCAATCATAAAATATCATTGAGCCAAGTGACGTCCAACAAATTCCAAATCCGCAGCATTGGCGTTGTTTATTGCGCGAATAGCGACTGGATCGTGATTCATGCGATATTAAATCACTGGCCATTGGACGATATCGAATGACTGGCTCGTTGTCGCCGATGATCGCTTCGTTAGTCGCGCCGATTATGAATCAGCCGGGACTGGGATCGAAGTGTCGCGATGACCCGCGCCGCCCGCCGCGTAGCGCACGTCCCTAGGTTCCAGGTATAATTTAAGTTGTCCTTAACATTATCAAATATGTTTAAGCAAAATCCGAGATACGAAATTTGCTTGCTCTTTAACTAAAAACTAAAAAATAGGCCTTAAAATCTCCCCTTGAATGTAATCTTATATTAATTATTTCTTCTCAATATAAATTTAAATCTTGAAAGATGAAAGATAAATTGTTAATATTATTAATTTAATAAATTTATTTAATTGATAGACAGTTCGTGAATGTCTCTCTTCTTCGTGAAATTTGGTACTACACGTGTTGGCACGGTCAATTCTGTCAGAATTTCATTTACCACGTGAAGCATAACACGTATTAAGCGTATTAAAACTCAGTTGTCCTTGGATTTGAACCCACGATATTCAGTTGAGATCCATATTAATCGAAACCAATTTGTATTAAAAAAAATTGTAAATTTACCGTAAATAAAACATTATTCTGACAAATAATAACTGTCAGTAGTATATTCCTTATGTTACGTTATGTAGGGTTCGGATGTTTAGGCAAATGATAATTCACTCCGTACTTGTTAGTCAAGCTTAACTTCCTGAACTACTTACAAAGATTAGGTTACGAAGTTTGGGCACACACGTTAGGAATTATTTAACAGTCACGAGTATCGAATACAAGTGTTAATACAAGTCCGATACAATACCCGTTGCGATTCCTGTTCGAGTTATGTTAACAAGCTCGCGAATTTAAAGACGGAATCGGATTTCGGTAATGTTCTTCACCAAATAATTGAATTAGTTTACTTGTACTTGGCATGTAAATATTTTACAAGTTTCCAAATATGTCCATTTTGTTTGCAATCGTCGTTAGTTATATTATATTGTTGTGATATAACTAACTATTGAGTTAACGCTGTAACCTTTTTACTAAGTGGCGCCGTTCAATTAGCGGCCTGGATGCTATTCAGCCAATGCATTTTCCGTTTATATATTAGACTAATTTGCTTTAGACTCCCCGCACTTGACTGCGACACATAAACAAATAAATTAACGAGTATATCTCGTATCATATTTTAAATGCTGTAATATATATGTATAATAAGAATTGAGCCAAGCGATCAATCCGCCCTTTATCAAACGTGTGAGACGACGGGACGTGACATTAGAGGCGGAGAATAAAATTAATATTTGCATCTTATTAAAAATATACAAATGAAAATTATTATGTTATTCATTTTGAAAACAATCAATACTAGGTAATATTTAACTAATGTTACCCTTGAGTTTACCTAATATTTTTGACATAACAATAATTTACTCAGTATAATTATGATATAAGCTATGTATGATGTTCTCGAACCTCTTTTGAGTGTACTATATTTCAGATACAGATGCTACAATGAGAAGTAAGTCATATACGAGTTTGCAGAGAGGAGTGAAGCGTTCAGTCAACACTATCGAGGGGCGTGGAGGGTCACTTAACTTCTCAGTCGGCCATTCCTTCCGCGTTACAAACTAATCTTTTTCTGCGTCCATTAATCTGTGCTAAAATTAATAGTGTTGTACTTAGTAATCGATTCACAATTAGTGTTTGCCGAACATAATATAATACTAGAAGGTGTAGGGTAATTAATTTGCTAAAATTATTTTAACAACATCTATTGATCTGAATTACTTTGATATCGAGTTAAGTCTAGGGTAAATTCTCCGCGTCTGGAGAGATACATATATAAACTGATTATGTTTATATGTAAAAGTATATTATTCGCATAATGTGATCGATGCATGAATAAGATAAAATCATGTTTACTCGTTTGCATATCCCATTAAATTAGGGTCGGTATAGTGTGTGAATTGTATGATAAAAGGATTAACTGTCTTCAATGGTCGGACGCCCGCCTAATTCAAACCTTCCTTGGGAATTATATCGTTGGTATCAGTATGGTGTGGTATTAACTCTAATTGCACACTATATAAGTGTACTTATATTCTCCATTGAAAGATGCGCTTTACAAAAAATCCATTGATCGACGCTTATGACAATCACGGGTCGAGACGAAGTCTCTTCTACT
Organism: Vanessa atalanta; assembly: GCF_905147765.1. NCBI lineage: Eukaryota > Metazoa > Arthropoda > Insecta > Lepidoptera > Nymphalidae > Vanessa > Vanessa atalanta. The sequence continues at coordinate 191,049 of NC_061873.1, forward strand.
CAGCCGCAACCTTTGACGTTCGCACCGTTAATAATATCATACTATAAAAATGTGACGTGGAATGTGTTGAAATTGACATTATGACAGCTTGTTCACTCTAATAATATTTTTCAAAGCTTATAGTAGTAAATTAAAATGTTTTAAAGTACGGAAGTATGTCCATACATCGAGAAGAAAGTACTGTAAATCAATCAAGTGTTTTCAACATCTAATATTTACAAACGTTTAAATACCATTAAAGTAAAAATACTTATATGGTTGCTATGTAGTTGACATCAATTTATAAATAGTAAGACAAATAAGTCAGTTTGAGTTTATACGTTTGTGTGTATTTATTTATGTGTTAAAAATGCTTAGTCATTCTTTAGTATTAGTAATTTTGGTATTGTCATAAACGCTTTATATTAATATTTTTTTAACCATATATTCTACATAAGTTCAATTGTAGCATACAGTTGACGTGTATAAAGAAATAGAGATTGAAAACATTAGTTTTGTCGTTGGCAGTGTATTAGACAAGTTATTACAGCTCCTTTATCGCCAAACGAAAACTTTCCGTGTTAGTTGTCACTACACATTACACACGACCGCGACTACAATTGATTCTACAATAAATACATTTAATCGACATACTTTTATCTTACTTCTATTTATAATTTTATTTAAGTGACATAAATGAATATTATACTTAACTTGAGTAATATTTTGAATAAGAGATATTTTAAAAATCGAATATACGATGACCTATGTTTCAGAAGTTGCGTTAATTAGAGCTTCAAAGATAAATTTTTACCTCTTCTACGCAATAAACGTTCTTTATTTCAATGTTTATTATATAATATATTATCCAGATTATTACTATATTAAATTACCGATGATTAAAATTACTTTATGTGTAGTTCTGTTATTGTAAGATGGTCAGCCATATTTTGTGAACCCTTTTTATATTTATTGTTTTTTTTTTCTTCATATTGGATTAGACTTTTGCTTTCATTTTATTGCAGTATATTATCGGCAATGTATCTACTTAAATCTTCGTTGTGTCATTCTATGTCAGAAAGTCAATCAAAGCTGAAATGTAATGAAGTGAATAAAAATATACGTATCGTCAATGAAAAGCCGAAAAAAAAGAAGAAACGCCAAAGCGCCACAATGGTAATTTTGGATGATGAAATGAGGTAAACGCCTAAGCGCCAAAATGGTAATTTTGTAAAATGAGATTTAATGTAAAACATTAAATAATATGTAATGTAATAGCTGACGCGCCAAACTTTTAGAAACATCATTTAGTTCAAAATCATCGACTAGTAAACGCATTACCACTGAAATATTTATCAACACGGCATCAGTACTACGAGTACCTGCTGATTCAATTATATCGAATATAAATGTGGTTTAGATGAACTCTCTACCTATATAATATATTATGTGCCTATATATGCAACGGCGAGTTTATTCATTAAATAATATTTAATGAATAAAAATAAATATTTAATTATTTAATTGTACTGGGCATTTTAATTACAGTAATCATTAATATTATATTGTTTTAGATATTTATTGTTGTGTTGCATTATATCTACTCGAATAATTATTAAGAAGTTCCAAATTTGGAACCGATTAATTGATAAATCTTCTAGATGGCACCTCAATGACGTCATCAGAATGTTTAGTGTTAATTCCTAGTATACGAAATATTGTATAGTGATGTCAGTACAGAGGAATGTTCCTTTTATATTTTGTCGATGTAAAATTAGACAATTTTTTAAAAACAATTAATTTTAATATATATATTATGGTCATAGTATAAACATATTTTAGACACAGGTATAGTTGAGTATTTTTTTAATGATTTAGGCAAAGCGCAACATGTGCTGCTCACGAGTAGACAATTATACTAATACTATATAAATAAATTTACGTACATACACTTGCTGGCTACTAGCGAGAGCTCACTTGGCACCATACTAATTAATCGTATTTATATTAATTTTTCGATATCAATTTTGTTTCTTCCTTTTTACCGGATAAAATACACCTTTGATTGTTTTATGGTGGATATAAGCTACGTATGTTTAAAGTCTCATATATTTATAAGATAAAGCATAATATGTCGAAGTAGGGAGCGAGAAAATTCAGACAGTTAGGATGACGTCTGCGAACACAGAATCCATAACTTATATGAACACTTTGCTTATAAAATGTGTAGATTTCTTAATGATCTGAAGAAGGTTTTGAGGCGCGAGTTGAAGGCCGAGAACTGGCAAGATTTGCGCTTTTGGAAGAAGTCTAGTCATGGCTAACGATAGACTACGATTGAAATTGGCTAAATGATGCAGGTGACGAGATCGCATGACACTGAGCGTAATGAAATATGTTTCATAATAAAAACAATCTTGTTGCCTCTACAGATAATTGGATTTAAGATTAAATGGGATAATATTGCCAGCCATGCAGCCGCCGCGCGGTGCACGCGGTCATGAACTGTACTGCAACAATTTTAAATTTTGATTTTTACGTTATTTAAGCCTTCAATGTAAATAATTGTCAGAAAAATAAATGCAATACATATTTAAAAATATAATTTAGTCCGCAATAGGTTAATTTCATCGGATGAGTCAGGTCGCTAGTAATTTACATTACCGAAGTTATAACTCTGAAATAAGTCGAAATCGATACCATGCAGTAAATCGCTCAGGTCAATAGTGTGCGGTGGTCACGTGATCCATCCGCCGCAGAGTAATGGCGGCATCCGGATCGTATTTATTGCTTCTGCCCAGCCTCTTGCTGTCACCTGAGGCGACCTACGCAATTCCGAAATTGGGAATTCTATGCAAGTTGAATTCCGTTTAATTAATATCATGTAACCCAAGATGATATTGTTATGTCAGTCTTATTTAAAAACAAATAGGATTATTTAAATAAACGGAAAATAGCTCAAGTGCAGTTTTAACTTAATTCGGTGTGGTCTTTAAGTTTGATGCAATTGTTTCGATCAGCGTTTTGTCTGTAGTAATCAATAATGCAGCAATTATGGCACGATATTCGCAAGGGGCTTATTCCCAGCTTTTTCATCGCTACAACGATCACGTATGTGCGATAAATCCTAAGTACGAGTGTGTACTCCTCCCCTCCCCTCCCGTCCCGCTACCCTGTCCCCGCTCCGCCTGTGCGACGATTGTCACGTACACGCCTCAATGGATGTTATAATGCTACGAATGATTCTGTATTCCTTCTTCCGTTTGTTACATACGAAATTTTTGTCCGCTCCCCTTTGCTCGGCGTCTCTCGTTAAATGTGAACAATTTAATTTGTATGCAAGAAATAATTTATACTACTTCTAGAGACGCAAATAAAAATCACTTCTCGGTACATCTCAAAGATGAATTTGTAAGTATTCCGACTTGCGCAAGCTATATGTGAAAAAGGATTCCATAAAAAGGTTTAAGATCCAATCAGCTAAGTGAAAAATGGAACAATGTATTTTCGCACAAGGCACTACAGAGATTACACGAGTAAATAGATGTGCGCCATTATCATACGTTCGTATACATTAGAGCTGTTGGCAGAGCACCATAAGCAAGGCAAGAGTCTTCATAAACCCTGGGAATTACGATCTGCATAACACAGTCAAGCTCGGAGCTATACAAAGGCAAAACATGTGGCGCCGCCTAGGTGACGCCGCCTAGGTATTACGGGCTAAGACATGACAATATGAAAACTATTTTGATTAATCTTAGCTGGATCAAGACTTTGCCACAAAGAGAAGTCGATCAGGAATGTAAATTAGAGCAGTTTATAATTTTAAACTTGCCTCCTATCATATTCAGCAGGTCTTTCGGTGAAACGTATAAAACGGGATGGGAATTTTAAAAAGTAATATAAAATTTTGCTAAGACGCTATCTTACGATATAACTTTTCGAAATTCATAATGTTTAACTTCCATGTTAGTGGGGAAACTTTTATGAGATATGCTAACGCGCGCAGGATGGAGCTTAGCTCATGTCCTGGGAGTCAGAAAGGTAAATATTCGAAGTGAACGCGATGCTTATTAAGGGGGTTGTTTGGCCGGCGGCCAGGACGACGAACTGCGAAAGCGCCCAGCACGCGCTGACTCAGTCGTGATTAAGATTAGCGCCTACCCCGTTGCCCTCGTTCTGTTAGTTGGCTGCTGAACCGTTACGATTTACTTCACTGACTCCACTATCAGATCCGATTTAATTCACACCATAACAAATGTGCCGAATTAGCTAGTTAACGAGCTCACTAACTTATTTTGAACTTCAACGATAACTCAACGAGCAAAAACTATACCGTGTAAACTCCCTTAACCGTTCGCTCTTTGATTTGTTGATTACAGAGCAAACATGAATCACTGGGCTTCGGAGCCTAAAAGGTAATGTTATTACGAATTAAAAGCGGCCTGGTGGGTCAGGAGCGTGGGGCGGAGGGGAGGGCTGGCTATTAACGAATATCTCCGTTTAATTAGCGACAATTTGGGACGTTAATTGCATTTTAAATTGTCCGGTGCGCTGTTGTGCCGTGACGGCTGTGTCCGCAGCGGCCGCGTGTAGCACGCTTTAATCAGTCGCGTACCAAATAAGCTGTAATACCAACTACAGAATCGAATGCGCTGACACCTTTTAACTCTCATTGAGTTACGTTTCTGAAAATACGAAATCATTTTAAGCATTTCCAGCTTTTAATATTTCAATAATTTAAAATCAAAGTGTTTATTTATTTCTGCACGTTATTTAATGCTTAACATAAAAAGAAAAGTATGAAATATAGACATTGTATTAAGATTTTCTGGCCCATTTTTTGATATTTAGAAAACAATTTTGCCGACAATGTTCCAAGTCGTTTGACGGCGGACGTTCAAGTCCGTGGCAAAGAAAACAAGTCTGGTTTGAAGAGAGAGAACTCGTTTTTCAGACGAATGACTCTGTTTTGATCTAGAAGTCGTCAAAGTTTGTAAACAATTGAACGGACCGAGTTCATTGCCTGATAGGTCTTTTGAATGATGCCCTGGGCTTAGCATTTTTAGCATTATTAAGTCTAGAGACGTCTGAATTAAATTTCCTCTCAACAAAAGAGTGAGCGGGGAGCAAACAATCGTGTTCATTCGTTTGATTTATGATTGTTTATTTAATTTTGTATTTTGTTGTTTGTTCTTGAATATTATATCTAATTTATTTATATTAAAGTAACAAGATTCAAAGTCAAGAAAATGACGTCCAGATTGGATGAAAAATTTTGCAATTCATTATTTTAATTGTTACTGCCACTGAACCGTAAATTTTGTGTTGAGTAAAATGTATTTTACTTGGTATAATATACAAAAATAAATATTAACGGATCTTCGAAATGTTTGACCAATTTGCACCGTTCCCGATATATCGTTTGTGTAAAATTCTGTAATGAAGTTGTCTCCGTTGTGAAGTGAAACAAAACTTTAGTACATTTTTGGATATAAAAATTCATTAATGTATACATAAATCATTTTAAAATATATTTCGATTGAGTTTTTTTCACTTGTTGTTATATAGTTATTAAAGTCGATTAATTCTTCGTGTACATACATAACTTTACTATTTATAAATTTTGTTTATGAAAGGAACGTAGGACGGCGTGACAAACATGCGAACTTATTGAGGAATATCATAATTGATTATTAAATTAAATGTATTCTGTTTCTCTTCCGTCGACCATATCTATTAATTCTCGACATATCTCAATATATGAACGTATTCAACGTTTTCCATCGTCGGAACATTTAATAACAATAATAATATAAAAAGTTTCGGTTCAGTTGGTAAGGAATATTATCCTCGTGTTTATAAAACAAGGATTCCGTTTCCTAGGTATTGTTCTAGGAAATCAAAGAACAATACGAAACAAGTTCTCAAATATCCGTTAGACAAAATGAGAACGAGATGGCCGGCACTAATAAAAATACAGTAAATAAGCAGCGCTCGCTTAAAAGAGGATGGAATGCAAATTTTAATAAGGAGAAAGTTATTCCCGGAGTTTCAGGTATTTTAATTACGTTCGTATTTATTAGAAGGCCTTTGGGGTCTGTCGAGCGAAATAAGTTAATCTTATGAAGGAAACTGTACCCATCGTTGCCTTTATTTGAGCTGTTCAAAAGTAAAATCATTTTGCCTTCCTGGAAGCATTGTTACGATACAAGGGGCTTCGATTGATAAGTAATTTCAATGATTACGTAATTTTCATTAGTGAACGTTTGGTATCAAATCAGCCGTGTCGCGGTCTTGTTTGTAGATATGAGCGGCGTCTTCGGAGGCGGTCTGTTTGTTCGTAGGCCTTCGCACGGACAAACAACGTAATTGGTCGCTCACAACACCTGAGAATCGCAGCCGATAATTTGCTTACATTTGCTTCTGCGAGCGAGTAAACATCATTTGTGGATTAATTTCCTTTGTTGATTAGTTTCGTGTGCTTTATGTACATGTATATAGCTCTATATATTAGATAGTAGATACCAGCTGAAACAAACGTTTCGCCCTACATAGGATTTATAGAAATAAAAAATAAAATTCCATTATTTTCCATATTTGGTGTTATTTGAAATTAATCTTTCTGTTCAAAGTATTGATTTATAGATTAACTTGTTTATTTAGTCTGTATGCGATGACAGCCAAACTGTCTGTTAGTGTTTACATACACACTAGTACTAAACGTTGTGACTACGCGAGACGAATGTTTAAAATAAATATTAATGCTTTTTCAGAGTGACAGGTGCGTTTTATTCTAAGTAAAAATACACACTTTGAATGGATCGATTGACTTGTACCTAAGTTGAGAATTTCCATTGTAATGAACACTTTGTTTTACGATTATAATAAATTCTTTGTGCGTGACAGAATATTACAAAAATAATTCGAAAAATCTTTTCCAAATCGTGTTGACACAGTTATCACTGTTTTAGCTGTGCGTGGGTGTCATTCAGTCGCGATACTGGCTTTTGAATGTATAAATATAGATTCGTCATGTATGGGATAAATGACGGCTCAATTTAATAAAGCATCCCACATAGTTGAGTAGCGCTCTAGATTCTACTATCTGCTAAGTCGAAATAGCATTAGGAAGGGCGGAGAGACTCAGTAATGGGTCTATTACTAGTAAGTTCGTTCCGCGTATTCGGCAAGTTGTCGGCTAACATCCGGAAGTCCTCCAGTTCGCCGCAATTCGCCGTCAATGCGCTCTGATTGCCACGAGAAGTGTTAAAACTCGATTATTGCAAGTGTACTTGACTTATTTGAATGGACTCCACGACCGTGGGAACTGATTTTGCTTCGCCAATATATTGGATATTTTATGGCAAATCACTATCAGAGATATTCATGGGTAACCATCGTGTTACGGTTCTGATAAAAGATTATTTAACTAAATGCATTTTGTCACCTACATCATGTTTCGTTAGTTGGAGGATAATAAATAAATTGTTGTAAATATTGAAATTTGTAAAGAATCTGTGCAAATATTTTCGGAGATTATTATTAAGGTAAAAGCAAAATAAAAATCAAGTTTATACTTCTATTTTTTATTCAATTATATTTAATAAATTTAAAGATTGCTGAATCTTCCGGTTCGCTTCGAATCATTTGACTGAGTAATTAAGCACTTCGGCCTAAATCCACCAGGATTCTTTACCTCCGAGTGCACGAAATTTCATTGTCTAATTAACCGTGTTTCATAACGATTTATTACGTTTTAAATTATTCACAAAGGTGCTTTTGCCAGAAATGTGGCCGTTTTCATTTGGAAGGAGCTCCGATATAAATAACATTTAATTATATCTGTCTCCGTCTCCGTTATGGCAGTCTGTATTTGCCTTTACAATTTTATTTAACGTCTGTTTTTTTCGTTTCTAATTAAAGGATCGTGCGTGAAATATAATAAATGGGCGGATTTTTATGACGACGTAGCTGCGATTAATATACTATGATATTTCAAAAAGTAAATATTAAAATTATTATTGAAATATAATTTTATAAGAAAGTCAAAGCACTGGTTAAATTATTCGTTCATTACTCATGCAATGATTTTTTATAGCTTGGGGTGAATATGGAATATTTAAAAAATAATTTTTGTTCATTAATATCGATGCGAACAATCTTCACAACACGAAATCGACATATCTGCAAAAATGAACAGAGTTTTTTTTTGTCTGGACATAACGCGCGCCTTATTTCTTTTGCAACGTTTAAAACGTGTTTTCTTAACACCTGAGACGTGAAGGGAAAATTTCCGCGATAAAATTCTTGTTATTTAAACGTTTAATTATTTAAACCATCTATCAAATTGATCATATGTCAGTATTCGCCGCTTGAAAACTCAGTAATAACATATTTATTTATTGAAAGGTTTCTCAATTAAATATGAAATTTAAAAATTTGTATAATTGATTATAATTACGAATTGTAAGCGGATATTTGATCAGTTTTGTTACAGAGAAATAAGTATTTGTAACGTAATTATTAAGATACGTTTTTACTATTGGTATATTAATAGTATTTTTTTTTTATGTCGAAAGGTGGCAAACGAGCAGGAGGCTCACCTGGAAAGTGACTACCACCGCCCATGGACATCTGCAACACCGGGGGGCTTGCAGGTGCGTTGCCGGCCTTTCAGGAAAAAGTACGCTCTTTTCTTGAAGGTTCCCAAGTCGTAACGGTTCCACAGAGTGGTTGTGCGAGGCAGAAAATGTCTTAAAAATCGCGCCGTTGTGGATTTTCGGACATCTAGGTGGTGCGGGTGATATTTGGCAAGTACAAAACGCATTGACCATGCATTGACTAGTTATATAATAGTTTCCAAAACTAAAATGTAATTTTATTGACTAATGAATGTTTTGCGAAATAAAAATATTCTTTTCTCGAGGAATTTTCGATTACTATATTACAGTTAAATTTTGCTTGTAGTTAAAACAATCAGACAAAATTTTCAACATAGAATGCGCAGGTTACCTGCACACCTGTGCAGGTAATAGAGCACCTGCTCTATCTGTTATATCGATCTCGTCATCCATAGGACAGGAGAGAGTTCAGGCGCAGGACCACCGGCTTTAAGCAAATTATTAATTAGCGCCATCTTGCAAAATATCAAAAATATTAACCATTCGTTCCATCGCCAATGCGCCGCCCACCTTTGAAACTAAGATGTCATAATATATATTATAGAAATAAACCAAAATGGCTTAAAAGCGCACAAACATAATATAAATAAAGTTTAACATGGCAATTTGTTTGATACTAATGTTTTATACAAACTGGATATGTTACATTTTCCAATATTTATTGCATTATTCGCGTCCGTTATGGATGCCCCTATATTATCCGTATTCCAGCAGAGTCCGTGTTAGAATATACTGACGACGCCACCGCACACCGTTACAATACCTACCATATTTAGTATACTATTAGACACGGTATTGTTAGCCGTGATATTGTTAGTATGTCATGCATCAGAAAAATATTTTACAAAGGACTCATCACAAATAAGGTTCTCTTCCAGAGTTATGTTATGGGCGTTAAGTCAACGTTTCATATTAATTTGAAAATAAAGTTGGGTGGTAAAGAAAATACCACCCAAAAGGTCGTAAATAAAATGAGCTCAAAAACTTTTTATGAAATAAGAGTAGGCTTTTACTCAGCCGTTGTTAATTCTGGGCAGGTATTTGACTCCAAATTCCTTAAATTTTATAAATTTCAAATTTAAATACTGCTGTAGTTAGACATTGTTAAGATTTTATTATTATATCTCAGTTACTCGAATGCTTCGGTTAAAAGGCAGAGCACCGTATTGGCTCAGATTCAACTCGCGCCGGCCGCATGGATATGATTTTTAAATTTAAATTTTACGAGGGGATTGAGGTCGAGGTGATGATGTACAAAAATTGCTTGTTGGATCATCGGCTTGATAATTTCCTATTTGGAATCAAATCAAATCAAAATATATACGTTATTCAAGTAGGCTCATACAAGCGCTTTTGAATCGTTTCACAGAATTAATTTAAAAGTAGAGCTACCAGCTCGGTTACTACTGAGAACACGAAAACGTTTTAATGTTCTTATATTAAGATATACCCCACGACTCCGATATTTTAGAACAATGAATATTATGTATGTTCATAAATAATACGATGATAGGTATTTTGAAAACAACTTCATCTCTAGTGAATAGCGTAATTAAATTATTAAGTTTTAGTGCAATTAATTCGTCAACTTTTTTTAATAAATAGGTTGTCTCTTTTTGTTTGCTAAGTTAATTGCAAATATTTTGTACGTCTTACTTTTAAGTCCATGTGGTGTTGATTTTACACAAAATCTTAAAATATAAACCAATCTGTTGCTACTGACTGACCTGACAAGACGTATTAGTGTAGTTAGTAGTGAAGTGATCCCTTATTTGATATTAACTTTTAATGGTTTTATTTTTGTACCAATATACAAAAATTGAGGATAAACTTAAATTATTTACTTATGTAGTATATATTGGGCACATATGTACAAAAAAAATTGTTTTATATTTACAAGTAGACTATAAAGCCCGCAAAGATGGCCTGATCACTCCACCATAAATGTAAGTGGGTGATTGCAATCTCCTTTGTAGAGGTTAGGTTAGGTATATTGCAATATGCAAAATATAATATTCCACCATACTAGTGCTATTACCGTAAAATAGTAAAATTCATGGCAAAATTCGACAAACGATACTTTATATATAAATTTCTAAATTCAAGAAGCTAATATTTCTGTCGAAGTGTGTTACGGCGAGGTGTCAGGTGCACCGGCGACATTACTTATGCATAACGTTGCAGCCTCTCTGCCTTACATCGTGTTTGCTGTTCGTGCATTGTAAACCTTCAATGTTCATTGCGCGTGGGAATTACATCCTTATACATATGTAGCTCGCAAGACCAGCATGTGATATTGTACATGTCAAAACTTTCATAGCTACCTAAGATTGTGTCTCCAAGTACCATCCTCCCATGTACCGGATCTTGTCGCTCGAAATTTACGAATTTCTGTTTTTATAACAAACTTTAAGGAAAAATTACTTTGTATCTTTTACGTAACATTTTCAAGAGACATATGTATTTGTTTCTTTTAAATCGAATCGGTAACAAGATGTGCCCCGCTGCAGCTCTCAGACACGGTCGTGTCCCGCACCGAGTTTCAGGCTTGGTCGCTCGCTGCTCGGGCCGCTGATCACGTGCTTCGTACCTTTTGCGGAAATCCCATTCTTATTCTGTTACTTGTATTATTTTCTCAAATGTTTATATAGAATTGAAGAAAAATAAACTACATTGTTATATGAACGATGTAATTTTATTTTATTGAAGAAACTTATTTGAAAATGGGGTACGAGGTACTTGTTCAAAAATTGTTTTAGTAAGCCATGCAAAAAAAAGGAAACAAAAAATTAAAATGACAACCTACTTAAATATTAAATGCTTTATTTTAAAATTCAATGTTATCTCCGTTAATAAAATAGTTAAATTTTAATATCTACTTAAAATTAATATTATTAAGCATGAACGTTTATATTCAACTCAATTAAAACTTACTATTTAAAATTGTCGAAATTCAAAATAATATTTTTAGACAGATATAAAATATGAATTATCGTGAGCGGACGAAAATATGCAACGCAACGCTCGCGTCGCAGTTAAATAATTTACTGCCGTTCAATAAATACACGACAATAATTTGTCTCCATTGTTTTTTTTTTAAACCGAAAAATTCTGATGAACGAGTTTCCAATTATGAATTAAAATTGAATTTAAAATTTTGCCGCTTTACGTGAAAAAACCTTTTATTAATTCCTTTGGCGGCTTAAAATTTGTCTGCGACGTGATTTATAAAATACCTCAGCGGTGATCCGATTAATATGCAGGAGATGCTAACATACATACAAATATTGTATGTATAGTAAACTTTTATTAGAGTAAGTATTTACGAGCAAGTCTGTTGAAACAAATTTACGAGTGCACTGATCTCAGCGAGAACGTCTAGTTACAAACTGGCGACTCGGCTGCACGTGCAAACATTCCACTTGCACGGCACGGCGACTGAGTGTCGCGCATAAAAGTCATTCGCCGTGGACGTGACACCACCTGCCCTAATTTAAAACGAAGGAAATGAAATACTGGCGGAACAGCAGTATTTTGTTATAGCCCGTGACATTTAAAAAAAATATGTTAAACAAAACTTTGGTGCACTAATTTACAAACTGTATAAATATATTGTGTACATGTTTTAAGGAATTTTAAATACTTAAATAAACTAATCATATAGTTTGCGTGTTTGAAGGTCCGGAGATATGATTCTTTTTTAATTTAAACTAGCCGCTCAATGTCTATGTAATAAATAAAAGGATATTAAAATTGGCAACAGGTGGTGAAGATGCCGCGGAACAGTCCCATAAATGAAACCAGTCTTGATCGTCCTTGATAGGTTGTCAAGCCGGCGAAGCACCACAATATCCTCTTTATGAAAACGACTAACAAAAACAATCTGCAAAAATACATACTAAGAAATTTATTTTTTAAAAAATGGGATTCAGAGATGGCTTTGACTGGTCACTATGGAAGACACATGCTTACATCTTTTTATAAAAATGGTTTATAAACTATCCAATTTGTTGTAAATGTCTGGTATGACAATATGAACATCCACTGAGTTTTGCTCCTACGATACACATCATTTTGCTAGACATGATTTGTATATGACATAAATATTTCTCTCAACCAATCCAACCAAATTAGTATGGTCAAGGCGCGTAAATAATGTTTCCCCGTTTCAAAAACTACCACCTCCGAACTTCGGAACAAAGACAAGCTGAAACTAAATTCGTGTTTATTTATTTCGACAATAACACAATTCACATTTCAGCAGCATTCTATTAAAATGCCTCAGTTGGGTGAGGAACGCCGTCGATTAATTGTCCGCGACGCGACTCGGAGGAACTTCACAATGGTCTATTTGTACTGCACTCGCGACGCAGGAATGCAACAAATACAGCGGTAATGTTGTTAGTGCCCAGTGTATGTCCGTTCCAGCAGTTTATAGTATGTCTGGAATCGTGAGGATTTATCGAGCACGCGTGACCCCTCGCCAGGCAACCTACCCGCTGGAGACGTTGGTCTGGTCGCAGATTAATGATCCGAGTGGACAATTTGTTGTTTTGCTCTAACATCTTTCTCAGCGTTTGGAACACTTCATTTCTTTTCTAAGAACACATGTTACTCGCTACGAAATGATTACTATACGTGTCGAACATCATGATAAACAAGAACATTTGAAATAATCTATTTTGTTACTCACAATACAATTTATTGACTTTATTATTTTTTATACCGTGACAAACACACAATATAACATTAGGAATTAAAATATTATTTTTAGGAATTTAATTTATATGCAAGTAGCAGGCAATTTGTTAAATTCGTTTGTTTTTATATGATAAAAATAATTTGATATTTGTGTTAAAAGTTTTGTTTGTGTTTGTATTGAAAATATATAATCATAAATTTCAAAATGGAATAATTTTGAATTCTCTTTCGATATATATTTACTTTGCTTAGAAATAATGTAGTTCGTAGACCATTTAAGCGATACAGCATTCCAGTAAATATATTATTTTATCCATTACTCTGGAGTAAAAGTAAAACAAGAACCGGTGAGTGAGACCAACTAGTGGCTTATTATTTTTAAACTTTGGAGCATACAATTAGCTTTTGTCATATACAAAGTTTTGCTTAGAATTTGCGTACTTCTTTGCTCGTAGTAGTTTATATTAAGCCGCCTTCTTGATATAATTCGCAGCGACTGCGGTATTGATATAGCGCTATAGTCGTTGCGACGTAGACTCACTGAGGAGTATCATGGCTAATTACCCCCTTTATCACGGCAGCCTGCATTTTTCTGCAGTGCTCGGAGGCTTCATCCCCTCACATTCTTTAACGTTGTGTTTAACATCTACCCACAGGTAATTAACTGCTTTTACTAATTGACCTGATTTATAAAGACATGAAAAAGTAATCTCGAATATAAAATTTAAATAAAAATTAATATGAAACCAAGACCGAGCGTCTTGATCTCATTAACTTTCTTCTAAGGATTATCTACAATTATTATGGAAACATAAGAAAATTAAAGCATTGGTTACTTATGTTACGTGACGGTCTAAATCCTTTTTGTATCAGAAGCGTTCTATACAGGATAAATGCGTTCAAATTCGACCTTGAAATTTTCATCTCACAGCGCCTAAATAAGTTTCATTTCAAACGAAGGGCATACTTTGTCTCGCAATCAGATTTCAATCTGAAGGTATTGGATTCTATAATGGTATTAAGTTTACCGGATGTGAACAATAATACTTAAATAAATCGCATCAATAAGAGAATTTTGTAAACTCATCTCGGAATTGAAATAGTTTGTTTTTCAAAAGAAAACATGATATTGAAGGTAATCTCGGTAGAAGCGTAGCGTGGGGCGGACAAACAGCCGTATTGCGACTGGCAAACAACGCCTTACCTTAGATGACGCAAATATTACTCAACTAGAAGACAAATTTAAGCTTTACTGTATAGTAATAAAGAACATTATCCAATGAATTAAAGGTAGTACAAAGCGAATATATCGTTACTAATGCTCTGACTTTGATCGTTGTATATATTATGTGATTGGTTTTATACCGATGTTATACTAAATCTAGCATTCATGATTATTCATAATTTTGAATGTTTGTCAAAATAATTGATAATATTATTACGACGACCTTACTCCATTCTCAGAGTTCTTTTTAGGAAATATATACATGAAATAGCTTTAATCATTTTAAAATTAGGTATAAACAGTTACGACATAAAATAAAATCATCCTCCTGCCCTTATCCCAATTTTACTTGGGGTCGGGGCAGTATGTCTTCTTCTTCCATACTTCTTTGTCAGACGTCATAAAATAAAATAAAATAAAATATTTAAAGAAATGTTGAAGAGTCAGTCCCGTGATCAATAATTGACGAATATAAACAATGGAATTATTAAATATAATGATGCGATTAATCATTCTACGGATCAAAATTAATATTACATAATGTACAAATTAATTGATGACCGCATAGAATGTTGCCACGAATGCAGTCGCGTATCTCAATTGAATCTCAACTCTGAGCTATTTGTTATTTTTTAATTTCGAAAATTGTAATCAGACCAAACGAGCCACTTGAGGTAAGTAGTCGCTTCACCTCATAGACATTCTGCTGTCATGTCAAAATATCGGCCCATTGGACGATGAAAGTGAGGGAACACGTCATATGGTCATATGCAAAAGCATTCTCACTTATATTTTCCACTGTAATATTATTTTCAATATCGTTAACTCCGATGTTAAATACCTGAACCAAAATTCAGTCAGGACATCTCATATAATTGTCCCTTACAGAGGCTTGAGGCTTTCAAGTTGCGTTAAAATTGCTATATACCCCAACAGCATAATGAATATCCATGCCATATGCAATAAAGTTTGATTTACCTCATGAATCATCAGCTTTCAAACAAAATTATTAAATGCTAAAATGCATTAACTGTTGACATCCGCCTGCCGCCGGAACATGTAACCGAATATGTACGTAATCAATCATTGTTATTGATAACACTAATAATGTTTTGATTATTCATCAATGCGATGAATCGATGAAAGATTTCCCACACATTACATTCTACTTGCCGATTACTGGAACTTCGGGTTCTATTGTTTTGATAATAAAATCATATTTTTAGCAGAGGCAATCTCGTGAGTTTGTGTAGCTAAAATCTTGCCACAAAATTTTAAATCAGTTGCACACAACCGAAGTTGAAAATTTTCAAGTGCTTTTCACGATGTTGGTAAAGTACCCACTGTACTGCTTACAAAACAATCTATATACTAAAGTACATTTCATTCGATTTGTAATTGTGATAAAAATCATTAATAATATTATCAGTTTAAATTTAATGGCGACATTTTTTCGTCCGTGTGCAGCTTGGCAATAAATAAATTGTTTATTATATTTTTTAATTATTTCAAATGAAGTCTAAGCAGAGTCCTATAACAAAAGCAATTTTTTAAATCATAAGAATGATAGCTAAGGATCAAGCGTAAATGATGCGAGTATAATATTTCGTTGCTGACGTTACTTTAGTAGTCTTAAATAAAACATGATTATACAATTCAATGATGTGAACAGCGTTGCTTTAAGGTTTATTATCGACAAAATAGTAAATAATGATATGTGAAGGGGGTGCTCGTAGCGCAGCAAGTATAGAGCAGACGAAACGAGTGGAATCTTTTGATCAGGTGCAGGGCACTTGTCCAGCTTATTTAGCCGCATCTCAGAGTACACTCAAGCGATTGCGCCTCTCACCGCCCTCGTTAGCGGCTAATGCGATGCTTGGGCGACTTGCTCGTTTTACACGTGTCGAAGTGGTTGCAGTACCTGTCTGTCGAGTTGCTTTTGTGTTCAAATTGTGTGTCGACAAAAAATACCTGTTCGTAATCGATAAATTATAGGGTAGTTTTTTACATCGTTAGCTATGAAAGTAATAATTATGATTATTTGTCCTATATAACAAAAAAATATTATAAAGAAACACTTATAAAATCTTTTTTAATGAATATTCAAATATTGCTAAATTTTTAAATATAAATAATCCAGACTAAGTATATAATCATATCATAAGGAAGATTTCGCTTCAATAAAGATAAGGGTGAAATTAGATTCAACTACAAGAGTGAATGAACAAAGTTTTAGGCAGGAGAATAATAAACGATGGACATTACGTATTGGCAACAAAACGTGGAGTTCTATTAGTCAAATTTTATTTTACTACGGACTAAATATATATCAAATATTTGTGCGAATGCGATTCAATAGATGTTGAAATTAAAACAGAGACTCGAAATCACGATTTTCATTCGAGTCACATTTGTGTTGCAGGATGCTTTCCATTTGACGTTTTTAACAGTAGGCGAAAAAGCAATTTCATTCGGTTATAATTCTAGCTTTGTCATTAAAATGTCGGTTTATACTGCAATGAGTTCATGAATAGGCCTTTACGACCTCATCTACAGCTGTCAACTCTAGACTTTGTCACGGGCTGTATTAAAAAGGTCAGCGAGTCTCAAAGCTCGTTCAAATTGCAATACCGAAGCGACGTCCAAATAAAGTAAGACCCATCCTAATTAAACGCGGCCGCGGTGACGAGAAGAGTTAAAAGGAATAATGAAAACTTTAAAAATAGTAACGGCGAGGGGGAAGCGTTTAAAATAAATATCAGAGAGGCTCTTAATTCGCACAAAGAATGGGGTCGCAATGGGGTGGGCGGCCTTTGAGATGCAGGACACCAGGGTCGCTCCCCGCGGGCCTACTTCGTGCGGTAACAGCCTACTTTGTTCGTACTTTATCTTGTGACCGTTATGTGATATTATGAATACCTACCACTGCGTTGCTAAAATCATTTTCAAATATACAACACTCACTCGTAATAAGCTTTCAAAGGAAACGTTCATTTAACGTATTTTTTTTTGATTAGAAAGTTTCATTAGGATTCAAAATTATGTGTGCCTTTGATGATGGTGAGTTGAAAGCTGAGCCCGCAAAAGATTTCAAAGCGAACGATGTATGATTAGGTTTTCTTATGTCCGCAAAGGCTTATTCGGAGTTCAGAAGTTTACGTAAAGAGGAGTGCAGCCCAATGACCCATGCGAGGCTATCGACGGGGCGGGCGGGTGTAGGTGGGGCGGAGGGTGGAGAAGTGTTTAGTTTGCGAAATTAACTTTATTGTCGGCCGTAGAATACGGGCCTCGCAGTAATGCTCTTGAAATATCGCTCCTTCACGTTGGAGCGATTCGAACGTATCGCGCTGAAGACGTCGGACACATCTCTTTTGAATTGGTTTGTAAATTGACCCCCTCGCTCCGTATAGATTGGAATTTTAAAGAAAATCGCATGTTCTTATTTATTTTAGCTGCCTTAGATTTCGAATATTGAATTATTATTTGTTAGTTATAAAGTAACTATTTCTTATTTAATGAATTTAACAATGGCATCAAATGCAATAACAATATACGTCGAACCTTGTAACATGAAGTTGTACAATTAAATATAAATGGAGTAGATAAGGAAGAACATTAAACATTAAATCTTCTAAGATAGCGTATAAATTGGCTAAAGGAGGCATTCGCTGGCCGTTAGGCTTGTTACGATATTTTTTACCGCGGCGTGATAGCGAACGTATTGCTCAGACGTAACTAACACTTCTCAAGTGGCCACATCAGAGCGTAAATCTTTTTATGTGATCGTAAGAGTCGCTTTGGTTTTACGGTCTTCTCATTATTAACCTCAGAAGAAACATATTTGCAGTTATATCCGAAGAGAAAATTGAACTAAGCTAACGGTCCGTTAATATCCCACTGCTGGGCAAAGGAACTTATTCCAACACGTGACTGTATTTCGTTACGGGTCTTCATCTTATCAGTAACGCACACTAATAATGCAAATAATTTAATTCATCCATTTTGTATATAAGATCTAATTACATTAGGATTTTATCACAATATTCTTAATTAACGTAATTATAAACTTCATTTTAGTTTAATTTGTTCGCGTTATCTAGTTAGTTAAAGTACTTATTTAAACTTTGTAATGATGCTTAGTATGGATGTGTAAAAATTTGTCGAAATTAAACTCGTATCTATGTTTGTTATACTTAAGTGTGGTATAATTTTCTATTGAATAAATAAATATATTGTTTTTAGTCGAAATAAATTTGAACAGAACGGACTAGCAATTTCATATTTGTAGCACAAACGCCGGATGAAATAAGTTCCGTTCTACAGGCTGTTGGTGTTTGGTGACATATAGAAGGAAGTTAGCGCTTGTCGTCGCTTATAATTGAGCTGGTTGTTGTTTGACAATAATGATTCAATAACCAGAGATGTCAGCTCAACTGTGACTTCCAGAACCGATCAGACGCTCGTGTACACAGCGACGTTGACTCATATATTAAGAGTGATCAAATACGTCTTCGTTGCGAACATAAGACGTAGAGGCAATGTCGAAGTCAAAATATTTGGAATATGTGTTTATTTTATAACAATACATTATAATCGTATAAGAAATCTTAGATATTCAAATAGATATAATAATTAAAGGTGAAAATAATAAATATATCGTCTTTGACAAAACGGTTGAATTTCAAAAACATTCAAAAAATGTATATGTATTAAGCACTTTCTAAACTTTTACACAGTTACATGACAAAATACACTTTTGCAGGAAAATAAACACTTGCATTATGACGGAATATTTGTTAAAAACGAAAAACATGTCATTCATCTTCCATAATTATGCTTAAAACATAATATAATTGAGTTTCGTTAAAGGTAGACCAGCAGCCGTAAGCATCGAACAAAGAATTGAGAGAATAATTAGATTAGCAAAGAAACTACTGTAGATAGTAGCAAGTCTGAGCTAAATATTTGACGAAGTCTCCGCGACTGGAGGAAAACGGGAATTGGAGTTTGTAAAGTGTTTTCTAGTTTTAAGAGCTGTTTCAGTTATAATACCTAAACTGGGAATACTGAATCAATTATTTAAGACTTCAAAGTCGTTTTGTATTTTACAATAAAGTAAAAATAAAAATAAATTATTACAACAATTAATTGTATGAAGCAGATTGTATAAAAGCGTATGAAACATTTATTAATTTCATTAACATTCATTTAGTAATACGTATGTTATTGTCGTATGTTCGGTACTGTATGGATCATATTAATGCTCGTGATGAAGGTTGTCTGTAAGAGATTGCTAAAGCGTAAGGTCACCTCCAGACAATGTAGTTTTAGATAAGTTTATTTATATTCAAAAAATATTATACTTGTATGCATTAGACACAATATTACTCATTCTTACTTTGTATTAGTAATAAAGCTATTGAAATAAAAATGCATATTAATTTTTATTACGTTCGCTCGAAGAAAATAAACCTATAACAAACACATATACACCCTTGGGCACGATATTGACTCCCGTGTCTTACAATAGTCCTTGAGATTGGACACTATGCCCGAATTTCGGTCAGATAATTATAATTGCCAATAATCGACTTAAAAGAAAAAAATGCTTTTGTTTTGTGAATAATGAAACAGAAAATATTGTATAAAGTATGGGGACTTTTTGAATGGTTTTTGTCGTTTTATCTGCTACTAAAAAACCGTCAGTAAGCGTTCCAACCGGCGTTAATGTGCTCGAATGCACTCCCGGTGCTTAGAGATTAACTAGACTAGAAATTCCCGAGGACTCGCTAGGACTGCAAACCGCAAAATGTTTCTGAATTTCTGAATATCATATGACTTTAGACTGCGTATTAAAGTTTGCGATAGTTTCATGTACTAAAATTGAATTAAACGTAGCGTTCAAATTTGAAGGTACTTATTAGATTATCCTTCTTATTTAAATGTGTATTTATTGATGCGATTTTATTTGTTAATGTTTCTGTATTTTGATAATATTGACTTTAAGCTTCCTACCTAGATATCAGTTATTGTAAAGTATCAGATAGATGGGGTATCAAAATATAATCTATTTTGCACCATACTAAATTAAAGTGATTTGGCGGTAAGGCTTTCTTTACCTGCACCCGATCGGTCATTCTACCGATTAACAGAAGCCCGAAGAAATTGAGTTTGTCCGGTTATTTGTAAGAGCAATGTACATTGTCGTTCCTATGGTTTTTATGACAACGAGCTCGTAAGGTTCAAGGAAGACCCATGTTGGTAGGTGTCAGTCGTTTTGCAATTATTCTGCCGTCGATTAGCAATAATTACATCCTGTGGTTCAAAGGTTCTAGGGAAATATTTATGGAGAAAGTTGACTACTTAGGTAACATCCGTTAGTGTCTTTGCTTATCTGTGTCTATTAATAAGCTGTCAAAAAATTTACAAATTGTGATGTAAATCGCTTGTCTAATAACAGCTTATTTTTTTACGTATGTTCAAATTATTGTTTTTATGATTTAGTATTATACTAAATCAGTGGATAGTGTTCGTGGTAAAATAAAATTTAATCCTACAAATAAAGTTATCATATTTCACAACTAAGCAAAACACTTTTGTTTTTAATTGACCAAATTTACCCCCAGTCCACAAAACCCTTCGGAGCTGAAAGAGCAGCGAACGAGTCCCTAGAGACGGTAAATATTATTTCCAAGTACACCTCAAGAGAAAATCACCTGTTTTGTTAAAAAATTCACAAACGTTCTTTTGGAATCTCCGAATTTGTTGACAGAAATATTTTGAATTTAATCTTTCGTTACTGTAGAATACTTCTTAATAGACATGTTCGACATACTTACTATGTTCGAAGAAAAGATATACGACTGAATACGATACATCCAATTAAATACGAGTGTTATAATTCATGTAAAATTTACGTATTCGGATAGAACGTGCAACAATCATACGTTTATCATATTACGTTTAAAGTAAAGTATTCGAGCATAAACAACTTTAAGGATTGCGTACGTACAATACTTTGTGTTCTTAAAGTTTTTTTTTTTTATAGTCGGCGAATTGATGCGCCAAGTGATGGTAACTATTTAGTTTCTTATATATATATATATATTGAAACTACGTCATGTAGTATAAGCTACTTCTCACACAGTCAAATTTGCGTACTGACTCGCTCACCCGTCATCTACCATTGTTAAGATATAAGAGAAGGAGAAATTTAGATAATAATCAATTATTATTTTTTGTTAGTCAAAGAAATTAAAATAAGCAAGGATAATCTAAATGAAACTTTCAAGGAGTTTAGGATACCGAATAAAACTAAACGTGAACTGATCTTCGTGTGGATCTAATTACAAAATTCAAATTGCATTTCGCTGGAGGTGAATACGGGTAATGCAACACTGTATCCTGGCCCGGCGCCAGCGACCGGCTGATGCATTTGCGACCTAGATCATTATATTGTAGCTCTATTTACTGATATGACTATTGAAAATAAAACGCTTTAATTATTTCAAAATATAGCGGAACTCAAAATTAGATCATCGATAACAACGTCACCCTTGAAAGAGCATGGCGTTTATTGGCCTGTGCGAATGTTATACTATATTTAAAATATTTAATTTGCTTAAATCAGTTCAAGTGTTTTTGATATCGATAGAAACTTATATGACAGAGGGGCTCATTGATCCAGTAGGCTAGGGATGTCAAGGTCTTGGGTTCAAATAAAATATTATTAGATTTTATTGCCGGGAAATTCTCAATAGGAGGCTGACATTTGAAATTTGGCAACGATAACATTTCGGTGTCTCGGCACGTCAAATGGTCCATTTTTCTTGCACATTAACCCTCGTGACAGATTGCCATCCCACCTGATTATCAGAATGCATCTCTGTTCGCGCATACCAATATACTAGTTTCCTATTAGTTTGGCCGCTGTAACCGAAATCGATCAGATGAACGTCACAAATTAGAAGATTCCATCAAAATTATAGTATCAAGTTTTAACAGCGAAAACAGAAATAAAAGTAACATTAATCCTTATTAATTTAATTGCGCTACCAAAACTGACTTACTCGAAGATATTACATATTATTGGTTTGTTGTTATACCAATTGTAGACACACAAATGACCCACACAAGACCCCATTACCGATGTTACATTGACTAATATTCATGATCTCACCTTTAATATTATTTCTACTCTGGTATCATTATTTAGTTCCTTTTTTTAAAACACTTTACAGGAACGATCTCATTCAATCTCGTGACCAGTACCGCCGACGATTTACATCTAAAGTGTACACATGTGCGCTCGTAACGCGTGTCGGAGTTTTATGATGCAGTTGCTCTTGTTATGATAATACTGTTTCGGCATTCTCTACCCCAAGCTCCGGTAATAAGATTAGTTTTTGAATGTATTAATAATAATGTGTAGCTTTGAGATACACCTTGAACGTGTAACATGAATAAAGTTATCTTTCCCTTTGCGGAGGCTTTTGTGAATATTGCTGTGACATACAATGTTGTATGTGCGCTAATCTAATTTTATAAGCTTAATATTCTGAGTGAAATAAATTATTATTTTCGTTTAAGATATTTGCGAATAGAAACAGCGACATTTTTATATAAACTAAGAAAGGCTGTTAGTCCACTAGCTAACCTGATGGTAAAGAGTCAATACAGCCGATAGACATAGGTAATATAAAGCATAGTCACTGTTTCAAACATCGTTAATCTGCCACCAACCACGATGCCTAAGATATTATATTCCTTAGACCTGTAATGATATTAACTCACTTGTATTTCCAACTTGAATACAGAAATACAAAGTACAGAAGCCTTTGATTATGAAATTACCGTATTTCTTATTAAAATAGAAGCCCCTTTTTCCCGTTTAAAAGTAAAGTAAAATAAGTGTCATAAAAAGCAAATAAAAGGCGTGAAAAATTTAACGTTAGAACAAAACAAAATTCATGACTAGTAATTTATTCGACTTCAGCGTCGAGGGAGCACGAAATAGCCTGATAATTCGCACGAGGTAACTTCAACTCGTGAAGTGGGACGCCATGCTTCATGTCGGAAAAAGGAAGTCGTCCCGCGGGAAGGGATTGGTGGGCTATTTCGTTTATTCATCTCCTATAAGCTCTTTAAAACTCATAATCTTTGATTTTAAAATTCAAGTGTCTGTTGCGACGATTCCTAAACTAAAGGCTACGGAACACTATGCAAGCTTCTTGCAAACATTTATTTAAATTCACCTATAGTGTGGGTGAGTCGAATCTTAAGTCGGTTCCACAAAACCGCTAAAATTTAGCACACATTTTCGGTTATTGTAACAATATAACCTAGTACAATGAAACATATTTTGATTTGAATTTAAAAATAATTGTTTTCAATTACAGCAGCAATACTGACTATTCACTGAAATCAACTTTAGACGCTGGTTTTTGAATTTATATAATGTTTTCAATAATATTAATATACCATAATAAGTAGTCGAGGTAAATTTATAAAACCAAATTTCCGACGACGCGACGTCAATTAATCCTTCCTCGGGCTAGGTTTCTATACCAAAATTCCGCAAATATTTTAATTATGTTAACTAATATATTTTAATCTCTTTTAATGTGTTTGAAAGTTGGCAAGGCTTTAAGCAAGTTAACAAGTTAAAATTTCAATTCATAAGTGACCGTGACAAGTTTACTTAATATTGATTTTAGTAAATAAATAGATATTTTATTAAATAAATAAAGTAAATTTGCAGCACCTTTTTGTATATTGGCTTTAAAGTGTTTCCAATAAAGTGCCGCGCCGATGTTTCAGTATTTAAATAAACCAACCATATCTCCCGGCGCCGTCCCAGCGCGACTCGACCGTTCGGATCTCGCAAATGTATCGGAATTAACCCATTCTATTTGTCGGCGCTTCTTTGGAAGAGATTGGCAAACGCCGTCTGTTTGCTTCACAAACGAATCCACAGCTTCTCGTCTATCCTTTAATGCAAAGCCGGCGTCGTCTGCAGGCTCTTTGTTACTAAATCAGCCGCTATGGAGTCAAAGCGGGGCTATTTATGAGGAAATCCTATTACATAAATATTTTAACCATTGATTTATCTAGCACATATCCTTTATCAGTTTGTCTTAAACAAGTTCTTGCTATTTTTAACAGTATTGGACACTCGTTAGAGTAACAGGTATTGTCCCACTGCTGGGCAATTGGTTCTTCTCTCCTGAAGGAAACCTGGACCTTTTTTCGTTATGCAGCTGCAATGCGGGTTTATGTTCATATTTGGCAAAATGATATGTGACATAAGCAGGATTTCTCCCATGACCACTCAGAATGAGATGAATATAACATAAATCAAGCATAAGAAAACTCAGACGTGCAAGCCTGGGCTTGAATCACGACTTAGATTCAAAAGTCTTAACCACTGCGCCACCTCGGCTCTCGAACTCGTTTGTATAAATATAATTATACCTCACTTTAGAATATCCAACAATATTAAAAATACTCGCCAAGTTAAGATGTTTTTAAATTCCCGCATATACACATTTTCAGGAAAAAACCATCCATCACCGCAGAGAATGTCTAAAATCTAATAAGGATTATTTTGAGTGTAGTATTCATCTCGTAGTATAATATTATTAAAGCGCGTGTCCCACATAAAAATTTGAACATCCTAATATAAACGTCATCTGTAAACAAGAATATTATCGTCGTAAAAAGGACTCTCTGCGATGGCAGTAGAAGTCGTTTTTGATTGGCTGTACGAAGTTTGCCTGGCTCGTCAAAGTGCGAGATTAGATCCGGAGAGCTAACATGGAGACATCTACACAGCCTCTTACCTAACTTTGAAGCTTAGGATGCTGCACATATTTTTTGCGGGAATTACTCCAAGACTTGGCAAGCGGAGAAGTGACTTGGCTCGTCTGTTGGTTCGGTTTTTGGTGGAGAGATATATTCTAAATTACAAATAACAAAGACAGACATTACAACATTTATATTTTATTATTAAAGTGTGCCTTTACATAAAAACGCCTCTCGGCTCAAAGTTCTTTTGTTAAAGATAAGAATTATTTCTTTACGTTTACGTCTTTACTTGGATTTTTTTATTTTTATAAATCCAAGTTTCTTAACAACTATAAAGTCTAGATCAACTGTTGTTTGGAAAGCACTTCGATTTTAGGGTATAAAAAAACTTATAAATATCAATTACTTTAATTTATTTTTAGTATGTAAAGGTCTATTTATATCTGAAATCATATATTATTATCAATGGTATATCTTTGTACAGATCGATGTGTGCGTACCACCCACATACTCGCAATTTTATCGCCAAACAGCGCTATATAAGGTGTTGCCATATTACGATAATAATGGTGAACGAACGCACACATTTTCAAGTTTTTACTTTACTTTTATATGAATCTAATCTTAAATGATGGGTTATTAGAGGCTGAATACTAATATTTAAATAAAGAATATTTTAAAATATTAATTCCACAAATAGTTTGCAAATAGAACAGATAACCGATGTAGCAGTTATTATTTTCAAACGAATGATACTCTTCAATATTAAAAACTAGAATCTGAAGCATTCAATAAATCGAATAGTAAATAAAATCGATTTTATTCGAATGATATTCAAGTCGGATGGAGTGAATCTGAAAGTACTCTCATTAAGTAATTAAATACGGTTGCGGCAATCATTACAGAGTGATGCTGAGAGCCATCTCGCTAATGGATTAGAGAGCAGAGCAACTTCACTGGATCATTCTTCGACTTTTGAATCGAACTACACGGATTATTTTTACTACAGCTACTCGTGCAACTCAAGACAGCTACAAGAATTTGTTTCGATGACATCAAATTAGTCTTTTATATTTTTAATCATATAAAATAGCTAAAATATTAATAATAAGACTACAGAGTCGACTCCACTGCAATCCAAAAGGTCCCAGGCTCGAATATTTGATCGAACAATTAAAGTAATTGTATTTTTCGGTTATGGAAGTTTTACGCTATCAGCGCAGAGTTCAAATACTTTACGTTACTACTTAAGTCTTCGGAACCTGGTAACGAATAAAATACTCTGAAGTACACAAATTAACTCTGAAGAACACTAGAATGAGTTTATAAAAAATAGATATCAGTCAAAAATATATAAATATTTTCAAAAATTCTTTAAAAAATATAAGTGAAGTCTCAGGTTAAATTGTATTGCAAAACATTTAAAGTCATATTATAACTTCAAAACTACTAATATAAATTACTCTGTAAACCAAATAAGACACAGAACTAAATGTGTAGAACGTACTTTAGCTGCTACGCCATGTCAAAGATCCGTTAAACGATACGCAAAGATAATGGCCGCAGTAAACGATACTACAAGTGTCGAAGTGTCCAAACAGGCGAGCATATCTCTAAGGCGGGAAGTTTGAAGAAAACATTGTTATTACGAACAAAGGGAAGCTGGCAACAAAGGAGTATATTGCTTTAACGAGACCTTTATCTTCTCCCTTAATATCTCATCTTATTTCTGGAACCAACGTCCATTTTATTGGACTAGTTCTTTAAGGTTAAAGTGGAATTTCTTCGATCTTAAAATTACGTTAGTATTTTAGTGAAATAATTTATTTGAGAGTACATCGATGGTGCTCCGGGGAAATCGGAAGCAAGACTCCAACTTGTCAAGAGCCGACAGATGCGACCGACTTCAACACTTCCTATAATAAGAGGAACTCACATCGCTTTCAGATCATTTGGAATGAATCCAAAACATTCCTTAGTGTCAAATGTATCGACTGCTGCGAATTGAATAAAATTTAAATAATTTTCTCGTTTATATTATTTTTATCAGTAAAGCAACAAATGTTCAATCTTGTGCTACATTTTCGTTGCGCAGATCGAAATTTGTTGTATGTCTAGAATGTACACGACCAATAATAATCGGCGCGTTAGGAAATTTTAATTATTATGTACATAGTCGATACTATGATTTGCAATAATTTAGTACGGTTTTGGTTTATCCTACAGGTTTTAGAATAGTAAATACAGGTTAACTCACGGTGGTGGATGAAGGAATTCATCGTCAGCAGGATATTATTTATTGATGGCGGTGTTTGTCTAGATTCGTCCATTTATATCGTAAAACCACCTCGGCTTTAGGTAAAACAAAAGAATAATTGATGAAAATACACTAGGCTTTGACCGCGATTGATGACATTGTAATACATGTTTTTTGTACTTATAAGCTTCACACAGACATAACTTGTGTCTGTGTGAAGCGTGAAAAATCGCCATGAAGGCGAAAAATCTATCATATTTTGTTTTGTCTTGTCTTAAGAGTCGCACGACTCATGAAGAAAAAATTAATACTATCGATGTTTGTTTCTGGTAACTCGTATCAATTGCAATGGAAAATAAAATGAATTTTAAATAAATTTAAAATATCAAACCTCTATTTATTATTAAATATAAAAAAAAATTAGTTGTTATGTATTTAGCAAGATGACAACAATTAAACAATTAAAATATCAAGCGAATCTCCAAGTTATCAGCAGCAGACGCGAGCTTGAGTCAAACGTTTCTAACAATGGAGACAAAACTTAGTTCCAACTTGTGAATACTTTAGATACTTTCTCTTAGTTAGCCCTGTGTATAGTATCATTGTGGAAACTTTGAACCTTAGTCTTGAATATACAGAAGATTAATCATCCTTTTTACAAAGGATTTTACTCAAGGACATCTTGTATTAATAATAATAACAAGTCTCGCTCAACACCTAATTCTCTGCGCTGTTTTGTAACGGTAAATAAGATGATGTGTTAAAAAAATAAAAATATAGGTATTAATCATGTTAAAATTGCTAGTTTAAAAAATATTTGTAATTTTTTACTATATATTTAAATATATGAGCAACAGATTATAGTAAGACGACCTCGTCTTAAGTTGTAACAGTTATTTTGTAAGTACATCCCATATATGTATATAGCCATAGCACTCAGTATGTACACTGGTTCCAATTCGTATTGTGTTCGGAATTCAGTACACCAGCAAAAACGTTTCCATGGACTGGCGTCAGCCGACAGCCGGCTATAAAAGTCGGCCGAAATATTTTTCTTGCCCTGTTATAATGTTAAAACATCTAACCAAAAATATTAGAATGGCGAGCGATCTAGCTAAAATTACCGGTGAGTTATATTATTATATTTTATTCAAACAAGCTCCGACTACTACAAGATAAAAGCTATGTTATGTATACTATTATTATAAATGTGAAAGTAACCATGTCATTCTGTCTGTTTCTCTTTCACGTTCAAACCACTGTAGTGATTTTTATGAAATTTGGCATGATATTTGAAGTGAGCTTGAACTCCAAGGAAAGAAATAGCACCTAAAACACTAGCAAAGCCGAGGGCGACAACTTTTTAGCATTTTTTTTTAGCATTAGCAGCCCGTAAATGTCCCACTGCTGGGATAAAGGCCTCCTCTCCTTTGAGGAGAAGGTTTGGAGCATATTCCACCACGTTGCTCCAATGCGGGTTGGCGGAATACACATGTGGCAGAATTTCGTTGAAATAAGACACATGCAGGTTTCCTCACGATGTTTTCCTTCACCGCCGAGCACGAGATGAATTATAAACACAAATTAAGCACATGAAATTTCAGTGGTGCCTGCCTGGGTTTGAACCCGAAATCATCGGCTAAGATGCACGCGTTCTAACCACTGGGCCATCGCGACAACTAGTAGACAATATTTTTAAGCTTTTTGCCTATAAATATAAATGTTCTATATTGCTTATTAGTCGCCTATAATCATAAGATCGTATTCTGACGATGCTGACGTTTAATAAGTGTTCAATAATAAACTTATCATGAATTCATATTTTTACAAGAATATTCTCTCAAAAAATAGGTAGCAACTCTTTAAAAGGCCTTTCACGAGTTTAAGAAATAATTTATTCATTTTTTTTTTTTACGAAATCGCCCACTCGGAACGTAACTTCCATTTTACAAATTTTATCTTTCATGGAAGTAATTACGGCTATAAATATCATCGTATAATTAAAAACGAAACCTAAACGTGGGTTTTGTGTTGCGTCCAGAGCAGACTCATAAATGTTGTCTTTGAAAATATATACCGTTTAAAACCTATCTTTACTGTAATAGAGTAGTTAGTGCGGTACACTTCGCTCCCTACAATAACCATCTCTTCCGTTTTAACGATACGGCGATCCATACAAAATCTTAAGAGCTGCTTAATGTCACTATTATCTTCCTCCGCTGGATATATACGTTGTAAAATTTAGTTGTAATATGCGTATTTGCTTTACACAAAGTTTGGACGAGAGACTAAAATAGTCTAATATATAAACAAACTGTTTTAAATCTGAATGACTTAGGAAATAAATAGTGGTATTTAATATTTATAGCTATTCACTTGATTATAAAGGTCTACTTATTGTAAGATAGATACTCATACATAGGAATACAAAAACAGAATTACAACCGATATAAGACACCCCAACGATTATGATAATATTAGTTTTGCTACTCGACTGCCTCTAAATACTGCTGTATTTGGAATGTATATGAAGTTAATATTTAAGTGAAATGATTATTCAATATTCAATGACGTGTAACTAAAGTTAAAATATGTTATTAAAACTTAAGAAAAAAGTAGGTAAAAATCGTATTAAATCTCACAAAAGGTGTTTTCTCCGAAAGTAGAACTTGAATTATTCAGAGGCTATCAAAGGAAGTCTAGAAATGACAAATGACAAAAAAAAAAAAACATTTTTATCGAGTAAGAAACATTTTCTACTTTTGTTAAAAAAAAGATATTTTTACGGTAGGCTTGATCTTTACGTATTTATCTCTAATGCCTACTTACTTACAAATGAAAACCGACGGCTAAAAATAATTATAAATAAATTGAATTATATTCCATCATGTGAATTAGCACAAGTATTTCAACAAGAGTTTCAAGAGCTACTCGACCCTTCCCAAGTGAAGGGTATCGGCAGTCGGATCGGGAAGATCAAACGTCACAGCTCAATAGACCATCTTACGCTCATACAAGTTCAGAAGCACGCAATCTTTTTGCTAGATATGGCGACGGTATCTCGGCTCAAAATGTCTCGGCGATCGGTTAGAAATTGTTTGTGACAGCTACGCTCCGGGCCGGGACACGACAGCTATTTGAATTTATCGAGATGAAGATTTACCTTAAGAATTGCTTCAAATTTAGTTTTATAACCAGTGACAACATCTGAATTTATTTACATCTGATGTTTATTATTACCAGATATAATTCACACAATGGTCATAAAAATGTGCTTAAAACTAGTACGTTTTTTGCTGTATACGCTTGGTAACAATAAATACTTTGATATTAATTAACTAGCGATTCGTCCCGATTTCGCGTGGGTGCAATTTAATAATAAAGAAAAAAAGAAGTGGCTTAGTAAGAAAATATTAAAAAGGTATGTTAATTCATTGTGGAGGAAATATCTTTACAAATAATCCTTTCACTCAAAAATCAAAATACACTTTATTCAAGTAAGCTTACAAACACGCTTGACTCGTCATTTTGCTGAACTAATATAGTTAAGTAACACCGGTTCGGAATGCAGATTCTACTGAGATGAAACTCAGTAGCTACTCGTATCCAACATTTAAAATACAAAGTTATGTACGTTAAATACAATTTATTATACATTTATTATATATCCGGTCTGAAAATCAACAAGTACCTACTAGCTCCACTCTTTTTTGTCATCATCAAGATTGTTTATCGTGTGTTAAATAATCAGCTTTATTTCAGTTATTTCAACCAATTATTTGAATTCATGAATCGGAAAAATTAAGTTACATAAGTAAATTTAAAATTACGTTATCATAGACTTTTTTGTGAGCCTTTTTAAGATTTACAATTTTCTAGTATTTCCTAAGGCTAAGTCAGCGCTAACGCTAACGAAAGCGAACTATTTTTAGGTAAAATATCGTCATAGTTGTACAAAATATTGAAGAATGATATACAAACTAACCTCGTTTATCGCTCTTTCTGTTAGTAAAAACCATATTGATATCCGTTCAGTGATTTAGAAGAAGAGATTTAAATACAGACAGTAAAATAAACCGTCTTTATCATTCAATACTATTCATAGAATTCCGATCTACAGATAATATAATTTTAAATTATCGTTAAATTAGAAAAGAAATAAGATGAATATGAGGCTTTAAAGCGGTTTAATGGAAGCAAAAGGAAACATACTCGTATGTCATAACAAAAAAGGCGAGAGAACAAGAGCAAACAAGTGATTGTGGAGAGAAAGTTTTCTGCACTATGGCTCCCACCGGTCTATTGTGCCTGATATGATATCGTCAAACATACTTCACAAGCTTCCACTGTTACAATGTTAAATGTCGAACGGGCAGCATCGACGGACGCTGTGTGTTTATTTCAATATAAAAATCGAGAAATGAAACATTAAAAATAGCATTGTTAAAATAAATAGTTTTATACACGCTGATAAGAATTTTAACATTAAAGGTTTCATTCAGTATTTTAATCAAACACGATGTTTTCAAAATAACACGACGGTTTGGTATAATTATGAGTAAGTTTCAGTGTAAAAATATTGTCATTTATTACCCCGCGAAAATAAGGAGGAAAAGAGGTATTATTGCGTTTGTGAGTTTGGAGTATTTTCTTTGAAATGCTTCCTAAAAATACATTTTCAAAATTGCAACTTTATAAAACTAGTTGCCCAAACTTTTTATTTAAAGTTCTTCGTACAGGGGGATATAACAGAGAAATGCGAACACGAATTTTGTTTTAGCTCCCTACATCCTGGATAACTGGATGTTTTTACCAAAACAACCGAATTTACTTTGTGCATACGACTCGTTTTCAGTTTTCTTTGTACTCGCAAAATTTTGTCAAAATATTCGTAAAGTCTAACACATTTCTATATATTATCATTGCCGTTTCATTTATTTATTTTTAAATCGAACCGTCCCATTTTTTACTCGCAACTTTTTTTAAGAGTTGCGCTTTGCGACTTTGTCTACGAGATATTTAGACATACTGGCATGTTCTTCTGCTCCTTAGGAGTCCGTATATATATAGAACATAGTTGTCACACAACTAGAAGTCGCCACCAAGGTTAGTTTTGTAGCGAATATCGAGTATTCAATTTTATATTCAATCTACTGCATCTATTTGTTGAGGTCGAAATTGAGTGTACTTTACTCGTAACTCAACTGAGCTTATAAATTCATTTCAATTCAATTCGGACAGCTACAGAGCAAGCACGCGTCGCCTTTCGCCGATTGATTTTATTATCTATGCATCATAAACCGTCTCCGGTTATTATATCAATTGTAAATAATGTATATTGATATAATAATATTAACGTAGAAGAAATATTCGAAGAAATTCTTTTGAAAAACGAATGTTTTACTGAGAATCAAAACATTTCTTAATAATAGGTTCTGGTTGTTTCGGGGAAATTCTAATCTAGTTACTGCCTTTATCGAGCGGATAATTTGATACGTTAAACCAATTATCTAAAAGAACTTCCAGTTCCTATTTGAGTTTATTATAAGTTACTTTTTAAAGCTATAAAATATATCATTTTCTTCAATAATATTGTCAAGGTTCATAACTTAAGAACCATTTAACATCTGCGATACTTTCATCCGCGCTATCTATTGATAATTTTTATAAAACAAGGAATTTAAACTTAATACCATAATAATATACTTATACAATATAATATACTGGTACTAGAATAAAAAGTACCGGAAGTAACGTAGAATTTATGAACGTTCTTCAAGAGACGTGCGGTAAGCGTCGCAATATCCCAGTAATTGAATCAACCGCCTCATTCAACATCCATTCAATATGTTGATTCAACATATCTATTGCTACGACGATCCACTCGTTGAAAGTTGGTAAAATTTAAACATGAACATGTTGAACAACGCCATGATATTTGTCAACTCACATTAAATCGATTCAACAGTTTGAAAAGTTAGTAGGCACAAAAAAATTAATCTTAAAATCTCAATCTTATTAAAATCTTAGAGGAAGAAATAAGCATGTCTTTTATCTACTTTATCTATTCGTGTGTAAATACACAAATGGTCCGCAAATTTAAATTATATTATTGCTAAATTATCCTTATGAACATCCAAGAAATATGTAGTAATGAACGCATATTTCCTCAGAGCCCCACACTTATCTTTTCTGCGTTTTCATATTAACGAGAAAAGTTGGCACAATAATGATTATGTTAAATATCAGGCGCTTAACTTAAAGTTGTGCCTTCTCCCGCCTCGCGCTCATTCCACAACTTTTTCTTTGGCGCTCATAAAACATTTCACGTCCCTTACATAAGTCGCTCTTACAGTTTAACTCACAGAGAGTATAGAACAAACGATTCTCAAACTTTCACTAATCCTTTCCCACGTGTGGGACTTGAAAATTTACTTAAAGTGTACTAATGTAATGTAATGGACATTATATTAGTCGTACTGGTCTTTCTTTAATATACCCGAAACGATAAAATGAGGTAAATGCTTACTTAACAAAAGTTAACGTAACCTTTAATTTCGAGGATATTAAAATTAAGTACAAGTAGAGGCCAGTAATTGGTTCTCCTTCACATCGAATCACGAGTGGTATAAACAGATAGCAAGTAAATACTCAGGGATTGCTTGCCTGATTTGAGACGGCAATCTCCGGTTAAGATCGTGTTCCGACACAGGCTTGGTATGTTATACTGCGCCATCTTGGCACATGGATATGAAAATATAAGTAATTGTTCATAATTATATGAACCCACACTGGGAACAGTAAGCGTGAATAGTTTAACATCAACTGTGTACAGGATGTATATTTTTTCATCATTGGAATGAAACTAAGCAGCTCCACTCCTAGTATTTGCATATATAGTGTATATAACTGAGTACAACGCATGGACGTTCCTTGAGCGGAGTGTTATTTTATGATTATTATCTTTTTTTATACGCTATGTTCGGGTTTAAGCCTCTATCGTAACCTTTTTTTATTTCGTCGGAAGATATCGGTCGATATATAATATAAGAGATATATTACTTTAATGAAATAGAACTAGCAATTTAATTGTAATTTTGATACAATTAAATGTTCCTTAATAATATAACAGCATATCACATACATAATACAGCATATTAATTATTGCAACGGTTTTCAGTCTACAATACAACTAATATGTCGCCGTTACATGATATACGAGTATACTGTAAACGGTGAACGGTGTTCACGGAGAACGGTGATTCAACTAACAATAAAAGGTTTAAAATTTCCATAGCTTATAATCTTTCCGTAAAATTTCCGTAAATTTACTTCGATGGATTATTAATAATGTTTTAAATTGGCTTTAAAGCAATATAGGTTCGACACTTTACAATCTTGCGAGATAGATTATAATCTAACAGTATTTACAAAGTTACTGTGACATATATATATATATATATATATATATATATATATATATATATATATATATATATACTTTTACGTCAAAATATATTGACACTAAAAAGAATGTGTATTCGCAACAATATTGATTATATTTATGAAACAGTTTTGTAACACGAGCAGTAAATATAACCCTATAACAACAAGTTACCGACTTCACAGGGCTATTACGTCCTTCCTATTTCAAGGATCGATCTCATTGGTAATGCTTTTACGTTCATACTTTACCATTGTCAAGTAATAAAATGAATCATTAAAACCAGAGCTTATTAATTTAAACAAGTGGGAAAATTCATTCCCATTTCATTGAATAGTTTTAAAACTAACTTACTTGCTACGCACAGCCTTTAGCGGTCGATCTAAAATGATCATGACATTCTGCCAAAGAGTTTTATAAGTAACGGTGAGTTCTAAAAATATTTTTTTTAGAAAATTCACATGCTTAAGTTCAAGTTAAAAATATGAGAATCGGTATAAGCATATGTTTATCAGTAAATAATATTAATATTGAAAACGTGAGATACTAATGAGAAGAAATAAATTCGGTTTTTCGATTGTACTAGAATATCGATATTTTTTAAGTTAGAAATATTAAATAAATCTTTAGACTTTCGCTCATTAATAAATGTCAGTTATATCAGCTTTTAAGAGAAAATATTCTGTATGCGAGATAAATAGGATATAAAAGGGTACCCATGATCAACATATTCGAAGCTAGCCATTTAAAATCCGTGTTTAGGCTATTTATAAAGCTGCGTAAGTGTTTTCAGTCAGTGGTTGCATATTCGTAGAAAAAGTTAGTATCAATTTTTAAACATTTAAATTTAACCAAACCAAATTTGTTCGACCAGAAGTTTTAACCACTTATTGGTAGGCAGCTTCGTAACACTAAGTGTTATAATATATTAACAGGCCTTATAGATTTCGGTATATCTTTAACTGTATCCTTAGCAGTCTAAGGATACAGTTAAAGATATACCGAATACATAATACTGTAGTTAAATGTTACTAAAAACAAAAGTTAAATTGAATTACCTTCGGACATCAATCTATATAGGATATTACTTAAGAGATCAACCTTCACTTACAACTCCATGTTTCATCAGGTAGTTTGAGTAGTATTTATTTTGCAAACAAGCAGTTTCCAAGTCGATAAATTATTAAAAATAACAAAATACCTCTTTGATATCGACTGGGAACTTTTGCTTGACCTAGATTATTACAACAGTCGTTGAGGCCTAACAATCTACTCAGTGCAAACAAATAAATAAGTTTGGTAACAAATCTACAATTTCATCTAGACCGGAAAATATTCTATTCAAAACAAATTTATTGGTTAAGATATTCAGTAAAAAGTTTATGAAGTAATGTATGATGTCAAAGTAATTCCAAATGTATTCCTGATGGTAAGTGGTCATCACTGTCCATAGACAGTGCCACTGTGAGAAATTCTAACTGTTTCTCAAATCATTAACGCTAACCTTGGAAGATGTTATGTCAATGTCAAACAGCAATAATAATAATAATCATTTATGTAGTTACTATTACTCTGTTAATTATCTTTATGTATAAAAGCGAAATACCACTCACTGATTATTAATCAACGAAATCTCAGAAACAATAACTACTACAAACTTGAAATTTGGCAGGAACGTTCCCTACAGGAAACGTACAAACATCCGCTAAGAACGGATTTTTTTAGAAGAAATTTGAAAATAGAAATTTGGTTAAAAGTTTGTGTTTTATGAATTCCTCGTAGGTAAAGCCGCAGGTTCAACTAGTTAACTTATATAACTACAATCACTATCACTCCACTAAATAGAGTTAGTCACTATTTTGTGGGACTATAGATACGGTTACTTTCATGTGATGGGTAGGCGGACGGTAGGCGAACAAATAGTCCAACAGAGGTAAGTGGTCACCACGTAGTGATGGATATTCAATTTCACTTGTTGCATTACAAATGCTCCAAGCACTGGATTACTTACCTTTCAAATTTGAACACAACAATAAGCGTTTGGTGGTAGAATTTCCAATGAGTGGATGGTATCTACCCAGATGGGCTTGCACCACAAAAACATATAAAAAATGGATATTTTTGAATTTTAAGTGTTTCGAAATACTTTTACTGATTGAATTTCGGTCAACTATAAATTCATATAGTTTTAAATGCAACCAGCGAATCCTATCCTCTACTAAGAATTTATCTACCCCGAGAACTTAACGCAGGACGTTTGGGGTAGAGCGTTATGAGTTGGCCACAATACCAACGGCTACTAATAAATAAGAAGCCCAAAGCATAATGCAGTAAGCATAAAGTATTAATATTCCGAAGCCATTCATTGGCTAACAAATTCCACATTTCGTCGCTTTGTAAACCGACAAAATCAGCTTGTATGCTCTTACACGTCGGAGTCAGTGGAGTGTTTAATCGCATGCACGACTGGTTGCTTGTAATCATTCAAGCGGATAATCTCTAATATGTTTTAATATTCGAACCCGATGTTTGCGAATTCGGGGCCATGAAAATTGGAAATTTTACCGATTGAACATTCTACGATACGGACTTTATTAGACAGATAAAATATTGGGTTTCACGTGCCGGATATACTTTATTCGATTCGTTTCGATAACAATTATCTTATCCGCCTTCGGATCGCCTAACATCAAGTGATTAGAGGATTTAAATTATTAAAAATTGGTTATTTATTTTATATTATATTATTTTTTATTTGAGCATCGTGATATTTAGGAGCAGTTGTGATATCGTGATATTTGGTCATTTTATTTACACAGAGGAGACTTTCCACGGGAATGTTGTGCCATAGGATCGTTTGCACGGTCTATTCCGGGAGCCGCCAGTATGTATTTATTCGTTAGAACTAGCCGTTTCACAATTTAAGTCCAAAATAAATATTGAAACAAAAAAATCACATATACACATATGTATATGTGTGTGTGTATATAAGTGTCGGTACAACTAATTTAATTTCGCTGTTAAGTAAAATTAAATCATATTTGTGATTTTATTTTTGAAATGTTAAGATCGTTATGAAAAACGTCGCTATCATTGCTGTTAAGGCTATCGTTTGTCTGCAAGCCAGTTTGGCATGGTTTGTGTGACACATCACGTCATCCTATCGATATGGCCGGCAAGCACTCAGCATTATTGACCATGCCAACGAGGTAACTGGAAGAGGTCATTGGATTGCACCTGCCTGTCTTTTCGGCCTTAAGTTAAGCCAACCTTAAAATTGAAATAACTTTAATACCAGCTATAGTGTCAAAGATTGTTTTAAATCAGTTCGATGATACTGCTAATGGTGAAAATAACTTTGAATATTCTAATATCTAAATAATTGACCTGAAGAATTTCAGCAACTGTAACTCATACGGCTCAAAAGACAATAAAGAACTTATTTAGTAGTAAATAGTAATAAAAATATCTTAAACCATTTCTTGTCTGGCTAACATTAGTAATAAATTCATTACAATACTACGTATTTAGATAAAGTTTACTGGTTATACAGTATTGACTTAGGACTAATATATAAACATAATATTATAATTTTGACGATAAACGTTAAACCAGATGGCTTAATATAGTATGAGAAAAAGATTGATCTAAGCAGTATTCAATATTGCAATATTCCCAAACGAAAAGGTACCATTGTAGCTAAGAATAATCATTCACGGCTTGAATACGTGTGCATGTATATCAGTCCATGTATTTTTGTTGCATAAGAAAACATTTTAGTTGTTTAGCTCACCTACTAATAACCATTAACGTTTCTTATTGTGACATTTAATTTTGTCGTGCCATAAAGTTTTTAAATAACTGCATATAATCCATTGTTTAATTTATAAATGTTTTGCTTTATTAGTACTACAATTCTTTCGATATTTATTCGATTACTCAGTAATTGTTAAATATACAAACGGATACCTATTACACCTTTACACGCTGAAATCACTGAGGCGTCTAATCGTATACTCGATTGATCGTTCGTAATCTCTCAAGCGCGAAATCTCTAATATGTTTTAATATCGCGGCCTGTTTACGAACCGGATACTATTATTTTTGAATATTGGGCGAAGGGAACGGCGCGGATAAATATTTGCTGGTGTATTATCATCTAAATTGCTCTAATGTACAGTTTGTGAGACGAGCAACGGGTAAACATATCGAATGTTTACTCCTTCTGGGTCGTGTGTTATGTACACCTCCGTGAGCCAAACGTAATGCGATATGTGTAGCTAATGTATTAAGGTGAATAAGGCTAAATTATCTTTCGTTTATTTGATGATTTCTTACAACTAGACCTCAAGATAACATGTTGCGGTTCAATAAAAAGTGTTAGTGTAATATTACGTAAAATAAACTTTAGTACAATAATGAAGTCGAATGTTTATTTTTTGGAAACGCACGATTTTCAGTCGCCGTATTTGTCGATATTATTGATCACAAATATTTAAAACTAGCTGTGCCCGTGACTTCATGCGCGTTTGAATTTGGAGATGTGATGGTACCTATTTCTGTGGGCGGTGGTGACCACTTATCATAAGGCGGCCTATTTGCCACTCCACCATTCTCATTGAAATGAGAAACTTTGTAGCTAATGACAACAGATAAGCTTACTATGTAATTGTTGTTATAAAAGGTCGAATACATATAAATAAATTGTTCTTGATGCCAAAGCAAATAATTTAAAGGAACAGATCAATGGTCAGCGATTTGGCTCCAAAGTTAATAGCAGATAATTATCAAGATGGCAGATCGCCAACGCCATTCTTCCCACGATCAGCTAATGGTTCGTAGACGATGTGGCCCTCGTGCCGGCGTTCGTACAACTCTCGTCCGTTGCGTATTATAAATTACATTGCTCCAATATGGGCACGTGGCAGAAATTCATCCGGCTGATATGAGTTTCCTTACGATGGTTTTCTTTACCTTCGAACACGATAAAAATTAACACAAATAAACCACCGAATCCGTTATCTTTGGTTCAGATCATGTGTCATCCCGCCACTGAGACATATAAATTTTGCTATGTATTGTGTATTTATAATATTGTATTACAAACAATTCTACAATAATTTTGCAAGTATAACGACTTATCTTTATGAAGCTCCAATTAGCCTAGTTGAGTTACATCACTTGCAGTGTAATCCTCAACACGGAGTAACAAACGACCCTTTGCTGAGCTCTGAGCAGTGCATCTTCGTACTGGATCAATGAGCAGAGTCACGGCTCATTGGGTAGTGGCAACGAGACGCAGGCGCCCGGGGAGTACTTATCGAATTACTGGCAGGATTGCACTATTCACAGAATTATTAGTTTATCCAGGAACCTTAACCCAATAGACTAATTAATTAACGTAACTTGCTATTAATGTTAGAGTAATTGTAATCAACAAAAATAGGTTAACAGTGTTTTGTTAACGACTGCGTCTCCAATTAGTATTTTCTCTTAATGAAATTTGTAAATAAGTAATAATATTTATGTCACCTGTTTTTGTATGTATCTACTGTAACAATATAATTTGATTAATATTTAATTTTATTTTATTGACAAATTATTTTTTGTCAATACAATAAAATTTTTGTTTTATTGCTTGGAATTACTATTCCAAACTTCTTTATCATCTGTATAATGTCACGATATTATATAGATGAGTAATATGTGTTTATTTTTTTTGTAACAATTGATTTAATTTTTTTACTTGACAAAGGAAAAAATGCTGACTTACTTTTTAAATAGAACAAAATCCTTATTCTATTTTGTATTAATGTTTATTCGTACATTGATTAAAAAGGGCCTTCATAAAGATACATTTAAATTTTCTAATTTCGTAACAATTATTGTTATTTCAAAAAATCATAATTATTTTGACACAATAATGCAACGAATATTTTTTTTCTAATTAATTAAAAAAATATATCATTCACTTTAATTTTGTAACATCTAATACATGTGATTTAAATACCATAGCTGTTTCCTATAATAATAAATACATTTATAATCGTATCAATATTATGTATCTTTGTTTCTCTACTTTTGTCATTTCTGTTCGTATTCCTGAGAATAAACAAATGAATAAAATGATGTTTAGTTACGCGTAAGATGTGTTATTAGGAGTTGATTAATATAATAATATGTTTTCTTTGTCCGTTGATAGTATATATTACAATGAAAAGTGTGTTCTAGATGGAAAATAAATAAATAAATATTTTTCCTGATATGAAATTCAAACAATGTTTTTTTTTTAATATTATTTATAAAAGTATTTGAAAACATGCAATATTTCAATCAACTGTCAAGGTAGCGAGCGTTTAATATCTTGAACTATGCAGCGAACGAGCTGAAAGTGGAACAAAGTAATAAAAGTGCACAAAGACCTTTGAAAACTCTTGTTTAGTGTTAAATATCCAGATCTTTTTTAAACAAAGGGAACGAGGTGGAAAGCAGGTATTCTTATTGTTTCACTCACAGTCGAAGTTATTGCGGCTGCGGGCAAGTTTTC
The DNA here is from genome assembly GCF_905147765.1 of Vanessa atalanta. NCBI lineage: Eukaryota > Metazoa > Arthropoda > Insecta > Lepidoptera > Nymphalidae > Vanessa > Vanessa atalanta. The sequence continues at coordinate 232,692 of NC_061873.1, forward strand.
AATGTGGAGGGTAATTGGATTCGCCCGCGCTAACTGCTTGAGCGTCTGATATGAAATGTGTCACGCCCTCACCGCTTTCGCCGCGATCATTTTTGCACGATAACCACACTTTGATTAGTTTTCAACCGGTTAAAAAAAGAATTTTCACAATTCCCATTTAGAGCTACGTACTTCGAGCAGCTAGTGAATCAGATAGCAACCGTGATTTATGTTCAGATTTAAGTAATAATTATCTCAAACACGTGTCTTTGTAAATCAAGATAACACGTTGGAGGGCCTTGTGCAGACCCGAAGTCGCGATTGCTGCGTTCCAATTGAATGGTCCAGTGTAATTAGAGACACAATAGACAGAACATTGTAGATTTCGTGGTCGGAGACGATATGACGCTTCAGATCGAAGTTAATATGTCTAGAATGCTAAATTTAGGTAACATTTATCACTATTAAACTCATTTACCTCTTTACTGTTTTTATAAAATTAAAAAAATATATGCACAATAAATAAAAGTATATTTAAATATTCTTAATTTATTTTTATAAGTTTTATTTAATTCTACGTATCTTCTTTTATTATATACTATGTATACTTCTTTATATCTAGCTTCGTTCTTGAAAATGTTTAAATATTAATTGATGTGATTTCGTCAAAACGTTTACCCATAGCCGTTCAAAAACTCGACTAAAATATAAAGGAGATTAATATGTTTAAAAAACAAGCACGTCGACGCAAACGTCGCAACGCATCAATCATCAAGGGCGGACCTTTTCAGAATCAATCACGCACAAAATGTAACCAGCCAGAGGCTTGTTTGAGGCAGATGTAGACGAGGAGAGGGTAAATAACTTACGAAACTTACTAAGGGCGATGTTGTCTGGTATTGATGAAAATTTAAAAACACATGTTGTGCTTATCTTTATGTCGAAAACACTTCTGAATCATATACTATATCAAGGTAATTGAATATTCGCAGGGAAGAAGAGGAAGGTGAAGAAAAATAAAGTTCGAAAGATTTTCTATTGCATAAATAAATAAGTAAATGTTTGCCAATAGTCATTATCCACACGTGCAGGTTTTTCTCACCGAAGATCTCGAAGATGATTTATAAATACAAATCAATCGAAAAATCAGTGGACTTTGTCCGGATTGGAAAACACCGTCTTTAATAATATTCTCGGTATTCAATCTACTGAGCCACCTCGGCTCTTGTTATGAAGCTTTGATGTATCAAATATTATTTATTCTTTTTTTATTCCCGCCAGTTGCTAACAACAGCAACAAAGAATGTTGCTTATAGTTTCCCTTATTATGGGCAAAGTTGGTGCGGTCTGGCTGCGGCAAGTTTTCAATGAGCGTTGCGATAATTGGATTCAGTCGTGCGACGCTGACGCCGACGCTAACTGCATGAGTGTCTGTTAGGAAAAACGTTTACGTCCGTACGATCATTTTTTGATTAGCAAAGCGAGCAAAGATTTTATAACTCGCGTCTATCCTTCGCAAAAGGGTCCGAAAACTAATTAGTGATTGAATTTTTTAGCTGTCTGATAATACAAAAGAAATTTAGTCTCCTGTTGAACGCAATTTGTTGTTGTATTTGTACGTTGAAATTGATTTAGCCGAGAAAAGTTTTGCAAGACAATATGATATGCAAAGTATAATGATTATTAAATAACTTTTTCACAAAAAATAAAAACAATTTTATGAAAATATTATTATATCAAACTACTAACTTTGAAAGTCAAAGTCTAAAGGCTATTTACATATAGGTACGTACGTTCGGCGTGACAAATATCAAACTATCGATGGATTTCAGTATCCTTTTAAACATTTCCTAGTGCCAGTAATTAATTCTGCGCAGCGTTTTGCGGCAACTCGGGGCGACTTTCGCTGCTGTCAGCGCACAGATGAGTTCGCTTAGTTTAACTCAACTTATATGAGAAAGTTTTGAAGTCGCATTTGAGAGAAGTTACATTAACGCTTTACAATGTCGATATACGTCATTACGAGTGTATTTTTCAGATGAAACAATTCATCGAGTAGTTTAATTAGGCAATTCCTTTACTCTAAATGCTGATAATTTGGACAAATTATATGCTATTATTGACCTTCCTTTTAAAACTACTATATTATGAACATAATTCGCTTCGCTAACTTTGACGTTAACATATTTATCATAAATAAGTATTTAATATGCAAATCACATATCAAGACTTGATTCAAAATCTTTCCAACGTTAAAGAGTGCAAATGTATGTTTACTTTTAATTCAGAGTACGTAAAACCGAGACAATGAATTGGTTTATTCAGGTCCCGACTGTATTCGTTGTATCCGATTGGAAATTAACTTTCGGTATTGCATCGAATTTAATGGTTCACCGAAAAGATCGATTACATCGATATGAAATATACGCCGGGGCATCCCGCGGTATCGATAGCTGTTGCTGGCCTACTGCCAACCGGCGTCTATCATCGCCTGTAATTACCGCCTAAGTGCGGGCTCACTGCGCCGGATTCATTACATAACGCGCAATATATTGCGCCGTCGACAGCTGCGTGCTTGCGCAGCGCTGGTGGGCGCCAGGCGATGTATTATTTTGCGGGTGATTCTATCGTTTTAGTTTTTAAGTAGTCGTTTTACTCCTAGATTGGGAAGCTACTTAACACGGAATCAACGTCTTGCCCTATATAGGCTTTAGTTTTGCTTTTGATCGTTGAAGTAACACTGAATAAACTTCGCTTCTTTACTAAAATCTTAAGGTAAATTATTTTTGTAAGAAAAGAAATGAAACACGGCGAAGTGCTCGATCGTAAAATTACGAAAAGTAAGAGACTTCAATAATTATTGATATAACCGTATTACCCTCATTTTGTAAACATAAAAATTGTTACTGATACCTATAAAAATACCTGCTGTTGACAATTTTTTTGTACAAATGTTAATAGCCCTAACCACGATCGTTAGGAAAATACGTCGGACTGTTTATCACAAAAATAATTTATAAAAAAAATCTGATGTAATACGAAAGTTCTATATTAATCAGATTCGTAATTTTTGTAAGCAACAAAAACTCAAAAAAATACCTATTTTTAATACAAGTATAGTGGAAATTTTATGTTATGATTAAATTAAGCAAGCATATTAAATACGAGACTCAATCCACTGCGAATATCTGCGTGCACATTATAGATAATATCCAGCAGGTGTTATACAGAGTGAGCCCATTCAGAGTCTATTCAAATTGGCTCAAATAAAAGTGTTATCACATCGATTTTCGATTTCCCTACATCCTGGTATCCTATAGTGCTTACTAACAGGCACGCTGGCTATACGCCAGTCTTTTTGCCATTGCCATAATCGTGGATGTGATATTCATGATTATTATCGTCTAAAATATTGTGAACTCACATTAAAATAATAATAATATTCGTCCATTTGCTATCTAATTAGATTGGAACCATATCATGCCTAGCTACCATAGCATGCGAGCTCCCATTTAAAGCTTATGACAGGAATTTATTGTTTCATTGCAGATTTTGTAAATCAAAATCAAATATCAGATGAAATAGAAGAGGCTCTATTTTTTACCGACAAACATTTTTTTTTATGGCATTGGTTGGCGGACGAGTATATGGTAAGTGGTCTTCAACGCCCATAGACAAAAGCGCTTTAAGATATATTAACCATTCCTTACATCATCTATGCACCACTAACCTTGGGAGCTAAGATGTTATGTCCCTTGTGCCTGTGATTACACTGGCTCACTCTCCCTTCTAACCGGAACACAACAATACAGAATACTGTTATTGGGCGGTAGAATATCTGATGAGTGGGTGGTACCTAACCAGACGGGCTTGCACAAAGCCTTACCACTAAGTAAACTCGTGAGATATGTACTCGAAAATACTCTGTATTACTATGTTATGGTATAAATTAATTGTGTGTGACTTAGTGTAATTAGAGATAAGAGACGTAACATTTCCAATTCTTAGGTTGGTGATCTTATGACAATGTTCGAATTAGTTTATATTCCTTATGGTACTATTGTCTATGAATTATAGTGACGAGTTATCTTCAGGTAGCCAACAATTACAGTATTTAGAAGCTACAACTTACCGTTATTCTTTTAAGTTGTCGTTTGCCTTTGTACCATGAAATGGCAGCAGGAGGGCGACTGCCGGCTGACTCGCAGGCCACTTCGTACCTCCGTTCTGCTGTGAGCACACCGCCCTCTCCCGTTTCAGACGGCTTTTTGATCTCCACCGTCAGTGGTCGTACTGAGGAATAATGCAATTATTAATATCTAGTTATAAATTAAGTCATAACTATTGTTAAAAATAAAATATTTACATAATGCAATGTGGAAAACATGGTACTGGACAAAATAGTACACTTAAATGTGTTTTTAAAATTGAAGAGTTCTTTTGAATATTTGTTCATTCTATGCACACTCACAAATTCATTTACATCTAAATTTTTATCTTCATTTACTTACAGAACATATCCAGCACTAGTGACACTTCTTTCGGCGGCACTAGATGTGAGTTGGCCGCTTGACACGTGAACACCGCGGCGTAGTCCGCGCGTCGTATCGCCGGCCAAAGTAGTCTATTTTCTATTACATCTCCCGTATTGTGTTCGTATTCTTCGTCTACGAGCACTCCATTTACAAGCCACCTTACGGATGGTTCGGGGCGACCTGCAAAAAATGATTTTTTTAAACATCTTCATGTTAGTGGGTCAATTTCTGTCAATTATAAATATTTGCACAGTCAATAAGGAATATTAACCGTTTCTAATGCGCTGCAAAAATGAGATGTTCTGTTCCACGTGCCTGTGCACTGGCCTATTAAGGCATGGTAGATATTATTATTGTTTAACTGTATACTATAATACGATAAGCGGACGGTAGCCACCTTATCGGGCTTACAAAAACCCCTTTAAATAGCATACATTAGTAATATTCTAAACAAATTTAAATTAATTTCACGTGGCATCGTTTTGACATATTTAAATTTAGAATTTTATGTTCCATACTATGACATAGCTAGTTAAATATATAAACAATTAATAAACCCATGGTATGTTGATAATTCCAAAATAATGTTTCATACAGCTCAATTATTTTTTTAAATTCTTAAAGATTTTTGGAATTAAAAAATGTGAAAATAAGGTAATATTAACGCTCATTAAAACTGTTTCGCTGCGCGTGGATTAATTACGAATCAACGGCAGTATGAGTTGACTAAAGGCGGCATTTAAAATTCAGAATAAGGTCGAGTATAGTTCTAATTAATTTAATTTGCAATGAACTATGACTGTTTATTTATTCTTCGCTCATTTTACTCTCTGAATGTGTTCACTAGGATACTAAAATAAAATGTATTTCTTTAAAAAAATCTCGATTTTATTCGAACAAAACTCGTTACGGCAATTCGCTAAAAAATAAACACCATGTATAAATGTTGTATTGCGAAATTTATTTTTAACCGCGGAGAATTAATTAAGCAGCTTAATTGCGCAATTCATTTCAACAGCCAAATGTCCTTCTAGTTTAACAAGAGATGTGTCTTGAGCACTTTGACAAAATCTTCCCAAGACACTCGCATGCAAGTTTTCGTCCCCTAAAACGCTTTATCTTAGCTACAGTGCCATCCAACGGAGCACTTTGTTCAAATTAAATTACTAGTTGTATACCGAGTGCGTCCAATCTAATTCCGAGTGTCAATGGATTCAATTTGGATTTGTGTTGAACGTCCTCCAGTAGCTGGCATGCATCTATTCATGAAGCACGCAGCCCGCTGAGCCGCCGGCTTATGTTTCCAGCTCCGAACTCCCTCTTGTAAGTGGTTTGTTTACGTGCATATAATTACGCATAATGCAGCTACAATTTCGATGATGTAAATTGCATTTGAGCTAATCCGTTAACCGAACGTAACTGTCATATATTATAAAGCAAAAGCGAAACGCTTTATTCGATGCGGTTCGTTAAATTTTCGGTAACGTACAATTGTACACGTATGAAATTTATATCAATAATATTTACAAAGATACCGTATGAGATTTTTAATCTCTGTATGTATGAACAAAAGCGGGGCTAATACACTCGTATACTGATGTGTATAAAGTTCTTTAGATAAATTTCTGGTAAACCACAGCGCAGGAGACTATCGTATCAGCTTATCCGGCACGACTACAAAGAGTTTAAGTGCAGGACCAATGATTGTATGTACGGATGTGAATGTACGGAAAGTCAGAAATCAGTCAGAAGTCAGTCAGAAATCATCACCGTTTCTATAATAAAATTACGCAGACATTTTTAACTTTGCCGTTTCATTGATTCAAGTCATTTGTAAAAAATACATTGGTAAAGAAGGCATATTATTCGATACAAGATTATATTGATTATAAAAATGCGTGAAGTTAATGTTTCTGGACTTCCAAACAGGAGAGGAAGTACAATAGTATAACACATATTATATTATTGTATTTAACTAATATGACTGTATTTTTAGATGTTGCAAAAGAGTAACTCCTGAGTTTCTTGCCGGTTCTTCTCGGTAGAATCTACATTCAGAACCGGTGGTAACTTTACTTAAAATAGTTTGTTAAATGACGATTCAAAAGTGCTTGTAAAAGCCTACTTGAATAACGTATATTTTGATCAGTCATTGGACACTTTAGAATCACTCTTCAATATTCCGGTTAATGATTCGAAGCCAGGACTCGGGTAAATATTTACTGAATGTCTATATCTTATAGCATATTAAACATTTATTATAATTATGTTAAGTCGTAGCAGAAAAGTAGGATTAACGATAAGCGCTATTAATTTCATAAATTTATTTAAGTCCCGTTAGTAATATATGCTTTAAACTTTATCACGATACAAATCCGGTTATCATTAGCAACGAGTTATGTACTCTCATTGTCAATATAGAATGATCGAAATGAGCAAAAGTTATAATTTGTAGATGTACTCTTTGGTCCGAGTGAGGGTTACCAGTTTTAATGAGTTTGTAGGGCTTCTCGACTCTATTCTAATTATGTTTAAAAGGCGATTGTATCGGAGTTTGAGAACATTCTTGTTGAAACAATTAGGTGATTTTGAATTCTAAGTGACTACATCTTTAATAGAATTTCTTTGGACCGTATAATTAATTCTGTTATTTTATGTAACTGCAATGAAGTTTCATGTTACGTATACATAAATATTATTATTACGATTTAGAGTAATTCTATTATATTTCTTGTTGTGATCACAAACGGCTTAAGTAGCTTAGATTCAATAGAATGTAATGATAGTAATGTCTCAAGGGAGTCACTGCGCCATATACAATATTATAATACATTTCTGTTTCCTCAGACATATTCTCTTTTCTTACAATTTTATAATCGATTAGGATGTAAATCTGATACGGCGATATTTAAGAGCTATTAAGATTTTTTCAGACACAACCCAATGATATTTACAGGCCTAACTCGAAATTCAATCTCAAATTCCAACCTTGTATCGTGGCCAATACGTCAACGTTAAAATGTTAATATTTTACTTTTACTTGCTATTGTTAGTAATCATGGAAAACGTTCCACAAAATTACTATAATATCCCTAACGCAAACTGCGGTTCCTTCGACTATTTAGCTTTGTATATATTAAGATTTAGTTGGAAGAAATTCAAGTTGCAATATAACCGTATAATAGAGTTCATTTTTCGTATTTGCGTTTTAAATCGAAACCAATGTTTACATTCAATTAAATTAGCATTGAAAATACATTAACGAGAAACGCTGTAACTTCTATTAAATTGATGTAAAGCAAATAGAAAATATTTCATCGTATCAGTCCGTCAGTGGGACCCGTTGGGCTGCATACTTTATTCTTCTTAAATATATGATTTAAAGCTTACTCCACGCTGCTCCTACCCAGTATGGTTATCCACCAAGTATGATACAATTTCACACGTAACGTGCAGGCTTTACTTAGTTGGAATTAATCTTAGGATTCCTTTATTTACCTATTCTTTTTTAGTTATTCTAGTCAGCCGAAGAATAAGTAAGGAATGAGTGGTGCCCACTCAGACTACTATACAAGAATGACCTACCACAGCATAGTCATTTAGCAGTTTCAGTGACCGCGTCGCGAGATTTATTTGACCCGATTGGTATAAAGACACAGACTTCACGCAAATCACTGATAATAATTACTAGATTCTGGAATAACTAGCGTCGATGATTATACATTAACAAATTGATTAGCAGCTTCGCTTTAGCCTTTTCATAATTGCGAATAAAGCGGGTCACGTAGCTCCTCCGGTGCTCCGGGTACGGCCTAATTTCACCTACAGCCAGAACACGCGAAATTTGTTTCTATGTACAAGACTATAAATCGTATTTTGCAAACAGTTCTCTCTACCAGGCTGATAAACAACAGCAGTGCTTATTTAAATTAGATTTCGGCGTTAGCGCGAACACGCTGCTGAAATAATGAAATCCTTGTTGATATTTTATTCAATCAGACGTTTGTTGGAATGATAAATAAAATGTTTTTAGTTTATGTAATGTGTTGACCGATAGTTGTAAACAAAAACAGACTACAATTAACAAAGTGCAGTATTGTGCTGGTTATAATACATACACACTATTAGGTTGTTTTTATTATTTATCTTGTTTGAAATGTCCTCCAGACTAATTACCACCACGTCAGCTATTCTCGACAAAGAACTGATTACATAGAAGATTGCACAGGTGTGGGAGCAAACATAGATGAACTATCCAATAGTTAGTAATATAAATGTTTCGAATACGCTTTGTTATATATTAAATTTACGCCTACTAATGATGAACACTACGTGTCTAGTTTGATTTCCTCGAAGGGACGGCCGCATAATCTACAAAATTACAGGAACATGAATATTCGACCCGAGTGACGGAAATGTAGATGAGGACACGAGCAACAGGCGACCCCCTAACGACTGGCCTAAAGAGGGGCTCCAACTAAGACCCCATCATTAGAAAGGCATCTGCCTTTGCAATCATTGAATCTTTTTTAGAGTATTTTAGAAAATACGCTTCAATCAATTTCTCGATTATGCAAATGTCTCGACCGTCGTCTTTTTAAATTTCATCGAGCACTTCCCTATGATCGGATAACGTTGATTCTGATTTGATTTCTCTAATTTAAGCGACTTGATTTTTAAAAATAACTTTAACCTTCGTGGCAATCGAAGGTTATATTATGAGTTAATTTTATCTTATATAAAATCTTACTTTTCCTTTGTCAGATGGGAAGCTATGCAGTATTCTGTGTCTCACTTCGTATATCACTCGTAAAATGTTGGAAACTGACTTACGGTGATGCTATTTCGGGCAATGTCGCATCTCATGTCGACTTTCGTGTTTGTTCTTAAATAATATCTGTTCAGCCGCCTTATATTTCTAGCTACAGACATTAATTATTATCAACATGTTTAATGTATGCCATTAAATTTTAAACCGTAATACTATATAATCAGTATCTATACTTATATAATCAGTTTCTACCCGGTGCTTAAACTTCTCCATGAAACAATTACATGAATATGATTTTTTCACGGTGAGTTTTGATATTTAATCTCACTGATATTTCAACATCTATTTTACGTTACTATAATTTGATGAGAAGTGATGTCATAAGTGATAGGTTTTGTAGTTGTTCTTCCATTTAGGAGTACAGTGATTGGGTTGAGAGATAACTTTACCTACAGTGGTAAATATGTACTGTGGTGATGTTTTGTCTGTTAAAAGCTTTCCAATGTCTTTGAGTGAGTACCCTAAGGGCGGTCTTAAGAAAAAATCATGTTCGAATTTCAACTTTATTTCAAGACGTTTATTTTGTACTTTTTTATGTGTTAAAATGTACGCAAGATAATTTGTACGAGAAAATTAAGGTCTTTTCCGAGATATTTTTTTAATATTCGTTTGCTCGCTAAGATTGCAATATGAAAAGTAATTTATTTAATTATAATTATTAAATTGATTTTATTAGACATTTTTACGGGTTCACTTGATTAAAGATTGTCAGAAATTTACCACCGTTTTGAAAATGAACGTTGTAGACCTGAGGGAAAGCGAGTGGGAATTTTTATCTTTAATAACTTGGCAGTTTCGAAATCAAAAAAATATAAGAATATACATACGAGGACGCGTTTGAATTTGTGAAACGTTTTTGTCGCAGTTTTAAATCACTCGCGTCGATCAAATTACACTCTCCCTTCTTTAATTTTGCGTTCGGACCAATTTTCGTTCCAGCGTCGATTTAACTAGCAGTAACGGTTTTAATATCCAATGAAATATACGGCAAATATAGCCTTGAAAACATGAAATTTCATTGTAATCTGGCTTGTTTCTGTGTGAATCCTGGCAATACGGGCTTATGGACAAACTTATTTATAAACGTTTTGTAGTGGGGATTAAATTCAACAATGGTTGCATAACCAATCACTACCTTAATATTGTTAAGTATTAATAAGTAAAAGCTAATTAGTTATCATTGTCCTTTGACAATAATAACTAATTAGCTACCTACACGTTTCTATGAAATTATTAATTTTGTACCCAATCTGCTACTATATACATTTCAGAATTTTATTAAAAATGGTCTAATACGTCAACTTATTATCATATCAGAATTAAAATATTATCTGAAAATAATTAAATAATTCAACTGTGGTAGAAATTTAAAGCTGTATGTAATATTACTATTTATTTGATAAATGAGTATCTCTTGGGGTTTCTTCACAGTAAAATCTAAATTCTGAACCAGTATCGTTTGCTCTTGATGATTCTAAAGTACGTACTGACTTATTAAACTTTATTTAATAAAAATATAGTAGCTTTAGGGTGCTTATAATTAAGCGTAAATAATTTTGCTTTGAATTAATGCGGAATTTAATTTATATGCAATTAATCTTTGACGTGATATTCTTCTTTGTTATCTTTTAATTAATTATAGCGAGAAATTTATAATCTCATAATTTATTGACAGAAAAACATAACGACTACCGAGACCGCTCAGTGACATGAGCGAGTGAGTATTAACAGAAAATTGCGGGTTCCAAACTACTAGGGTAGTCTCTTAAAAATATATTTTGAGTACGGCTTCGACTCCGGGCGCTCGTTGGTCAAGCCTGCAGTTGGAATTATTGTTTGTTTTTGTGTTCAAAAGTCACCTAGTCAGTAATATATCAAGAAAGAGATTGGAACGGGTATTGGATTCAGGTGGAGGAATAAGCTACAGTTTTCTTACGTGGAGAAACTTAACTACTTAACTTTTTACAGAACATATATATCTTTTGATAAAGAAATTATTTCTCTTTCATATAATTCCGTACATTATCTCTCGATGGCCTGATTACGAAGTACGTCGCACAGCGCATCTGTTTGATCTTAATCAACGTAAAACAAACAAAACAACGAGTACACATATGGTGACAAAGCGTTAATTATCAAAAGGACAACTTATTTTGTTGGTGAATAATGTAACCCGAGGATTATTCTAGAAGTTATATATATTATTAATACGAATATTATAAGCGTGATAGACAGAATTTTCTCGGGTCACGTGTCAACGGCTCAATCGCTTATTGACTTCAGTATCTAATATATACGATTGAAAAAGCTAAGATTTCTTAGTGATTTACTTGGTGGTAGGGTTTTGTGTAAGCCCGTTTGGGTAGGTACCAACCACTCATCAGATATTCTACCGCCAAATCACAGTACTCAGTATTGTTGTGTTCCGGTTTGAAGGGTAAGTCAGCCAGTGTTACTACAGGCACAAGGGACATAACATCTTAATTCCCAAGGTTGGTGGCGCATTGGCGATGTAAGGAATGGTTAATATTTCTTACAGAGCCGTTGTCTATGGGCGGCGGTGACCACTTAGCATCAGGTGGCCCATATGCTCGTCCGCAAACCTATGCCATAAAAAGAAACAAGTTTGGTTCCCTCGTTCCCTAGAAAATAGCCATATATGGATTGGTGTTTTTCTTCACCGCTTAGTACGACATGAATTGAAACACATTCAGCAAATAATAAACCAGTAGTGCTTGTCCAAGCTTGAACCCATAATCTTGGGCATCACATTAAATAACTACCGGGCCATCTCAGTTCTAATAGCAATATACATACCTACATATATTGTATGATAATCTTCTAGACAATAAAAAGGAGGAATTTGTTTTTAGCTATTACGTTACTATTTTGTTATTGTGACGTTTAATAGGATTCGTTGGATGATTGGTAACAATTTATGTAATAACGCTGCTACCTCGGGACATGTGTCCATCGCGCAGGCAACCTCAAAACAGTATTAAATAAAGGTACGACTTTTAAGGTGTGATTGTTTATTCGATGATTTATCTCAATCTAACGCTTGACAATATTATATTAAGATTATTATATTAAGTTTATTAGGTTAGGATTTGTATCTACAAGTACCATTATTTAATTTAATAGCGGCAAAGACCTTATATGTATTATGATTGAGACAATTTAAAAATTTCAAGAACTAATGAGGTGTGGACCGTTCAGAAAGATGTTTGATATAAAATCAAGTATATAATAAAAGGTTATTAATAACATAGACAGGTGGGCATTTTTGATACCCAGCGTAACGTTAAACACGATCATGGCCCAACTACCACGAGCCCGTTGAAGCCAATCCCATGAATAATTCATCTCGCTCCAACGAAACAGAAATGTTAATACATCACTCTTGATTATACAACGCTAAACATGTTCCCTCATTTCCGAGCTTTGCATGATGTGGTTTAATTTGCACTTTGATTATCAAAACGAACTATTTATAGTAATTTCTGCGCTACACTTTGATCTATCGTTTCATTATTTATATTACGTACTTGATTACTATATAATTTTATTATTTTCCAATCTATTCATCAATATGGACTATAATGTTTGACAGTTTGATTGTAATTACTATCGCGTAATGGACCACCCGATGGGAGGTGAACACCTTTTTCTATTGTCTATATACATTGGTACCGCGAGAAGTATACAAAGCTTCTAAGACTGTTCATTCAACACACAAGCCGTACCTGTAATGATACTGGCTCACTCACCCGAACCGACACACGGCAATAACTGATGAGTGTGATCTACTTGAGTGGCCAGGCATAAAGTTGCCTGGCACGACTGGTACCACTATAAGAAAAAACACTCACAAACTATAAGGTAAACTCATCACAATAAACGGCACACATTCTTAGCAATCAAACTACCGGAGTAACCGCAAATGAAATCGTAGATAAATATAGTCGTTTCATATCAGTAATACAATCGATGTGTTTCATGGTGGATAAAAAAAATTACTTCACCCATAAATAAAATTTTATGAGATAATCTTTCATGCAAATTATTTTTTTAAACTTAAATATTCTTGGTATTAATGTCGCCATCGCCAGATTTCTTGTGTGTTTCATGAAAACCTCACATAAACATAGCATCAACAGAGCATTGTTGGTAAATAGATGTTTCCCTTCACTGTCGAGTACAAGCAATACTATAAACAAATTAAGTAAATTCATCGGTGCTTTCCCACGCGTTATAACAGGGTTTTTAAAGTTGAATTACTTTTGACGGAAAACAAATCAATTATTTTTGTAATCGAACCTTTCACAACTAAGTTATAATAATTACCTCCAAGTACACGGCAAGTGAGCAGCACGTCATCTCCCTCTTCATGGGGTCCTAGCGTTGTGGTGTTTATGACGCGGCCCCATCGGTCCACCACCACCGGTTTCTCCGGTGGCACTGCAACAAACATCGTGATATTACTAAACAGTAAAATGAACTAAAATTAGAAAAATATTGATATCAGGCTTTTGAATTAAATTTAACACGAAATTCAATGTGTTTTGAGAGCTAAAGTAATAAGTTTTATGAATAGAATGTTTATAAGCCTTTTTTAATTTATCAAATTCAAAGCTTAATATTTAACGAACAATACTGCTTTACAGAAATAAAAAGTACATACATATACATTTGTATTTAATACACATTATAAATAAAAAATATTAACTAATTTCGAATAAAAATGTGCATAAAAATTAATCATAACCTATAAGATATTCGCTTTAAAAATTTGCCTTAATAAGTTTTATTTTAATCATACCAGTAATATTTGCAATTCCCAATAAGCTATGTTCATTAAATGTAATGAAAAAAGGTGTTAGAGTTTTTATATTAAATAAACGGCAATCTAAAAGCGCTGATTAAATGAGACAGTTATTTTTGGGAAAACACTAATTTTCACGTTTTATGATGGTTTGCTTGACAATATCTGAAAGTATCGATTTACAATATCAAAGATATTGTAAGTGTACACAACAATGGATCTTTCAATTTTATTTACTGATCTATTCAATAAAATTATTTTACAGTACACATATATTTCAGAAAACATTAATACCAGCACCAATTCTATCCAAAGAGGATTTTTTTTAAAAAAATGCTGTTTAAAATCTTACCATATCGTTTGTATATTAAATCGATAAAATTAAGGTAGTTCTGACGTGAAAAAGGTAAAACAAAAAATTGAATACATCCGAATTGATTGAAAGTCCTTCCATTTTTGAAATCGGAAATAAGGCTGAATTAATAACCTTCTTTGCGAAGTCGGCTAAAGTTAAAACACAAAATGACAAGGTGTGAATTCCACTCAAACATAAATATTTATTTTTGTTTAGCTCTTTTCTTTCCGACAACTACTTGGAAACTACAGCGAGAAATGTGAGTGTGGTTCAAACTTGCACAGTTTCTGTATTAGTTTCACTAGTTTTTCTCGAGATTCGCTCCGTTTCAGAGGCCGCAGACAACATTATTGAACTACTAAATCATTGTTCTAGTTGTGTTTTATTTAAATAATATAAAAGAAGAACTATTCTTATTTTATAAAAATAAATATATCGTCATTAATTAATTCTCGAAATAAAGGTTTCATTCATAATTCAAAAAGGTTTACGCGGTGGAGTTATCATTTAAATATAGAATTTTAATTATTTTATATCACTATTTATAGCAAATAAACTGCAACTAAGCCGATTTACTATCCAAACTTACACAGCGAAAACAAAAAAAAAACGGCTGTTATTAGGTTTCCTTGCTTACAGATTAACATTACATACAGTATTTATTTTATCATATAATAAAAAATAACGTACATCTGTATCTGTTCAATTTTACATCCTTCGAAGTCAAAAAAAAATAAATCGAATAAATGTCAATATTTCTCATTATAATATCCTTGAATGTACATATTTATCAGCTGAAATTAGTTGTACATAGATAAAGTTTCTCCTTAAGTCTGCTTAATAGTATTTGTATTGACGCTCAAAGCCCCAGAGCAGAACATGAAGCTTATATGAATACATCCCAATTAACTATTCCCGGTGTTCACTATACAGCACTAAACAAATACAAATACATGTTCATAATTTACTATTATTCAAAACATTACATAACAGTACCGACCCAATCAGCTTGATCACTCTAATCCAGAACTGATTGTGCTACATTAAAACGGATAGGATAAACAATAATATGGGAAGATCCGTGAATACAATTAATCAGCCTGATACAACGCAGGTGATTGCTAACAGCTCCGTTCGATTACCATTAGTCGGTTCCCATACCGACTACCGGCACACGGCTTGCGGATAGCGAGGTCCTTAACACGTTAACAGTAAGGGTTAGATTCACTTGCAACGCTCGCATCGAGAGGCCTGTGTTTTCCGCCACACCGTGTAGGGTTATTTCGGTGGGGCCCGTTTAAAGCATAAAAGCCCAATTGGGTTTTACATTCGACACAGCGGGCTCGTCCAATCTAACTTTACTCTCTAATTCCGAGTCGAGCCATTGACTACGAGTAAAAATAGTGAGAATTCATCTGTTCGCTCAAAGGTAAATAAATTCCGAGTTAGCTCACAAACGAACAATACGTTCATTTCTTTAGTTCTGCTTTCACATTCGGAGCGAGAATCTTCTTTATTAAAGTGGCTTCAATGCCTATAAAGACTAGGAAGGTCTATTTTGGGATTTCGTAAAGGACATTAACCGTTCATGGGACGTGAATATGCATTAGTAACTGAACGACTGAATATAATACGAGTACGTACGTTCACTATAAAAGCCGAGTTGGTTGGAATATACATATGAATCCTAATCGAGGATCAGGAGTTCAAACTCGTGCAAGCACGATTGAGTTTTCGTGTGCCTAACTTGCGATTTTAACTGAACATATTTTGTTAAATATTGGTTGGAAATGGTCCATCCAATGGGAAGTGGTTACCAATGCACCATCAACGTTGGGAATTAAAAATGTTATGTCCCTTCGGCTACTTTGTTACACTGCCTCAGTCACCTTCAAAACCGGAACACCGGAACAGTACTAAGTATAGCTATTTGCCGGTTGAATATGTGATGACTGAGTGGTATCTGCCAGACGAGCTAGCACAAAGCTCTATCACCAAGTGTTTAAATTTAAATATTTGGCAACATCACATACATTACTCTGATCCCAATGTAAGCAGCTAAAGCTCTTGTGTTATGGAAAATCAGAAGTTACGACGGTACCACAAACATCCAGACCCAAGACAACATAGAAAACTAATGAACTTTTTCTACATCGACTCAGCCGGGAATCGAAACCGGGACCTCGGAGTGGCGTACCCATGAAAACCGGTGTACACACTACTCGACCACGGAGGTCGTCAAAGTGTACTTTTTTATAATTAATGATTACATAAATAACTACAATATATGATATTGTAGTTATTATTTAAGTAGATACATAGAGCGGTAGTGAGTATATTTAATTATTATTTAATTTTGGCTTAATATATGCCACTGATCTGTCACTGCTCGACTGTAGTTCGAATAAGTATATATAAATATATTATATATTGACATCACAGTATTCATAATATGTGTAAAGGGTCGGATCAAATAAGTAACAAAAGTATCGACGGTAGAAAGACCACAAAATGCTGGCGATTTACCCTAGACTAATAAAGTTACCGTTTTAATTTAAGTTGGCTATCTGTTTTTACTTCGTTAACCAAAAGTGCCATACCGTAATGCGATTTAACGAGATTTGCATTCAATTTGAGACGAGCCGTCACAGAAACGTTCCGCTTAATAGAAAGACAACAAAGTGATAATCAGATCTCACGCTCCTCTATCGGCATCTTTGATAGCCTTCGAAGTGATTTTAAGTTTCAAACTCGAACAGTAGATCAATAAAACATTGAGTGCGGTTACAAAAGATGCAAAGCGATCCAGATCTGATAAACTAAGCGTAAAATCTAACATTTAAGTGGGGGCAATCTTGCAGAAAAGTATCGGACGAGGAACGAGCGATGAATTTAAAGCAAACGAAATTGAATGGCGGCAGTAAACTGAGTGTTCGTGTTTCAATAAAGGAGCGCGAAGCAATCGAATACGGTTTTGTTTCAAAGGCCGATCCAATTAATGCCGGGAATGTCCAGGGCATAATTACACGCGCCCGTAGGGAACTGAATCGGGATGGTACTCATTACCGAAAATACAATAACGGTAATGACATCCAATATATTTATGGCGCCAATAAAAATGCCAAAAGTGAGGAGGTTAAATTAAAAAGCAATTTGAATATGTTGAATAAATTTACCGTATTTATTATGTATTTATTCATTGTCACTCGTTTCGTGCGTGGAGGGGGTTGAAATGATTGTACTATTTTTATCAAGACGACTGTTACCACTGATCGAATAAATTACTATAAAAAGGTTGACATCGAACTGTTTCGGAATAATAAAATACTTTCTCGTTTTATTTCATTCTGTATTTTCTTAATACGATATGATTGTAAACAAACCCCACGGGTTTCGCAAGATGGCCGCACAAATAGACCCCTGACAGGCACTTCGCGAGTGATTGAGTATTGTCGGCCACATATTTTATGTGAACATTTATCCCTCTGCAAAGTCATGACCTAAATATAATTCGGTACAGGCTGACTATGTTATTATTGAAATACTCGGAAACGCTTTTCAATCCAAGTTAGTATCTGCGTATATCTAAATATGAAAAAAAATGAACTAAATTTATTTTGTGATGTATAATTTTATTCTGCCATGCGAGCAAACCCAGGCGTTATTCTAACGCGTTACACCGTTTGCATAATGACTCGTTTCTGGTCCAAACAAAAGTATTAGCCTTTTTTTAATGTATGAAAATATATTATTTTAATGTGAACCCCATAACTAGCATAATATGATGGTGCATTTAATATATTTATCAAAAAACGCCAAGAGTTCGACAAATATATGTTAAGTCACAAATGCGCCACCTCTCTCTTTAACTTCTGTTCGATTAGTAGGACTTTTGTCTGATTTACTTACTAGGTTAAGGAAATTGGCAGATATTGTTTTTCCATGGTCTAGACAACACAGATCTAAAATAAGATACAGAATTTGAATTATAGGAAAAGGGTGTACAAAGTTAAAAAAAAAAATACATGATATCACGTAAACATGTATCAAAATGGGTAAAAATATTGGCAAAACTGCTCGATTGGATCAATGTGCAAATAGGCATGATCACTTCTACTTTATGAACAGCGTGTTGGCACCTCCAGTGAAGTGTAGTTCACGAGTTTGAATATAATCGCTTCCATTTCAATAGGCCCTATTATTTTTACGCATGGAATAAATGCGTTATTTCCACTCTGACATTTATCCGCACTTATCACGTTCAGGTGCGAGGAGCGACGGCTATTAGCATTTCCATGGCATTTCATAAGGTCATCGAATACTCTTTTAAACTTAACATTAAAGTAAAACTTCATGCTTCGATTGAGTGATCTGTGAAGATTGTTCAGATTCAAATAAAACGTTACTTATACTTTATATGATATTATTTTTCTCCTTTTATCTTTTGTTACTCGTATATAACTGATTTTATTATATTTGTTATCCTTTTCGATCTGTTCATATCACAGTATATACAGTACAGTACATAATAATACAGTATTCCAGGTCTCTCATTTATTACTAACGCTTGCCCATATTTCATTAATTTGCGATCGCTACAGTTTGTTTTAGATAAAGTATAAAGGCATAAACTCAATTGGCGAATGCACTTGAATGGTCGAAATTACGAATATCTTTTAAAATAATTAAGATCCTCCTTTAACCCGAAACCTTTTCATTCCACAGTCTAGTAAACGTAATGGAAGTCAAACAATACAATAACGCCGCCAATCACCAGATAACAATGATTCTGAAATGACAATTTTATAGTTTCTGTCAAACATGTTAAGGCAATACCGTTGATGATATTAATTTAATCACACATATATATCATACGAAGGAAATTCTAGCGGAGTATGTTAATTAAATTAATAAGCTGACGTACTCGCTTGATGAATACGGGGCGCAAAAGAGACGTTGATTGAACATTCCGACAAACTTCGGGCTATCGATCACCCTCCAAGCTCCAACAATGATTTGAATGTAAGCCGTGAGATACTAACGAGATACTGTTACGTGTTGTGTTAACAATACTGCGACAAACGTGTTATTGTGAACTTGCGGAATTCGATATAAAAGCTGTATCGAAGTTATTGGTTACAATCATAAGATTTGCACTTTAAGAGATTTAGATTATATTTGTTCCATTTTTTCTAAACAATCGTCCTCTTTATCATCGGAGGCGGCGGTGTTATTTCTCCTATGATTATTATTTAGTGATTGAAAGGTGTTCAGAATTAACTGCTGGAATAAAGCCTCATCTCCTTCTTTTTCAGAAGTATGGACCTGATTACGCTGCGCTATTTCAATGCAGATTAGTAGATATATACAATCAGTAGGACATCAAAAATCAGCGCTTGCCCATCAATATTAAGCTACTGGTTTATAGTTATATAGTATTATTATATTACAGCATATACTCTTTTCGAATACATGCGATTACATAGAAACGATATCATAAGTACTCACCCACAACCGTGAGATTGTATCTGAAACTGGTGGTCTGGGTGTTGCGAAAGTCAACCCGGCAGCGGTAGACGCCTTCATCTCTTCTCTTGACGTCTCGTACAAGCAACGACGCTGGAGGTGGTGAGGTGGAGAAGTGAGCTCGTGGGCCAAACACTTCTGGTGCAGACCAATGCCTGGCCTCAGATAGGTGCTTGCCTCGCACGTCGAAGCTGAAACAAAAAATCTTTGGTAATTTTTTTGATAATGTAAGTTAAAAAAGATTTTAACCTTAATAATACGACATCAGAAAGTAGGCCTCGTGTCCTTTACTTCGAGCAATAGCTCTATAAACTTTATGTGCAAAAAAACAGTTTTACAAGACTTACTTAATCTTGTTATCAGATCGGAGTAAAGATTCTGATAAGAAAAACCGTTAAGAATCTTGTATTACTAAGTAAGCTTGACATAAGTCTTAATTCAATTAAATAATTAAACCTAAAGCCACAATTTACTCCTAAACCCTATTGTGAAGGTATAATGAATCATCCGATTTCGGTATCGTATACTGTATTCCAAAATCAATATTACCAGTATGTTGTGTAGAAAAAATTACAAGTTTTTACTTTAATTAGATACAGAACTATTCAGCTTTATTTTACAATAAATTCTAAAAAAAATTGAACAACATTTTTTTGTGTTCACGTATATAGAACATCAATGTCAACGATGGCACTTGTGAACGAAGCTCGCGTATAACCTGTGCTAGTTGAACACACGCAGGAATTTCGAATTGTTTTTCACGGAACAGCACTACTGTTGTCAAAAGCTGCAGTCTTCAGAAATACGATATTTGCGAACGACAGGTACGTTACGAGTACGTTCGTATGTCGGACGAATATCGATAACTTCCGACGGCAGACCACATGTCATAGCATGAATGGTTGGATGAATTCTCATATATCTTACCGTAAAATGTGTACTTATGATACATATTGGAAATGTATAGAGAGAATTCAAGTGAAGATATATTATAAGTACGATGAAAATTGGACGTAAATAAACATATATGTTGTTATTCTTCGTAACATATTCAATGTTAATAATGTTGTGAAGAATAGATACTAAAACTTTCAAGCTAGAGCGACCTTTGTTTCTTTGTCACTCGATACGAGAAATTCGTTTCTCTAAGATATATTTTATATTCCTCTGTTTCTCGTTCTATGAAATAGCTTATGATGTATGTTTGCATGCATGCATTAAATACGGCTCGGGCATAATAAATAAAATTTAAATATTTAAATAAAAAATTTGAATTATAAAGTCGTTAATCCACAAGAAAAGGATAACGCCACAACGATAATCCTCTTAAACCAATAGGAACATCCATTTTTCATCACGACCTCTCAATTTTTTATTTATAAAAAAATCTCTACAAAAAATGTACTTAGCGTTAATTTTAATAAACTCGCTCCAAATCGTTCTGTAAGCTTTTAACGGAAAATTAGTGTTATAAAAACGGTTTTCATCTCAATAATTTTTTCATCATTACAGAAATATTTGTATCTAAAAATATAATTAGAACGCTACACTCTTTTTTCAATTTTAGTATAAAATAAATACGGAAAGTGGCAAAATGTTACGTGAATATATTCTATATTGTTATTTAAATATTTCACAGCTTAAAGTTTTTTTGGATACTGCGTCAGATGTTAAAAATAAATACATATAATACGGGTCGATACCGGATTAAGGCTTTCTTATCGTTTAAAGAATACGAAGAAGGATTTTGAGAAAATATCAACTAGAAGTCGAGCGATCTCAAGTCAAAACATATATGTAGGTCACTTCATTGTCAGACTTAAAATAGTTTCATGCGGATAAAATACAAAACGGCAATATATATATATATATATACAGGTACAATTTTGAACACTAAATTTTCCCCATCGCAATCGCTCATTCGCTTTATCAGGTAAAACGTAACGCGTTACGCCTCCCTGTTAAAACAAACAAGAGCTACAAACGGCTGGTCCCTACCATAAATCATGGAACCTCACACGACCATAATTCTACAATAGCGTAGAAAATTCAAAAGGCAAGAGGCACAAAAAGAAACGAGTGTATAATCATAAAACGGATTACAACGATGAAATATACCGAGGGTCTTATGATCCCACTCATCGGTTTTATTTTCACGTAGATTGTTTCAACCACTTTTAAACGTGACATTTCAAAGGTGCTGTTGCGTTTTTTGTCCACAGCGTTGGGTTTTGTTGATGTTTGATGCATGTTTGCATTTTTTTAAACAGTATGTTAGATGCTGATTTTGTATTTTTTGCATGTTTGCCACTTTGATATTGACAAAGTTTTAATTTTCACGCATGGTCCTGTTTAATGGTGTAGCATAAAATGGCCGATGAGTCTATTTATTGAGATAGGCCTGTACAATAAATTAAACTAAATATTTGCTCATAAAAATGGAATATAAAATACAGCGAACAGGATACAAAAATGCCTTCTAATTAAATAATAATAAAATAAAATCTGAAAGCAAACGAAGGGACGCTAATCTCGTGTATTTTTTTTTCAATTTTGTATTAGGGAAATATTTGCGAAGATAGCCGATGAAAGACGTAATAAAAGCATTTAAGCTTGACATTTGCATCTATATTTGTGATAACTACTTTATATTTATTCTCAATGATTGCAGATACTAGTAATATTGTTAATAAAGTAATTTTTTAATGGTATTATACTTGCAAATGGAAGAGGGTGTGCTTTATAATGTATGTTACTTTTAAGCATGCTTACATTGTCACTTTTCATACAAGATGATATTAGGGCGAAGTTTGGTTATTAAAAAAATCATAATTAATTTTATCATTTTTATTAGCATTAGCAGCCTGTAAATTTCCCACTGCTGAGCTAAGGCCTCCTCTCCCTTTGAGGAGAAGGTTTGAAGCATATTCCATCACGCTGCTCCAATGCGGGTTGATGAAATACACACGTGGCAGAATTTCGTTGAAATTAGACACACGCAGGTTTCCTCACGATGTTTTCCTTCACCGCCGAGCACGAGATGAATTATAAACACAAATTAAGCACATGCAATTTCAGTGGTGCTTGCCTGGGCTTGAACCCGAAATCATCTGCACGCGTTTTAACCACTAGGCCATCTAGGTCATATATCTAATCATAATGAATACGCTCTAATAATAAAACTACCTTTTTCAATTAGACGAATGTCTAAGAAAGTGGAACTGTAAGTTTATAACGCGGACGAATCCAATAACAACCATAATTTTTATCATATTTATAATACATAAATATATAGTCAATCGAATAAATCACAAAACATTTAGAAATCGATTACATAATAAGAATCATATTTTCGTACAATCCAACTGTAATATATTTTTTCAAGTCCCTCATCGCGTATTCCGGGAGGCACCTCACTCGCCTTCAGTCGCAAAACGATGAGCCCTGCCCTTTGTCAATTTGCTACATCCCCTTAGTCTGGCATCGCCCGAACAGCAGCGCCCTTAACGCGTCGACGTGACAACACTGCCTTTTTAAACCCATGACCTCTTTCGCCTTTCTTCACTTTCTCTCGGATTGGTAACTTTAATCTTCTGATTGTTCAATTTTACTGATATGGATGAAATCTGAATTTATTATCTGTATAATTCTTAAAAGATAACATAAACAACAAAATAACATACATACTTTATTTTTAGGATTTAGTGATTTAAATTCTAAAGAAGTTTATTTTGTTTGAATTTAAAAGATCATTGACCGTTCTAGAAAATTTTATACAAGAATCGTTCGCAATTACTCAAAACAATACGTGAATTCCACGTTGTGAGAGAATAAATATAAAAAGCCGGCCGCTATAAATCGCCAGACCTTGTTTGTTGCTCACTTTTATCCGTCATCGCATCTGACGGCTTAGGGTGACTGATGTTTCAGGTATTAATATTTTTGACAAAAACCTTAATTTATTTCCAATTATTGAAATCAAAGCTGATATTGCTTTATTGACTAAAGCGGGAACTATCGTGTCGACATGAGTAAATTTTATATCAGCATATGTATGAGAAATTTTCCAACAAATATTTATTGTTGGTATCAAGTATTGTTAGATTATTTTTAGACACGTTACAATAAATTCATTTACAAACATAGACCTCTTAAAACCTCTCGGACATATTGCATAAGCATTATATTCTTATTTATAATCAAAAACATTATTTATACAATTAACTTGGGATTTTTTTAAGATTTTATTGATTGTAAAACTACCACTGTTGCGGAATATTGATACTACTGGTAACTGGTTGTACAATGAGCAACAAGCGGTAGTACGATAACAGTTACTCTATTTCACCAATTAAATTAGGTAGGTATAAACATGGCAACTGTAGTTAAATATATAATTATAAAAACCTACCATTGCAACTAGGGAAGTCAAGACAAGAGGACTGAAATAGCTGTAACAATAATCTGGTTCCTCCATATTGATCTCATCACCAGTATCCATTATTCAACGTTCCTCGTTCGTCACGACGACGTCTTATTTTATATTTGTTTATCAAATATGAGCCGCGTCGTTAGGTGAGATGTTTCAGGATAGCAAATTTAAACATAGCACCTCCTCGCTCCCTCGTGGCGTTTGATGTTTGATGAAAACGCCTTGTTTACTTGTTTGTACTATCTATTTTAAATGAAGTAATTACTTTGCATACATTTTTGCTTTTCTTATGGAGTTATAAAAAATTCTGTTGTGTTTCCTTTGACACCAATTTCTGTCTTTCTGACATTATTGATTGTCAATTTTCACCCCCTAAGTAATATCTATAGGTAAAGCTGTAATCTTTATTCCTTTATTTATTTTTATAAATAAATATATTTATATCTCTTTTTAAAGATTCATTACATTCTTTTTTTTTTAGAAGTCGGAAAGCCATCAGGCAAACTTGTCATGCACGTTGCATTTGAAAATTACCTTGGCACTTTAAGAAATATTTGCCATTCCTTACGTCACCAATATGCTTGTAAAAACACTGGCTAGCTCACCCTTCAAACCGGAACACAGTAATACCAAGTAGTACTGTTTGGCGTTCGAATATATGATGAGTGGGTGGACATACGGGCTTGTACAAAACTATACCACCAACTAAATACTGATTAGCGAAAGATGAAATTAATAATTAAAAACAAATAATAACAAACTTTGTTTGAACGCTGTCATTGAATTTCAACCGTTCGATTCAACCTTTTACCTTTAGACACCAAACCCTAAAAATCAGTGAGAAATGAAGCGAGAGTTTATTCGATTCCGTGACGAGTAGGCTCACACACAGCATTGTCAATTATCGGTATCCAGCTGTCGCTCGCAGGCCGTTATTTTCTCTTCAGCGAATAATGAATCAAAGCACACAGCGATCAAAGCCTCACGTCAAATATTATAATATTCACGAGAATATTGTAATATTCGGCAAATACTATAATATTCGATTGTTATTGTCCATGACAGACGCGACTGTCACTCTTTCAGATTCGACTTTCGAATAAACACTCTATACTGTTATCGATTTGATAAAATTTCTTTGTTACGATATTATGTTACTCTTCCGAGAAGAGGTTTTGCGCCTCGGAATGATGAAATAAACATAAAACATGAATAGAAATGGAACTGTGTCTCGTTATTACTCGGAGACTTGATGAAATTGTGGTTATTTTTGGGAATATTATAATACCTACGAATATACATTAACGAGTATTTATCATGTAAGCTAACGAACATCAATCATCAATCAAATTTACATTTTCTCTTGAGAGTACAAAATTTATACCAATATTGTTAGCAAATAAAAAATAGTCAAACCGAGTCGGATCAATGGCGTGAATTTTAATCAAAGATTGCGGGTTCAAACTCGGGTAAGCACCTCTTAGTTTTATGTGTGTGTGTGTATGTTTACAATGTTTGTATGATTTCCTATCAACTATATAATATAAGGCACTTGAAATGAGTATGAGTAATTTATGTAATAGTATAAAAGTGCACTACGATTATATTTTCAAAGTGATATAGTGAAAATACAAGATCCACTTTATTTATGACTTTAAAGAGTGATATATCGTTAACTGAGCTATAATGATGTATACTTTTGAAAACATTAATAAAGAAACCTCCCAAGTATCGTCTCAAATTACTATTAATCTCCTTCCCTTTTTACTCTTAGTACAAGCTGAATTGCATTGGCCTTTTGAAATCATGTTTCGTTTTCGATAATACCGAGGCTAAACGTTTAATTGACCACAGTTTTAGAACTAGAATCCAATAACGGCGTGTCTAGCAACGAACTCATGGCAGCTCTCGTAACACTCAACCTACTTGCGAAGCGCCCTCGAAGCGAGCCAGAGGCCCTATGATTCATGCCGGTAGCTTTCCGGATCGAGATTTATCGCCTTCGAAACATTTGCACGCCTTCACTCCGCAGGACTTCCTTGATACTCGTAATAAATGTGTGCTCCACTTTATTTATGACTTTAAAGAGTGATAGCTTTGTTTGTTTTTAGATAGGCATTAGGGCAGGTACACATAAGCGGTATAACTATATTATTTTTATTTTAGTTTAAAATATAACAAGATGTAAATTTTCAATTTATAATTTTTTGGCACTTATGCTTATAGCAGAGTTAACTGGCAGAAATCATCACGTAAGACACCGACGTTATGCCCCTTCTAGGCGAACTTTCTCTCTTTTTCTCTCTGACTCTTTGTTTAAAATACGGCTTAATAAAAAAATACTTAGGCTTATTTTTTTTTTTGTTTTTATTGCAACGAATTATTAGAATTTATTGATTATAACATGATATATAGCATAAGCCCACGACAAATTTCTTTTTAAAAAATATTTGGACTCAGGCCAAAAAAATATGTTTTAATAATATTGAGTATTAGCAAAATCTATGATGATTTCACTTCTGTTAACGAATCTTCGTTTTATAATTATATGTATTTATAAATATATATACAATATATAAGAAGAAGGATTTGTCAAGTAATCCGGCACGCAGCGCCATTGTTCGCTACGAATATACAGAACGCAGAATTCCTTTCATTTCAGAAAAACATTCAATTTTCATCGCGTTGTATTATAGAACAATACAACAATTGTATTGCTTTTAGCAATAACTTTCTATTAGATTGAAAAAACAAACTAAATGTATTAAATTCACTACTCCAGACGTAAGATGTATAGAAAATAAAAGTACTTTTAGTGCGATTATAATTACTAGTTTTCTCCTGTAGTTTCAGCGCCGTTTGGGGGTTAGTTTTGGCAGTATGTTCTTTTTTTACCCCTGAGGACTCGTTGGCAGAAGTTCATCATGAACCATTGTCCCAGCTTTGAACCGAAAGTGGCGTTTTCTGATCTCAGATTACTCCTACAAGCACCCAATTTTTACTTATTAAGACAGAGAGAAATATAAAAGAATAACATTTTTGCTTTGAAGTAAATATACGTATCACTTAAGCTTTTAAGACTAACAATATTGTAATACTACAATAATGTAAAACCCATCGATAATATTGGCCCTTAACCACCGAAGCGCAGCAGACTAGGATGGAGGAATAGGCTTTAGAACAATCTTTTTAGACAAAGAAGAGATTTTTTCAAAGAAGTGGAACATATACAAGTCCTTAATGATTTCTCGAATGCCCAAAAAGTAATTTGAGTTCGAATTTATATTCACAAACGTTCCCAAGTCTTAGTACCTAATATATGAAATATCTAGCATTCGAATCGTCACGCAAAAATGGAAATACCACAAATATAAGTATATTTCAACCAAGCAATAAAAGCTTGAAGATTAATAGACCAGACATTGATAAATAGGTTTTCGAGGCATCGGTGGTGTTCAGCAAAAAGTTGCTGAAAAATTGGTGCGTCTATATTACTAACACGTAGGAAAGCCGAAACTGGAAACAGTTCGTCGGACATACGCCCGTCACGTAAAGGTGTTTTGTCACGCTGCTCATCCCAAAAAAGCTAGGCATTAAAATGTATAAGGCGTTTCGGATGCGTGCTAACTTTTATTACGAAGAAACAAGAGTCGAGCGTTGGCATTTATTTTTTATGAATATGATCTTTGCGGCCCGCTTTAACCTGTGTCTCATCTTCTGAATACCATTCACGCGGTAATTGTTTTGCCGAATTGTATTTTTTAAAGTGTATTAATATAATTCGATTGAAATCATATTATTATGGTTATTATTATATATTAAACAAGCTACACAATTTTACTGCTATTTATTCCGAAAAAACTATAGCTACGCGTTCAACCTTGTAGAATCACTATACAAAAGTGCGTGTGAGTGGTTAATAAAATAAACACAAAATATTGAATTACAGGTAGTGTTATTTAATACTAAATTACTCTAATCATCCTCTTACTAATTATTTGATAATAATTTATACCTTAAAAAATAAAATGAATATCAAATTTACAAAAATTCCCATAAAAAATTGGTTTACATAAATAAAATTGTTTCATTAGAAAATGTTAAATCGAAATTAAAGGAGTAAATAAGTCGAATGGTTTCGTTTACGTTGATACAATGCGTGCGGTCATAGTCCTTATTTCGCGGTTATCAAAGACTAAAATACAAAAACATATAATTTCGTTCATTTTACATTAATGGTCGCTATTCTAATGAGAGGATTTGGGCGCGGCTACCCGTTGTTACTTCGTCCTTGTTTATTAGGCATTTGGGTGTTATCTCAGAACAAAATGTTAACAGTCCTAGAGTATCAATGGTATGGTATTTAATTGGATGGAGTGTGGATGAAATCCGAATTACTGTAAATTTGTAAGTATTATTTTTACCAGCTGCTGTCCTTAGTAGTTCTACCGCTCATAGACGTTCGCTGTGAAAATATGCCACCCAACATCTCTCGTTTCTATCATTCCATTTCCCATATTTTAACTACGTATTGTTGCTTAGTGGTTGGTGTCTACTCAGAGGTACTTACACAAAGCCCCACCACCAACTAAATTTGAACCAACAATTGAAGTAATTTAAAATATTCATACAATTCATTATTCGTATTAACAACTTGTAGGTCAATCTTTTGAAAGTAACCTAATTTTAATTCCTCAGATAATTTAATTTATAGACAATTTTTTAATTATATCAAACAAGTTATAATTTATTCTTTGAATTACTAGTTTATTTATGCTGCAAAAATCGTGCCTTTTTATTCAAAGGAATACTTAGAAAATGTTGTTTTGGATTATAATTCGTAGTATTGTATATTTTTTAAGCATATTGGCATCATACTAAAATATATAAATTCTTAAGTAAAGCTAAAACTAGCACTATGAAGAGCAAATAGATGAATGAAAAAGCCGTAATGGAATTGTATGAGGTCAGGCATATGAAATTCTGCCGTATTATGTGTATCGACTAAACCACACTGTAGCAGCGTATTGCAATAAGCTCCAAGCTTTCTCATCAAGAGCAAATCGAAACCCAAGCGAAGCAAGAAGACAGAGATGTGCTGTAATTTTGTTACAAAACGCAAAAAGTATTTTGGGACATATGACAACATGATTCGTATCACACATGATAAACATAGGTTTGTTCTCTATTGCACACACATTTTATGAAATAATGATCCCCAAAGCTATTCATACGTCCGGGAGGTAATAAGTGGGCAAATAATAGTTCGTTCCGAGCCCGCTGGCTAACTACAATTGGGTACATTTGATTGACAAGCGCGAGCGGAAATTACCTGTGATTCTAAGGATTGTATTTGTTGCCTCGTGAGTGTAACCTAATGTTAAGTTCGTTGATTCTCTCCTAATCCCTTCCCTATAAATAATTTATAGTATTATGTATGCCAGTGTAACTACACAAGGGACGTAGAATTTCAGTTTTTGAGGTTAGGGGCGCATTGCTTACGTATGTAAGATGGCCCATTGGTCCGACCTTTGCCACAGACGTATGTAATAGAATAGTTCTAATTGTGTGTCTGTATTACATTATGTCCTAAATAAACTTTAACAAATTCTAATATTTAAAGACAACTCTATGTTTAATTTGAACTATAAATAATTCTACGGTCGTAATAACACGAGTACGCGTGGATGTACGAAATATAAATTTGATTTCATTAGAAGCTTATCGTTCATCACTCATAGAAGCTAACCTCAGCCATTATATCGCTGCTAAATTATGTATGAAATAACCCTCAATCGATCCTGGCTCACGCGGTCTCTATCACTATTCTAGTTAAACCGATTCCACCGATTGGTCGCTCGTTCATTGTTCTATAATTCAAAAAAATATTTGTAATTAACGAATAATTTGTATGTTATTAAGACTTTATCTCAATGACTTCTGAATTTTACTGTTTTCTTCGCCTTTTGGGAGCATCGGTCTTCCTGAAGGTGCGGTCTCATACTTGAACTCCCAATCATCTGCTTCAATGGTCATTATTTCTCGGACATGTATCACCAGAACTGTGACAATCTGGTAACTATGGTTGAACGATTGATATAACTACTCTGTTTCCTAACAACAAAATGTATGGATTTTTAGAGGAAATCATGCACCGTAGTATGCTGAGTGACATTAATTTTTTGGAATAAAGACTGGATGACATAATATGGGTACATGGGGTCCAGTACCACATGACATAAAAGAAAAGTCTCCGAATAACGAGCAAATACTATCGCAAAGAATATTGTCAAGTGAGTAACATTCTGGACCAGATTTTTATTTATCAAATTAAGTTCACTAAACCATCATATATACGATATGAAACGTTCAACATGTGCTATTTCCAAATCAAAAATCATATATCGTTTATTTTTCTGTTATCTGAAAGAAATAGTTACGAAACAAGCAACAAATAAAATTGGTATGGCGAAACACCATCAGTTTATTATTAGCTTGTACCACGTGTGGAAGTTGTGTTATGTCCTGAATTATTATTATAGTAACATGGAATTTAGCTTTCCATTAATTATTTTGATCTTGCTAAAATGTGAAGCTACGCTTAGAATACTTGGAGGCAGGGATGCACTCAAAGACGAATTTCCTTTTGTCGTTCGCTTAGAAGCACAAATAATTGAGGACCACGACAAAAATATTGTCCATTATTACCAAATCTGTTCAGGTGCGGCGGTTACTTCTAAATGGGTATTAACTGCAGCACATTGTTATTTGGATCATTTATCAATGTTCGCGAGATACGATAGCTACTTTCCAAGCCATATGGGTAAAATAAGTCCTATACTAAAAGTTCATGTGCACCCGCAGTACACCAATCAGCGTATATTGATAAATCAAAACGATGTGGCTTTATTTCTAAGTCAAAATATATTAGTTTCTCAATATGGTAAGATAAGTGCCGTCGATTACAAGACTTTAGTTGGTCACAAAGTAATTATACTAGGATTCGGAGCGACAAATGCAACACCTACCGAAAAACCTTTACAGGTCTTGGAAGGCATGATGAATAATTGTCTCGAAATTGAAAAGGATTTTGTAGAGTTTCCAGCGACGATGATGTGTGTTGTCCCATTATGCGGGTTGGAAGCGACGATCTGTGGTGGTGATTCTGGTGGCCCAGTGGTACATTCATCTGGAATAGTTGGTGTCAATTCAATGTCGGTAGATAACTGTAACGAATTCACAACCAACTTTAAAACAACCCCAGGGTCTTCAGCAAGCATGGTAGCAATGATAAGCCATGAAATAGATTGGGTTGCGAATGTAATTTCTAATGAAGGAATTTATTAAACGGTAAAACCTAGTGATGTGCCATATAAGAATTAAATTGATACTAGCAAAACAATAATAAATGATACATTTTTAACCAATGATTTTGATATTTAATCAAACAAAAATAAACAATATGTAATGAATATAAATTTAAACTAATTTACAATTCTATCTTTTTTGTTGTTATGACACTACTTTTATATTAAGGTACTTGATACTATATTTATTAAATTTTTATAAATTGTGATAAAAGTATGTACATTTTACAGACTTGAAAAGTAATTTTGAAGGAAGAATAAATTATAACATATTATTTATTTTTTTATATTTTTTCTAATTTATAATTCATTCAAGACAAAGTAAATTAATATACTAATTAAGCAAGACTTAGAAATATTAAAAGTAAGTGCTGTCATTTGCTTTGGCAGTTTCTATCTCGACGATTAACAATCGTATAAATAAATAAATAAATATAAAAGATTTTTGTCCAGCTTGCATCAAACGTGCACAAAATTTATCTCAATCGGTTAGGTTGGGAACTGTTTTAAAATTCAGTTGCTAGATTTGGACCCACACAGCTTACTAACAAGCGAATTTAAAGAAAAGCTAATAAAAGATTAAATTTTTAATCTAATCTACTGTAAGCTTATTCAGCAGACTATATATATTTATTAATTTATCTACTATCAAGGAATAGAAAATATTCATTGAATTTATATAATTAATACTTTATTTGTATTTAAATCAAGTCAAATCAATTTTATTCAAATAAAGTTCACAATGAAGCGTTAATATTTAAACACTACCACCGTTCCCGAAAGCAGCCTCCGGCGAGAAGAAACGGCAAGAAACTCGCATAGTTGCTCTTTTCAAATAAACTGTTTTAATTATTATACCTATGAAATTTTATTTATAGAGTAACTTTACATTTAATGTAATCCTGTATGTATATATACAATCCTATACATGAGGATTAAAAACTGCTAATAAATGCATGAATAAAAATCATATTTTAATATAGTAATGACTATTGTTTTTTTTTTATTATATTTGTAGGTGGGCAGGCAAATATGTCACCTGATGCTGAGTGTTAACCAACACTCATGGACATTAGCGCTGTGCGAAATATTAACCTTTCCTTACATATGAATGCGCCACCAACCTTGGGAGCTAAGATGATTTGTTGTTAGTGGCTACAGTAACCCAGTTTCGGTCACCTATCAAATTGGAACACAACAATACGAATTATTGTTGTTTGCCAATAGAATATCTGATGAGTAGGAACCTACCCGATGTACCTACCACCAAGTAAAATATGTTATTCCGTTAAATAATATGTGTGTGTCTAGAATCTAAAATACCAATCTCTATGTATGTATGGAGTACGAGGGAGGTTATCAAATCCTAGCTTAGAACGTAAAACTTCATTCGGCTGATTCGTTCAAACGACTAGAGCGCGAGCGTCACTAGAAACGTCTTCCTACGTCTCCTACCGTTGACTTAGTCAAATTACCTCACTATGTACAGGCACGACGATTTTTATGTACGACAAAGACAATTAAGAGCGTTAACCATATATAATTGCCGCCAGTGGCTTCGCTCGCATTTAGGGGTTTGTTATAAAGTGTTAGATATAAAAAAGTATCGTATTCCTTCAATTTCAAGCTTCTATCATGGCAAATTGTAATAAAATTGTATGACAATGTGAATGTGTAATGTGTCCATGAATTTTGTAAGCTTAATATATACATATGTTAAATGAATTTACATATATCCTAAAAATCAACAAAGTACTAATCCCGTGCTCCGTTTCCGTGCATTGTGTTGTGGGTAACATAATAACATGCCATATTATTTATTAATGTATTCTTAAAAAATATTAAAATCAAAGCCCGCTACTGTGCTGTCAGCACGTAGCCTTTTTAGTTGTACATCATGTTTACCATGATGACGAATTCATAATAATTTCTTATTTGATTATTATGTATCAGTCAGTCAGTACAGGGTACTCAAATAATTGTGACGTATCATAAATAAAATATATTATTTCTTTTGTCTTTGAGTACTGGCTAGCCTCACACCTGGATCACGCTACACGCTAAACTACCAATAAAATTTAAATAATTAATCTGCTAATAATATCGAACAGTAAAATATTATTTATGGATTAGCACGAAATAATAATATCAACGTTACTTAGTATTGTTGGAATCGGAGCACGAACATGATTATCTTGTCTTATGATATCTCTTCACGAACTCAAGCCTTCAAACTGAATACGCCTTGATCGCTTTCTCTGAAGGGTAACCTCACTATGAATCCCTCAATGCGTATACAATATTGTGTTTCTGATTTAACGAATAGAATTTGATATGCTTATAAACAGAGGATTGGTTTGTTGTGTGAAATAAAAAGTATATTCGCTAACACACGTAGAGTCAGTGCTATCGTTTAATGCTCAGATATTTCATGTCATTTTCCATACTGACAATTATTTTTAGCAATATATAATATTATTCGTTTACTTTGTTACTTATGTTTTCTTTTTTGCTTAAACTGTATATAAAACTATTTTAGCCGTGATATAATCAAAGTGCAGTATTACTACAGCGATTTCAGTTAGCCTATTAGTAAAGTTTATTTTGTTCGCAACTGTATCCTTTTCTCAGTAGATTGAAAACATTAAATGGAATTGTAATTTGTAACTCAGAACCAAGTAAATTACTTAAAACAATCACAATGATCTATCCGCCCGTGTATATCGTTTTAGTACGACTTATTAAAGGCTCTAAGTGGTTCATTTTACTCAATAAATTTTCAAGGTGGATCTAATTAAATGCACAGGAATTTCTTATGGAGCGTAATAGTAATAAAACTCATCGAAGTAGGGCGACGTCAGCCCTGTCTTTTGGACCTTATGAGAGATTATATATCACCATTCATCACGTGCGTCGCCACTTACATCAGAGTGCCTCAGACTGTAGAGCCTCTGAGGGTATCCCGCTCACTGTAATGTGATTAGCCTCTTAACAGACATCATATACAGCCTTTAACTGGGACCTCATTATTATAAGCTATTTTTTATTTGGAGCTTCCGCGATAAAATTTTAATATTTAATTTAAATATATACCCATGATACTCGTTTGTCTATAAAGGACATACCCATCGACAATCTATAAATATATATTATCTATAAGTCTACAAAAATCAAGTGATATTTATCAAAGAACAAAATAGAGTAGGCATCGTTCTCATGCAAGATTTCACATTTTAATATCAATACAACATCTGAAAATCCTCGATGTACGCTGAAAAGGCTTGCTATGAAAGTAGTAGTATATACCTTGTCTATCACAATGTCTAAATATTTAACTTAACATCAATTGAATCCCAAATTTCTACAATAATAACGCTTCTTTGCCTTTTGCCAATAATTTGTTTTTTTATTAGTCATGTAAGATAAGCAAGCAGCGATGCAAATTTGAATCGTCATCCAACAAGATTAAGTTAAATGTAAAGCTATTATACGTTCGGATAGTCGATTATGCCGAAAACAATAAAAAAAAGCGTAGAGGAAAATAGTAATTAAAAGATGTGTGTATAAAATAAAGTATTATTTGAAGAAGTTTTATTACAACAATATTTTTTCTTTTAGTTTTTTTTTCTGCCTTATAGTTGTTAAAAAATATATCTAAATATGTATTTCCCTATATTATCTGTGTAAATATTGAATGTCGATTAATGACATTCAATAAAGAGTTCTTGTTAAAACATTATATAATATGTCAACGATTCACCTAAAACAATATTATTCGAGGTTCATTTTTGGTGTTGTGTAAATGCAATAATGTCACCAACAATTTGCGAACATCGATCAAAGACAACACGGAATGAAGGGAACATATTGAGATTATAATCAGCGCGTCAGGGACTGGATTATCCCTCCGTCAGGGCGCGGCTGACGCAATCACCAACCCTTCCCGACTTCCACTTCCGTCCTATGAAATATCAGCTGTTCAATACATATTACGACGTATATAAATATTTAAACAGAATCATAAGAAAAAAAATACAAATTATTTGCGTTACATCATTTGCAACCAGCGTCACATTAGTGGATAACAATCTTCCATATACTCTGACTTAAACAAGTGTATGATAAATTTAAAAACTTTAAAACGAATACTATTTGTGATTTGATAACGTGCCTGTTAGGTCACAGAGCTAGTCTTCCATGAAGCCAGCACTCCTTGAAAGTAAGCAAAGAAAATAATATTAACTATCAAAAACAAAGGGGACAGTGACAGGAAAATTAGGAATCACGTGATAAACGGCCACTCGACACTTCAATCGTACAACTATCCGTTAAAATAAAATATTAACCATCACGCTTTCAATGCCACTGATGAAATGCCATGGGAAATGATATTTACTTTTTGTCGTAATTATCGCTGGTATTTTCTGTCTAGAAAGGCTCACTTCCTACCCAAGCAGACATATGCCAGATTGTTGAATGTTCTCCAGTGGAATAAATCAGTGGTTGGTACCCAAATGGAGGTGAAGCGATTACACCCGATAAGCTGGTACCACATTGTATGTTATAAAGCGAAGAATTAAATATTGTTATTATAATATCACTTAAAACCATTGACCTCAAAATAACTTTATAACCAATTAATGGTTACCCGTTCGACGTTGAAAATAGCAATTAGTTTGATCTTATAGGGTCGGAGCCGACGAACCCATAGGCGGAGATCAATGAGCGATATTATTATTACAACATTAAATGTCTCGACTTAGTATTAATTAATCAACAATATCTATCATAGCTTATGTATGTAATATTATGTTGAATTGTATTAACAGTTAAATTGAGCATAGCTCGAGTTACTTGGTAATTTAACACAACTTCTAAGGATTTTGCAGAGATGATAAAATATAACGTATGAAATTAGAATTACGCATAGCTTCTGTATACAAAAATATAGCAAATCCTTTCCAAGATAAGATAATAAAAAGTCGCAGTTATTTTGCAAACAAATAAATTACAAATCTTAAGTTAAAAAACATTAATAAACAAGGATATGCATTATACAAGGTCGATTTTTAGACACAATGTATGAACACAATTGTACAATTTACATCCATATTGTATACGAATTTTCAAATCAAATCAAATCAATTTTATTCCAATAAACTTCACAATTGAATCACAATCGATATTTAAACACTACCACCGTTTCGGAAAGCAGCTTCCAGCGAGAAGAAACGGCAAGGAACTCGCATCGTTGCTCTTTTCAATAAACAGATTTACATTGCTGTTTTTTTTGCAATAATTACTGTCCTGTGATGGAACCCGCCTGTGATGGAAGGCGCTTTGTACTAAAAAGTATTATTTTAAATTTATTTTTAATTAATTGTTGAAAACAAATAACTAGTAAATTTCTTGCAGGTTATTCTGTAATCTGTGTGTATTAAGAATGTAATTTGACATGATATAGTTTTAATATTTTACAAGGACACGTAAATGTAACAGTTAAGTATATAACATCCTTACCTACTTTAAACTATTTTAAAATAACCGACTAACGTACATCACGCTGCCTACACCGACTTACAGGATAAAATTTTGCACAGGAATTCCTTTTGAACCAGTAGAAAGGATTTTTCAAAATCCATCTCCTCGGGGGATTAAATGTGGGATGAAAGTTTGTAAGGATATTTTAATTTTTTGTAAGGAAATATGAACATCTTGGTCCTTATCGATGGGATAGTTCATCGGGCATAGGATTAGTATTTATAATTTTAATATTTTAGTTAAGAAACAGTTTGTCAAGAATCAATCACTACTTATACACTACAAAAACGATGACGTTTTATTAAATCTAGCTTAAGTACGTCATTGAAATTAGAAAACCTTTACTGAGCATTCGAAAACATCCCCAGAGTAATACGATGTCTCGAGGAAGAATTAAGTAAGTCACTCATTAAGATTATTATTAACATTTAAATTTAATTTAAGGACTGAGGTTAAAGGGTGAATTATGTATATTTTTTTTAGTTTGGACAAATTCTGAACAAATTGATCGATCTCGTACATTTGTCGCGTGAGGTGTGTTCCGGTTTGAATTGCGAGTTAGCCAATGTAACTAAGCAGACAAAAGGGACGTAACATATTTGTCCCCATAGTCGATGGCGCACTTGTGATGAAACCAATGCTTAATATTTTTAATAAGCATTGGGCTTTGATGATGGCCTTTTTTCCAACCTACCTGTTTTGAATAAATCAAACGTTTTGTAATATCTATTCCTTTAACCATATAACCAGGCGATCCGGCACAACCAGATAGAGATCAGATGCAGGAACTGGCTTAACATGTTTTCCGAGAAGTGTGTAACTGACAGTGTTGCTACTCCGAGCCGCTTCTAAGAATTTCTCAACAGAAACATTCAACCGTGTTTAGTGAGCTCTTCAGGGATTTGAATACAACACGTGGAGAGGCGGATTCATAAGCTTTACTAGATAGTTTCAATTGTTCAGTTTACTGATAATAATAGCTACCATTGCTACGTTTACTTGGAGGAAAGGCGTTGTGCAAGCCCGTCTGGGTAGGTACCACCCACTCATCGGATATTCTACCGTTAAACAACTTAGTATGGTTGTGTTTCGATTTGAAAGGGCCAATGTAACTACAGGCACAAGGGACATAACATCTTAGTTCCCAAGATTAGTGGCGCATTGGCGATATAAGGAATGGTTAATATTTCTTACAGCACCATTGGCTATGGGCGGTGGTGACCTGTTACCATCAGGTGGCCCGTATGCTCGTCCGCAAACCAATGCCATAAAAAAATGAACTCCTATACCAGATACCACATTGTAACGAGTTATTTTTTACAGAATTCTACAAGATTATTTATATCGACGAGTAATGCTCGTCATTTTAACTTAACCATAATCCATACTGAAATAAGTCTTAACGCAAACGATATGGACAGTTTGATGGATAAACATTGTTCTTCAATTACCGATTCTATTTCGAAAAGAGAACATGCGATATCTTTCTTTGGTCGTAAAATATTTTATTGTCAACTAAAATAAAAATAAAGAAACCTGATAAAAAATAAAGCCATTTCGTAAATTAATACTTACGTCTTACTTAATTGAATTCAAAATATCAAAGTCGACTCTTTAATATGCAAATGCCTATAAATTAAGTAACGAACTAATTTAAGGAACAAACACATTTAAGTCGCCGAGCGATGCAGAAGCGATCGATAGCTCAGTAGATAGATCAATAGCGATTATGAAGCAAATCATTATGACAATATTACTATGTTTGATGAAAATAAAAATATTAACAATACATGTAAAACAGTATATATTTAAAAAACGATTCGTTTTGCTTACGGAGAGTAGTAGTTTTATTTTTGTTTACGATTATTTATTGAAATACTCGTTTCCGTCATATTTTTACATTTTTTTTTATTCCAAGTGA
The DNA here is from genome assembly GCF_905147765.1 of Vanessa atalanta. NCBI lineage: Eukaryota > Metazoa > Arthropoda > Insecta > Lepidoptera > Nymphalidae > Vanessa > Vanessa atalanta. Next base: position 272,004 of record NC_061873.1, read on the forward strand.
CAAGCCAATGGTTCTGATATATATATCTTAGACAGTCATAATACACATAAGTAAAACGAATCGTTTTTTTTTTAATTTCATAAGAACACATAATGTGTATACAATATCATGACATGGGTATGAAACCGATATTCATCAACAAATGTACTACGGCAAAGGCATCATAAAAAATAACGGCTTAGTCATTTCTGTAGAGGACACTTCCGCTCATAGACAACAGCACTGATAGAAGGACCACTATAAACAACTTCGATACAGAGAATCCGCTACTATTGTTACTAAGCGACGTCCCCTGTGCCTGTAATAAAACAGCCTTATTCACAAGCGATACAAATAATTAATGTTACTTGGTAGAGGTAATGAATCGGTGGTACCGGCCGCTTCGTATATCTCGGTGGTAGTGTGTTCGGCGCTTAAAAGAGCTGCCATTATGGCGGATTTATCGCAACGGGTGCTTGCGTGCGCGGTGTGACGTGTACTGTCCTGCCATTAACTTCGCCTCTACAATTAAGCGAGCATCGCTAAATTGCTGTTTGTTGAGGTGTTTAAATCTAATTCCATATACGAAGCTCTCTATTTCGTTAATAATTTACGATAGGATTTTCATTGTTGTCGCTGATTAAGCCAATTTAATTGAATTAATTATTCAAAAGCACGAATGCGAATGTTGTTTCAGCTCGAAACTTAAATGTTATTACAGATAATTTGAGATAAAAATAATTATATTGATTTATTAAAGTCGCTAATAAGAATGGGGTCAATGTACTTTTGCTGTACATTATTTATGTCACTAGAATTTTCTTAAAAGGTAGGTTTAATTATGACAATCTAAATTAACAAGTACTTATTTTAAATTTTTAATTACTTAAACAAAAATACCGGTGTTTTTTTTTTAATTTGATGCAATAAAATTTTGCGACAATTTTATACACAAGTTTATTTTGTACGCCGTTTCTCGTAAAAATGACAGGGTTCCAAATAAAGTCATACGTTACGTTTTTATTTTAAATTTATCTTTCGTTCAAGGTGGAAGAAAACATGATCTTATATATACTGCCTATTTCTTAATGTATAAAAATACTACATATTACCAAACGGATTTTCATTTGATTATCATTAATGGTTTGAGCTATGAACCAGGGAACGAAACTCGGAACCTCATTCTCTTACGTAGGCGTAGAAACTAACCAGTTTACCGAACGAGGTACTTCTAAATTGTGTTTTTAATTAAAAAAAAATAGGGATATTATATTTATTTGAAATATTATTACAAATTATTCGGTAAAGTACATACCATTGCTCGAAGGTCCGACACAAATTTTCTATACAATTTTACTAACGTAACGTGTAAAAGGCCGATGCAACAACGGTATTTGAACACTAGGGATAAGCACATAAGAGCAGGTTCACATTAGGTCGGAACGACATATCGTTCGACGTGTCGGCGTCTAACCGTCGTGTCGGTTATAGTATTTAAGCATATGTATTACCACTATTCTCAGTTACTAGATATAACTAACGACTTCATGACATATTTGACGGACTCGTCCACTACTATTTAACAGTAGGATCCGATTTTATTAGCATCAACTGCGATCACATGAACCGTAAGTGCGTTGAGTCGATGGGCTACTGATATAACCGTCGATTGTCGTAACGACTTAATGTAAACTAGTTCTAACTCGCTCGCTTGCTACAGCAATCCTTACTTAAAGAGTTTTGTACCAAAAAGTTTTACACGGATTTATTTCGCAACTCGGCGCAACTTCACATCTCGCATTCAATTGTTTGATGCATTTTATTCACTTCCCAATCCCTTCGCTGTATGAAATTCAAGTTCTCGCATTTATTATATAGTATGCTACTTATTGTTTTCTTTTTAAAACCAAAATGTATACGTTTGATTAAATGTAATTGGATGTTACAAAGTACAGATTTTTAAATAATTGAGATGTTTTTTCAGTTTGTTTATAGCACTAAGATAGTAGAAATAGACTTATTGTTAATTAGCCATTATTTATATTTATGTAAGGCGTTGAACATTTATGTTTTACTTAATTTATTTTTGTGTTATTGAATGATGATGATTATATCCTCCTGACTGTTCGACTAAAGTGGCCATTCGCAAGGGAAGCTGGCAAACTGTACATGATAGTGTACAAATGCAAGTGCTCTGTTCCCTCTCTCTCATAATCCGATGGGACGGCACATTCGACACGACCGGAAAGAGTTCAGGCTTAGGATCAACGGCTTTACATGCTCGACGGAACGACGGAGTGTAAACACTACCATCTTTCAAACTCCGGGCTGCTGCTTTTTATTTATTTTTTTGGCTCGAATCCAGGACTTCGGGGTTTACAGTCTTATAATCCAGCCGTTACTATCACGGCGGTCATTGTAGAAGATACCATTACAATAAAATATTAAGTACTAGACTTAATATTTTATTGTTAATTTTGCATGCCAAAAATTTTACCAAATAGGGGATAATTGTCTTCAACAGTCTTAAGAACTAAGCAATTCAAGCCTGCTGTAAGTCAGAACGCGTTGAAATTTGTGTATGTGTATTAAAACAAAGCTTGGGGCTGTCAAACATACGAGCCGCAGAAAGTTTCGGTATTATGTGAGCAATTAGAATATTAAGGGCTGTTTGCTTATGTTACGAACGAAATTTCATAACCTAATGGTGTCTCTGTTCCACGAGCATGGATTACAGAAAACTGGAAACGACGTTAATTAATTTGTGTAATGGAACTCGTCGGAGTTTGAATTGCGTCTATTTATCGTATGCCTGTTCTTGTCCCAAATGGACTTTTATCCGTGTGATTAGAATGCGTGATAAAGACCAATCCCAATTTTGGGACCATCTTTAAGCGAAATAGATTTTTATGTTTCGGGAATAAGGTTCAATTAAGACTGGCGATAGTTGCAGGTATATTGATTCAGTTAGTGGTTTAATCAGGCCATCAATGTAAGATCAATTAGCAGGTTAAAGCTGGACCGGAATGAGCAAATACTATTGAAACTTGTAATCAAATTACATCTAGATCACAAAAGCAACTAAAATTAATTTATTCTGGAATCTGGACCGATATAGGAGGTTTCGAATTGCTATTTAAACATATTTGTCATGTTCATTCACGATTCAAAGTTGATGATTTTAGATCTTATTGTATCTACTGGGAGTTGGGACTTAATTTTGGTAACGAGCGAACCCTGTGACGTAGTGCATTTTATTCGAGTGAGTCAGAATACGAGATAGTGTAAATATTTTGATGTAAATAGTACATCAGTTAAAAATATTATCTTCGATATTAATATCGAAAATTTAATTTTGATTGTGTTTATTCTCAGTCAATATAAAGTTATAAAATACTTTGATTCGAAAGGGAAATAAATATTAAATCTCTACGTACGGTTCTGGCCTTTGTTGTATCCGTCTATTATTTTGATAGAGTTCATTATTGTTAAATTAGATTTCAGTTACATAATCATCGCTTTCATGAGTTGGCTCACGCACTTAAGTTCCTTTTTATTCAAGTCTTCTCTGAAATCTTTATTAATTATAAAATTTCTCCGTTAAGTGTGCCATATTAAGCGATAGCAACGGTGGTACTAGAGGCTATAAATCAGAAACTTTCTGCCGCTATCGGCCTGCAATAAACTCGCTTTACGACAACCGTTAATAGAGCCTCGGTGTCGTGAGACGTTTAACTGCTGGGACATGTTCAAGTTTTCATGATAAAGCAAACAGACCAACAGTTAGGATAATGTAATCAAATAAATATAGCTAAATTATTAGCGAACGTTTGTATTCAATATGAATCGTAAATGTAAGTTTAATTGCGCCAGCTGACAATAAGCAATACTATGTAACATAATTATTCAATTAATTATTCATAGTTTGAGTCACTTGCTGGTTCTTCTGGAAAATATATTTTGATTATGTACATGTACGTACAACATCCACATAAAAACAATTGCGCTTATCCATTGACTTCCATTACTTATATTTAAATTCTTATACACACTTGATAAACGGAATGGCATTGTCCTCAGATACTGCACTACAAATCTTTACACAAGTGCCAATAATAAAAACTGTACCTAGTTTCAACCACATAAATGATTCGAGAACTTTTAAAGTATAAACAAATATCTATATCGTTCTATTCTCTATTCGTTCAGGGAAACGTTCCTCCATATTAAAATATCGGCCTACATTAAAAGATGATGTATTTTTAATTTGTATTTTATTTTCTTTAATCTTATGTCAATCATCTCACGCACACTTAAACATCTTAATCGTGAGCACGAGCGTCAAATTTTTATTTGCAATGTTTGCTTGTTTGGGTCAAATCTTACGAGTCGAATTAGAATTATTGCAACATATCCTATGGATTTAATATTTCTCATGTTGGTACAGTTCCAGTGACAATACATTTTTGTGCTAACTTTGACGTTCACTACACCCAGGATTGGTTCCAGACAATGGAGCTCCTCATTGGTAAATAATTTTATATATAAGAGCTCCTTTTGAAAAAAGGTGTTATTAAATATACTTTTGATAAATAAGTTTCGAACACGTGTAAGCCCAAATAAATTATTCGAACGTGTCAGATTAAGTAAAATAAATAAATAATTAGACAATTACAAACAAGGCTTACACTATATATTGTATGTTTTAATCAATTCTGTGATAATAATAATTTAATTTAAGTTATTTTTGAATTGTATTGATAACATTGATATTAAATAAGAGGGTACTTTGACTTTTCTGTTCAATATTGTGAGTCACGTGATTCGTAGTGAGGCTTATATAAGTGATGGACGCCCGGTACACTTTTAGTTGGGACTACGACTTTTTACTATTCACTTTGATCCTGGACCAGCAAGGTGTTAACAATTAAGGTACGATATAATTTTGTGATATAATAGAATTGTTATTGCTTGTTAAATTATTGATGAATAGTTGAATTGTGTTTTTGTAATTATCAATATACAAAGTTAGTATAATTGTATTTAACCAACATGATTGTATTTTTGGATATTGAAAAAGAGTAACTACTGAGTTTCTTTCCGGTTCTTCTCGGTAGAATCTACATTCCGAATCGGTGGTAGCTTTACTTTAAAATAGTTTGTTAATTACGATTAATACAACTATTATAATGGCTAAATAAATATTTGTGTTTCATATATAATCTTTTATTGTCTTATAACCTTAAATTATATTAAAATAATAAAGAAATATAAATTATCTTAAAATATCCTGACGTAATCTATTAAGGCTCTCTCTCTATAAAAAAAAATCTAACAAACGCGTGTAAGCCCATTAACAGCTGAATTTGTTTTAGTAATTATTATTACCTGCTCAGCAATAAATAAATCGCGAAAAAACCGTGTATGTAATGGTCTATGTTCTGCCAGTAAATACCAACCAGGATTATAGCACTACACTGCTGTTTATAATTACCGTACCGTTTCTATATTTTACACATATATCAGAAAAAGTTTAAAAAAACCTATCCGTCGCTATTATGTTATCGTAGTACCTATGTACAGTAAACTACCCACAGCTTTTCTAAGCCCTGTCCTACTGAGAAAATGGTTCTTAATGCCTACTTCACCGCGGCTACAATTACACATAACTACGAGTAAAATCTTAAGTAATTTCTGGAAACTCTGTGACTAATATGATTATACGTTTGTATATAACGCGATTGCAATATTGAATTCTGTTGAATACTGCAGCTACTCGCAAGCGGAATGTAATAACCTAATATACGAGTAAATTATTGCAGGTGATATTCAAGGATATTATTGAAATCACGTTATGATTTGGTTTTCAATTTATAATTTTATTGAAATTGATAAAATATTAAAAGGTATTAAGTGCTATTTAAATTGATGCGCTATTGTTTTGCTTATGTTATTTTATTTGTTAGGTATAATTAGGTATAGTAAAAAATCATAAATATCGCTTTCTGTAACTACACGATCACGTTCTTGGGTGTGTTTCGTCTTACGTACATGATCATTGGTCGTATTTATTGACCAAAATCAGATCTTTACGAAATTTCAACGAGACCTTTTCGGAACAAACGTCTACCTTTTAAGTAAAAGTATCTACCTTTTAAGACGGTTAAAAAGTGCCCAATTTGGCGGTTATAAAAGAAAATAAAATGTTAGTTCGTACAATGTTGATGCTGTAAAGTGAACTAGGTTTTAGGGCAAGCATTTTTGATAAAACCAAATTTACTTGATTGATAATATCCTATAATATTATTATATTCATTGTTGCAAATCACTCAAACCTGTAACGATCGTGTTCTAAGCTAAATTACGAGTTCTGAATAACTGTAAAGATATCGTTGACATTGCTGTGTACACTCGATTCCAGCAGTATAAATTCGTTTCAGACATTTTTAACTTTACCGTTTCATAGCTTCAAGTCATTTGTAAAAAATACATTTGTAAAGAAGGCATATTATTCGATACAAGATTATATAGATGATAAAAAAGCGTGGAGTTAATGCTTGTGGACTTCCAGACAGGAGACATAACACATATATTATTGTATTTAACTAACATGACTGTATTTTTAGATGTTTCAAAAGAGTAAATACTAAGTTTCTTGCCGGTTCTTCTCGGTAGAATCTACATTCCGAACCAAGCTACAACAGCTTTATATTAAAAAGTTTGTTAAATGACGATTCAAAAGTGCTTGTAAAAGCCTACTTAAATGAAGTATATTTTGATTTTGATTTCTATCTTAATTAACTTGCGACCATATAAATACTATCGATTAGTCCTTACAATAACTACACTTCGAATGTTAGCAATATTACAACTGCATTTAAACTTTGTAATAGAGAATTTAAGATATTGAAAGTTCAGAACACAATTTAGCGTTGAACATTTCGGAATGTAATAACACTACTTTAGACCTGTAAACTGTTAAAACATTTTAAAGGATGTTCGCATTAGTATTAAATAGGTAGAAACTATTACTCGTTAAGAGAGTATTATTTTAAACGTTCGCCGATTTTAAACTAATTTTTAATTCTATTTTTATACAAATAAAATTGTCACAAGAGTAAAAAGTACTGAGAGGTTTTATCACTTGTCGTTTTTATATAACTTGACATCTTCGCTATTTGTAAATTGATTTTGCTATATATATACTTTTAATGAATAGTATATGAACAGCTACCTTATCTAAGCTACCTAAGATTATAAGATAGCTTATCTAAGATTCGCGTGGTTTATTTACATAAAAGGCAATCAATTTTATTAATTTTGACATAAATTAAAAAACATAATTAAATGCGCTAATGAGAATAATGCTTTCCTTTAAAATTTTTACTCGCAACGTCATTACACTAGACTAGACCGTCATGAATGTTCCACCATCTTGGATTTAGAATGACGTCATCCAAACTAAACGTGTATACAAAAATTCAACTTAATCGGTTAAAGAACTGCATCAAAATTGATCTGCAAGATTTCACCCGAAAAACTTAATTACATACATTGCAAGTTAATTAAAAAAAAAAAACATAAAAAAGACTTCAAAGTAAAACTTGGAAAGAACATATATAAAACGTACTAATTAAGAATTGCAAACATTCAAAAATGATTTTAAAGTTTTAATTTAAGTAAACAAACTAAAAAACTAACTAAAAAGTTACTTTCTAATTTATTCTATCTCGTTGTGTTAAGAAAAGCCGATTAACGTTGAAATTCGGTGCGATTTATAAATACGCATCGAAGAGATAAAACTAAGCAAATACGTTTTTATTACATTGTCACATTGTGCTGTATGATGTCTACACGGCGTAACCTGGATTTCGAACCCCAAACCTTACAGTTACACTACATCCACGGGCTTGGTTAGATGTGGCCGGTTTACAATTTTTCTTATTTACTAAACATCAGCAGTTAAAGCACCTCGTCCTTCTTGAAAGACGTGGCCCACACTGATTGTTTTTTTTTTAAACCCTTACCTCTATACCTCCGGATCAGCAGCTATAGCAACGAGACAAACCAATGAGGCACACGTGTAAGCATATTACAAGATCTATGTTTAGTTATATTACATAATTATTTGATCACATTTCACAAATTCCTCACATATCGCTCGTCCAGATACATTAGCCTAAGAGACATTTCTTAATATTGTTGCATGACAAGATGGCTGGATTTTTCGCTCGGGAGAGATCGGAATTGCGATTTAACGGAAGCTAACATTCTCGCCAGCATTCCACGCGGTCATGATTTATACAGTAATTATTTTTAATTCTGTGTTAACATTGAAATTCTTAAAGTTATTCTTATGTAACAAAATTACGGCCTATTTATAAAGTTAAAACTAGTGTTTAGTTATAAGCATTTGTCTCTTTCCATCATCATCGATTTTACATTGGAAAGAAAAAGACACAATATTTTAGCCAATTTGTTTAATATAGAATTTAAGATTAACCTCATTTTTATCGATACTCCATGATTTATAACTTTGATGTTGAGTTGAGAACTTTTGAATAAAAAAATATATATTTAAGGTTGATGTCGTGTTTTCTCAACATTGTGTAGACGCTTTACCTTTCATAGCAAAATAGAAAAAAAAATCGTACAATATTGTTAGCTTTAAAAGTTCACAGAATTATAAGCGTCGTGTTGTTTTTTTTATAATATGATTTTTTAAATAACACTCTTTAAGGTTTTAGTATTATATGTTGTTAAAGGATGGAAATCTTAAAGTATTTTTCAGCCTCATTATAGCTAACTTGTAGCGCGTCAGGTGTTCAAACCCCGACTCGGTAAATAATTAATTGGATTTTTCTGATTTTCTACGTTTTAAGATCCATAGTTGATTGCGATTGTTATTAAGACGTTTTTGTATGTATCTACATTCGCTGTCAATTGAGATGAAATAATGATATCGTCGTGGAACTAATTTCCTTCGACGCAGAATTGTAATCTAGAACCTGATTAAGTTTTTATGTATATCATAAGGAGGAGTGCAAGAAGACGATACGACTTCTACGGAGTTTAAATTTTACAGAGCATTTTCTTAATCTAATTCTACCAATTATTTTATTGTAAAACCTTACACTAATTTTATGACGTCCACTTTATCTTCATTATGATCCATCAACGTCAATTAAATACATTTACTACCTTCAAAAGTCCAAAAGTTTCTGACGTCGATAGCCGTATCACTCGTAATATTCATGCCCGCCGGTCTCTTACCTTTCAATACTAAAACACAAATAATTGTGTTATTTTAGCCTCATATTAAATGTCCAAGTCTAGGCTGAAAGGCTTTGTTCGAAAACTTCACCGCAATTATAATTAAGATAAGTTTAATCAGACCTTTATGAGTACGCATGTTTGAACAGAACAATGTTGAGGTATTAACAAAAAGATTATTGTATTAAATAAGTTCTACTCTAATTCTACTGTAAAATATCATACTATATTATTTTTGTTAATATTGTCTAGTGTATAATATCTACTTTTTATTTAAAGTATGCAGACAGGCTGGCAAATGGGCCACCTGATGGTAAGTGGTTACCACCGTCGATAGACTAAGATGTACGTGCTTATAGTACACCAGCTCATTCACAGTTCAAACGGGAATACCAAATCGAGACATATAATGCATATTTTATTATTATTATACATTATTCAGTCTGATACGTATTAAGTGTTAAATAAATAATTTAAAATCCAAATAAACTTTATTCACATAAATAATTAATTAAATATAAAATAATCACTGGTTCTGATTGTAGATTATCGAGAAAAACCGACGAAATATTCAGTAGTTACTATTTCATTTATAACGTCAGATATGTTAATCGCGTAAAATCGTATTAATATAATACGAAGATCAAATAATATTAATACCCTGCTTTTTATCCTCTGTATGAGCTTGTATTCAATAATATGAAATTTTATTAATAAAAAAAATCACAATATTTGTTTATAGTATAAACTTATCTGCGGTTTTATTAAAGGTAACTTAAAAGGTGAAACAAAAAATGACCTATTAGTAATAATTTTATTTTATCTTTATATAATATTACTAGTTCTCAATAAAATCATATAATATATATGTCGCAGCGTCAGATAATTAAATACTTTGATTGTAATCTCTTAGTTTTGAGATTTGATTCTGGATGACCAGTGAAGTCAATCACTCTTTGTCACGTTAGAAAAACATAAAATGTCAGTTGTCAAGAAGGAGAAGACAGATGTGGTCGCGGCCAATGAAATATTGTAAAAATCAATATACGATAATCCAGCTATCGATTTGTTGTATTATTTGTGAACATGTATGACGAAGATGGTAACCCCGAACCAAACGATATTGCCGGCTCGCCGTTGTATGTATAAGATATCACTATTTTTTATTTATCTTACAACTTGTTTGTTTGTAGGTCTTTCTGAACGAGAACCAGCTCTTATCATACGGATTTTACATGCTGGATGAGTTCCGATGACAATTACTTATAAGTTTGGCGTAACTTAATTCTACATCCTGTATTTTCTCGTCTATCATTTTTGTATACTATCAACGCTAGTTTTTATTAAATATTTCTTACTATTCATTTAAATTCCAGGTTGCTATTATTTTATTTTAGTATAGTCTATATCTATGATATATTTAGAGTCATTGTAGGAAGCGCTATAAATATCCCATTGCTCGAGCGACGACTTATATCTGTTGAAGATATTGTGGAGCTTGTATCACCACAATATTCAACGGTTATTTGTTGGCAGAATATATCTGGTCCAAGAAGGATTCCTCATGATGTTTACCTTTAATATCGAGCTCGAGATAAATATAATGAACACAAAATATCACCATATGAGATACTTAATATCATGAGATAAATAAAAATTCTCAGAAGTAATTAATGAATGTATATCTATTCGCTCGATATTTACGAAGATATAAGAACGTCGTCGAAGACGCGTAAGCTTAGTACATACGTAATAGGGAATACGAACGGTATTTATTTTATATAAGCCAATTTAGAGAGAGAGAGAGAGAGAAATATGAATTGGACTTTAATTTGTATTTGAACTAATTGAATATTTCTCAGAGAATTTTCGAAACATCCAGAGAAAATCACATGAGTTGGAGAAGCGTGGTGGAAATAGCTCCAAGCCGCCTTTTAAAGAGGAGAAGCCGTTTTTGAAAATTTTAAAAATGTTAAATCAATTGTTTTTTACAATCTTTATTTACTCAAAACAAGTTATTGCTCTGCATTTTTACACACTCTTGGTACCGGTGATAATACGGGCTGGTATATGTTATTGGTTGAAATACATAATGTTAGTCAAAAAATTTCCATATTTAAAGCTAAAAAACTGTGCTATAATGCAACATGAGGTTACGCCAAGTAGGGCTTATAAGATTTAAAGATACGTTTTGTATTAAACACAACATTAGGTTAAATATTCTGGGTCAACGAAACTCGGCATACAAAAGCTCACATTGAATAACGACGCCAATAAAATTCTAGATCAGGTAGAAACTTGAGTCGATCGTGAAGTTCATGCATACATCAACAATAAAATCTGATGTTCGATTCGAAGATTACATAAAACTAAAGAATTCTTCCCGTGAACTGGAGATATTTCGGCAAATACACCCAACATACTCCAGTATTGTCAGATTTATGTGGAACCGATTTTCGAGACTAACCCGTTTTGCACCTGTCATTGACGTACTGCGTTTGACATCAAATATTTCGCGCTTAGTATTGGATTTAGTGGAAAATAAAATGCACAAGACTTAAAATTTCAACGAATATTATTGATATAAAGTTACAGTTCTTAAACGTTCAACTTCTAAACTGAGGTGCAGACTTTAAAGAAGAAGATTTGGAACTGAATTCACCACACGACGCTCAATGTTACTTGATGGTTACATATTATTTAATATAAATTCATCTGACGCATAAAAGTCTCTACTCAGTAAGAGGTGAGGTTTTATCGATATTTGAACCTGGAATCTTTGGTTAAAATCCATGTATTCTATCTACTGGGCCAACGTAGCTCTTTATATAATGCTATCAATTTTTAGATATTCGAGTTACGATTGGATTGAATTGTTAGTAATAACCTTTTCAATATATTATGGAGTTCCTCTCAGAAACTTTTCAGTGTTTATTACTCGACAACTTTATTCCCCTTCCTCGATCAGGAAAACTATCGCGATTTCAGAACTGATGTTCCACTTGACAGAATATGTCAACGGGTTTGCATCCAAATGTTAGAATGGACTTTGACTAGGCTATTTATAACTTTGACATTGGAGTCCTAAACTTTAATAGTCTCCGCAGTTATGACGAGAATAGATTTAAACTTGTTCGTAGCGTCATCTCTATAAAGAAGATGATTGTGATTTGAAAAAGAATTAACGCTAATGGCTTAATCTATTTTATGGAAGTATTTATTCCATATGAACGAGCTCAACTCGTCTCAGTTTCTTCCACGTCAAATTAAAAAAAAATACAGGTAAATGCAAATTTTCTCTGGTCTGTTTGTATATATAATCGCAAATAAACACTTCAACCAATTTGTTACAATAAATAACGACTATTTAAAAAGCTTGGGTAAGAAGCAAAAGGTAATAAGGAAACTCCGCGTAATATTCTCAATCCACTTCTCGCAACCTTCCAGATATCGTGTGATGTAGTTATTTGCAATACCAATAAATACGAAATACTATCATGTTTACGACTCCGATAAGGTTGGGACGTCAGCCTATTTTCACACATATCCTGTATGTGAAAACCATAAAACGAAATGTTCTATGAACTGTATTAATATTAGGGTAATACTATTATTGCTTCCGTATTAATCAATTATAGATCTAATTTCTCGAGATATAAAGTTGCAAATACAAAGATAATAATTAATTCGTGGGACATCGACTCTGCCCTATAATTTACAAAACAAAGCAATATTCCAAAATTGTTAGTTGCGCTGCTATTAATTTCATTAATTAACCGTTATCTGATTTAATTATTTTACGATATTTTCACATTAAATTATTTACATTATCAATGATTGTTTCTTTTTATTTATATGGCCGTTTCTAGTCTATATATGTCTATATAATAATATAATTTTAAATGACTGACTGACATACAACACAAAGTCTAAGCTAGTGGTTTCATCAAGAAGAACTTTGCACAAGAATTCCTTATGGTAAGTAGATGAGCGCTAAGATAAAATTTCTCAAAATTGTCTTATGAGTTAAATGAGTAATAAAAAATTGTATCGAAATTCGTCGTTACTGTCATTACAAATATGGAAATCGATATTTCCACTAAGTAATTTATAATTTAAATACAGATGCCAAAGATAGTTTAAAAATTCATCATGAAGCTTAGAATTAGGTTAGAAGTGGTGAAACTTTGAATTAGGGATATAGGTGTTTGTTATAGCGTATATGACAAAAGACACTTGCAATATTTGAAAATTAAGCATTAAGAGGTTGTAATTGGAGATGATATTCTTTATGTAAGTTCGACATTTTTGAACTTAGAATAGAATATGGTATTTTGGATAATTTATCATTGAAGAGGGTGAAATTGGGGAATGTAATTTTTTATGTTTTAAACTTGTAAATTTTATGATTCAGTTTTTGAGTAAAAGACCAACGTTGCACTATTTACAGATGGAATATTTCATCGGGAATACGGCTAATACAATGATAAAAACACGTTTTTTTTTTTGTACCAATAATGTATAAAAAATATTTACGTAACAGTTATCTTTTAAATTCGGTTATGTATAAATTTAAATTTTATGTTAAAGTACCTATATGATTTTTTACGAAAAAAACGACTTCAATTTAAACGAGAACAAATGGGAACACCCTCGTTTTATGACGGAGTTCCAAAGTAATAAACATACAAAAAATACAATCGAATTGACTTCCTATTTTTAAGTCGGTAATTCATAAAGGAACCTTATAATTTTGGAGTACTTTTCAAAAATTTCAAAACAGAACCTTAACAATTCATTGTTTTTAGTGGAGTACATACTTAAATATGATAATACAAAAAAAAAGAATAAATACTTCGTGTAATCTTACGTAACATGACGATTAATTATTAAAAATATAGTATGTACTCTTAAAATATACTTTTTTAACCTTAATTTTTAGGAACAAATTTGTTTAAGTGAAGTAAAATGGAAACGTATAATATGGCAATAAATGCGTCATAAATCGCACTATCGATACGATCGGCCGTAAAGTTTACTTACCATTTCTTTGACTAAACTGAACCCAATAGCTGTGATTTAGGACTACCTTAGAATGTTGCTTATCGAAAATTGGAGTGTGTCATAATGGCGTAAAGTAACGTTTATGTTATTCAGTTACATTATTACATACTGTATACTTCTGTGTATAATATTGTCGTAACTAAATTATATTCTACAACATGATACTAGATAACATCTCACGTTGCGTTCTAAGAATATGAAGATACATTTTGGAGTAAATGCAACTTGGCAATACATAGTACTTTTGTATTCTGGATTGAAAGTTGAGTGATCTTATTCTTAGTTAGCATGGTTGGCGGTGCAGTGGCCATATCAGGAGTTGATATGTGTTACAGCGCCAATGTTTACAGGCGGTGGCGATCACTTACTATTAGATACTTATTTTATAAAAAAATACGGATATTAGATTATTAGAAACTTATCTCCGTACAATAATGTTGACAACAACGGAATCTTTTAAAAGGAATTAAAAGGAACACGCATCTTATAATTTCCACCTTCATAGAGTACGGCAAATCTTATTATCGCAATCTTCGTTTACTTTCTAGTAAAGCTATTCACTTTTAAATGTACTGAAACTAATAAAAGACTTCGAAAGTAAAAGGTGTACACACTTATTTAATTTTAAATATTCATCTTATTGTTAAAATATAACGGCCAAAAGTAAGTTATTTACAAAAAAAAAACCACTGGGCAGTAATGGTTGATCCATTGTATCTATAAATAATAATTAATTGAAATATAATATTGTTATATTATTAACATAAATTGAATTATTTTTTTTACATTACATGACATTAACAGCCTGTAAGTTTTCCACTACTGAGCTAAGGCCTCATGCCCTTTGAGGAGAAGGTTTTTGGAGCATATTTCACCACGCTGCTCCAATGCGGGTTGGTGGAATACAAATGTGGCAGAATATTGTTGACATAAGACACATGCAGGTTTTCTCACAGTGTTTTCCTTCACCACCGAACACGAGATGCACATGCAATCAAGCACATGAATATTCAATGGTGCTTGCCTGGGTTTGAATCTGCAATTATCAGTTAAGATGCACGCGTTCTAACCACTGGGCCATCTCGGCTCATTTTTTTAATTATGTATTTCTTAAAATGTATACTAATTTTTTATCTTAAATAATTACTTAAATACGTTTAAAAACGAGTAGTCTCGGCGCTCCATTGTACCAGAAGAAACCGTTACCGTGAAAGCACCTTCAAGGATAACTTCATTTGAAAACTTTTACAGCTGCAACAACTGTTGTGTATTATTTAGATGTAAAAATAAAACCGTCTTTACGATGAAAACAATAAAGCTAGCAGCCACTTCGCTGTAGGTATTGCTCGACATTTTACGTGCCGATTATTAGGGTTGGCAAAAATGAAAATAACAGTTAAACTTAAAGATATATAATTAAAATATATATTTCGATAGTACTTGGAGGAGGCAAGCTGAGACCTTTGGAATCTACGTACTCATAAGCTAGCGACCTACGAGGTAGCTTAAGAGTATTTCTTCATAAAACGCGTATACTATAAACACTATTTACAATGATGATAACAACATATGTCAAGTCCCTACAATATTTTTTTTTTCTTTCTGTTTTACATTTCTTGATTATAAACTTGACGCGTATAATGATTAAAGTACATTATTATTTAAACCAAGATTAATCTGTCGATAAAATAAGCCCATTAACTCGATATTAGATATTTTTATTCAGGTTTTAAAGAAATTTCTCGCTCTACGCGCTTATTCAACTATGATCTACATCAACTAAGATTAATTAATAAGAGTAAATGACCCCACGCAATTGTGATTAATGTTTTACTGGTTTAAATGTAGATTTTATCTAAAAACCCAGCAAAAAATATTTACCCTAAGTAATTTTCCTTCGATTTAATTTTTTTATTCGGCGCAGTATATATGTATACATAAATATACATAGCTGCATACATTTGATATCAGCTTGATGTATTCCGTTCACCGTCGCAGTAGTTTCCAAATTCCTGAATTCAATTATGGTTTTTCACTAACAGGCTTCCTCCTATATCATCCATCTAGCTGTCAGCGGTTTTCCGAAATAAACAATATCGATACAATTTTAAATATCATCGAACGGACGACGTTTGTATATTTTTTCAACGACATGAAAGTTATATTAGTTTAACGTTCACTTAATTCGGATACATTTTTTAAACGAATTCTAGTAAAACGTAGAACAATCATAAGCCCTGTTACTTGGCACGTGGGTTCATATTTATTTTGTGTGACAATTAAAATTCTTCTTGTTGTAGGATCTTAGAAAATTTTACAATATTTTCATATTATACTTTGAAAGACAAAATATCGCCTCCAGGCTGATAAAAACATGTATTATTAGAATAAACTTTTGTAATGTTTATGCAACAATAAACAAAGCGTGCTTCTTTAACGACCAAAGTATTCGAATTTAAATAATTGTACGAAAATATCTATCAACAAATTTCAATCAATTCTATAACCAAAATATTTTTTATATAATTTACGAATTTTTATACTAATATAAATATTAAAATACAAGAGCAGTTTATTTATTATAATGTTCCACATAGCCGATATTACGATCTCATTTTTATTTGGGAATATAAATAAAAATTTCATAATAGACTAAAAATATGGCTGTATACACACTCAAATATTATTTTTTATTTTACGTGAAAACTATATTGGGTATAAATCGTCCGGTAGTTTTGGAGTCAGTTCAGCCAACATAATGTAATGGTTAATATTTCTTACAGTACCAATGTATACAGGGGTTAATTAACATCAAGTGCACTCAGCGGTTATATCACTTTTACAATAATTAGATTAAGTAGGTATCGTACCAACTTACATTTTTATCATATAAAATTAGGAACTAAGATCTTGTTTCTAAATTTCAAACTGGGTTTCTCTTGAGTTTTCAACGCTGACTAGTTTTCCAGTTTCACAACTTTACCAGGAAGAGTGCTCCATCACCATCAAGATATTATTGTTTTCCAAAGTTTAAAGGTCGAAGTTCTTATTACCGGAGTAGTTCAGAAAGATATAACAATGAAACGCGACTTCACATATCTTTTACGACTTCCTTTACAAGAGCTCAGCGTCCAGATAGTGATATAATCAAATATTTTTAGCTTCGCCTATTAATAAGTTTGAGTTGTACGTTTAAATGATAACGCATATTACACAGTTACATATTATACACGTATATGACAAAAAAGCATGTGAAGGGTTAAAAAAATTAAAAATATATGCGTTGATTTTATTTGATTTAAAACAAATATTCAAAGAAAATTATGTTATTGCCCCTAAACTGTTGAAAATATTACTTGCGCTGAAAACTCTAGGGAAATCCACATTGAAGTTTGGAAACAAGATCTCAGGTCCTTATTTTTACCTTAAATACGACCGTCGTAAATCATTAACAGCCTTAGATCAAATATCTCTAACTTAACGATTTATATGTGTTTGTAAAAGTTTATTTGAATACGATATAAGTTCTAAGATTTCTGATTGCTTTTTGAGTAACAGTGTTATAGTAACACATTTACCCCTTAATTTAAGTTATATTAATAGTAGTCAATATTTAAACAAGATAAGTACACATCGTTACAGTCCATAATAAAGTGTTAGCTTGAGTGGAGAGTCAAATAGTGTATGTAAGAACCTCTTAAAATCCGTTACCCCATTCCCTTCACCTCGATTTGATACACGCTTTTATAAAAGCGCAACAAATCATCTCTAATCGACAATTCCCGCTAAAACCCTGTTGGAATATTGATGGTGAAATATATTCCTAATTATAATGTTTGCGTTAATTAACATAGTGGATATAATAAATGGTGTCAGAACTGATTCATGAATAGATGTAAACAAATGAACACGGTTCTGATTATGCGTAATCCGATCCAAATTAGAATATCAAATGAAATCTCGAAGTTTTGAATCAAAAAGCGAATCTGGCGAACTTGTAACACTACGAAATGCATAATTAATATCATTCTTGGCGTATCCAAGATATGAATAATGAATTGAAGATTCTTCCGACTTGTGAAACTCGGCTTTATTGGGGGTAATAAAAGTTTAGGGCCTCGGATCTGATCTACGCGAATTAGTTACCAAAGTACGCTTACTCTCGCTTTTGTAACTGGCATTTCATCACAGTCGATGTCGGAATCTGGTAACGTGGTTAATGCGAGTTACGTAATGAGGACCAACACGTGACTTCATATTGACACTTATGACGTATAATGTCTCTGAATTTAAAATATGCTTCCATTTTGTATATCATTATGAAGATATTTTATTAATCCCGTAATGTGCTGCAGCGTTCATCTAGTGGTCAGCTTATTGGACTATAGATTTAGAGTTCCCGGCGTAAAATCAGAGTCAATCCAAATAAGCAGTCATCGTACAGTCAATAGGTTCTTAATCTAAACTCAATCCGGTCGTTTTGTATTACTAAATCAAGAGAGCAAATAAAGTACAAAGTAAAGTACGTGTACACTATAAAAATTCCTGCACAGGTTCTTAGTCTTCGTTAAGCATATATAACATAATATATTTTGATGAGGAACATTAATAAAATCATAGATATACTACGATAACACACATGTTTATTATCATAATACTGTTTCTAAAATTTTAAATTAAATCAGATATATACAATTAATTATAATTAAATGTTTCCTATACCAAGTGTACGCATAAAGTGTACCATATTCTGTAACAGTATATACCAACATAGCAGGCGCACGAAGCCACCTGGCGTGCGTTATAGTTCCACGCAGAGGTCCCGCCGGTCGAGCCACTCAATAAATTAGTTCCGACCTCGGATTATGAGATCTGGAATTTATCCGGAACCCATGAGTTATTGCGGGATGATTCGAGTGTCCAACTTACCAAGGATCGGCAGTTCTGTGGATTAAATTACCAAATAATTTATTGACTAAAACAATTTATTTATTTTGTTATTTATTTAAGCTTTAATATATAAAACTGAAACTCGAAGTTTTTTTTTAATCAAACCAAATTTATAACGCCTTTTCATTTTGCCGTATTATTAAATTATTGAATAATCTCTTTGTATACAACAACGAATAAATATGTTTTAATACATTTGAGAATGTAATAAAAACATAAACGCAGAATATTTGTTTTATAATACAAATAAAAAATGTATGAAATGAAATTATTCAAATATTTTTGTTAATATTGCAATATCCAACTAGCTGTGACTTTTGGATATACTTACGTTTAATTTTGATTATTTGCCGACATGACATACATACGGCTCTGATTCTAAGAATAGATGTTAAGCGCAAAGTTACCTATATTACCTATAATACAAGATTCCTAAGATTTCTCAATTAAATCAAAAATAATTATTCAAATGTTGGCATTCTCTTAGTTTGCTTTCAACGATACGAAGTTTTTATAACATATTTATATATTGTTTAAAAACAATCCGCCATTGTTATCGAAAAGTGTTTATATTTTCCGTGATGTATTGACATTAGTCGCCGCACATTTATTTCAATACCGCAAATTACTGATTAAATAACAACACGTTCATGGATTTTACCGAATTTCGTTGCGATCTGTTACTGTTTTAAAATCATAATAAAATTTAGTTGCTATACGTACTATTATAATCTCAAATCCTACAACTGGAAAGGTTTTCTCACTTTTTAGGAGAATATCGGGAGTTAGTATCACGTATATATTATAAACTTGATGATTTTTAATATAAGGTAACCCGGATTATAATTTGCGTTCTTCGCTAAGATTGGCGTGTCCATCGACTAGGTATCGGCTCATAAATTCCGTTGATTTTATTATAATATTGAAATAGCAAATGTTCGATTGACGAGGCGGTAAGGCGACTATATTACTCTCAAACTTAACAATCTTTTAAATTTAAAAACAACAAGGGAGTATAAATTTTGTTAGCTATAAAGTATTTGTTGAGTTTTATACAATACAAAGATCGTTTGAATAACCAATTCCAGTCAAATTCAACCCTGACGAAGATTTTATTTATAGACTTGAAATATCGTAGGCCTGTCACTTTACAAAGATTTACTATTCATTAGAATAACTTGGAAATGAAAATTTAATTAAGGTATAGATACTATTTTAAATGCTGAACGGGTCGGTGGCAAGCTGGTTATACATTTAAATACAGAGTCCAAATTGTCGTATAAAAAACACGTAGCAAATTTATTTTCTGTGACGTTACATCACAACGTTATAAAGTGGCTTGATAAGGCGGGAACAAAAGCCAGTCCAAGCACAATTCTGGAGACAAGTGAACGCATTATATATTTTTGTGAACAGCATTGTGTAACCCATGGACGCCTTTGTCTCGGCGGAGGGATCGTTAATCATTGTGACGCAGCAGTGGACAGCGTCCGATAAGCGGACAGAGTGATGACCGGAGGGAGTGTATACGAAAATTCGGATATCATCAGCTTTCAGCAAAACGCATTTTATTAAGGGGGGCTCTTTAATACTTGGTGGTAGGCATTCGGGGACGGAGTGCGAAGTCATCTCACGGTACGCGCGTCTCATAGACTGCATGCAGTATTTTCTTTTAGGTATGATTTTAAAGTCATTAAAATAAAATCTAATACAGGGGGCATATTGATACCCGTATATTGTGGTTATAATAAAATTATTAATACTTTTTACCATATCAAGCTGTCTGCGTCATTAGAAACGTTTAAAAATAAAATTAAAAAATATACCAAAATAATATACTATGTCTATAGGTATCGCATACCAAGTTTAACATAAACCTCATGCATTTATATTTCAGTGTGAAAGACATAGAGACCGTCAGAGAAAGCCAATTTAACCAAAATACTTTACATCTCTGAAAGACAATCATAATCTAAGAGAACCCTTTTAAATTAGTAATGGTCATCACGTACCATCTGGTGGCCCGTCTGAATGTAAATAGGTTAAATAATATTCCACTAAAATTAAATCTAGATTTTTGGTTCAATGGAACAGATGTCTCTGTCTTCCCTACTCTGTAACATTGGAAGGGCGATAAGCAAGAATAAATAGTTTTTGCGATTACACTGTGATCGTTTATCACGACACATTCATGTGTCGATAAAAGTTACATGTGAGTTACGGCCAATCATACGCGTCGCGCAGTCATTTGTTAAAACTGTAGACACTTGATTTATTTACATGGATTTCTTTGAAGTACAATGTCTACTCTGTACTATTTTGCGTGTGAATTGTGCTTGAGGTAACCATTAAGCATAATGTCATCTCGAATGTTTTCGTATTTTTTTGTTGATGATGCACTTAGAACCTGCCTAACCGACTTCTGGACAGAGGTTTCTTCTCTCGTGCTAGATTCTAGCTTTGGACGTTATAAATATGTTTCAGGCTATATCCATACCATAAGCTAAACAGTACACTGGTTCAATGCCGGTTTGTAGATACACTGTTATTGCTGACACAGGTATAATTTACGTTTTTTAGCCACTGATCCAACTTACAGTATGCAATGAAAATGAATTTATAAATAAGATTGATTAACTTTATTATAATAGAAAAAATAATCCTTACTGATAAAGACTGTACATTAATAATTTTACGACAATATCAAATCTAAACAAAGTATTCATAGAAATTATCTTAAGTTGACTGAATTATCGAAAGAGCTTGATATTCTACTGCTGGACGTTGGTTGAAATGCGAAACTTATTCGCGAGTACAACTCAATATATAAAAATACGAGCCTAATATATTGTATTTATAAAGAAACTAACATCTATTCATAATAATTTATTTGGTGGTTGGGCTTCGTACAAGCCTACCTGAGTAGTCTCTCATATTCAACTACCAAACAGCAATACGTACTTAATGTTTTTGTGTTCTGGTTTGACTGGTCAGTGAACCAGTGTAACTGCAGGCAGGGACATAACAGTCAAAGGTTAGTGGTGCATTGGTGATCTCTCATGTATGAGTTGACTCATTTACCACGCAGGTAAGTATATGACATAAAAATATAATAACAAGATAACACTTCAAAACATCTATTCTCTTAAACTTCACGATAATACATTCAGAAATACAAACGAATAATAACAGAAAAGTGGCATTACGTTTTTAAGAAGCCATCAAAACAGGAAACGTATACAAATTGTCGTTTCCTTCACCTCATCCAGAAATCCAAATATTATCTTTTTGATAAATAAACTGAGGCGTTCACAGCTGGGGCTCGATTATTATTTCATTAGAAACTCGAACGGTATTACATTGTACGTCGCCGGGGGACGTCGCGGCGGAAATGAATCGTATCGCGACACGGATTTCGATTAGCTACCCGCAGACTCGGTGAGATACTAAAAGAATTATTATTGTAGAATATGAATCTTTTGTATTCATTTATTTCAATTGAAAATTAAATTAATGTGTGTTCTTAGCGTTCTGGGATATCGCGTCGCGAGTTCAAATCTGATAATTGTACAATTGTCTCATTTATAAAAATATTTCTTAAACCCGCAATATTAGCTTTAAAATCACGTGATCTTCTGTGTGTTCTCTAAATATATAAATATGTTTGACTTAGTAAAAGAAATCAATCAGTACCACGTGGTAAGACCGTATCGTGTGTAGACATAGTCATAGTTGAGTGAGTAATTTACAATTTGTAAGACAATTAAAATATCGTCTTTTAAATAGTATACTTACTGAGATATTAATTTTTATAATGATTAGTATTTGTACCTTGCCATGGGATAGACCTAAGTCCAGCACTGTTAGGACTGACATGGGCTGATGATGAAACAAATATGATTGTATTTTGAGTTTTTTTTTTTAACTTTTAGTATGTGGGGAACACAATTTATTGAAAGTAAAAATATACTCATTATATAATACATCTCAATCAGTTATGGCTACATAAATGCCATCTTATAATATTTAAAAGCTATTAAGCTAGGAATTGTATTGAATCGACATATTTTTAAATAATGATATTTCTTACTGAGCGTACATACCGAAGCGTTACATTCAATTTAACCAATAAAATAATAATTTTACAATTATACTGTACAAGCGAGCACGATTGAATTCTCAAGTGCTTAATTGTTGTTAATAAAATATTTGGAATTGACGGAAAAGAAACCTGTATGGAATAAAATGTAGCCTGAGCCAGCAGCGGGACATTAAGACGACGTTACTTGATATACATAGCCGGACAGGCACTTGGACCATCTGTGATAAGTAGTCCGTAAGAATTATTAAGAATTCCTTACCAATGCGCCACTAACCTTGTGGACTAAAATATTAGGTCCCTTGCGCCTGTAGTTACACTGGCTCACTCACCCTTCAAAACACAATACCGAGTAACACAACAATCCAAAGTGCTGCTCATTGGAGGTAGAATATCTATTACACAGGTAGATACAATGAACACGCCAAAAGAAACACAAATAAGAAATAAGGAACAAAAAATACAAAAGAGACAAAGATAAGAACGAAAAGAAACATAGCAAACATAAAACAATATCATTATGTAGAGTAATGTAAAGCGAGTTTGAAGTCTTCCATCATCTTGAACGCGTCTTATCTACGAATAAACTGAATTGATTACAATTCGATCCTCAACAAATGTTCTATTGAATATTTGCTCTGCCCCAACCATTTGTTCTTGTCGGAGAGACCGATCAATCATAAAATAATAAAAGTAAAGGCGGTATCGTTATTGCGATCGCTCGAAATTGAGTAAATAATTAATTGAGCACGATTGAAATTTGTTTTTATTGCGTCGTTTCGATTGCTATCGGCAGCGGTCACGGCTTCGAGGAACCATTGATAATAAGAAGAGACAGATGCACGGAGACTTCCATTCAGATGTTTAGAATTTATATTTTATAAAGGTAAATAATAAATTATATGTATTAGTTATGAGTTATGCTTAGCGACGCAAAGTTTCGAAATCAACTAAAGAATTTAGGACGTAAATAATGTGTTCTATTTTATGTGATATGGAGTAGGTTTTTGTACCCTCTCTTTTTTTGAAATCCCTAAAGAACGTCGACAGTAATAAGTTTCTGACATTACAATGTCAATACATCCCGTCATAAAAAATACAGTAAGTACATAGGTATGTACTTACTAGTTGTAGTAAACGACCTCACGGAGGTCATCTACTACTACTACTACTACCGTCGAGTAGTGTGTACACCGGTTTTCCTGAGTACGTCACTCCTTTACGTACGGGTTCGATTCCCGGCCGAGTCGATGTAGAAAAAGTTCATTAATTTTGTATGCTGTCTTGGGTCTGGATGTTTGTGGTACTGTCGTTACTTCTGATTTTCCATAACACAAGTGCTTTAGCTACTTACATTAGGATCAGATTAACGTATGTAATGTTGTCCAATATTGTCCAATACTAATTTAGTTAGTTGGAATTGAGGAATAATAACGTAGTAATAAAGTAAACAAAACGTAGGTAACAGTAGTAGTAGTAACTATTAAGATTAAAACTTTAAAAGTATCTTCATATTTTATTAAATAATTTAATTACATATAATTCAAAATGCTTGTGAGACTCTTGCATGAAATATATTTTGACTTTGATTAAATTGATTTTAATAGCTAGACCTAGATACTCAATATTAAGACGAAGAATGCCCTAAAGGAGACATTGTACAGAGACTAATACTGTCAGGCGCCAATGTGACAGATGTGTCCGATTGTTCTCGACGAATTGGCCAAATTTTCGAATGATTTGTTTTAGGTTATTTGGTTTTTTCGGGAATAATACTACTATGACAATGAATTGAAATACCCATTTGCCATGATGGGTAGGTGATTATAATTCGCAAAGTCGATGGTGCAATGGTGATGTAAGGAATGGTTAAAATTGCTTACGTTGCCAATGATGGTTCTTTACCCTCAGGAAGTCCATTTGCGTGTCCGCCTATCTATGATATAAAATAATAATAATAAAAGAGCATTACGTTTCTGCAAAAGTTGTAATTTTTTTTTTATTATAAGGTTTCCGTACCGAAAACGTGGAACGGTTTTACCTACTCCGCCTACGCCTTCCGTCTGTCTGTCACAGACCTCTATTATTAAATCGTTATTTAGGTAACCGTAATACATACAAAAGTTGCGCATATTAGTAATCTACCATATTTAAAAGATTGTTGTGGTATTGAACCCTTAGTGGATAATAGCGACTCGTACTTAGCCGTTCAAGTAATTTAATTATTAATTGGTTTATTTCTCTTACTTCGCTTATCAGCACTAGCAATGCATCGTTATTATTATTTCAAGAAAGAATAGCAAGTTCATGACTGTGTAGAGTGTCAATCGAATATGTACCAACCAAAATTACCTTTACAGATATAAATCTTATCTGCAATTGCGTTGCGTTGTCGTTTTTTTTTTTAATTTAATATTTGTAAATTATCTCTAATTGAGAAAAAAAAAGCCCAGTGATTTTCATAGCGGGTTCCTCTCAGGTCATGGTATTTGCTTTTCCGAATCGGTGACAGTATTTGGTCTGATAATTGTAGATGTAATGCGTCTATTTTTAATAAAGGAATTTGATTTGATTTGTATGTGTTCGAGTTTGGCTCTGTAGTTGGTTGCAATCCTAAAGTAAATGAAATTCTAATTTCACCCTTACAAAGGCGAGGCAATAACGCTTCGTTAATCTGATTGAGCTAAATACTTATGCAGTTATTACAACGCTAAATAAAAGTGATAAAAGCGATATTTGATTTAAAATTATTTTCATTGTAAAATAAGTAAATCAGTATAAATATAAAGTCAACATAATATCAAACTCCCCCAACTCTTATAGAATGATCTCATTCATGGCATAAGTTTGATGATATTTAATCTCCAAAACGTGACAAAAGGTACACAACGCCCACGCAGAGCTTTTCTTCCCCTAAGACCAGGCGCTCGATTGCTTTATAATCATCTTAAATGTAATTAGTCGTTCGGATTAATGAGATGTTTATGTATAAGATTGATATCATAAAGTCGTTGAGTACATAAGTATCTCTTTATCCAGAAATTTGTACAAAGCTTCACTAGTGGCAGTTACAGATATGAGAAAAATATAATTTAAGATAGTTATTTTAACATCATACAAATACAAAGTAGAATATTCAGATATAATTATATAAATAAAGAAATTTAAAAAATAATTTTCTTTATTGGACGTTCGGTTGATATGACAAGTCGAAGTTAATTATATTTAAAATAATTTACTATTAAAGATGGAATAAAATTATGGAAAATGTGACAAAGAGAGGGCACGGTGACATGAGACAGTGTCACGTCGTTCACTATCACGGCATTTTAGTATCAATACACAAGTAAAAAAAAAGTGGAACTAAAATAAATTATAATGTTACTGATATAATACATGCGAAAGGTTGGCGGATTGGCAATTTGATGCTCAATCATGCCATAACTGCTGAAAGGAACTAAATTAAATTTGGCACAGAGATGAAAAAGCAATGAAAAAACAAAAATGCGTGCAAAATCTCGAGCTACCTGTATAACATAAAAAGAGTTAATTTAAAATCACAATATTTTTTAAAATAATATAAACTTGAAAATTAAAATATGTTTTTACATAAGAACTTCATAAGGTGTATAATTTTAAGTTTTTCATAATGCTTATCACGAGAAAGTCGTATGCGCCGGCAACGGTAAGACGTGAGCACGTGATTTTAATTCTAGTGTTCCCTTCATTTATTATTTTATAAAATAAGTACAAAAATAACTTACAAACGTTATGAGAAGTGAGCGTTGTTCATAAAGTAAGTTAAATAAAAAGTTACATAACAGTATAGTACAGAGTTAATACGGGTACGGTATTTAAGCTCATATTAAGTCGGACCTAAATTATATGACTTTTTCAGGCTGACTATACCTTTAATATTGACTGAGAACAGTAGAAGAGAAAATAAAAGAAAAAAAAATACAATCTCCGTCTGCGTAAGAATGAAGATGGACCGCAGAGTCATATTCATAAGATAAATAATATAATATTACACGATTTATTTTAAAATTAACGTTTCGCTATTTAATTAACAGAAAACAGAAACAGAAACACCTTTAGTTAGTGTCACAGTCACATAGATTTGGGTTATTTGCTTTAAAATCTCCTGAAAATAAAAATATTTATAACGGTTACTTTAGCTTAGAACATAATTATTGCTTTTAAATAAAATTTTATAAATTAAACTTTCAGCACATCAGCGGTATGTTTGTCTTTTATCAGGAGAGTTGAGATAAATTGGAGACGTATCAATATAAGGGCTAATAATTGAATGGCTGATTAAGCCGAAGTTTGTCAAGCCATACGCTACAAAGTATGACATGAACTAAAAGCCGAATTAAGCGCAAAATAACTAAGTAATTCCCGCAATCTTCGTTAAGATTTACTTCACTTTAACGTATCATATCGTACAGCGTTTAATACTTCCATACAAAACAGTCGACAGATATGAATTATCAAGCACGTGTCACTGTTATATTTTGATGTATGGACTGCACACCATTTCCGTCTGTAAGACAGATGTACGCGTCAGATATTTTCGCATTATTGATTAACGTGTCACCGCGCGGTAATATTTTCTACGGAACGACTTCGACCCCGCCGTTGTTGGTTTCACTTCGGTTTTTGTACCCAATGAGTAATGATCTTGCTTAGTTTTTTATTTTTGTTCAAAGTTAAACGTTTGACGTAGTCTGGTTTTATAGTTAGTGGTGTGGAAATATCTACAGAAATTGATTTTTTATAAAAAATTCAGTGGTTTGACTTCATTTTATTTGAAACAAGAACTTGCCGTACGTAAAAAAATCTAGCTTTTTGTTTTAAAATGGAAACTTAAATGAATGCTGGACAGGATAAAATAATTAGCCCCGTTCACTTAAAGTTAGTACATTCATTCACTCATTTCAAAAGTGGGCATAGGTAAAGTACGAATCAAAGACATTCAACTTTATCCTCAAATTTCATCAAAATCGGGTTCGAGACTCCATTGACTAGTTTTTGCAATACCAGTAGGTTTTGGATTGGTTCAGCCACGTTCAGTTGAAAAATTCATCCTGGATAATTCATAAAAAAGGTATATTTTTTTCCTGAAATTGTGACCCAGATAATATAACACAAGGAACAAACAAATACCTTGTAACTTTTGTTACACGATTACACAGCCTTAGCAACTTTTTAGCGAGACAATGTGCTTTCACATAAGCTTTTACAAAAAGATCTCAGAAAACATACAAAATAAATTGTAAAATTTAAACAAACCATTAACGAACGTTTGTTAAAAATAATGTAAAAAAAAACCTAGCTAATATTAACGGGATTACAAACAAAACATCCCAAAATAAATTGCGTAAATCTTCATTTGGATATTACGTAATAGTTATTTACAGTTCGCCTTTTGTATGCTTAAAATATAAAGTCACTCGTAATATATTAAAGGTCATAAAGTCAACCATTATGTTTAAATTTGTTTGTAAGTTAAAAAAACCTAAATTTCAATTCAATACCAAATACATTTCAAAGGTTAACAAAGTATATTTATTAGACGAGCTTAATTTCGTGGCTACAAAATAATATAACTCTAGAGTGTTCAACGTTAGCGCAACGAACTGAACTCGGTGCGAGGTGCAAGCATTTTTGGTACCACAAAGTTGACTTGATTGTTTAAAATCTCGCGTCGTTCCTTTGATAAGATTTATGAACTGTTCTTGACACTTAATTTCGCCCGTGTTTGCCTCCTGACGGTCGCGATTATTTCCACATTTCCTGTTGCACGGTTTCTTTTATAAAAATATTGTTCGTAAGCGCTGTTATAATATAATATTTTTACGTTTGCTCATTTCTTGGTTACTCGCCACTTCCTTTTTCAATTTTCTTTTTTTCGCTCGTGTTTCTATCTTTTAGAAACCGCTGTACTGACGTAATTATAATTATAACATCTACTTATACACGACAAGCTTGAATTTGTTTTATGAATACTATTTTTGTGTAGCACAGTTACCGTTTTGAAAGTACGTGTTATTTCGGGGAATTGTTTAATTTTAAAACATAATTACTACTACCATTATGTTTTTTATGTATTATTTTGGCTACTTTTAGTAAGAAAGAATTCGTGTCTGATAAATTATAATATTCTTAAAAAGATTATAATTTTAATTAGCTTATCTTCGAGCAATTTTTTAATGTATAATAAGTAGAAATATTTTTTAACTTGTATAAGTGATCACCAAGTCCAACGAACCATTAATTAGTGCGTAGCTAATTAAGCTGACGCACAGATTGATCTTTGATCTTGTAAAGAAGCGTCCTCACTTTATAAAAAAGGGTCTTACCAAGTATACGAAATACTTTTACTAAAATTCACGTTAATTAAACATTTAATATCAAAAGAAGCTCATACAGTTTTTTTTTTTTAATTTTAAAAATTCTGTAAAATATTGCTTTCGGTGTGTATTGATCATTCCAGGTCGCATTCTAGTATTACGAAGAAAGAGAGTACGTAAGAATAAGAAAATACCATTCATATTAACTAATTGTATTTGCGTGACTAGATCCGCCCCGTGGTTCATAGCGTCGATACATGTAATATATCCTTCCTCAATAAATGGTCCATCTAGTCTAGTCCATCGCAAAGATTTTATCGAAATCTAATTGGTACAATATGATTGAACAGACTCTCCAGCTCTATATTTAGGTATAGATGGGAAAACACAACAAGGTATGAGAATGTTAGGATTTTTTAATTAAAAGTAATGAATAATTACCCCAGGCGGGGTAATTATTGGATAGTCCAAAATTAGCCATTCCAAATGTTTTTTTTTTTAATTAAAAAATATTTTATATAAATTTATGATAAATATTAAATATGAACAAATAATATATTTGGATTGTGTATTCTGTTGGCTCTACAAGCCTTAACACTCTCAGCTAGGTGTTATATATTACAACATACGCTCGCCCTAAAGGTGAACTATGACACCTCCCAACCCCTCCGACTTAAGACTTTTCAATCGCCGTGAAATTTATATAATAAAACAAATTATTTTATTAGGAGAGACACATATTGTGTTATTGTTATTTTATATTTACAATATTATATTTTTGTTGTAATTATCAAGTGTGTCTGTGTATTTCGCAACACAGGTACGAAATCTATTTCTTCAATTACATAATCCTATAGAACGGCAATTTGATTCCAAGAAGAGTTCAGACGTACGAGCAACGCCTTTATGTATTTTTCTGAGTATTACCAAAATATCGGATTAGTATTAAGAGATTGTTTGACAGCAAAACATACCTGACCTGTGGTTTGAACGTGGGATTATAGGATGTGTAGTATTATACGCTAGACCAAAAAAAAAAAGATATAGATCCGTATCAACTACAATTACAGTTCAAATTACACTTGAAGTAAAACACAATAGGGATGGTAAAGGTAGGCTTCATTCTATGTAAGCGTTGGTCAATTCCGCCGCAGCTGTATTACGAGCGTGTGTGTTGGGCGGTTATTACGACGGAGTGTAAAGAGCAATTTGTCGGATGGTATCGCAAAAGCGTCGCATGTTTGGACAAGTTCGTTATATTGAGCGGAATGCTTAAAATACTTGTAACCGACCGCTGATTTTGTATCGACCCCAAATAAATATTTGACTTTGAATGATTTTTGACGATTAAATTAATTAGAGTTGCCGCCTTGAAATGAAATCTCCTTAACAAACCAAGCTTAGCTGAGATGGCCTACTGGTTAGAACGCATGTATCTTAACTGATGATTGCTGGTTTAAGCCTCCAGGCTCGCCCTACTAAAAATCTTGCCCGGCGAAGAAGGTAAATATCGTGAGAAAATCTGCATTTGTTTAATCTCAATGATACAGGCCACAGCTGTTACTAGGAATAAACAAAAATATCACGTTATACAGATTACATCATACACGCATGCGGTGTACAATTTATGATTCTACTGACGTTTAAATTTTAAATAATAATAATGTTACCATGTCTTCTTAAAGTCATAATATACCTGCAACAAAAAAAAATATTTAAATGCAAAAAATAAAATATAAAAACAGTATAAAATAATAACGTAAAATATTCGACGTTTAACATTTCGTATAATCGCATTATTTTTATAGTTATGAGTTTGATAATCATCAAATCAATCAACCCAAAATTATCTACATTCCTTAACATTAATTTGTGACTAAAACTCAATTGAAACATTAATTACTAAAGAATATGAAATTCATATCATGATTTGTAAATAATTTTTGATTTATAAATGCGTCATTTCCACAAATACATAAAACATTGTTTTCACATTCAACTATGCATGCAAGGGATAACAATATAAACGTATACGTAAAAAAATGTTCTACATTGTACGCACATTGAAAATACCGTGAAGTTTTCATGACCTATTTTTCAATTGAACATTTAAGCATGAAAATCCACGCCAAGCCTATAATTCGAGGTATAATTCAACAATAACTCAGTACGTCGCGTCGGAGCCGGTGTTTATAATGGCTGCTGGCCTATCATTACCGCGATCGATTACATTACCCTCTGCCGTCCGGAAGTATTTTCTATACTTACTTGTGTAAAATTAAATTTTGTATAATTTATATGATTAAAACGACGTCAAATTACATCCGATCGCTTTTGTTTCGAATATTAATTTCGTCAATTTTATATAAAAGTACCAATTAAGATTCTTACTAGGGAAGTTTTAAACGTGCCTTCTTTGGTTTAACTGTACGAGCGTTACTTAGATCAGCTGTGTTCTTAGTTAGAGTAGTGGAGCGTAGAGCGTTTATTGTTTTATGAATTACAAACGTCGGAATTCTAGGGATTATTTGTTAAGTTATTTCTATATAATATTCAAACCAAACAAATATAATTAATGTTGAAGAGATTTCAGTAGGGTTAACAAAGTGCTTTTGGTCGAGGATACTCATACTTTTTCATAAAGTTTTTAGTGTTTCCAGGAATTTTGTAAATTAATTTTACAGAAACGTTTTTAATTTTGATATTTCTATTAATTGAAATACTTTACCAGGAATTTTGTGACTAATTTAGGGATAAGCCGAACAATTTATAAATAGGTAACAAAAAAGCGCGTTGGTCGTTTTCCTTGATCGTATCGATCTATAAATAAATGAATGTATATTTCATTTGAGAACAGTCAATTTTAAAATAATATTATGCTTTTTGTACAAAGTGATAACCCTAGATTTTATAAACAATATTTCGAAAGCGTCTGCCACGTCTGTAGACTCATTTATAATATTACTTATCGATGTAAATGCATCATTTCAAAGGAAAAGGTCGTGTGTTTTCCATTTTGTTATTCTGATTCCAGAACTCGGAGATGGCAACCCTAGATGCCAACGATGTAGCGCTCGGAGACGCTAACAAGCGCTCTAACGAACCGCCTGCGTCGCGTCTCTAGTCATTTATTAAGCGGAATATGACTTCTTTTGAATTCACATGTTATAAGTAGAGCGATTATATGATAACATTTATTAGATAATAAATTAAATTTCGCGTCGAGACGTTTTCAAATATTAATATTAAGGTGATATACATTAATACTTCGTTTCATACAGCTCGTTCGACGCCGTACAAAGTAGAGTTATTAAATTTGATAATAATAGTAAATAAAACCAATTAGATTTGAACCTTGACACTTGTTATCGATCTCAATTAAGTACGCGTTTGAATGACTACACTATGAACGCTTTGACAAGATAAATGTTCTGACTATAAATTTTTAATACTTCTTAATTTCACAAAGAACAAAAATTACAGATTTCACGATTAATTTAAATTGTCTTTGCATTAAAAGTTGTGCTTGCCTGTCCCTACATTTGTATAAAACCTTTGTCTATCAGTTTATTGAAAGTAATAGTAGGTCGCCCCGGCTTCGC
The DNA here is from genome assembly GCF_905147765.1 of Vanessa atalanta. Lineage (NCBI taxonomy): Eukaryota > Metazoa > Arthropoda > Insecta > Lepidoptera > Nymphalidae > Vanessa > Vanessa atalanta. The sequence goes on from NC_061873.1 coordinate 305,327, forward strand.
ACGTGTGCTATTTAATAATAAAGAAAGGTCGATATTTCATTGTTACATCCAGTTACAATGTTTGTTAAACGGGTTAAACATTTCACAGCGAACGATATGTTGGTTGTACATAATTTGAAATCGGTATTATCTTCTAGAATATAATACCGATTTTATTTTATTTTTTTTTATTTTTTTTATTTTGCTATAAGAAGCATATCTTCCCACCTTGTATGTATGATATAAATCAAATCAAATCAAAATATACTTTATTCAAGTAGGCTTTTACAAGCACTTTTGAATCATGATTTAACAAACTAATATAGTTTGTTAGTGAAGCTACTATCGGTTCGGAATGTAGATTCTACCAAGAAGAAGCGGCAAGAAACTCTGTATTTTAATATATTATATTAGCACAAAAGGATAATATACCTTTCCACTGAGTAACAAGTAAGTTTCTTGGTTCTTTGCGATAGAATCTACATTTCAAACCGGTTGAAGCTTCATCTAATATACATAGTTTTGTAAAATAATGAATCAAAAGTATTTGTAAAAACCTACTTGAATAATGAATATTTTGATTTTACTGTCGAAAAAAGTTTAGAATGGGACTAATAGTGCCACAGACAATTGTACATAAAATAAAAAAAAATCTATCTCCTTATAATAATTTTATACTTCAGATGTCTGAAGTGCTGAGAAAACAATGAGCGATACAAAAAAAAACATTTTAATTTGTAATATTCATTGTATGTTTCGACTTAAACTCAATATCGAAGACTACATCCTCGTAATTAAAGTTTCAGTATTCGTTAGAATAAACATTTTGAAGAGACTCCTAATAATAATTAAAACCGATCAAATAAGCGACAGGTCGCTAATTAGTATTGCTTTCAGAGAGTTCGGTAAAACGTTTCACTTCAATTAATGTGTATCTTTGCTAATTACTTTTTAATGTAAGCTTTGAGCTGCGATGGCTCATTCAAATAGTCAAAATCTAATTTTCATTTACCATTTCCCTACATACAGACATATATTTCATCACATCAAGGGAAACAGAATTAAGTAATTATATCTTTAACTATATGTAGCAGTTCCATCTCAAACACTAGAGATTTTGAAACACATCTGGATCGATACCACTCACTCGTCAGATATTCTACCTGAAACTACAGGAACTACAGGCACAAGGGACGTCACCTCTTAGCTCCCAAGGCTGGTGGCGTATTGGTGTGATATAATGAATGATTATTATTCCTTAAGATGCCAATGTCTATGGGCGGTGGTGACATAATATAATAATAATAAATAAGAAGACGCTGTTAATAATAAGCTCGTCAAATTAATGTTTAAATCCTTTTGTACGATAGAGTCGAGTTTGCCCCGCAGTGAAACTTTTACAGGCTGTTGTTTACAAGAGGAATGTTTTAAGGGGTTGTTTAGAAAATATATCTTATGACGATAGAAATTAAATATATTATTAATTGAAAAACGCTTCTGTTGGTTCTTAATTATCATTTGAAATCAAAGTAATAATTAATAAAATAATTTATCATTGTTTTGCGCTTAAAACTATTCATATAAATTCTAAGGACACTTAGACTATGCTTCTTGGATAGCAGATTTTTTTTTAATTTGCCGCCCTTTCCTTGTTTAATTTCTTGTTAAGTAAAAATAGGCATAAACGGCTACAGATAATCAATATCAAAATATACTAAATTGAAGTAGCCTTTTGCAAGCACTTTTAAAGACCCAACACTTTACCTTTTTATCGGTCAGGGGATGAGATGTTATCATTCAAAGAGTTTTACAACTTGAACTTCAAACAAAAATATGATTGCTTGCAATTTGTCTGGAATATATTTTTTCTATATTTTTTGTGACATCGTTAAAGTAAATATCGCTTGAAGAAATATTGTTATCCATATAAATTGATATCCTCATGGCCAAAATCGCCCACAACGCCTTTCTCAAGGGAGACTATGTTATATCATATTAAATGAGTGTTTGCAGGTGTGCTCTCTTTTTACTTACTCTCATAATATAAGGAGGTAAATTTTACACCACCACCGAAAAGAGTTATTTCGAAAGCAAAACTTATTAAGTTTTATTTGCCCGACCCAGATTAACAAACCGCCTTTTTGCTAGCCACTAGACCAACGAGGCAGTCATTATATAAATTTGCGTTACTATTTCGTTCCGTCCAGATGTTCCTGTTTCGAAACCATTACCGAAACAAACGTAGCAGTCCAGTAGGAAAATCACTTTGCATTATGAGTTCTAAGCATCGAGACATTCAATTACTGTGATCACGCCACCTGGATTGTGTCACGCCGTACTGTACAATGAGCGACTGTACAATACCGATGTAATGCATCATTAACAACAGATTATCTAGAAATACTTTTACATATACATATATATATACTTAGCATATATAAAAATATAGTCTGTGTAGTAGTCTCGCAAATACTTTTATATCGTTATTTATAATTTCATTATTTGATAAATAAATTGTGTAGTTGGTAGGGCTTTGTGCGTTATGCAATTGCACCCGGGTAGAAACCGCTTACGTATCATTTATTTTACCACCACGCAAAAATATTTAGGATTATTGTGTTCCGGTTTGAGGGCTGATTGAAGCAGTGTAACTACCGGCACAAGGGATATAAAATCTTAGTTCCCAAAGTTGGTGGTGCATTGGCGATATGATGAATGGTTAAAAATTCTTACGGTACTGATAAGTTAGCCACTTATCATTTCGTCCATTTGATTACTATTGAATATTGTAACCTTAATTTAAGTAAAAAAAATTACTTCAAATACAGTCAAACCAGATTACTCGAAGACTTACTGTAACATATTTTAGGGGTTTTTTTAGATATCAACCTCTAATTACGTAATTAAATCAATTAGAAAAGTTTAGTATTTTTTTAAGTTATATATATTAACAAATCGCTTTTATATTTATTTATGTATTTTATTTTATGTGTTTAAAGATAATAGTAGCAATGCCCTCTTTAAAGGAATTATTTAATGAATATTTCTCCTTTAATTAGTTTAGATGATAATGTCAAGAGGTCATGAAGGATAAATAGAAACTCAGTTGCATTTTACACATATAACGATTCAAAAGTAAGTAATAAAGAGGCTATTCGAAAAAAACATATATTGATTAAATAGAAACCTTAATTCTTGACATAGTAGTATAAAAAATATATTTGTAATATATGTTTCACCATTAGCTTCTTGCTACAATGTTAGTTGGTCGGTTCGATTCGAAAATATACCGATATTTTGTAAAATTATTTTGAGGGGCAATAACCGCCTCTCGTCATTCAATTACGTCCGCGATCACGCTACGTATACCCAGGGTTGTCGCCTAAATATATAATTTAAAATATACAATTAACTTAAATTAACTCATATAAAAAATACTCTTATGTGATTTATAAAATGTTCCAGATAAAAGCTACTCGTAAATACCGTGATAAGCCATTTTCATAAGACTTTGGCTTTATCTAATATATGTTTATGTAATCTACAATTTATTTTGAAAAGAAATAAATATTTGAAAAATATCTTCAGTTTCTGAGCCTGGCAGCCCTATTTCCGTCGGTGCACTTTACCCCACTTCCCGCTGTAAGTAGGAAACATCATTTCCGTTTATGCCCCGACGTTAAAACAACGATTCTTATAACACGCTATATTACCAATTTCCTTGAGTTAACGGCTAAATAATTTACGGTACCATTTATAATTTCTTGCTGTAACCTATTTGTTTTATCAAAGCATAAAATATATAACCTCAAATAATAATAATTCACAATATAAACAACTCGAAAATATTAAAGCCTTGAAGTTTTAAAGCCTTCAATTCGTATCCATAGATTCATTTCTATACCCAAGCTAATAAAAAGTTATTAAGTTTTGCAGTTGAAAAATTCTCCGCTATAGTCAAGGTTTTGGAAAATTTCATTGTCTATTGAAGTGATTTGGAAAGCATGTTAATGGTGTCTGGTGTCACTTAAACTTTTCTGACGCTCTTCATCTTCTTATTATTAGATCAAGAGAATATAGACTAGTGTTTGCGCACACACAAATTGCACTTAAATATTATGTTCAGCGCAATTGGCTAGACTCCCTTGAGACTTGACACCGTGACTGAATTTGGTCCGAAAGAAATAAACCCAAAATATTCTTCTAGCTTAAAAAAAACAGATCATTAGAATTAATTCAGCTTAGAGAATGTGGTCATAAGAGAATATATATTGTCTTAAAAAAGCTATTTGTTTCAATACAATTATTATAATTTGAATAAAATATTATTATATTTATTAAAAAAACATTTATATTGTCAATGGATCCTTACATTTGGTAATTACCAGTATTTATACAGCTGCCACTTCTCTATTGTGACTCTATTGTATAATTATAAACTGTTTGTATTCTCTAGTTATTGCTATGTTATATTAAAATTAAATATGACAATATAGGTATACCCTTTATATGTGTAAAGGGTGGATGGGCTAGCGAGTCACCTGGTGGTAAGTGATCACCACCGTTCACCAACACAGACATTGGCACCGCAAGAAACATTACAACCAACCGAGCAAACTAAGAGTTCAATCTTATATGGCTATTATTACACTGGTTCACCCGCTCCAAAATTGAGCACAAAAATACTTATTGGAGGTAGGGTAAGTGATGAGTTAGAGAGCTAGTTCGGGTAGAAAATTAAAGGGCTTAGGCAAAGTCCTACCACCAAGTGCAAGTGTTTATTAATTGTCAATATTTCTCTTTATGAGACAACATGAACCGGTCGATTGACTCAAGTCTTCTCATCAGAACAATCGTATAAATATTAAAGAGACAATCAAAAGGTGTTCCGATAATTATATCACCCTTTAATACGACTACGGCAATACAAGGAACGCAACTGGATATCCAATAGTGGAACTCTATTAACTACAATTACATTTAGTCGGCCCGTCACGGAGCAGGACGTGTTCGAACGTGTTCGGGCACGTCCGGTACAAGAATTAATGAAAATTGGAGACGAGACATTTGACATACATAATATGAGTGCGGAGTAAGGCTTTAGAGACGTGCCTCGGCATAATGCTGATGGTGATATGAAGCTACAACACGCGAATATCCCACTGCTGGACTATAGACACGTCTCCTTTCGAGAAGAAATATCTGGAGCCTAGTCTGAAACTCATTATTAGATACACATGATTGAAATCAGGGGGTTTCGCAATCGTAGAATCTTCGGCAAAGATTTTGTAACTTAAGATTAATCTATAAGTGTCTAAAAGTAAGTTGGTTAGCTGGTTAGAGGTTAACAACTTAGCGGTATTCTATTAAAAAATCGGGACATTTAGCAAAAACCAAAATATAAAACCGCTCTTTGGTTAATAGTTGAATATTGCAAAATTATGAGTCAAAACTTCTTTAAAAAAACAAAAAAAATAATTTTGATTTGAGTTTAAGCAATTAAACATGAAATGATTTATAACATGTTAACGGTAGCTAATTTTATCGAATATGAAAATACATAAAAGCACGAACAAAACAATTTTATAAAATTCTAAAACGATAGCTCGGTAAAGTAACGAACGTAACTTTGTTTCCAACACGTAAAATTCCATTAGCTAAAATTAAATTTAGCCGTCCCGTCACGGGGCGGGACGTGTTCGAACGTGTCCGGACGCGGACGGTACATGAGATTAATGTGATTTTGAAACGGGACACTTGACATATATGAGTACTGACGATCATTTCCGATTCCCGTGTCCGTCGCATACGAAAGCTGTTAAGCTTTGATACCTATATCTTATTCATGTATCTATATATATATATAGATATATATATATATATATATATATATATATATATATATATATATATAATCGCTACATTTTATTAAATCAGCAGCTTTAAACTCCATCGCGATTGAATTAGCAATTTATTTCCAGTTGAGTCGAGTCAAAAATAAGTTTATTAAAGTTTAAAACTGAAAGGAGATTTGTGTTTAATGTTTACATTTTGGAAATGAAACGGTCACCGTCAAGCTAATTATTTTATTAAAAATTAAAAACGCCGACAGGTGTTCTCGTCTCTACGTCGATGATGGTTTTAATTTAGATTTAATTAGTTTACTCAATCCCTTTAAAATATAACTTACAATTATTGTTACTTGTAATTATACGTTTCCTATTTTAATATTGATTACGTAAAAATATAATAATACGTCAGTTCAATTTAAATAATTGACGGTGAGCTGGGTAATAAGACTCATATTTTTTAGTTATTTATAAACATTAAACAAAACAGGTTTATTAACACCATCTTTTTTTTCTACTTATATGGCAACTAGCACCTATCTAACATCATTATCAAACGATACTTTTACTAACACTAACCAAACAGGTTTATTAACTCATTTATGAAGACATAAAATCGAATCCAAACTCCAATTTTTTAAGCTTTAAACAACGCCTACTTAAAAAACGTAATGACAATATATTACGTTATTTAGTTAGGCGTTGTTTAAAGAGAATATGTATTACTTTAAAATATATATATATTACTCGTAGAAAATGAAAAATAATAACGCTTCCACAACTCTTAAGTGTTTCATGACCACTGGCAATTAACTTTGGTACAAGTGGGCGAAATATTTTCATAACAAAACATATGTCGCAGCAGGCGTAACAATACATCGCGTGTCTATACCCAGCTGGCTGGAACGAGTTGGACGACGAAGGAGCGGCGTCTTTTCATTCACAAGTCAATCCTACACGCAACGATACTGCGTTCAGGAGTTATACAGGACACGTAGAATGTATTTAATTAATATTTGTAAGAGGGACATTCCATAAATGAACATAACATGAGTCACGCCTTTGGTAGCTGTTGTAAATACAACGCGGAAAAATACAACGTAGAAGGTTTTAAATAATACAATCTGAATGGTACCCCTGAATTTGTTTTAATTTGATTTAAAATTAGAATTCATTAAATTTAAAATTGATTCTAAAATAAAAAAATAAAAAAACAAAACGTATATATGTGTTGACACATAGTATAAATTATAGTTTGTTCATTAGAATATATGTATAACATCATTTTTAGTTTTTTATTCAAGTTTTTAATAATTAATGAATTGCTCACGTCTTAGGAATAGAGGTCAAATACCTTATAATAATAGGTTAACGTCTATAAACCGTCTGCTGGGTGCGGTATCTTTTCATACATAGTGCTATCGTCAATCGTCGCGATCACGACGCAGTCACGTGACAACCGGTAATATCATCGGAGCAGTATGTAATTGTTTTCGCAGTGGGACTTTATGTCGCTTCAAAGTTATTTTCTTATTTGAAATGTAAATTCAAGGCTGGAGGGCTTGGTCTTAGTCCGTTTGTATGGAATGAGGTTCTAGTTCTTTTGAAATTGTTTTTAATGGAAAAAGAGGGTTATTTTCATAATGAAACGCTTAACAAACATTTGAATATTATGAATTTATTCTATTTGATCATGTTAATGATATAATGTAATTAATCCACTTGATGTGGATGGAATGGATTTTATATAGATTCTTATAAATATAATTATGTTTTAGTAGGTATTAAAAGTAACATTAGTATAGGACCAAAAATATTTAAACAGTCTGATTCGAAATATAAATTATAACGAGAATTACTACAAAGTTAGATAATAGTTTATATTAAAAAAAAGGTCAATAACCTTTTTTTACTAAATTTAAATCAACGAATATTAATTCTAAGGTGTTGATTGATATGCCTCACGTTATATTTTAATTTTATATTGTGATTAGTTTATGAGAGGGAAATAGGTAATAACAACTCTTTTACGAAAACAGAAAAATTACGTAAAACTTAAATTTTCTTATTAATCTGTGATTAAAGTTTTGGAAAAGAGTAACTTCTGAGTTTCCTGCCAGTCTTTCTCGGTAGAATCTATTTTCCGACCGATGGTAGATTTAAGTTTAATTCAATACTGTTACATGACGATTTCAAAGTGCTTTTATGAGCCTAGTTGAATAGATAATATTTTATTTTTGATTAAACGAAATTGCCTTTGATCAATCAACAATACAAACTACTTTTAATGCATTGGAAGTTTCAACATTTTCGATTTAAAATAAAGTATTCGCCGCTCGTAGCCGTCAAAAAGTCGTAGAATGTACTCGTAGCAGCACTACGTGCAGTATTTATTTAACATGGTGACACTTATACCTATAAAATTTTACTATGTTATATTTATGCGAATATTTTATACATCTTAATATTATTAATTTTATTATAAACAAAATAATCTATGAGAAGAAATAATAATTTGACCCCACTGACTTTATTTTTGAACCGGCAATACATTTATTTAGTTATTTTATAATTTTGTAGTTGTAACTAAATTTAAAACGGCTAAACTTCTTTAAGATCTGTATTAACAATCTGTACAACCAACCTAATTTATTTGTAGCTTGTAATTTAATAGTTATATAAATAAGAATATTTTCCTGTAGTTTTCGCAGTTTTTTATATAACATGGTAAGTATGCATGCAACTTCACCGATGCTTGTTTAAATCTTTCTTAGAACCACTAAATTCTCATGCTCGGTGGTGAAGGAAAACATCGAGAGCAAACCTGCATGTGCCTAATTTCAATGAAATTCTGCCACTGTGTATCCATCAACCTGTGTTGTAGCAGAGTGGCAGAATTAGCTCCAAGCTCTCAGAGGTAGCCCAACCGGGGCACATTCATGTGCAAATCAAGCAAATTGCTACTATATCAAATTAATACTTGAACTTTGACTTACATTTCGAAATAATACCACCGAAATGGATATTATTTTAATTTTTAATCTACAAATTTCATTAGTGCTGCGTGATGAAACAATCTAGAATAATATATTTTCCCATCAAATAGAAACGCTTCGTATTACTGAATCTAATATAAGTGAGTGAGACTGAGAATAGGTTAGTATTACAAGCACAAGAGACACAATTACAATGATATAGTTCGTGTGTGTCGGAATACATATCAAGGAATGTCTTCTAACTTTGATGTCACATATCAAAGTTTATAGATTTAGGTAACTATTTTCAATCAGATAATTGTTTATTATTTGATCCTTTAAATAAAAAGAAAATGAGTGTTCTTGACGCGTCACTTGATTTAATTCATAATGCCAATATAAAGAGAGCAGGAAAAACGTCCTAAGAGAAATAATAGGCAAGAACGCATTTTTTTAACTGATTAGTAATTGTTATATGGTATGAGATATGTGTTGATATGGACAGAGTTTTCTTATTGAAACAGTATTCCATAGCTGTATATTATATAGATATACAAACAATGACTAATACGAAACCAAACTAATGTCTAAAAATGAAACGTTCGATAAACATTCCTCACACAATAAACATTGTTATCGCGTGTTTGTTTGACAGATGTAGCAAGTTGAGGCGTTACTTTATTATCGAGTGCTTGGCCTTCGCAACCTTGGCCATTATACTAGCCATTAATCACGAGCCCCACGCGAGCTGTATCGAGCGATCTCTTTAACTGAACAAATGTTTATGTCGTTATGGACAAAACTATGGCTCTATTTGCCGAATTCTTATTTAATAAGGAACCGTATAAAATATACCTTTAATTGAAGTGAGGAAATCTCAAAAGTAATAGGTTTAGTTACATGTCGTAACCAGGCCTACTTGATCGTTGGTCTAGTGGCGATCATATAAAGTCACAGAATCCAAACCTATTTTATAATATATTCTGCATAGGTGGCTAGTTTCCCTTCCAAAACACCGCCGTAGCTGAACCCAGTCAGTGAGATATATTTATCATTAATTATGACAAAAATTCCTATTCGTGGAGTTTGATTTAGTTAGAGATACACATTTTCAAATACATCATTTAAATTTATTCATTTTTATAACTACTTAATCCTTTATCGTCAAAAAGCATAATTAAAAGAATCGCAGCATCGGACAAAAGTGGCTAACCGTTTAGAATAGAATATTAAAACATTTAATTAATCAAATTATGAAACGTATGAAAGGCGAAAGTCCTTTTATTTATTTATTTATTTATTAAGGCAAACACAACAGGTTACAATCACATAGAGAATATTTCTTAAGCATTAATAGTGTCGAACAGATTATAACCCTAAGGGTGCATGCACAACATGACGGGATTGCCAATTATTACAGTTAACAAATTCCAATACAGGGGATAACTATGTATTAGTACTAAACAATAACAACAGTAGGAATATCAAGAACATAATAAAATTAAATTACATGGACTAAACAAAAAAAGACAAAAATAAAATATTAAAATTGATATTCAATGAAGTTACACGAATTAAATTTACAAGAAGAAAATAAATAAATGGTATAATAAACAATTTTGGTTTGAATTTACGAAAAAGACAAAAAAATATAATCGTTAATAACTACAATTTTTTAAGTTTACAAATTGCATTTTTAAAATAGACATTTTTTACAATTTTTACAAAGGACGCTTGGTTTATATTAAAAATATCAATTTCATGATTATTATTATTAGTTATTTCGTTATAAAGGCGGCACATTCTGATAACTGGATTATAAAAAGAGGTATTGTTTTTAAAAACTTGTAAAGAAAATGTTTTTGGCTTGCGGCAGTTGTACCTCGTATTAATATTTATGCTCGCGAGCAAAGCAGAAGAATCTAAATTTGAATGTATGATTTTGTGAAGTGTAATCAAGTCCTGCTGCTGTCGACGAGTACTTAATGGGGTCATTTTGAATTTTATTAGACGATCTTTGTAGCTTTTGCTTTCGCAAAACATAAACCGGAGGAAAAAATGTTTTATGACAAAGCTTAAGTTGAGCGATGAAGGTTACGTAAACAGCTTACATCGCCATTTAAAGTCAATTTCATTAGAACTCTCACAGAATGTAGGCAGAGACAATTAAATTACGTCAATTTTTAAAGTGCACTGAAAAATATATATGTTTTTATTATTTTATTTCATTTTAAATATCGAGAACCAAATGAAATAGTTTTTTGTAACAATTTTTTTTCAAAGCTATAAAATTCGTAGTAAAATGGAATATACTAAAAATATTTCTACTATCAATGACGTCAGAACAGACAGATGTGACCACTTACCGTTAAGTGATTGTCTGCGATCTCCCATGTGTATATCAGATATATCGAAACTGATTTTTTTCGTGGAAAAAAAAAATACATTTATAAGACAATAGTACAATAACTTTGTTTTTTAATGAGATTGCTAACATCAACATATTATAACATACAGTTACACTTTAGTATAATGCGTTCGATTGAAAGATGATTTCTAGAAGGAATTTTATTGAAGGTTAGGTCGAGTTTGTTTTTTCGACGAAGCGGAAACCTTCCGAAAGTTACCCTGCTCTTGGGCCAGGAGCTTGGATGCCCATAACCCATGGGGGATTATTTCTCCCTGCGACGATCGTGCAAGGGTATCGTCTCGATATAACGCATCCGCAGTTCTTCCCATTCTTTGCTAGCGGAGCTCCTGAGGGGCAAAGGCGTATTCACCCCCAGCACTCCTCGCTACTCCGTATCCACGGCCAAATATAACAAAATATACTCTTAAGGTTTTCTAATAGATTTGCAGACACGACACGTTATGAGAGGTTCATGTCTCATCGGCTTTGAGAAAAAATAAAAAAGTAGGCCATGTATAAAACATTGCTGGTTTTATCTTCTATCGAATATATTTATGTATCTGTACATCTACAAATAATAGAAGGGAAACAATCAAAGGGAATCGGCAAACCTTTTTTGTATTGGAGGTGCGATGAACGTGACAAACTCGACAAGGCGGCGCGTGCCGCGCGGCTCACCCGCCCAATAGCGTTTGCGGTCGAGATACTATTGGAAAAGCGGTTGAAAAATATGCTTAGAATGTGTTTTTATCCCTTTACGGCTTTCGATGATGATAAATGTCACGTAGTTTTAAAAGAGGGTGTTTAGCGTTTGCTGGAATAATACTTTTATTTGACGTCTTTTACGAAATATTATATTTAAACGACAAAACGGCATTCTGCGAACAAATTAAAGCACTTGCTTCTGATACACGTAAAATCTTTTTGTGTCGGCAACGTTACACTGGCTTACATATGACTATAGAGTCATCCCCTAGTATAGAGTAGGGGATATGAGAGTGTTTGCATAAACACGTCTTTAAACAATAATCATTAATCATATTTACATCTGCGCCTCCTCAATTAAACCAATTAACTTTTTAATGAATTTGATGCATTTTATAATTAAATTTAAATCTTAACTCAGTTAATCAATTATCTAACAATGACGATTTCACAACGAATTTGACTACAGACGTATTGAAAACCATTAGTCATCTTTTCTAAGCCCCGATTTGATTGATTATGGTACTTACTGACATCACATCAAACCATCCAGCCATTAGGAAATAGATTAAGATTTAATTAGCGTTTAATCGCTTGTTATTATTTTGACGTTGCTCAACACTTAAACACCAAATAAGAGGTTATTATTTATTGATAATTATATCTGTATAATGTTGTTTTTTGTTAATAAGTACGAAAAGACTTCCTCATTATCTCGTCACTTGAACGCAAGTTCCACAAGGTGACGCTGTGTATTGTCTGATTAGAGAGTAGTCGGTGTGCTTCCAGTACTCAGCTTGGTGATCATTGGTCGCGACATTACCTGCCTACGAATTGCTGTGGTTCAACACTCCAAGTTTATTAATTTAGTGTGATTTAGTGTCTCTTCGAAAACACTGTTTTTTTTTTTCGAAATGTTGCCTTATTTTCTGTAATGTGTGTTGGTGATATTAAAATGATTTAATTGATTATATTAGTATTGAATTTCATTTTGCATTTTGCAACCTTTCAACTTGTTCTGAAGTTAGCTATTAGAGAATGCAGTAAATCCCACCTTTACTACAACTTCATTCGATGTTGCAATAATTTAAAAATATTAAAAGACTGAGCTGAATCCGCCGAGAGCCGAGATGGCCCAGTGGTTAGAACGCGTTCATCTTAAACGATGATTTCGGGTTCAAACCCAGGCAGGCACCACTGTATTTTCATGTGCTTAATTTGTGTTTATAATTCATCTCGTGCTCGGCGGTGAAGGAAAACATCGTGAGGAAACCTGCATGTGGCTAATTTCAACGAAATTCTGCCACATGTGTATTCCACCAACCCGCATTGGAGCAGCGTGGTGGAATATGCTCCAAACCTTCTCCTCAAGGGAGAGGAGGCCTTTAGCCCAGCAGTGGGAAATTTACAGGCTGCTAATGAGCTGAATCACTAGATAGCACATTTAAGTCCTATTTGCGCGATCAAATTAATCGAGCATTGAATTTTCCTGTTAATATTTTTTGTGCTTATAACTCTTATTAGACTCGGTGGGTAAAATCGTAAAATATGGTGGAAAAATGGAAAATGCATTATGAGTTCGATAAAGTCCTAACACATTTACTAACACGCTTTGCGGCATTTTGGAATAAGCTCCTAGCTATGTCCTTAAGAGTATTTGATCTCCGTGTCGATGGCTTGTTTATCTAGACTTGAATGGGCATTTAATAAATTTAAATTTAAAAAGTAACCTAAGTTCGTGCTGTCTGTCGCTATACGGGAGCCACAGGAAATCGGTTTTGTGGTCTTCTGACTTCAATATCAAGCTTTGGTGGTTATCCTTCGTAGTGACATTTTATTGCTGTGTAGTTTATTTTTTTATATGCTACTACTACTATATTGTAATCGTTGAAATAATTTATATTTCACAAAATTATATAAATAACGTAAATTTTGTTATACTTTCCGATTCATTAAAATATAGTGATCATTTCCCGTTAGCTAATTTACCCGCCCATAAGCATAAACGAAAATGTGATTTTTTACTTAAAGTTTTTTTTTTTTTAAGCTAATTTTATGAAAGTGTTTTTATGGTATGCCATAACAATAAATGTGGCAAATGAGCAGGAGGCTCACCTGATGAAAATTGACTACGATAGTGATGGGCAGGAGCCCATCGACATCAGCCACACCGGGGGGCTTGCAGGTGCGTTGCCAGCCTTTAAGGAGTAAGTAGGTTCGTAACCGTAAGCAAAAGTTAGTTCCAAGAAGTGTTTATCCGAAGCTAAAAATGTCGTAAAAATCGCGATACTGTGGTTTTACGAACATTGACAAGTTTTGATATTTCTACAGTCGACATCCGCTAAATAAATAGTTTGTTATTTTGAATAATTGAATCCTAATTCGGGTGTCGATAGAATAATACTGAATAAATATTATGGATATATAAAGCAAATTCAATGAGATATTTTTGTTTCACAATTTATAAACTATTATTGGCTTGATTACAAAATATAAACTAGAGGGCTATTCAAATGGCGCTCTGTATGACCGCTAACGTTGAATAATTAATTATTTTGGTCATTACGGTTCATTTCGACAATCGTTAGCCCGAACGAATTGATTGACTTTTTGATATCATTTTATGTTTTCGTACTATTTGATATTTATGCAAGTATTTATGTGCTTGAAAATTATAGTAAATAGCTTCATTATTTATAGCCGTGTAATCATTGGGATATACCATTGGGAAAATTATTCGGAAATCTACACAATTTTATTATCTATTATAATTTTATTAAGTTTTTTAAATTCCTGTGATGAAATACCATACAAACTTTCATTCCCAATCCCTATTTTTAGGTGATTAAAAACACTTCAGCGATTTAATTTTACTCTTAAACCCCAAACACCTATTTTCATACTTTTAACCTCAAATAATAATATGTCAAATTTACTCACAAATGTTCATCCCCTATTAACCCCCTTTTTAATGAATTCGTTTTGTATGCAAACTTCAATTTATGAAGATAAATCTTGCACCTTTGTTTTTAATTATATTTCATGTTGCCAACCGTAATTTATATGCAACGCTAAAAACCTTTTTATTTGTATTAATAGATTAGAATAGAGCTTATAGAAATTGTATGTGAAGTAATCTACGAATAAAAAAAGTGAATAAAATATTTCTATTCTTACTAGGATCATATGACGTCAAAGGATCGTTTTATTGGAAAAGGATTGACAGGTATTTATAGTTTATAAATTGTATGACAGTTCAATTTCGTTATTATTTATCAATCTATCAATAGGTAGATGTCTGAGATCGATTTGAGTCGATTGTAGATATAATATTAAATTCAACCGCTAGTCAGTGATTTGACAATCAATCTGAAATTCTATGGTACAGTATATACGATCAATAAAGCTTCTATCAGCTTTTATCTTTTTTCACACTGAGTCGTTCAGAAGAAACGATAACGCACCAACGAGATTGAAATAAAACGTCCAACCTATCTAGACGCCAGACTAAACTACTAAAGACGCCATTAAATCCAATGGAAGAATTCTATAGTGCCTGAACCAACTTAGATAATTAAGCAAATTGGAGCAGAGTTACGAAATAATCCCCACTGTCTTAGACTCTCTGTTTTTGACATTCCTAATAATGATTTATAGAAGGACCGATTTCATAGCCATAATTCAAGAGCGGCTTCTGGCGAGTAATTCGGCACAAATGGCAGAGACTAGGCGCCGCCCCGGGCGTGGCGCGTTGATAAATGTTTGTTTCTTACACTTTTGTTCCTCGAACAAGCAAAACCAATGCCTCTCGAAGGAATATTCTAGAAACAAAATGCGGCTAACATTATATAACGTCCGAAATCTCAAACTGAGGTCTTTCTTGGTGTGATACAAAGTAAATCTTTTAGAGCGCGAATTTGTCTTTTGCTCTAAATAAAATTATATTATTTGTGTTATCGTGAATGTGCAACTGTGAAGAGCGCTAGTATTGAGGCTCAATTTCTATTACTTACAAGAATATACATGCTCTTATAAAAGGAAAATAAACAAAGTACAGCGCACTTCAAGGAACATACTACACCACCTATTAACCTAATTTTTTTTTATGCGCATTACAAACAAGGACCCCGTTTCATTTGATTACGATCTTTTAAATTCAATAAGTTATTACAGCTACAGGACAGGAAGCGCTAATAGAATCCTAAATTAAAAAGACAACGACAAATTAGTTTAACAAATTAAGCGGTTAATTGTTCGCCGAAAGTTTGATTAATGACTTTCCGCGATACCATAATCTAAAACACAACTTTATTTTGAGTGAAATAAAGGCGTCAAAGCAACGTAGAGTGACAAATGGTGGTTTCTGGCATTGTCTTAGAAATATGACGTCGCATGCTCGAGACAAAGGATCTCCCACTTCTGCACCGGTGACAAAGGGGGGTAATTAAAATATAGCACTTGCAGGCGTTCGTAGCTCCGGCTATAGACGGGTAATTGTTATACGGAAAATAATATAAACCTTATCCTTAATCCTAGCTATAGTCCTAAATTGCGAACAAATCGAGCCTCGCGCCACTATGACTACGAGCGCTCGCTTACTCGTCCCTTGGGAACGATTTGCAAACATAAAACTTAAAATTAAAAGTTTGTTTATTGTTATAAGCATTTATACTTCCGTTAATAAATTTTGTTCAAACTAGTTTCGTATTCGTTTAACTTACAAACAAATGTTGTGTTGCGGTCGAATAGGTTGACACAGATTTTTCTCTTTCTCTCATCAGAAACATGGCATTTGCAAGAACAAATGAAAACACTGTTTAACGATACAACTTTTATGATAACGGTTGTAAAATTGGTCTTATAATACAGAATTATTTTAAACAATCGTTTACGTTTTCGTTACAAATTCTGTAATAAGGTATGATAATATTGTTATTATTTTTTATCTTTCTAATATTTTCGAGTTTATTATTAATAAAAGTAA
The DNA here is from genome assembly GCF_905147765.1 of Vanessa atalanta. Classification (NCBI taxonomy): domain Eukaryota; kingdom Metazoa; phylum Arthropoda; class Insecta; order Lepidoptera; family Nymphalidae; genus Vanessa; species Vanessa atalanta. The sequence goes on from NC_061873.1 coordinate 322,229, forward strand.
AAATATAACATATTAATAAATCAACTTTCTTTCATCGATCTTCAAGCGATGTATTTCTAGCCGATACATAGATTTTTTTCAAGTGTTATAATACCTAAAAAAAATAATTTTGGAATTTTTGTATTTTTTTTATGGTATAATTAGGTGGACGACGCCTCATAATAGTGGGTCACCGCTGGTCACATTGGCGCTGTAAGAAATATTAACCATTTCTTACAAAGCCCTACTACCAAGTTATTTAATGTAAGAGTATAAATATGTTTGAAGAAAGTATACTATACAGTATGTCCTATTAATTTAAACTAAGCTTGTATTCCTGTTAAGAGTATCACATTTTCTTACACGTTCCTTATATTTTCCCAAACATACATAACACCCTCTATAATTCGTAGAGCAGTTCGTGTAATTAGTTCGTGTCTGTAAGGCACAGTTTAAAAAAAACTTGTGAAAAATAAAAACACATAATTCATGCAAATACGGGTGAACATAAATCAGATTATAAAGTGTAACGTGCGCTCATTCCGTTTACACTGGATTTTGGGATTTGCCAAAGAATGTAGGATGTTTTGAAGCTGTTGTCTGTGAAACGGTTTCAACGCTAAAAATAATATTGTTTCGTTCTGATAATTATGTCAGTACTCTTAATACTAATTTATTAATGAGTGCCATGCTGTCACAGTTCATAGATCCACTTTATGGTAACCAAATATCGCAGCATCAAGTCCGGACAAGCAAAACCTTGTTTATATTAAATCTCATATTGTTCTACGTATAATTATGGCTGTCAATGATTAATGTTAAAATTACCTTTCATATTTTTTATGTAGTAATGCTTATATAATTTTATTCGTAGCTTAATAAAACAGTTACTTAATTAACACCATCATCAACTTGGACCCCAAGCTAAGCTATACACTAATAAAAATATATATTTACAATAACGTTGAACAACGAGCTCTTGTGTTTTGCCCCACACGACAATGCATGCAAAATGCAAGGATGCGCGATCATAAACACGGGCGTGACGCGCGACGTGCGCTAATTATGTCTACTGGATTTAAGGCTCACGAGGCTGCGACTAGTGTTGCGAGGATTACTGCACTTGTAACAAAACATAGCCCGGCTTGTTTATAGCGACATTCGAAACTTTGTAAGACGAGCGCTCGTGCGGAAATGTAACGGAAAATGCTATTTCGAAGTAAAAAAAATATCTGCGTGCAATTCGTTCTTTCGATACTATAAACGTCCTTTTATTGAATTGAATATAAAACAAATCAGTCGCTTATTTGATTTTGAGTATATTAAAATAGGTTAAACATAATATGTAACACGAAAACACAGACTAAATAAACACTTACGCAGCACACGAGCATTTCAATAACATTGATCCAATTACAAATTTTAAAACGTTTTTTAAACTTTTTTTATTAGTTTTATAAGGATTAATAGTGTATTGCTTAAAATCGCTTCTTAGTTATTTTTAAGGTGTACAATACTGTAGTACATTATTTTTGTCTATGTCGTTGGATTCAGTCAGCGTTTGCAATGTAAGCACAAGAAAATGTGTTTGTTTACATCTCATTAGAGACCTCTAAAATTATCAATATTTCTATTCTATATAGAAATAGTCTAAATATTTAAAAAAAAAACGCATTAAAATCCTTTGGGTAGTTTCAAAAATCTAAGAATACACAGTGTTAGACCGACAGCGGGAAGCGACTTTGTTCTATACTATGTAGTTATGCAGGCATGACAAATTATTATAGTTTTAGAAATGCAAACAAAATATAAAAAATAACATATATATTAGTTAAAAGCTACGTACAATAAAGTAGATAAATAAGGCCCCCCGAGCGTCAAATAAATCCATTCTGACAAGTAAATCTCGATGGATATCAAATGATTATAAGGCGACAATCGATAGATTTCTAGACTCTGCAAAAACCCTCCCACGTCCAAGAAAAGGAAAAAGGTCTCTCGCAATAAAACCCCGTTAATACCGAAGCTCGCACAATAATAATAATTTGCATGTGAGGAAAACGCCTCGAATAAGCGAATATATATTCTTTTTTCTTTGGAAAAGTGTGCGAATTCACGCCTCCGAAGACGTTCGTTTTATTGCGAACAACGATCCGCGAAACTAGATTGCTGAGTCTCGTACTATGCTTTGAATCACTTAAATACTTTTCTGTTCTTACCATTTTCAGAATAAATAACAAATCAATACACCGTATGTTATGTACGTTGAGTTTGTTGAAACAAAATACAACTATACAAATCGTTTCAAATTTAGAAAAAAGAAAAAAATGCTAAAATGTAATCTTTTATGCCATTCCATATGTAAACTTGGAAAAGTTTACATATGGACAAGTGTGGATCTTATTTATATTATCTCTATTCCGAAACAGTAATAGCTTTATATTTTATGTAATCATATAAAAATTTTAAGTACTTCAATCAATATTTGATTTGATTTAATTTAAGAGAGACGTTCGTTTACGCACACATTTGTGTTCTATTATAGTTACTTGTATGAGGCTACCGACAAAAGAAAAATATAGGCTACCTCGTATAACAGGCAATATGTTGTGATTTATTTATAATAAATCCACACCTTAATATCATATATTGACCAAGCTTACCTGCGTTGAATATTTGAGCAAGTCCAAGAAAGGCAATCTATAGGAAGACGAAATTACGGTGTCAGTATCGTTACTATTATTGGTATCTAATGCTTCAGAGAAGTAATCTTCACGCGTTTCTGTTTATAATTCTCAGCGATGAAAACATTACAAGAAAATCTTCACGAGTCTGCAACACGTTTAACCAACAACCCGCTCTGAAGCAAGCCAGAAAAGAGAAGGACTATACCTAGCATTGTAATATTTACAGACCGTATCTTAGTAAGCAATGGAAATTTAAAGTGTTAAATGATCTAACCCATACCCGATCTGCTCTTAGCAATTGAAGTTGCGATGAATAATATAAATAAATGAATGAAATTATTTGTTTTAAGATTCGAGACGAACTAATGAATAGAACGTGTAAATTTTAACTGTAGGTTGTTGATTCAAATCGGTGCACCGACGGTGTTTCGTGCGCTCGAGTTATGTTTATAGTTGCCCTCGCATCGCATGTAGGATGTAATTCCGCTATTCGTATATTCTTGCGACGAAGCAACGGGAACTCAAAAGCTTTCGGTTTTCGATTTATCATAAATAAAATACAGTTGCATTAATATTTACTAAGTAAGTTAAGTAATAGGTTGGCCCCTTAACGCAAGGGTAAGCTGAAATGCTTCTCCTCGAAATTTGTCAGTACAAAATTTTTGCATATGTTTTTGGTTAAAAATAAAATTAAAAATTAATACTTATTAGATCACAGGGTTCATAAAAACAAATTCAATATCAAAATTTATGGCGACAGATAATCAAATTATTTTACGATATAGTTAAAAAAATACACCGATCTTATTTTGCTGTATACCTAATATATTGCGATACGGTTAATAATATATGTTTCAAACATAATAATATATAATATGTCTTTAATATGATCTGTTCAAATAACACGTAAACGCTAACAATTACGTATTGAATATTTTATTGGCTATACAATTCAGTAATTTCAATACTATATAAAACCATTCCAATCGGTCTCAAATAAATATATATATATATATATATACCGTATCACCGATTACACAGTCAAATGTGGCACGCGAGTAAAGAACGTAAGATTAATTATGAAACAGCTGATACATAATAAATAAAATAAATTTAGTACTTAATATTTTAATTGAATTTCATACCTACGTAACTTGAATAAGTTGCCAATGAAAGGAATAATGATATTCGACCTACGGTCGAGTAGTGTGTACACCGGTTTTCATGGGTACGCCACTCCGAGATCCTCGGTTCGATTCTCGGCCGAGTCGATGTAGAAAAAGTTAATCAGTCTTCTATGTTGACTTGGGTCTGGGTGTTTGTGGTACTGCCATTACTTCTGATATTCCATAACACAAGTGCTTTAGCTACTTACATTGTGATCAGAGTAACGTATGTGATGTAGTCCAAGATTTATTAAAAAAAATATATATACTTCTGCACAAGTAAAAAAGTTCACGAAGCTTACCTTCAATAGTATCTTACCCTGTTCTTAATAAGAAGACAGTAATCTAGTTACTCAATCAATATCAATAATTTATAAAGGCCATATGATATCTTCCTTGATGTTGTTCATGTTATCCTTTGAATACAAGAGGTCATAAAGAGTTTCTAGTAACTTTTACACGCACGTTAACTCAAATTCAAATAGCTTATTCAAGTCGTGCAAAACTGTGAGCATTTTTAATAATAAAACTTCCATCACGGTTCTCATTTTAACAAAACGTTTCCAAAGTTGTCTCATAAGCGTCAGTCATACAGCCACTCTCTCACGCACGAGGCGTACGACCGAATCTTCATTCAGCGTGGCGCTTTCAATTTTCGCTATGATTCAGCCAAAGGCCAGGGGGCCTTTGTTATTGCTTGAAATATTGTTTGCGATCTCTCATTTTATACCAAACGGGATCTTCAACGCGCTGTCTATCAAGTCTTTGTTGTGTAATCCTGTTGTGATTCTCATTCGGACACGTTTTTTTGTTGGCCATTCGTGTGTTATAGAAAATTTTCACGTTCTACTGATTTCAGGATTATACATTATAAACAAGGGGAAATGTTCTCGTGTGGGAGTTTTTGTACGAAATCATTCAAATATTATTGTTGTATGTAAAATAAAAGTAAAGCGTTATATGAAAATAATTATTTTTTTAAATGAATTACACTAATTTTTTTAAAATAAAAAACAACTTCCTAAATTTGATATCTTATATCTTATATGACACAGTAGATCAGGATATATTTTATTTAATATGTGTGACATGTGTGATTAAAGATATTAATAATATCGGTTAGGTAGTAACGCCTCGCTAAAGCTCAGTTCCACACTCACGGTATTCCAATTGGACGAGGCCCTTTAAGCTGAATTAATTCGTTTTCAGTTGAATTCGTAGCTTCAGACGTTAATCGCTCATCGCAACTTGACCGTCATATGTTATAAATTATGTGGGTTCGAGGAACAGGGACGTTATATTTTTCATTCCTTTATCATATTATGATATAAGTGTTATCGTAATAATAAGCCGAGATGGCCCAGTGGTTAGAACGCGTGCATCTTAACCGATGATTTCGCTTTCAAGCCCAGGCAGACACCATTGAATTTTCATGTGCTTAATTTGTGTTTATAATTCATCTCGTTCTCGGCGGTAAAGAAAAACATCGTGAGGAAACCTGCATGTGTCTAATTTCAACGAAATACTGCCACATGTGTATTCCAACAACCCGCATTGGAACAGCGTGGTGGAATATGGTCCATACCTTCTCCTCAAAGGGAGAGCAGGCCTTAGCTCAGCAGTGGGAAATTTACAGGCTGTTTATGTATATATATGTATGTTATCGTAATCTCAATCAGCTTCATTTTTAATATGTATTCAGTTACGTCGCTTGCTCAATCGCTTGAAGCGCAATCGAATTCAATTGCAATCTTTCAAAGATACTTTCCTATATTGCAATTGAAAAATAATCTCGATGAAAATACTAAATAAAACCAATAAATACAAATGTATTAATTAGTTACGGCTCATTGTTGTCTCTTCATTGCACACAATTAATTATCATACAGAATATAAACTTAATTAAATAAAAAATCTACTTCCCAGCCAGTCTTTGAGGTACTGAGAGGAGAATGAATTTATGAACGGATAAAATAATCAAATACGAAGTAGTATAATTATGAAAATAAATACAACATACAAAAGTTTTGTCATTTGTAAATTGAAAAATCAGGTTATAAATATATTGCATAGTGAGAATGATGTAAGTCAGCGACAGTTTCGTAGTTTAAATAATCAAAGTTAATAACATTATATGCACACATGATACGATAATTCTTTAATATACCGGTCATACCTACCTACAACGTACCTACATGTAATTGGCCGGACGTTTATAATCGTACCTTCTTTATTTCTGCATTGCTTTTATCTTTGATCGAATTAGAAAAATCGAAAATAAATGCTCATTTAATGAATACAATTCCAATGGGACCATATTCTAAATTTGTCAAGTATTAAAATGTAGATTATTTCTATACATGTGATATTTTCAATAAGTATCTGTTATCTAGGTTTATTACTTTAGGTATTAACGTTATTGCTACGTTGTTATTCCTGAATTTTAATTAACTAAATTAGTGAAGATAATTATGTACCGTTTTCTTCTTGAAATAGATTTAAATACAAGTTATGTCTCGACGCTTCTTCTGACGCATTTATAATATTTGCTTTATATTAATGCATAATAATATCTTCTCAGTATTTTGTGCCTTTTCCTTCATGTCTACTGTAGCTACACGTCCATTTAATTCGTATTCGTTTTTATTACTTTACTATTAGGTCTGGCGCGCTCCATGTCCATCGCCTTTCCTTTTATATCTTAGATTTGAACTAAGACGTACTTTTTTGTGGCTTAAAATAAACTCTTGGTGTTCTCTTTACATGTATTTTTGTTAAAGTTGTGTACGCTTGTCAATGTTGTACGACGTATTGGTAAGTGTGATATAATCAAATGAGTGAGCCGTACAGTAGTGACAGCATCTGACACCTTGTAATTATAAGTAACGTCAACATGATATCCTCTTGGAAATTTGTTTGACACCATATAATAGTCAACAGTAGCAAAACGCGCGCTCATTGGTTGAATCAAATAGAGCGCGGTTCCCGTTACATACTTCCGTCCTTTTTCACGAAATCACGATGAAATGAAAGATGAATGTAAATATATTATTAAATACTTTAAATTTTTTCTATTGGTGTTTGGCGGCTTCGTCCGCCTATGACAACATCGGTCTACATAACCTCACTCACCATGGGCACCAAATATCAAAATTTAAAAAAGATAAAAATTATTTGAGATGATATGTTAAAGAGAAACAAACTCAATTTCAATTTTATTTATCAGTTAGGATTCGATGCGCTTAATATTGTAAAATTATATAACATGTTAAATGTTATAATACTAAGAAACAATATAGGAAAAGCAAAATCACGAAAGTGTTTTTAAAGGCGACTAAATTCCAAGCAAGACTTCGACCCATTTCTGGAACAACGGGCGTTGTATTCAGTGCAATAATCCCAACTCCATTGTCTAAGCACAAAGGCACCGTTCAGGTAAACTATCTGTGCTAAATAGTGAATCTCTGTGCTATCTGCACTTTTTTCTAAATGGCTTCGATTTAATAAAATATATTTATTCAATTCAAGTGCGATGGTATTGTTGATAAAACACGTAGATTTTAATCAAAAGTTCCCAAACAAAAAATTATATTGTTCAAAATTAGGAAAAACCATATACAAGTGTATAAATAAACAAAAATAAAAATAATATCGAATATTCCTTAGATAAAACTTTATATGAAAAATGCAATTTATTCTTACTTGGTGGTAGGTATTACAAGTCCGTCTGCGTAAGTACCACCCACTCATCGGATATTGTACCGCAAAACAACTTAGTATTGTTGTTTTCCGGTTTGTAGGGTAAGTAAGCCAGTGTAACAACAGGCAAAAGTGACATAATTTTTTACTTTTATTTACTGCCTGTTTGTTTTTATTTTATTATCTGGACTTTGGTAATATGTAATAAAACTAATGGTCGCTAGCACTTTATTGATTAGTCGTAAGATGTCAGGTACGAAACGAGTTTGTACAGTATTGTTGTATTCCGGGTTGAAGGATGAGTGAGCCAGTGTAACTATAGGCACAAGGGACGTAACATCTTGATTCCTAAGGCTGGTGGAGCATTGGTGACATAAGGAATGGTTAATATTTCTTACAACGCCATTGTCTATGGGCGGTGGTGACCACTTACCACCAAGTGGCCTATTTGCTCGTCCGCCTACCGATAATTTCAAGAGTTCATAATATTAGTGTTGATTGTAATGTTTTGTATAATCCTATTTCTACTATGAGTAGTAATGCAATCATTGCCATAATAATTATTATTTTACACATGTAAAATAACAACAAATATTAAATTATTCGCTATTGCTTCGTAACACTTAAGTTACCAATAGATGCCGGCAATTCAAATTTCGAAATGAATCAATAACGTTCATCTCTGAATATTCGCGGAATTGGCTCAAAATATATTTCACGGTGATTCTCAATTCGAGAAAATTAAACCGAGTTAATTTTTCAGCACCAATCAGAATATTTGCTTTACTTATTTCGGAGACTCTCCTGATTTTAATAATATTAAGCAGCAAACACTGTGATGTAATTATGTTTATTTTTATGAGATAATTAAGAAATATTGTGAATAATTCAAAAATGTTTTGTAGTTTGATAATAATAACCGATGAACTACGAAATTTTATTAAAACTGTCTTTGAAATTTCGATCCAGTGTATTATTTTTATAATAATTCAGTATTTTCATACATCGATTTAAAACAAGTCAGACAAGATCATAAAAAAAAAGTTTAATCCATATCTACGGCTTTGTAGGGATTTTAATAAAATTTATAAAAACGATTCAATGATATTTTTTAGTTAACCGACACAATATACTAGAAATATTTTTTTTTATTTAATTTATAGCTGTAATAGACGGACGTGTAAATAGATCTTTCGAAATATGTGGTCAATGATGCCTCTATACATGGACTACTTAGATCACTAAGATTTATGTCACATGGGTTAACAATAGAGACGGTATAATTCTCTGTCTCACTTATCCTTCAAACGGGCACGAATCAATGTCATTTGACTTTAGTATAACTGATTGAATGCATGTAAAATTATAGAAAAATTAAGAAATAAGAGTACCTACTAACCGTACTAACCGGTTAGTTATATTGCATTTACACTGCAAGTGTTCTAGAAATGTATTGGAATAGATCTGTGTGAAATTTCTCATACTCCGTGTTATATTTAATCCCCGTGTGATTACGTCGCCTTGCTAATTAAACTTACGGCTCAGTCTGATCATTTCAATTAACTAAAGTACTATATAGAAAATACTAGAATATTTCTCCGAAACCCTCCTTGATGCCCCACTAAATTAAAATGTATGTAACATGAAAGTATAATGAGAAACTGTGGCCACAACATTGTTAGAACTTATTTACTATTTTATTTGAAATATATAGGACTTTTAACTTATAGTAAGTGGTCACCTCAGACAAAAGACATTTGTGTGGGAAATTTTAACTATTCTCAATGCCAATGTGCCTCTGTGCCAATGTGACTTTAGGTTACTTGTGATTGTTATAGCTCACTCAATCTTCAAACCGGAACAAAACAGTACTAAGCATTGCTGCTTGGTATTAGACTACTTGGAAAGGTAAAATTATTCTTATATAAATTATATCGCTTTTTTTTTAAATAAGAAATCAACAAATTTGCGTTATTTAATTGCTTTTTCCTCAACGCACTTACAAAAACTTTGAATCTATCAATCATTAATTTTACAAGATTATATTAAACTTACATCTACCGTTAGTTCGTAATGTAGATTTCATTGTAAGTAATTGGTAAAAAACTCAAAAGTATTGTTTCAAAGATGTTTGCTTTTGTCTGTCTTAGGAATGATTTATTGAATTTGTGGAGTCGGACACTCCCTGTTAAATGTTTACCCAAACTTTTCGTGTTTGCATGCTATTTTGATCTTGTGAATAAACAAACACAATGTCCCACAATTGTGCTAATACCTCGTCTTCAAATTAGACCATGGAAATTAATTCATGTTTGCCTTTGGTTGAACTTGTAATATTTAGTTAGAATTCATAGCGTCTAAGCACCAGACTATGAACTCTTTTGTTAGTGACGTACTATAATATTTTGTTATTATATATTATGTTAAATAATTGTTATGTTAAGAATATGTTGCAAATATTTCAAATCATTTGAGCCGAAATGGCTTAGTGCTTAGAACGCGTGCATCTTAGCCGATGATTGCGGTTTCAAGCCCAGGCAAGCACCACTTAATTTTCATGTGCTCAATATGTGTTTATAATTCATCTCGTGCTCGGCGGTGAAGAAAAACATCGTGAGAAAATCTATTTATAGGTAGACATATGCAGGCTTGTCACCTTATTCCCCGCCACCCAGAGACATTGACGCTGTAAGAAATGTTAACCATACTTTACATCACCAATGCGCCACCTAACTAGAAACCTCAAATATTCTGCCTATACTTCTGGTACACTCCACTCAAACCGCAACACAATACTAGTAAATATTAATGTTTGCCGGTAGAGTACCTGATGAGTGGGCGATACCTGCCCAATCGGGCTTGCACAATGTCCTATCGCCAATTAAGGTTAGTTATTTAATTGCTATCAGTATAACACACAAATATCTAGAGATTTTGTATGTATTTCAATTATATCGACAGTCCAATCTGCGTGGTGAACCAGACATCATCGCTGGTCGCGTTTTGATACGGATAACTTCACTTTATACAACCGAATTTTTCCAACTAAGCCGATCGAATAGTTTCATGAAATACGAACTAGATTGATGCCGATAAAAATAAAATAAACGAACATTCGATCCTTTAAAAACGCGCTATAGAGTTCTCTCGTAGATTGTGAATTTTTTATTAGTGTATTGTTTTATTTGCTTTAAGCACTATTTATGGATCTGTCGGGCGTTTTTTTTTTAACACTCCACTTTGTTTTTCGACGTGAATGCACTTAAATGTTAGCAAGGAAGTTTTAGTAGCCGGTTGTTTCAGTGGACAGAGAGCTGGCAATTTTTATTTATTGAACTTTTTATAATTTAATTTGAAATTAGGTCAACTTTATTTAAGAAATAATATGTGTTAATTTACCCCTCGAAAGCAGCTAGACTACCAACAATTTATTTTTAAAAACGGTAGAACTTAACGGAGTCTAAAGGCAATCTCTCACTGGAAGCATTCATTTGTATTGTAACAGTGCAGATTCAAACATTACACGAGTGAGTGAGGATTACTGAGCATTACAGTGGATAAACTGTACAATTTGTAACATTACATAAGAGCAGGAAGAATCAAGCATAACAGAGTAAAAACAACTGTCTCGATTGTAGAAGAATCTTAGATTGTTACACCACAGGCGAATGCTCGTCAGTCAGTAAGGCGGTACTATAGAGTAATTTTAAAATTAGACTTCAACATTGCAGTGTAGAGTGTAGTGCTACCAGTGAGGAACAGTCCTAAGATTTGCTCACATTTCGCCTGTCAACGTTCGTGACGGTCAGAGCTCCCGAAACAAAATTCTCGAAACAATTAGAGTACAAAGCTGTGTGAGCCATTTTTAATTATTTGGTGTTATTCTTTTGTTTGAGTTGGATTAAAGACTATTTTGTGACGAAAGTATTGTTATACGTTTTCTGCAGTTTAAATTTATATTATTAAAAGTATAAGTTGTTCTGCGCAGTATATTATATCTATATCATTTGATTGTCTGAAACAAAAATAAATATCGATATTCTATTTTTTTTTAAATGCTATCGATAGCTCGTTGGAGTAAAAGATGAATTCCATGCGAAGAAAAAGTTAAAATAATTTTCAAACTTCAATTCTCGTTCTAAATAATTTTATCACTTCGACATCGAAAATACATCAGCGAGAAATCGACAAAAACACAACGGTTTTTTTCACGTGATTATGACAATTTGCAATTTTTGATTGAACGCGGAAATGCCTGGAAGGGATCGCTTCAAATTTTTGACAACTTCATTCTACAAACAAATGGCAGAGTAATTTTTTTTTTTATTTAAATTAAGCTATAGATCAGAAACATAAGCATATAACATAAGTTACCGATATTACAACATTGGTATCAAAAAAATCTAAATCAAAATATACTTTATGGTATATGTTATGGTATATTTGTAGGTTTTTGAAACGTCTTTTAACAAACTCTATTAGGTAAAGCTACCACGATATGTGGTATTATCTTGGCCAGTAAATTTAAATTTACAGCTATAATAATACTATTACCTAGTCAATAGATGTAAAATAGTATCTATTGAATTACCTGTAAGTTATTTTCGGTATAATCTGCATTCGTATGTATAATCCGAAAGGGTGGTTACATTAATAATTTTAATAATGCTAAACCTGCTTAGTGCCGAGATAGCCTAGTGTTTAGAAATGATGGTTCAAACCCTACCTGGATTTAAATATATATTTTTTTCTCGTACTTGGACCTGAAGGAATACATCGTTGTCTGCATGTATTTAATTTCAATAATATTCTGCCACTTGTATATCAACCTAATCATATTGGAGCAGCGTGGTGGTGCTCCTAACCATCTCCTTAAAAATGAATATACAAACCTAGCCCAGCAGTGGGACATTAACAGGCTTTCATTTACCAGGTTACTTTACTATAAACTGCTTACTTTAATAAAAACGTACTACAATTAAATTTCCAAAGGAGTCCTATAAGTTCGTAGGCGTTACGTTATCTTAAACAACAAAGTTATATCAAGAAATACAATGTTGTGTTTATCCAATGAGCTATTTGAGACGAATCTATCCTTGTTAAATTACCTCAGTACCAAGCAAGTAGGAACTAGTCATAATCATTATAACCTGTACGATATCAACATTATATGTAGATAGTACGTAGACAGTAGAACCATCAAACTGCACGTCCACATAATGCTGTACAAACACAATGCGGGGTTCCGCAATAACTCTATTACCGTTAATGCGTATCCGACATCCGCGGGTCATTGTTCGCAGCCGCTGCGGATGTGCCGCGCTTAGGCCTGCTTCCGGAGCGACAGGCCTCGTTCGCGCAAGATGGCGCGGAATGCCGACGCTGAAGCGTTTTTCGGACACATCTATCTATCTATATACAAAGATAGCTTTGAGTAAAAATATTAATTGCGGTATTGCTTTTTCTATTGAGTCCATGTAATATTATTACCACTCGTAAAACGGATGCGATGAAATGACATCGGAATCAGACCCATTATACTGAGAACCGAAACATTATGAGCACTGCTCGATAGATAACTTAAGTGAAACCGGAATAGTAATCAACGGAGATGATTACACAGATATCAGAGAACATCACACGGAAGAGATCGCTCCTTAGCGATAAGGATCACTTTTGTATCTTTTATTTTGTTGTATTTTGCAAATGTTTTGGGTTGGCGTGCAATTAAGCGTAAGATATTACACGCCCTAAATTTTAATTATCTCCTTGGACTCAGCTTAACCGTTAAATTATTAATAGCTAAAAATATTAGGCTAAAATTTTATCAACACACATATGTACATAAAACATTTTCTAAACAGCAATACGCGAGTTTTAAAGTCGAATCTGAATAATACAGTTTTTCTCTCAATATTTTATTCGTGTATTTATATTGATATTCCTTTAATTTACTTTATCTGTTAGAACGTATTCCCGCTCCCCATTGCACGATGTCCTCACCTTTTCGCCGCTCTTCCGGCGAGCGGGCATTAGAAATAAATCGTTTGTATGTATTTTTGACACACAAAAGCCAGAAAAACCTTCCTGTTTTTTACAAAATTAAATTAATTTGTTTATTTTATATAAATTATTTTAAAAATCCACGATGAAATAGATAAAAAAAATTAAAATTCTATAAAAGAATGCAATTCAGGTAGCGTCAGGTATTTTCATTGTTATGAAAATTTGAGACACGTCTTTGGATAATAATATTTAATACTAACTTTTATTTTTTTATAAAAAAAAAAAAATAATACTTTGGATATTTATAAAAAGATAACAGGTATAACCAGATAGAACAAGTGGACTTCACAGGAGATTCAAATTCAGCGCGAGTTCAAATCTTTTATTTTTTATGTCGCTTAATTTGCGTTTATAATTCAATATATCAAGGACGGACACAACATAGTTTAAAAAGAGTCTGTCAGAATAAAGTAATAATATGAATTATGTTGATGTTTGAGTTGCATGATTATTATTAAATTTTAAATAGTTCAATGAAACTTAGAGATACAAATAATCATCTACGAGAGACTTATCGTCGTTACTCGTTTAGTAACATATATTTAGTAGTTCATTTTGAATTGATAACAAGCAAAGTTAGCAGCTTTAAAGCGCTTCAGAGCAATTGTTCTGAATATATATTAAATATCCAATTACTCAAAATATCTAGCTACGATAACGAGCTACGCGCTGTATCGACTATCGACAATCGACTCGCAGCGAGAACATCCCGAATTATCGTAAACTACTGACCCGACACTCCATACGTGCGTTGTTCCGCCGCACGCTAAGCTTTCTTGTCAGACGATTTTTAACCTTATTGAGAAGTAATAGAGCAGAAATACTAGAAAACGTTATATGGTAGAAGTAAGTACGGGAATTATTTGTTGAATTTATCGAAGGATATGTTTTCAGATCGGCATTGCATAAAGTGGATAACGATTCTGTTAGCAGTAACGTCCTTGACGGTGTTACCTTTAAACGTCGAATTTAAAGTATAGTGAATTATCTGAAATTCGGATATTGGATATTTAATATATTCAGGGACTTTTAACATACTTTACTCTTTACAATACCTAAAAATTTTCGCAACATTTTCCTTTCAATTTTGACTTTGGTCTGGGCGCAATGAAATATTTCTTGGTATGACCTAGAAATATATATTACATATCTTATTTTAGACGCAACGTTTTATCTGTAACGTAACTTAATCTCTCTGACGCGAAAAGTCTTATGTCACACGCTCGTTAATTACTTATTAAAAATAAAGGATACTTTCTCCCTTCCCAATCCCTATATGTATACTTGTTACCCCTGACAAGTAAAGCATGAAGCTTAAACTACTTATGGGTCCCAATTGATCCCATGGGTCATACCGAACCTGCTACTTTCATATCTCAAAATATTCCTTTTACTGTTAAGTTATTGAGGGCTTATATTTGTAAGTAGCTGTGAAATACGTCAAAACTGTTCCTCAACATTGTATTAGAAGGTAATATTTAGTCATATATTTAAACCTGAATGCTAAGCCAATGTTAATAAAACCGACGGTTTGTTTATTGTTAGGTAATGAATGAAATATAATGTTTTTCTTTAACTAGCTTCTGTTATATTCTCAATGGAAATTAGCCAAGAATTAGCCAATAGATGAGAACTTATAGTGCCTAAGTGTGAGCAAAAACGCAGTCATCCTACTTATTCGAAACTATAAACAAAAACAAAAACGAGGTACTCGTTTTTGTTTATGTTATTCAGATTCTTGGCAATTACAGTAGAATATACATTCTAAAGCTTCGTATTTAAATTAACCTTATAAATTGTCGATGGAAATTTTCAAAAAATAAATCTTATTTTCTTTATGAATATTGCAACTGGCAAAAAGGACTGAAATATGTGAATACACATTATACACTAAAAACTGACTTCGTCAATAAATTTAAAATCTATTTATATACGAGTAGGTTAGTTTTTATCGAAACAATAAAACAATTAAATTGTTTTTGTGTGCCAATAAACGATAGAGCAAGTTTTCAAATATAAACGATGACTTTTTGTATTACACACACACACACACACATTATTTGTATTTCTATAAATTGGGTGACAAGCGAGCAGACCGCACCGTATATGAATATATCAATACATTCTACGAATTGTTATTTGACATCGAAATTGAAACGAAATTGAATGAGCGGGTTGTTCTAGTTCGATCGATAAAGTTACATTCGTATTAGTTTAGTCGCACAAGTATCTACGTACGTATACGGTATACTCTTTAATAACATTACGAAGGCATCTTACGATATTGGCTGCAGCACTGCTTCGCCAGTATAATAGCAACTCTGGAGACTGGAAATTGTAAGTGTGTACCGTGCCTCGTAAAGCACGTAAATACATTGATCCTGCTCTTTAACTCTCATTAATAATTACTTTAAATTATTAATTTTAAATTTAAACTTATCTTTACATACAGCCTCTTTACGTGCAGCACTCGAATTAAATTCATGGCTGAAAGAAATCGAAATTCAAAATTCGAATTTATTAAGCGTTAGGTTGGTAGCTATTTGTGTTACGAAAGTTTTACGTGTTACGAAGTTAAATTATTTATTAATCCATACGTTCAGCATATTCAAAAATATCATAGAACCCTACTTCAATAGAGTCTTCTGTAGTAGACATTTAAAACTTTTCGCAACAAAAACAAAACTGAAACCTAGATTACAAACTATAATTCTAATACCGTTACATAATAAACGGAAAATCGTTGGTCTTTTGTTTTATTTAATAGTTATTATTAATAAAACTATGAATATGAGATAAGAGAGTCTTTGTCACGTCACAAGATGAAAATGGATCTTACGCAGTTACATTGCGACCATGCGATACTGAATTTTTTGAATTTTTAATTTTGAATAAAATCTACTAAATGTGTATTAATTAACCCAAAATATATATATATTCACTTTCATGAAATGAACAATTTATTTTTATTATCATCAGACCATCCTTACAAGCTTATCAGTTTGAGTATGAGATGTAACGCGGTCGTATGTATGAGAAACGTTCGTTCTGCACGAATTGAGAACGAACAAAACTTCGTAACCGACAAACCTACCAAAGTTTCTATAGCGTGAGTAAAGTTTTTGAATTATGTATGTAAATTTTGTTATTCGTTACCAACGATAATTTGTAAATTTTAATAATTAAATTGAATTTAGAGCGACTACAGTCTAATTTTTTATTGAAGATTTGTGCAATATTATAATAATAAGAAAAATAGATTAAAATGTATTCTATAAGTCTATTAATGCAAAAAAACTCCATATAAGCCAACCTAAAGAGAGATATATTTCGTTGACAAATAAAGTTTTATAGGTTCGTTTAGCACAACGTCTCGTCCTGTACAGGCTAATAAAATAGCTTTGGAAAAAAAACGTTATAAGAACAAATTAAGAGGGTAATTGGGATAGTTATTTTTATTACTTTATTTAATTGTTTTTAATTGGAGAAGAAAAAATGATGTGTATGACATATCTATTGATTGAGTTTTTTTAAATAATTCCGGTAATGATTATCGATAAAATAAGAATCAAGCTGTTTACTCGTACTCATTGATCCATACGAAACTATTTAAATAAATATGTGTTATATTATTTAAAGTCATCATAAAAATTTGAAATTAAATACTAGATAAAAAAAAATCTGCACTTGTTGTGTAAAGGAGCGTTCCGTATGGAGTACGTAAAGGCGAACGGCTTTTATAGCGAATGATTTAGATGAAAAACTGTACCGATGAAGAAGAATGTTGAGTAGCAAGTTTCTGTGTGAACGTACTTTCTTTGACAAGCAAACTGCTAAGATTTCGTTTTATACTATATCTCAATATAAGTACTAAAACTTAAAAAAGTCTTCATCGTCTCTGTTATGTATTACGCCTGGTTATATGTAGGACGATAAAATCGTACACAGAATGTGTAAATTAATATAATTTACTAAAATAAATTATATTCTTTTATTCCATTGAAAATAAATTCAAGAGCAAAAGTTGCAAAGTTTAGCATAACCTACTTAGCTGCAGTCTTTAAACCAGTTTCCTCGAAGCGAGGCAACGAATGGTGAAATTACGACTTGAAAAAAAGCCCTAAAACGGCCAAAGCAATTTGTCTTGAGTGGGTAAAACAGTGAAATATTTGGGAAGTTACGAAACGTATTAAAGTTCGGACTTCACAGATGTGGAGCGGATACCGGGCTAGTTCTCGAGGTGCTGACACTCACTGACTTTTTAATTAATATGAAAAAGTTGCGCGGCCATTGTGGCCCTTAAATTTATAAATACGGTTATAATTAACAGCCTGCGACACCTCTGGATCGCTCGAGCCAGGGGCAACTTTTACAAACAAGAAAATATTACATAATACGTTGATACAATGAGCTCGTTACGAAAAAAATAGAATTTTTCTTTCAATGAATTAACAGACACGTTGAAACTGAAAGATTATTCCTTTTACACTAATAACGTAACTTGTTTCTTTACAATGTCTTGATAATGAGGAAAAATATTAATTTCGTTCCTTTGTTGGTGGTTCAACTCCCAATGTTTTTATGTGATTATTTATTTCATTTTGTTTTTCATTTATAATAGAAAGACCAACTGGCTAATGGCCCGTTTGTAAGTGGTCACCAACGCTTTGCCAATGCTTCACCAAACTTGGGAACTATGACGTCATGTGCAGAACCATCGACGAGAAAACAATGATACTAAGTCGAGTTGTTCAGTGGTAAAAATGTGATGATATACCCAGACACGCTTGCCTACAACTAACTTTCTACCTGCAGATTTTGGTTAGACTTTATTTTTATTTTACCAATGACACGGTCATTGAAGCTAAGAGTATTTATGGATATTTAATTCGTTAAAAGCAGCAGAGATTTACATTTTGTAGATTTTTAATAAAACGTTCAAAAGAGCGTTTCTAATTAGTGTTTTCGTTTGAAAAGGTGAATGAAAAAATAAGGCTTTGTTTACATGAAAATTTCACGTAATTCTAAAAAACGTTGTAGTTAAATTCAAGTTGGCGTAGCAGTAGCGTATGAATTAATTATTGCGCCAAACTTGCAGAAAACGTATAGTTTTCTTGCCTCTGCTGCAGATGTAATAAACATCTAGAAGAATCCAGACTTACTTTGGTTTGCTAATGAATTTTAAAGTTGGCTCTAACAATGTGCAGTTTTTACTTTATTTCTTCGCTATTTACCAGTGAATTGCTACTTTGTTTGATTGAATTCATTTGAGTTCTTGGAAAACTTTTCAAAGACATTAATAATAAAATTTGATAAAAGCACTTATAGTACTTACTACTCATGATTTCAATTTTTTTCTTTAATAATGTTCTCATGTTAAGTTTACATTTAGATAATATTTATACCTATAAATATTTTTGAGGTCGAATTACATAAGCATTACTTGGAAACAAATTTATTAAATGCAAATTTTTAAAGGATATTTTCAGTGACGTCAACCAACGATCCTTTCAACTTGTCACACTCATCTATCTTTCATACGATTGGTTAATTAGTTGATGTTTAGAATATAACCTCTACTATGAAGAATAAATATGGTATATATTAATTCTTCATTTGTTTTATTTTTATTATCGAAAATTATATTAAATAAAAAACTCATCAAAAAAGTTCCACGTCGGATCTTTGACGAGAATCCTCATTCTAAGCCGATTGTCCATTCGAACGCACGGTAAATGTCTACTTGAATGAATATATGTTGATATGATTTCTTATGTAGCCAACTTCGTACATAAACATTTGTATAATAAAAAGTATTACACATCGTAATAACATCAAAACTCTCAACCAGGATACTTAAGAGATATTTGTATTTAATTTATTTACTGATCCACCAAGCCAGGAAACATCCAAACATAGTATAACTGTACAAGCGATAACATAATTAGTGATCGCGTGGTACCCTGCCGACCCGATTCACCCCACCACTTGTAAAATACTAGCACGGTCTACCATTTCAGACATCCAAGTAGCTTACTTAATCCATTCGTTACTCGAACCGTTTCAAAGCCCAAACGGATGGCATAAGTAAATTGTCTTTCTCCAGGATTTGCTTTTTAACCGAACTTGGAAGTTTGCCAGCTTGACGTATCTGACCTCCATTCCGCAAACCGCCAACACATTAGCTTGGCTTAATGGAACATTATGGATGACTGCACAAAAAAAATCTATTATATAAAGCGACATTGTAATCACTGGTATCGTTTTATTCTACCGGTCTAGACCAAAGTTTGGGTGTAAATATATTATGAGATGCAACAAGGAAACACCATTATAAATCGTGTGAATTTTAGAGCTTTAGTGATTTAAGCGTGAATCTTAACCAATTTGTAAGTTTACGTTTGGACAATAAATTTAGTTCTGTGTTTTAGCCGTGAAAACGCAACAGAGACAGACATACTACTACCTTCACATTTATAATATTAGTATAGATTATAACAATTGTCACTATTTGAAAGTTTGGGCGAAATTAACAATAATGTGTAATTTACAACTTGAATAATATTCCGCGTTATATTCTCTGAGCTCTCTTTGTCTGACATAAGTAAAGTTACACTAAAGTTTCAACTAAGTGAAAACTTATGCGTTTCGAAGTAATTATCGCTGCAACCCGCGATCACGTACGAACCAAAAACTTATCTTAATGAGATTTGGGGAAACACTAGTTATTCTAATAACGCTACTAGTGGCACGTCATTGTTAGTCGAGATAAAATTGTAGTTTACATTTCGGGAAAACTTTACATTGAGTACTAAAATCATTAATTCTATTAAAATTAAAGTTAACGACCGTAATCAGGTATAGTTACGTGATTACTTTTCGGGACTACAAATAATTCTATGAGGGATATATAATATTCATACATAAAATAGCTTTGTAAAATATATATATATATATAATCGTTCGATTGATTGAATAATTTTGACCTTTAACAAAAACTCGAAAATAATAATAATAATATACGTATAGTACCAAGGAAAAAAATCTGACCTGTATAACGGGATGCCGGCATCGTCTCTAAACCAGAACACCATGTATACTTTGTCGTTGGCGGCCGTGCCCAGATCGCAGGGGAACTGCGCGACCATCCCCTCCACTGCCTGCACGTCCACTGTGCGCACACCCGCTGAAACAATAGAAGATCACTTTAAATTTTTGATTTTAGTTTATTTAATATATTACTATTATAATAATATTTTTCTGAACTGAAATCCAATGGTTAAGAAAAAAAAAATGGTGAAATACAGCATGTTAAAAAAAGGGGAAAGTGATTAAAATAATTTAGGGTGACATCATCACCATATTAAACGGTTAGACTCCTATGGAGTCTAAGCGTGTAATAAACGTTTTTTTTTTAATATAAATTTTATTTAATATTAATAAAAGAGCATTTTATGCTTTCTATTCGATTTATTTCTAAGAGTTTTTCCGTTAGCTACATTCAAGATTGAAGATACATTTTCAAAGGGAAAAAGTAAAATAAACTGTAGTTGACCAAAACTGACCACAAAATGTTTTCACTTTACGACTTACGAAGTCCTTCAGCAATGAAAGTTGGATTCCCAAATGATACCCTTTGCATTTAAAGTTGGGGCTTAATGTGGGCCACACAAGCTCCAAGTAAGCAGCGGCTCTCGGGGGCAGTAACAATACTAACAATACAATAATATGAATGCCTCGAGGGTCCATTAGTATGCTAACGAGATACGGAAGTCGGAACTCGAGTTCGGAACCGTGAGGGCCTGGATCCTACAAAGGTCCGAACGGATCAGTGAAACACAAATTCTAATCAGAACGTCTCAGAACGTATAAACTTTGTATTTTTAAATGTTGAAAAAGAGTAACTACTGAGTTCTATTCTAGGTAGAATCTGCAAGAAGATGATGATCTGATGTAGCAGTGGTAGCTTATATTTAGAAATAGTTTGCTTGTAAAAGCCTACTTGAATAAAGTATATTTTGATTTTTATTTTAAATCAAATGCATCAATTGTCATATAACTTTGCATACGTGACGACTATAGCCGTTCTTTGTTTTCATTTTAATATTTACAGTCGTGTAAAATAACAGACTTGGTTAAAGAGGAAATTAATTCAGCGTTTGTTTATTTTATTTAGTTCCACTGATCACATTTGAAATGAATGGAACAAGTGGATTTGTGCTTAGTTCAATAATTGGTTCTATTGTATTTATATATTTAATTTAATCAAAATGCCGCTAAAGTAAATTAATTGAAATTCAGGTTTCTATTATGGATAAAAAAAGTCGATTTTGCACACATTAAAAACTATTCGTTTTGCTTGCATATTAGTAGAGTTTTATTACGATAGATACTGTCCTACAGTATAAAAAAGGACCTTAATCCGACATTGGATCACCAACCATGCTGCTTAAGATGTCCTACCTTGTGTCTCTAATTACCATTCTGTGCAATACAAACACATCCTGTAGCCAAGCAAAGCGTTACCGTTTCCGAAAAAAAACTACTGAGAGTCTGTTATTAGTTATGGAAAAAAATATTTTTCACAAACATAGGTGCTATCATTGAATATATGTAGATATCAAACCATCAGATAATATTGTCATTTCCCTTAATTTACTTCTTATTAAAACTTTTGGGGCCATGGTTATAAATTTTACCAAAAGTCCTCTGTATAATATATAGAATATATAGAACAAAGTTCGTATTGCTATCGGCAACCTTCACCCGAATTTGAATATCATGGGATATTGTACCGTAAAAGTAACTAAAATATACTAAGCAGGCCGTATCTATATCAGTTTAAAGTGTTTTATTTTTAATCCCAAATGCTGTAGACCTTAGTGTACTGATTAATAAGAGGGTACTGTGTACAATAAATCATAGTAAATTCACCTTAAGAAATACCTGTTGATGTACATCTCATTTGTAGAGTAAGTAAAATGTGTTATTATTATTATTTAATGAAGCTTCGAGCAAAGCAACGAGAGAACAGATGACGTTACTTTGAATATTTAGGCCTTAACCTGGATGGTCACTTGGATTTCAAAGAGCACTTCAAAAGACTGCCGAGAGACTGCTTACTAATCTTAAGAGGCGAGAGGGATATTTTACTGTATCTCTGCTAGTGACGTGGAATATCCAGATGGCCAGAGCGTAGATTAGTTTTTTGCTTATTCTTAGGATCTAAACTTCGAAAAAGATTTAATTAATAGTATTCTTATTTTTTTATTAAATGAACCCTTTAAGAATGTGTGCTTTTAATACACTAATATTTGTTTTTGATCAATTGAACACAGTTACCGAATTTCCGTATACATAGAGTTGTACTTCTCCGATTTCATTAGTGATGTTATCATTAGTCAACCACGTTTCAACATCGCAAACGTTAAACAATCCACTGTAATTAATGGCATAGATTATACACCATTAACCATAGGTTCAGCAATATACTTGAAATTCACGAAAATAATTATAGTATGTGAGTCTAGGAGCTGAGAAGGTCCAGTGGCTAGTGAAACAGTAACCGATGATTTCAGGTTCAAGTCCAGGCACATGCTTAATTTGACGACCTCCATGGTCGAGTAGATTGTACAACGGTTTTCATGGATACACCACTCCAAGGTCCCGGGTTCAGTTCCCGGCCGAGTCGATGTAGAGAAGGTTCATTTTCTATGTTGTCTTGGGTCTGGGTGTTTGCGGTACCGTTGTTCCTTCTGATTTTCCATAACACAAGTGCTTTAGCTACTTACATTGGGATCAGAGTATGTGATGTTGTCCAATATTTATTTATTTCCTTATTATCAATAAATCATCTCATGCTTTGTGGTACAGGAAAAGATTTTGAAGGAACCTACACGTGTCAGATGTAAGTCTGCCATTTGTTTTTTCTCATTGAAACTGGTTATTCTTTTTAGTCTTATTATAATTGAGCCGATTTTATAATTTTAGTTTGATTAAGTCGCCTCACATACCAATTGGTTTAATTTAACTTGTTTCTGCAATTTTAAGGCTTACTAATTTTTTTATGTTATGCAGGTAACCGGTCTGTTACCTGTCGGTTACCTGGGTGTATGTGGTCACCGACTTTGGGAACTAAGATGTTATGTCCCTTGCATCTGTAGTAGCACTGGATTTTCACTGGAGTTTCAAGCCGGAACACATGAATACGAAGTATTGCTATATATAAAGAAACTTTAATTGTCCGTTTGTATTTTGTACTTGACACAGTCCTGTTCCGTAAAATATAGTTATCAATCAAGCTCATTACATCTAACGTAATCCATGTTAATCAGAATAATAGTTTTGACTTCAATCCGTTATAAATAACAAACGAAACATTTCCCTTAACAATATTAGTACGATACGAACCGAGACAAAAAATGAACGTATTTGATCTCATTCAATTCAAATCCAGTGAGCGCGTCTCGCGGTTCCTTGTGTGTATATCCCGGAAAGATCAACGTATGTATGTATGTTTAGCTATCGGCAATAATAC
The DNA here is from genome assembly GCF_905147765.1 of Vanessa atalanta. Taxonomy (NCBI): domain Eukaryota; kingdom Metazoa; phylum Arthropoda; class Insecta; order Lepidoptera; family Nymphalidae; genus Vanessa; species Vanessa atalanta. The sequence goes on from NC_061873.1 coordinate 346,363, forward strand.
TTCTTACTTCTGCTTTTTCCTTTCTACTTTTATGAATATCATTGTATGTACATGAGTCTTACATAATATCTTACTTATACCATCATTTCGAATGACTGTGCGGTTTTTGAGTTGTGACTCAATTACATTCGAACGATAAGATCTATTGAATTATAAATTCGGTGATCCTTCTGAGTAGATATCACACAATCACTTGTTAATCCACAGCTAAACCATAGTTGCTAGTGTTATAAGGAAATGAACTTCTCAGTTTCAATGACACTAACGGTGTAAAAAGTGGTTGTTTATTTATAAAATAAATAGTTCTACTACTCAGCGTCAATGTACTGGTGAATAATGGCTGTGAAATTTATCTTGCTTCGAAATATGCAGGGCAAGTGCATTAATGTAGTGCAGCTAAAATCATAAAAACCTCGAACCCATTGGAAGGCATTGTTGATGTAAACAATATTTATTTATAAGACCACATAACCACAATAAATAGTTGTTAATTAATCTCTTTTCTCGGTACACTTTAAAAATAAATTCATGGGTTCTCAAAACTTCACATTTTAAATGAGGATTGCATCTCATAGTAATCAGTTTTAGAAATTTTTGTTATCAAAAGTGCTTGTGAAAGCCTAATTGAATAATTTTAATTTGGTTTCTTTTGATGCTTCCTTGCCCGGATTTGAATCCGTGATTTAGATTCGCGTTTTCTATCCACTGTGCGTGTTACTTGAACAAAGTTATATATTTTTTTTTCTTTTCTTCTTCACGATGTTTCATTTCATAGAGTTCCAAAAGAATTGCAACAATAAATTGAACTTAACAAAATCTTGCCAAGCGAATTAACAAGGTTTACATATATCATCTAACTTTTTAATTTATTTAATGAACGAATGGAATGGACCCAATGCATAATCTAATGTAATCTTAGGTTCGGTAACGTAAAAACACCCGGGCTTCAAATCTGCACTTATTAATACAAAATATTTTTGTTTTGCGGTGGAATGGCTTATGGATTGGTACCACTTAAAAAAGCAAAGCCACCGGATAATCTACGCAATTATTTTGTCTCTGTACTTTTTATTTCTGTACTCTTATACATTATAACCCATCTCCTTACAAGAATCCTTACATTGTGAATAAATTATTTCCAAATTCATAATATGAAAATTTCGTAATTCCTAAAAGTTGAATCGCAAATCATTCTATGGTAATTGGATTAACATAATTCATATTACTTTTCTGATTTCCGTAAAAAGGTTACAAAGCAACGACACGCAGGATTTGTGCCGCACCCTTAGAGTATCGCCCGAGGGCCTTTACGCGTAATATTTATCGAGTCTCCCAGTAATACACACTCTTCGTAATATATAAATACACATAGTATAAAGATTACATATTGAATACTCTTTTAACAACATGATGTACAATTACGACAGCAAATCAAATTAAAAACATAGATATATTTTTTTATATTATGTTGAAAGTGTGAACTCAGCCTTACCTCACTTCTTTTTTTTTATTTTTAGCTAAATAAAGTGTCATTCATGTTCCTCTTACATCAAATTTTACGATCATCGAGTAATCTGTTAAGTATGTTAATTAATGTACTTTATGCAAGTCGGCACTTGTAAACGCTTTTGAATCGTAAATTTACAAAATGAATAAAACGTATGGCTACAACCGCAGTAGGTATGTATATATTATGTATGTATTATTATCTTAATAAAAGATACATTTGTCTAATTTTTCTTGGAATAATTATTTATTTAACTTGGTCTATTGATAATTTTAAATCACATAGCAAAAAAAATATTAATTGAATACGGCATATTACTTGATACAAGACTATATTAATGGAAACAAAGTATTTGTTGATTTCTAGGCCGTGTATATTTAAATTGAATTTTATTGTACTACTCGGTAGAATCTTATATTAAAACTAGTGGTAGCTTTATATATATTTTTTGAGCCTATTTAAACAAAGAATATTTTGATTAGAAATAATTATTTGATTTGTATTGATCATTACTGTTTACATACATTATTATTTATATACAAGTATGACTAATGTAATTTTTTCATAAACGCATAACAGGTTTCTAGGCAGAATGTATCAATACCTCAGTGATCTCAAAACTAGCCAAATCAAACTAGCGTTTCCGTCAGTCTTTGTCCGTTTACGGCTTCAATTAGCAAATGGAGTGACACCACGACAGCAATGGTGTGCCCATTTTAATTACTAACAGGGTGACCATACACACAACAAACAAATAGAAAGACAATACCTTTGGAAATTGTTCTTACCTATGTATATTTTAAAATATAAACAGTTACAATACACATTTAAATGTTTACAGACTATTTTACCTTTCAAAATAAAATAAATGTTTATTAATTGCTATAATTAATTATGAGGATTTCAAAGAATACGCGTAAAAAGTAAACAATGTAACTGACATTAACGTTTTATATAATTTATAATAACTTAGAACTTAGAGTATAAGGCAAAGCATAAGCCTCGTTCTTAAATGGATCATTGAAACTGTTGGTAACCCTACACATCTAGCCGTCAACTTCGATTCCGTCCGTAACACAATTTAGCATGCATTACGGTTCTAACACAACCTCAGTCACAATTCTCGGACCAACGCGGTTAATGTATGACGTGCTTGGAAGGATGAACGGACGAATGAATATGGAATGTCAATTGGTAGTTTCATGGATGTCACAAACGCGTTCTCAAGTGGCGTGTATTTCTGGCAGCTGTTGTTACACGCGTACTTATTAGGAGTACTTTGAATTTGAATTGACTATGCTCATTACTTACTAAAACATATTCAATTACATGTATGATTAATGACTTACTATATTCAAAAAGTAATTCGATTCGCTTGCGGATAGTAGAGTTGACTACGAGGCGTAATTCAAAAGCTACGCTTATTGCATTGGTACGCTACGAATAACCGAAACAGGGATAAATGTATACAGATGTTATTAGTGTTTCAGTAAAAAAATGAAAAAGTAAATTGGGAAATTCTACTCTCCATAAGCGATAGGATTCCTTTATTTCAATATAGTAAGCAGGTTGATTGTACATTGTCATAGCACCTTTGTCAGTCCAACAAAGATGACCCAATAGAACAGATTTCAACCAATCATGAACGTAAACCCAGGCTTCAACGAGTTTATCCAGTGACAAACATGTGTTTAAAATTCATATCGTGGGCTGTAAAGGAAAGCATTGGAAGGGAATTTCAGTTGCATATTTCCGCTGGATTGAGGATTCAGCTACAAGCGCTGGTGCTAAAAAAACGAAAGTGCAATATCAGTACAATTTCAAGGTCGAAATTGCAGCGTTTCGGTATAAAGTGACGCGATTTCATAAATTAATAAATCGTATGCTTGAGACTCCAACGTGAAAATATTTTAATTTCAAATTTTTTCGTTAAAATTTTCGTTCCTGAATTTAGTGCGTAAGATACAAACTCTCCGCCTTTATATTTTTTTTCATATATATTATATATCTATGGACAATACTAAATGCCATACAAAGGAATATGTTGCCGATAAGTCAGGTGATGTACCGCTGAAATTAGGCCAATTAAATTACAAGTTATAGTAAAGCAGCGTGATGGAAATAGCTTCAAACATTAGCCGGTGGGATTTACGGGACTCACTTTGCGTTTTATAATTTGTCAAAAATCATGTTTAAAAAAAAACAGATTTCACTGGTAAAATAAAATCAATTTGAATGTTTTAACAAATTCGAACCAGAGTCAAACTGATGGAAACCAAATTGAAACCACTTGAAGTTCGTCACAGCAATTAATTATGCGGCCATTACGGTTATCCTGCAATCAATCAAGCGTGCCGATTGTTTAAGAGTGAAATATGGGAATTAGGACATCGTGGCGCCATCCATCTTCATTACCTTCAAATCGACATGATGTCTTCGAGAGCGACGATGAATAAAAATGAAAATTCGGAATTCCTCTAGACAAATCTTTTTATGTCCGTATATAGATTTTCTATACTTCTAATTGGCACAAGAAAAAGTTTTTGAATTATTTCTTATACACATAGGGTGTTAGAGTTATTTTTTTACACATTGTATAACTATAATTTATTAGAATAATTTAATTAATATTATGTCGATTGACTATTTTTAGAATATGTTGTAATGTAATATTTTAATTTTTCACGATAAATACTGGCCGAATGTCTGATACTGTCGGTAAGAAAAAGAATGTAATGGAATCGAACGCAGCAGCAGTGTTTTGGTTATAGTGCTAATTATTTTTAAATAATGAGAATTATCGGGGGATTTTGAGAATACGGGATGTATTGTGAAACACGGATTAGTGGGTAAAATCAATGTGAAAATAGTGTTAATAAATGAATCTGGAAGAATATCGTTGTTTAAACTTGCGACCATCTTAAGATATGTATTTTTTATTACACACATTATTACATTTGAGCTAAAATTGTGTTCTGGTATTTAATAATAATAATAAACTTTTATTTCGGGACTAGCCCATATTAGTCTTAGTATGACAATGACAAAACATGACATAGACAATGTTTTCTTAAAAATCTAATATTAGTGCAATTACAAATTTTAAAATAATAATATTCATCAATAATAATTTTAATATAACAAAACAATTTAAAATTGCATTTTGATTTTAGCATTATATTAATTTGAATAAAACAATTAATTATTCGATTTAAAACGCACCATCGTAAAAAAACCCAAATTATTAAATTGTTTTAGTACCCAATATTTTATTACTGTTCTTAAATATTCTGTTCATTAATGTTAATGTATAGATCTGTTAGTATGAATATTGTACATCATAATTTATGTTGTCAGCATTGTAATACCGGAAGGGGATAAAATAATCATAATTGTGGTTGCTAGTTGTTGTATTGATGTAAAAACCTACGTGTAGAGTCATTAGATAAATTTGAGTCAGTGATTGTTGATCTGTTCGACAACAAACACCGTAAATTGAGTTTTATTTGGAGTTTATACTACAGTGTAGCACTAGGTATGTTTGTTACTTTAAAAATAAAACTTACGCATGTCCTTTTAAATATAACGATTGCTGTTGTAAGTGCTCTATTTCTATAGCACTCTTTATAAATACAACACAATAAAGCAGTGTACACCTATTTAATACTGATTTATTAAATTTATATTTTTTTAAATAAAGCTAAAGTCTAATTCCGTAATCAACATTGAAGTATGAAAGTGCGAACGGATTACAGTCAGCTCAGAGGCGAGGAACGCAAAGCCCAAATCAACTCAAATTTATATCACTCTATCTCAGATATAATAAAGAAATCGTTGTAAATCTTTATATTCTGTCTACGTCACATTCGTTTACGTTTGCTGAACGTTTCAGCTAAGTACTTAATAGTTGAGTTATTCTTAAATACTTTTAAAAATCCTTTGTCTGCACACTTTGCCTACCCAGGTTCTCTACAAATTTTAATGTCCATATATAATTTATTCAGTAGTCGTAGTTGACATAATATAAAATTTCTCTTTATAATATAATTACGCAGTTCTCTCTTAAAATGATTTAACAATTGCAATCTTTTTATCATTTTAAATTAACAAAAAGAGAATCGATGTTGCTATGAACCGTTTTACTATGCGAACACCGAAATTTATTTTCAAGGAATATTTTAAACGTAAACCTCTGTTGGCTCTGCTCGTAAAGAGTTCATTTGTTGATTGGCGCCTGCAATTCTTCGGTGAATTTTTGTAAATATTTTTTCAATTTCGCCCGAAGGGATTGAGCGTGTACTGCTTATATACGATACAATTTTACAATTTACATCATTATAAATATAATAAGTAAATTAACTTTTATCATGCATTGCATTTAATTTTAAATTGGGACGGGCTGTTTATTGATTTCAAATGAAAATAGATAATATATGCCAACTTTGATTCTATAATTGACAGTATATTTGGTTATGAAAGGTTTGAACGATGCCTAAATTTAATTGTCATTATTCATAGAAGCGATATGTTTTGTCAGATACAAATTATATTAGACGTATATTTTTACTCGAAACCTTCATATAATAGTCGAGAACGAAGTGTCAGTTTAAACTTATCAAATTCTTTCCCTTTAAAATTCGCGGTGAATCCAAATATGTTTTAAGATTTTTCTATATTTTTCAAAAAAGAATTCCTAAATTTGGCAACTTTAAATAAACAAAATATAATTTATTCGAGCAGCTTTATTACAAAATCGAATCATCATGATACATAATTAAATTAAATGTTAAGTTACGGAATGTAGATTCTACCGAGAATAATAATAATAACAAAATTATTATTATATATCTAAATATCGTTACCAGTAGATATGTAACTGTAAATATAGTACATATACAAATACAAATACAGCTCACAGTATACCTCTTAATCATATTCCCGAAATTATTTATATATTTTTAGCGCCAACAACCCCAACAATATTTACTATTTTTGTGTTTCAGTTAGAAGGGCGAGTAAGCCAGATCAACTGCTGGTACAAGGAACCTAACATGGTATGTCTCAAAATTAGTCGCCCATTGACGTTGTAGGGGTTAAGAATTATTTGTTACAGTGCCAATATGTATGAGACACCGTAACCACTTTCTTTTTACTTCAGAAAGGTAAGGTACTGAAAAGTACCAGCCTTGTCTATGCTAACGCCCAACCTTTGAAAGAAAAAGTGGTGATAGTTGGTAGAAGACCGCATCGGGTTGCATGACAAAACTCCAGGATTTTACTTTAAAAGGAGAGAAGGCTTTTGCCCAACAGAGGTACATTTACAAACTTTACTGTACGGTGATTACAAAACACCGCTACTTCTCTTTTCCCATGATATTTTTGTATGCTTCTTTGAGAGCTTCGTCTTTATACCCGGATATTTGTAGAAGTAATCAAAACAATTGAGGCATCTGTTTTGTTTGGAGGGCGTGGTGCGGTGGCGTGGTGGCGGAGGCGTGGGTGGTAATTAATATTCATAATCCCGTTAAAGAAACGCCGCAGTTTAGTCTTCACTGTTTAATGATATAGCGGTTTCGTTTGTAATTAATGGCTGCTTTGATTTCATTTCGCAATACTACCGAAACGAATTTAAATGGTGATCCGTCATAAACACGTCGCTATATTAGTTTAATTAACATACTAGATTTTGCGAATTATAAATTGTTTTGTTTGTTCTGGTTATGATACGAATTGATAAATGTGAAAATAGAGTAGTTTTGTTTTCGTAGTTGTTTTGAAATTGATCTTTATAATCTGCTAATAATTTACTAGTGTATCAGATTGACAGTCGTATAGTTTTATGGTGTGGCTTTCAGCAGAGTAGAATAAGCTTTATTTTTATGATAAAAATGTAATTGTACAGTTTTCTGTATAATATATAATTTCAGAAAAGACTTACAGTTAAGAAACTACATTAGCATGAATTATTATCCTGTAATGTGTATCTACTTTTTCACACTGGCCGAGTAGTAAATATTAATTTCTATATATAGCGAGTCAAGAGGCCGAGTGACATTTATTGTTTACGGAGAAAAAATAAATGTGCTCAACGTAAAAAGAGAGTCCTCACGCACTGGCGCGATAAAGCACGGCACTGCTGCCCTTATGCCAAAATACAAAGAGGAACGATTGAAAGACGCAATTAGGTCGAACGCAGAATTGAATCGCAAGGCATTGTTCAGATATTTAACTTATACAAAGTAAATTTCCAAAGTCAAAGGGCTCACGCAATGCTGCGATAGAGCACGGATCTCTTGTCTTGTGCTTCAAATGGATTGAAGGAAATGAACTGTCACAATTAGGTCAAAAATAATTATCTCTATGATAATAATAATATAAGACGTACATACTGTATCGTATCATTAGTAAACTAGTTGCAACTGGAAATAACCGGAAATAAATCGAAAGTGTTTTGCGGTAGAATGTCTGATGAACGAATATCTGCCCAAAGACCTAAATGCTGTAAATAATTAATTGGCGTAGCTCTGCCTCTATCTAAGAATGGTTTGATGTGCATATACTAAATATAGACGACAAAATCGTTCTTCAAAAAAATGTTTTTCTTTTTTTTTTTTTTAGTAAAGATTGAAATGAACATATTTTTAGTATATTGTAAATGAATTGTTATATTGCCTCACGCTTAGATGAATCTACATTCACATTCGCGAAGAACGGAAAAATGCTGATTGGAATTTGCCAATGCCGGAAACTGGGACATTTTATTGGGACCCTGTCAGCTTCGTTTCGTGTCGAAAATTGTATTTATTAGTCACAGGGAATGATTGATTTAAAGCTGTGTTTGTAACTTGCGGGCTGTTCGGTATTTTTACGTTATTGATTTGTTTATCTTTGATAATGGTTTTCTTTTCATTTATTTTTTTTCTTAATCTATTCTAATACTATTACTATTCATGTTTACGGGTAAAATCAGTAGAGTGTTACTAGTAAGTGTTAAAGCCGTGGTAAGAAGTAGTGGTTCGTAGGAGGTGATTGAGGGACTGGGACTATCAGATGGTTGGGTAGCAGAGTACTCTCGGAACACGTATTAAGTTCCGAGGTAGCAGCCTCGGTAACTACGGGATAGCGAACATGAAAAATTAATAAAATATGAAAAGCTACCATTATCGTTTCATCGAATCATATCGACTTATATATACCGGTGTTAACTCTGTCTGGTAATCTAAACACGGAAATTCTACCATTGCGAAGATGACAAATTTCTCAGAATTAAGATTTCCTGATTAAAAACAATTTTAATGGCAGCATTGTGGAAATGTAGGAGTACGTACAACCAAATTTCGTAGGTTGTTTTGAAACTATCTATACATAGCTGTTTCCTCTGATCTTGATCTTTGACTACGAGACATTCTTTCTCTATCGAAGCGTGCCCAGTACTCAAGTCATTGCGGTTATATCATATAATTGGAGATATAATGAGATGCTGATATGTGTTTTGATATTTTTAATCACAGATTATTTAATAAAAAAAAAACCCCAGGGCCAATATGAACAAGATTACTAAATTCGTAGCATTTGACTTAATTATTATCAGACCAAGTTCATATATTTTTTCATTTTAATAGTGCCGAATTATTGTGTTGTCATCATAATTATATTTAAAAAAAGTAAAATTTTTAAATCGCTTTTATGGATTTGTTTACGTAATGACTTTGTCTTTTAAATACAAATAAAAATAAGGCTGTGAAAACCGCGATGAATAAAAATTTCGAAAACATAATATTATCTCTCGATTAATAATTCATATCGCCATCAAAGACACGAGCCACCAGTAAAATTGAATGGCGTTTAAAAATACAAAAAATAGCATTAGCAGCGCACCTTTATCACGCCGTATTGAAACAGACAACGCGTCATTACACGCTAAAAGCAAATACCACGGCTGTGATCCAAGGCGTGTTCCATCAATCTTAATAAAGGCTTGAAAGCCATATTTTTCTTCGTTTCTAGGCGTGTGTCAATCACGATGATAGACTGATAGCTGAAGATCAAAGAGGATTGTTTCCTTAGAACATTGGATATCAGGAATGACGTTAAACGATTCAGGAAATAATGTTATGAAAAATTGTTATTTGATTTTGTGATACTGTTATAATTTGACGAAACAAATGATGAGTAAGTTCCGGTTCCCTGTTTCAACTTTTAGACTTCATTTAGATCATCCAAGTGCGCTCACTGCTCAACATGACTTGACTATACAAAAGATAAATAAGTGCTTGTCCACATTAGAATACTGCTGGACTTTATCGTTCTTATTTAATACTGTTTTGTAGTTAAATATAAATCATGACCCAGCTATCATGTTGAGTACACAGTTACTTAAATAGCTGGGTTAACATTCTTCAGGATGTAAAAATTAACAATTTAGATATATTTAATTTAAAAATAATAATAATATTTATTTGTAACTTATGTCTCTGCAAAGGAATAACGCCTTTTGGTAAACTGTAGTTTAATTAGTGTTTTTTTTAATATCCATTTTAATAATTAATTAACTATTAACTAATGTTCAATTAAAATATAACCCGTAAATGTTGCTTCCCCCTTTTTCTGTAGAAGAAATAGAAACCTAATGCTACACACTTCTTTATTGTCGTCTTATGTCTCGGGATTTATTCTGATAAATTCAAGTTTCCTCACGATGTTTTCCTTCCCAGCAGAGAACGATGTGTATCGCAAACACAAATTAATCACGTGGAAAGCCCAGAAGTGCTCGCACGGAATATAATCCATGCTTTTGTAATTATAGATTCATTTCATGTAAAAAAATATTTATCGATATACTAATAATGTAATACATTTGTTTATTTATTTGTTTAATTTACGAGTCTCCAACAAAAGATACACGCTATATACATATTCTTAAAATTAAACAGTATAAGGGTTAAAAGTTGTGTACTCCTTCAATTATAGGAGACCACAGATGGCACCAAGCTCAAGCAAAAAAAAATTGAAATACAATGAAGATAAAAAATGAAAAAAAATTGTAACTTTTTTATGTTAAGTCAATCATCAGTCACTTAATGTATTACTCTGCATTTCATTATTTTTTGAGAAATTCAAAAATACATTAAACAGATACAAAAAAGAAGATTTTAAATTTGGGATAAGCTATAAGTGGATATTTTAATCGATTGTATATTGTGTTTAGTGGTTTAATGGTTTTGAATATTAAATTGTACTTTTTAGACAATATTTAAAATGTATATTACGTAAATATAAATATTGAAGCTAGAAATAGTCAAAGCAAAGTAAGCAAATTTATTTATCTGCGAAAACGTGACTTATTTTAAATAAGACTATTTTTTTAGGGTACACTTTAACAGTTATTCATCAAAGTAATTCAGATTTTTCTTTAGTTTTTCATTCTATTGGCATATTCAGACAAATATTTTGAGTATTTATAGGAAGCGACAAAAGATTAATTCTACATACCTATGTATATTTTAATTAATTAGTATCACGTCTAGAAAACTTTAGTCTGTGTCCACACCGCAGTGGACGTCCAGACAGAATGACGCCTTTGTTTTAGCTTCCTTTGTGATTATTTATGGCAAACCCGGCGGTCCTCGAGTGACGGGTAATGGCGACGATTGCTATCAATATGATAAACTCGTTTGCGTTTCCTTGTTGTTTGTTACGACTCGCCTTATTGCTTCTTTGTTAGTGAATGTCACTGATGACATTAATAACTAAGTTAATTTATTAGGTTCTCGGTGGTCGGAGAAAAAAACAAATGAAATGAATAAAGGATAAAAACGAAAAAAAAAAAAAAATTTAGTGTAAAACAGTCCTTTTTATATTTTGAATTTATAACCGTTGCTTTTGTTTTGTTAAAGAGTTATGGCACTTCAGTCATGTAGCCTATAGTTTTACTGGAAAGAAAATTACTAAAATTGCTTAAAAATTAGGTCAATTACTTTTATAAGATTAGCGTAAACTGTAACACGAACGAACACTAATTACATTATAAATAATAGTTTACAAATTACTGCGAGTTTATTTAATCGGTTATAATTTTTGTAGCGCTTTAAGGAAATATATGTCTCGCCAAAAGATGTTTTATTTCTATAAAAAGAGAAGTGATAATTTGTTCAGATAACTCCAATATAGTGTCAAATATAGTGTAACAAAACATGTAAATTTTACATACATAAGATATATTTTTTTTAATTAACGCGTACCAGTGCAGACTCCCTTTACATCATAGCCCTATGAGATGACAATACGAATCGAATGAAGTGAACTCATTCTCAGAATATTGGGTTTGCTAGATTTTTGAGGAACGAAACGCACTACTATCTTCCTAATATTTTTTTTTTTTATTATATTCGCACTCAGACACTAAACATGATTGATGAACTTTGGATCGGCAAGTCGGCCAAACGAATTATAATAATACTAAGTTGAATCAAGTTATATAATACAATTAAATTAATAATTTCTCTACAAATCTATAATAGTGACTTTATTATGAGTAAAGATTGACACTAACATAGAGTGTAGGATCAACATTGAGATACTAAAATCATTTGATATTTGTCGAGATAACTGGGTCGAGCTCCTCACGCTGAGTAAATACGACGCTCACATTTGTCTTGAAGCATTAATAAATTAGATTAAATACTGCTTTAAAGTATTCTTTATTTATATATATATTTGTACAACTTAATTGTTAATTGTAAATACATATGTATTTACAAAATAATTATTAACTTTAAGCCCTTACTATACACAAATAAAAACTAAAAATAATTCAAATTCAATTTTTAACAAGTTTTGAATGTACGGCAAAAATAATTTATCTTAATTAATATTTTAGATATGTAAAACAATTACAAAAAATATTACTTTGAATTATATTTAAAATATTTTACTAAAATTAGAGTTATACAAATATATTGAAAATATTTTTTTATCAACGACGAATTCCAATTAGAAGTATCAGTTCGTAGCACGTTCTATGATAAAAACTATTCAGTTATTTTTTCGTCGACGTTACGTGAAAGTAGTCATAGTATGTTTGGTAATGGAAAGTAATTAATACAAAAATAGCACTGCGTAAATCTCGACGGCGAGGAATCCACGGTTTTATCACAAACATGTAATAAATGAGATTTTTTTTTAATACGATGCATATTTCAATCAGGTGTAATTATAATTTAAAAAGTTATAGCTATATATATATATATATATATATATACATACATACATATGTTTAATCAAAAAAGTATACAAATAATGTTAATTATTAAAAAAAAAACTTAAATTTGCAAGTAATAAGTTAAGATAATAAAATTAGTTTAATCATAATCACTTTTACTTTAACTAAGTCAATTACATTTAAATAGTATCATTTGTGCAAATTAATTTTTATATATAGTATTAAATTATATTTTTTTATATATAGTATAAAAAGGCTGATGGGTCAATGCGCCTCATCATAAGTGCTCATCAACAACCCATACATTGGCGCTATAAAAATATTGACCATTCCTTACATCGTCCAAGCGCCACCAACTTTGGTAACTAAGATGTTACGTCCCTTGAGCTTGGAATTACACAATTACACTGGCTCATATAGTCTCTCAAGCGATACACCGCAACACTAAGTGTTCGACGGTTTGGGGGCTTGCACAGAGCCTTACAACGTAGTGAATCCTTATGTTACGTTCTTAAGTTCATTTCTAAACTTACACATTATTATTACAGTATAGAGCCGAGATGGCCCAGTGGTTAGAACACGTAAATCTTAACCGATGATTGCGGATTCAAACCCAGGTAAGCACCACTGAATTTTCATGTGCTTAATTTGTGTTTATAATTCATCTCGTGCTCGGCGGTGAATGAAAACATCGTGGGGAAACCTGCATGTATCTCCACCACGAACAAATTCTGCCACATGTGAATCCACCAACCCGCATTGGAGCAGCGTGGTGGAATATGCTCTAAACCTTCCCCTCAAAGGGAGAGGAGGCCTTAGCCCAGCAGTAGGAAATTTACAGGCTGTTAATGTAATGTAATGTAATAATACACAAGGCTTTACAAATAATGTATCGCCGCAATCGAGTAATACTAATAAGGCTGAGTACTCAATAACTAGACTTTCCTTATAAACCAGACTTGCTTTTGAATTCATTTCAGTTTGTCGCAAACCGCTGTCCGTTTTGAAAACGCCGCAATAATATTAAATATCCGCCCGGCGAGCCGCACTAAGCACACCTCGCCAATATTATTTGTATAAGGACCTCAATCGGATTTAGGGATGTCGAAGTATCGATGTTTATAGCGATGTTAAATGCAACATTTCAAGACGAGTAAAGTCTGTTTAACTCAACCAGCAATTGTAAGGTTATCCAACATGCTATTTTATTGAATATAATTGATTCGTTTCAACAAATATAATACTTTTAACTACTTGTGATTAGATATAATATAATAGATATTGATAAATAGCGATGTCTATGTTAATAGTCACTGGTTTCACATTACTTAACTGACACTTTTCGTAATGTTATTGCTGATCTCCTTAAAGGATAATTAATCGTTTTTTACTTAATTGTATTATTGTACGCATGACGTTTTAAGTAAATAATAATAATTAGTATTTTTATACATAATATTTTTAGTTTTGACAGTTGTTACATCAAACACATCGACAACTGCCATTAACCACGAACAACACTATCTTCGGTGCTCTCAAACATCGTGCTTAAACCTGTTTTGAAATTTTGACTCATTATTTAGAATGGCTTTATGCTCTGTATTTAAATAGAGCCACGGAGTGCACGAAGTTATTTCATTTCAAGTTTGGAACAATGTATATTAAAACAAGTATCATATTTGTGATAGAGATTTGCACAAGCCTACCTATGTATACCTTTATCTATATCGTCTGGGCTAGATTATCCAATAGGCAACCTAGTCAGGTAGGTAGGTGGGCTAGCTAAGTCAAAACATGGGAAGAAAGTATTCATACTCATTGTTGTTAGTGATATTGTTGATGGTGAATAGGTCTCCGTTTTGACTAGCGTTATGGATTACTTTCGTAATATAGCATAAAACGTCATTATTATAAATAATCTCAGTATGGTAGATTATATATTATGTTTTAGGAAGTTGGAAAAGGGTAAAGGGACCCAGATACGTGCATTGCCTAGAGGCCCAGAGATGGTTATTACGGGCTTGCATATCATCCAGATCTTATTTTATGGACTTCGTTATTTTATTAAATGTAGAAGTATTTATTCTCTCACAAAACTTAATACTTTGCTTTAGTGTGTTCCGTTTTCAGTGGGAGTGGGCTGGTGTAAATAGAAGAACTATAACCATTTTCCTGTGGTCGGCAGTGCAATGATATTATATGATTTATGCATCTTACAAAAACAAAAAAGGTCCCAAAGGACTTCTCACTCACTCCATCTATTTGACACCTCACAACATCTATTTGAGCTTTTCAATAATTAAATACATTCCTTAAATATTAAGTTAATTATATAACATTATATCAGAATCAAAAGCATTACTCAAATAGATTACACTACCAGATTTATTATACGTAAGGTACCACGAGTTTTTAAAATGTACTATATAAATATATTCAAATCAAATCAAATCAAATTATAATTTATTCAAGTAGGCTTTTACAAGCATTTTGAATCGCATTTAACAAACTATTTAAAGTAAAGCTACCACCGGTTTGGAATGTAGATTCTACCGGCAAGAAACTCAGTAGTTACTCTTTTTCAACATCTAAAAATACAGTAATGTAAGTTAAATACAATTATATATGTATGTTATGTCATGTTGTAATGTTATGTAGGTAATTATGTTTTTATTATGTAAACTATCATGGCGAGAGAGCTGAGCCCGTACCGGTTGATGTAAAACATCTATAGGCGCGCCTTGGGGGTGGGACCGACGCGTATTTCGAAACGGAAAGCGAAATGACGCTCTCTTGTTATCCTCCACCGGCACTCTCTACTCCCTACTGTGTATAATTATAATAATAAAAATAACACATTCATTTTGTTACCGAAATTCTACGTTTGTGTTTATTTTACTCAACGTTTATTTATTGATTTTCATTAATTATAAATTCTTTCAATTAATCAGTTTTGCGAAGCGTCCTTTGACGGCCGTGAATGTTATTACTAATATCACTTTTTCTATCAGCAATATAGAAATGACCGGAATCTTAAATTTCAAATACAGTTCATAATTTACATTTTGTCCGACTGAACTGACTTACGTCTGCACGAGTAGAGGATAATAAAATTCAAGCCGTGAAACAAATGAACATCATTCACATTTCAAGCCGCTTGACGTGCTCGACAGCGCTACGGGATCTGCAACGACGCGGAGTTAAAAAGAAGGAAAAATTTATAACGAAAAACATACATACAGTATTTTTGTGCTTTTTGTTTAAATTGTAGTTTTTAAAGGACTATTATTATTGCGACAATCAGAGTAAAATTCTTTTTTATTTATTATTATTATGAATATATATTTTTTATAAAATAGATAGACTGGCCGGAAAATTGGCTGCCTGGTGTAAGTGATCACAACCATCCATAGATATTGGCGCTGAAAGAAACCTTAAAAATCCTTAGTGGTAATGCGCCACCAACCTTGGGAACTAAAATGTTAAGTCTTATGCCTGTAGATCTACTGGGATCTAATGAGGGATCATCCTTGAAACGGAAACACTGAGAATAATAAAAATTGCTGTAAAAATTGACGATTGTAAAATTGTTATAAAAATGTCGTGTGATTAAAAAACAGAAAAAAGTTTAAATAACGATATATTAAACCTATATAATTGAAAGAGGCGGGGATAGAGAGAAAGATTAAGGAAAGTTCGCCTGGAGGCTGCATAACGCCTTACGTGACGGTTTCTGTCAGTTCAGTTTACTGTAAGCCTTGTTAAAAAACTTCATTCCAAAAAAAACATTTTTCAATGTAACAACTATCTTCATCTTAATAGAAAAAACTAAAATGCTAATAAATAAACAATTATATAAAATAATTTATCGTAGTTGTTTTTTAATTATGACAAAAATTATGGATGAATGGAAAATTTTTCCCGTGAAGCTCTCACAAAGATCA
The DNA here is from genome assembly GCF_905147765.1 of Vanessa atalanta. NCBI lineage: Eukaryota > Metazoa > Arthropoda > Insecta > Lepidoptera > Nymphalidae > Vanessa > Vanessa atalanta. The sequence continues at coordinate 363,035 of NC_061873.1, forward strand.
TAAGAGGTTTGGTATATGCGTGATATATGTCAAATTAGTTGTTGTTCAGCCTCTGTAGATACGAAAAATATTCTTGCTAAAAGAAAAATAAATCACGATCGTGACTTTAATTTGTTCAAATAAACTAAAATCCGCCAACCCTAGAAGTCGAACGGGCCGCAAAATCCGCGGAGAGAAGTGAGTTGTTCCAACGACAATAATTTATACGGAACATCGCGGGCGGAATGGATTTTTTTCTTATCGCGATCAAGTTTCACGTAGCACGTGTTTTACGCATCTTATCGATATAACCATAAATTGTTTCGGCTTTTTAAGGACCCTAGCGTGTTCGCCAGTTTATACAGCTATCTCGTACAAAGTTTTCTATGGGATCATGTTTCCGTCAATTATGGTTGAACAAGTTTTGAGTTTTTATTTGTTGAAATCCTAAGAATTATTAGTATGGTGATTATAAAGGAAGAAATAAGATTGGATATCTAATATGGACACTTAATTTTATACTATGTTTAATATTGTATAACATATATAATTATAATTTAGTATTGATTAGTATAATTTTCTATTATTGTTAATAGAAAAACACAATGTTGTCAGTCTCTCATAACAAAATAATGACGACTTCTTTGTAATCATTTTTTTTTTCTCGATGATATGTTTATATGTAATAAAAGTTAAATGGTTAAGCAGCATAAACATATGTTTAAGATATTAAAATATTTTAGTCGATGCAATGTCGAGTATATTTACGGTAAGCTGACCTTTGGCAGAGAACTGTGGTTCGTGATTTCGAGCTATTTCAAGATTTTGACCTTTATCGGCTATACACGTATAGTATATGTGTTACTATATTTAAAATAAAACAGCACTGGAATCGTTATGTTACAGGGTCTACTGGTATTTCTACGAAGAGAATCTGACAAGAAATTCAGTATTGACTATAGTTCTCGAATAAAAAAAAAGAATTTAATCTATAGTAATATTTCCCAATTAAGACATAAGCAAAATGTATAATAAAAAAAAATTAAGTAAAAATTTCCCTAAATCCAAGTTTACTAAGTAATAAAATGTATTTTATGCTATTACACTCTAGAATCTTCTTCTATGCGACATTGTTTTAAGAGCTTCGTGCCATTTGCTGTCACAGTATGCGAGTTGGTGTTATCGTGGTAGACATTTGACATCGAAAGTGGATCTCAAATGTTTATTTTCAAACATATTCCTTCGTGGTAGGTAAGTACTAGCCACTACTCAGATATATTTTAGCCAAACAGCAGTACTCAGTTTTGTTATGTCTTGTAGAAATACAGGCATAGAAATATAGTATATATAATTTCAAAAGGTTGGTGGTGATGTAAGCAATAGTGACTGTTTGTTACAGCGCCATTAGCTTAGTGCAGTGGTGGCGCATGTTGTATATTAAATACAGCGTTTGTCCACCCGTGACGATATAATGACTTCTGAACTTAAATTAAATAATAATAGTTAAATAATAAAAGCGCGCCTACGACCTTGCGTAGGTGTGCTACGAGAGCTACAAGATTTTACCTCTGTCATAATAAAAGTTAAAAAATATATAAGAGCTATGGAGTAGTTATTTTTATCAAACTAATTGGATCTGATTTAATGAAAGCTTTTACATAGCTTTTATAAAAATACCTATAAACTTTTATACAAAAAAATGGATAATCATAACATAATATCAAATATATTTAAAAATGCCAAGCGATTAAATAAATATAATGTAGATAATTATTAATATTTATTTAGTAATTAAGCTTGACATATAATTATAAAATAACTATATGTCAAGGGTAGCGACAAAGTAATTAGTTTCAAACTCATTTCAAACAGTGTACTAAGAAACTTATAAATATTTATACAAAGTCGTACTCGAGGCAAGGTAATAAATCAACGCGATAACTATAACAAAATAAGATTGATTTTACAATTAATTACCAACCGCGTTATTATCGTGTAATCAAAAAAAACCGACACCTAACATGATTGGCGTGTCACGACACTATCACGTGACACTATCTCCGTAACGTGACAGTGATTAATACGCTGTTCTGATATCTTGTCACGTGACGATGAACTGTGAAAGTCTGCTCAAGTGACGAGGAGTGATCTGATTGATTTGTTGTTATCGTGCTTATAATCATTATAGCGGGAGATGGTTATATATTTATGAATTAAATTATTCTTTCGACATATAATGTAAGCTGGAGAAGTGATTTCAACGAATCCACTCAACGGTCGAAGTAACTTAAGTGGTTTCGAAACATATATTTTTTTATGGCATTAGTTGGTGGACGAGCATATGGGCCACCTGATAATAAGTAGTCACCACTGCCCATAGACAAAGGCGCTGTAAGAAATATTAACCATTCCTTACATCACCTATGCGCCACCAACCTTGGGAACTAAGATTTTATGTCCCTTGTGCCTGTGATAACACTGGCTCACTCACCCTTCTAACCGGAACACAACAATACAGGGTACTGTTATTTGGCGGTAGAATATCCGATGAGTGGGTGGTACCTACCCAGACGGGCTTGAACAAAGCCCTACCACCAAATACAACAACATATTGTTACAAACATGTTGAATGTTTTCCTGTTAAGTAATATAATTGAAACTGGAGTAGTGTGGTAGTGATGTCCCTTCGACCGATTCCAACTGAGAGTATAGTGTATCCGACGAACGAGACGAGTGAAAGAGCAATCTGAACTAACCGTAGAGAGTTACAAGACTAACGAACAAACTTCAAACAATACTTATTTGATAGATAGTAGCTTTATAATTATATTTTCTTAATTATCGAGCAAATACATTATTATAAAAAAAAATATGATAGAGGATGTATAAAAATATATTTAAACAAATATTTAATATACAGGTTTATATAATAAGTAACTCACTACATAGCAAAATAATATAAAAGTATATACTAAAATAAATTACGACGATAATCTGATACACAAAATAACGAAGCATTAAATTTTGAACTAATCTTGCCTCTGCTTTAATGTGTGAAAAATTTAATTAATAAATGTGTAAACGTTGATGTATTCTATTCTATTTAAAGGATTTTCTTCTTTATTAAATTTCATATACATAGATATCGACGACGTCTTGACCGACCAACCAAGGTATCCAATATTAAGATCAAGATCAGTCAACTGCGCAGAAAATAGTGCACAAGTGTTTGAAACAACACAGGTGCACTCTCCGCTCTCTGATAGTTATAGGAGAACAATCCGATATACCTTAGACACAAAATTGATATTAAAACCGACACTTTGATACTTAAACTTATAAAAGTACAACCTAAAAATTATAGTTTATATATAAACTATAACAAGCAGTTTTGAATTGCTATTTCAGAACTCTATTATAACAATGAAACGGATTAGAATGTCGACTGTACTCAGCCCAGTGATAGAATTGCCATACTCGATCTCTCTCGTAAAGACTATATTTATTGTATCATTTGAATAAACTTGAGACGATAAATTGAAGATAATATTTTAATACACTTCAGAACTCTTAGCAGTGTATTTCAACAATACAGTCAAAAGGCAAAACATTTCATAGTCAACTCGAATTCGAAATATTGTATGCTTTCCATTTATGAATGCACACATAAATAGTACAAATTTGTAATATATAAAAGCCACGGAAATATACACTCTATAGTTTAACCAAAAGACGCATAATAGCGTTCACGTAGCGTTTTACACGGAATATATTATATTCCACTTCGTACTTGACATCGCGGAGAAATGCAATCGTAGACAAATTAAATTGATTTCAGAATGAAATTTTTCTTTCTTCGGACCAGAAATGTAGTTCTGCGTTGGTTTCTCGTTTTATTTTGATTTTTCTTCAATCTTGGGATTGCTCGCTTGGACTTTTATTTCAATGCTAACCTTTTCTCGCGACTTCGTATAGACGAATGGGAATTTTCAAATGCTCTTTGCTAAATTGCTATGTTTTTTGCTTGTGTTAGCGTAGATGAAGAGACTCGGTATAATTTTTCATTAAAATGAAATATTGAAATGAAAATCTTCTCAGGTGGTGAAGCTCTGCGCAGATGGCCAGAGGATTTTGACGCATCTGTATCATCGAGGCTGTTTTTACAACGGGACTATTTTTATTTATTATTTAATTGAAAAAGGTAAGCTTCCTGGTGAATGGGCTATCAGAAGGTCAGTGTTCACAACAGATCAGAATTGTTAAGCCTCTCTCATCGTCAATTACTAACCTTGGTAACTAAGATGTCCCTTGTACATGTAGTCACTTAACCTTCAAACCGAAAAACAATAATACTAAGTATTCTATTTGGCAGTAAATTATGTGCTTAATAGGTGCTACCTATTTAGATAGGATTGCATAAAACCCATGAATTATAAATAAAGCCTGCCTAGTAAGAAAACTTAAATGGAACCGGTGAAAACTCAAACAGAACTCTTTCGGTTCATTTAGTAAAATAACTATTTTGTTTCTTAGTTGCGTACTGACTACCATTAAATGTATATCATTATTTAAATTATATGTAATTTCACAAAACTGCGGTTAAGTGTCCGAATATAGACGTCACAGTTTTTTTTGTACATATTCGATATTTATTACCTGTTTTCTTGTTCTATGTTTCATGTATTCGCGGTAGCGTTTGTTATAACACAAAACAATACACAACAGATATCTGATATTCATCAACACCACTTGCCCCGTAATCGATAATGCAAACAAACACGCGGGATTTCTGTGCAAAGAGTATTCTTGTAGCACGTAATAGTATTCAATTTTTTTTATATAATGTTGTTATTTAAGCCGTGCCGTCGTTAGAACATATTACTATGAATCTTAACCAAAAGATTGCGGACTCAAATTCATGTAAATACGACTGAGACTTTTCCAGTCGTACTCTGCGATTGAGGTAAATATCGAAAGGAAGCCTGCATGTGTTCAAAACAGAGAGCAGTGTCGTGAAATAAGCTCTTAATTTTATCTACAAAAAACGTACCAGATTCCAGCAAGTAAAAAATATTTGCTGTTTTTATAGTCTTACTATAAATTGTATTATTGGGAACTTAATATTTTCGATGGTTTTTGGTTCAATGAATATAACTAGAATCAAATAGTGAATTATTCTAAAGCGCAAGCGATTAAAGGGTCATGTTCAATGGAGTCAGTTGTGCAGTATTTGTTATGACACCTAATCTAAAGTCTCGAACGAGAATGTAACCGTTCATTAGTGCTGCAACTCGAGCATAAACTCGGGACTTAGCCTGAGAGACGGTAATTCTAGTAATTGCCGACGCTTTGAGGCAAATCGTTGGGAAATTAAACACCTCTCGAGACGACGCGACGATGGAAAACATATACACTATACTGTATGATATTTAATTGTCATATTAGTAATATAGTTCAATTAATATTTGTTGTAACTATATAAATATATTACGGCGATCTATGCTAATAGTATAAAGTTTCAGAACATTAACTCAAGCTTATGACACTTATTATTATTCTACGAACGAAAAATGTTTTTACAGCAATGAAATATATCTTACATTAAGGCTTACTTATCGCACAAAGTATCGTGGATGTGTAAAAGCAATTTGCATTTAAATAACGTATCATAACATACGAAATAGACATTACAGAACAAAGCTTAGAAGCATAATTATATGTAGGTTCAGGGTTAAACTTTTTTGTTACAAAGTTTTTTTTTTTAATTCTTTATATTAACACGAAGGAATTTTAAAATATTCGTAGCAGTAGTATAAAGATATATGTAGTAACATTTTTCATAAAATAGTTATGGTGGACGAGGAAATAGGTCACCTGATGTTAAATGGTCACCACCGCCCATAGACGATGGTGCTGTCAGAAATATTAACCATTCCTCACTTGGCTAATATGCAACCTTGAAACTAAGATGTCCCTTGTTATAGTAACGCTTATAGTAACGCTGACAGAATCACTATTAGTGATGCTGTTATGCGATAGAAGATATGACGCGTGGGTGGTACCTACTCAAACGGGCTTGCACAAAGCCCTGCCACCAAGTAGTAAGGAGTAATATTAACTATAGAGTACGTACATATATATGCAAAACGAATACAATTCGTGAATACTATCTCTATCTATAAACCCAATGTATTAATCACTGACATCAGAGCTAAAATTTTTTTAATACTTGAAAATTGTGTTTATAGTAATTAATTAAATTTAATTATTAATATTAGGCACTGTACTTATTGACACAGTCATGTTATAAGGTTCGTTTAGTTTGGTAGTATACGTTGGTGGGGAGATCTTCACCGAGCTATGAGCCACAGCACGAGATCAGCCGCGGTTCCGTTTTATTGACACAATCCTCAGCTTTTCAGAATTTATGATTCTTTGTTTCATTTAAGAGACACTAAATTGTTTAATAACTTAAAAGGTTTTCTCAAATATAAATACGTTTTGGCGCAAGTATTAACAAGGCAGAATTTAAAAAATACAAGAATATCTCGCGTTAGCTTAGGACAGAAACTTTAATACTTAAAAATTTTACAATTTAACAAAATTTGAGTCTATTTTCTTCCAAGCCCAGCATAATATAATTTGCAAGATTCTACGCATAGCAGTGCCGTGACCATATTTTATTGACAATAGAAATGATTTGGATTTAATAACATGAACCCATTCTTAGTAATACCAGAGTTTAGAACGGGCTCTCATAATTGTTTAACAGATGGTCGCCAGGAGCCAACCCTGACTATACTAAGTACGTCATGGTAGCACTTATATCGGGCTTTCACAATTTAGTGCGTATACAAAATTTCGTGTCTGTGCGGTTGACCGTTCAGGAGTTCGATCGTCGGAAGACCCCGAGTGCAGAAGTCATATCTTATCAAACTTATAATGGGTGAGCGCTTACACAAAATCTCGTTCTATACTGATAAGTTACTTCGTCTGAAGATTATGCTTATCACACGTAAATTTTCAGATATGATTAGTGGATTCAGCTTACAAGATTCGACCTAAACAAATATTGCTTGTTGAATAAAAGCATTTAAAAGCTCAAATATGATGTTGACTTTTACAAAATTAAATAAGCAGAAATACACAGTTTCAATAATACTGGCTGCTCATTCATTGGTTTCCATTTGGTTCAATATATTTGTCAGTACTTTAATCAACTGTATTGATGTATTTTTGATCCAAAACACGTGGTTTGAGGTAGTGGCAATAAAGGGCGCAAGTGAGAGTGTGTTTGTTTCGAATGAAACTATTGTAAATAAAAATTTTTATTTTCTGTCATACATATTTTTATTGACTTCTGATCTTATAGCTTAATTAAGTCTATACTACTGACATACATAATTAATATACTTAATGATTACGAATTCGTGTGTGCATCTCATTAATATGTATAATATCTGTATAGTTTATGTAGGTAATTGGTTAACGTTTCTTGTTTCCGATCCACTTCTCATTGTCGTAGCGTGTTTATATAACGTATAAACTTCCTTATGATTACGATATAAAGGTTAAAAGATAGATCAAACGAAACCACCGCCAGAGTTACCAGTACACATTCAAACGTAAAAATAGATTTGTTTTAATTATTCGATTTTTGTTGTTTTATAATCAAATTAAAATAAGCTTTAATAAATATATTTTTGTAACTCCTTAAAGTAAGAGAATTAATTAGGTATCTTTCGTAATTTTAAAATGATAATTTGTTATCAACAATATCTTTAAGATTTTCAATTAAAGTTTTAGTATTTGTTAAGTTTTCGTAACAAAATAATAGAGTCATTGACTTACAAAAGACAGTCAATAATAACAACTATAAATAATTTAAAATAATAAACTCACCTAACCTAACCTAACGTTAAGTGGCAGGTCATTAACCGCCATCGATTACTCTTGTGAGTTATTTAAACGTCATTTTTATTCTGTATCACATCAACCTTTCCTCCACAATGCAGCGTTTTTGCTTAGTCACAAAATACCTCTTAACCCACCCGTGAAAGGGCTACTTGAGAATATAATAGCTCTTACGGTTTAATATTTCCCTCAAAGGAAATACCTACAGATATGCAAAGTTGAGTCTCGATTCGAGTCGTTATCCTGTAATTATCCTGAAAAAATATTTCTTTATAACAATATTGTGCAACGCTGATCTTGTTCTGAAGTCTCGAAGTTGCGCGATATAAATCACAACAACTACCTGCCTTCGAATGCCTCGTCAGTCTAGCAGCTAAATAATAGGCCTCTGAATCCGCAGTTCTAGATTCAAACCCATGTCATAGTATAATATATTAATTGGTAACAAACACCATTGTTATGAGAAATTTAAATTTAAATCAACTTTTCATATAGTGTTTCAACATGGTGTAACCACACCATGACAGAAGTGTCAACAAATGAGTGGGTCATACCCACTCATCAGATCTTCTTCCGCCAAACAGTAATAATATTTTTGTGTTCCAGTTTGAAGGGTCATTGAGCCAGTGTGGATGCAGTCGTAAGGGACACACAGGAATGAATGAAATTAATATTATTTTTCAATCAGGTGAGTCACTTGCCGTCCTGCATATCTGGTATCAAAACAGCCATTTACACAGATGAAATCTTAGTTATATTTCTTTATTTATATTTACTATTTTGATGTACAATATTGGCTGGCTGGCAAATAATATACGCAAGCCTGTATCTGTAATCTTTGCTCCTTATTCAAACATGTAATTAAAAAAGTCGTGTCGTAATTTGTATAAACCGTTAAAAAAAGGAAACACCACAAATGTTATAATAGAACAGTAGCACGTGGTCTTTATTATTTAGTCGTCTAATTAATGAAATGCAAACTGAAACCCCTCTCAGTATTTTATATTATTCATTCATAAATAATACAAAACAAATACACAACGCTTTATGTATATAGCGTAGAGCGGGAAAATTAATGTGTGACATTTGTGCCGTTGTCCGTGTCAGGTTCCTGCGGTTTTGTGGGGGACGTATCGCAGAAATCCTTTCAAACATACATATATGAGAGTATGAATACAATAGTTTATGCAATATTAACTAGGTCTTATCTATCTTTAAATCTGTATTCTAGATTAAGGTACCAATTACAGAATAAGATTTTTATAGAGTACCAAAATCTACATATCAAACATTCCACTAGTGAACATAAATTTGGCCCAGTAGTTAGAACATGTGAATCTTAACCAAGTATTGCGAATTTAAGACCCGATCAAGCACGACTAAATTTTCATGTGCTTAATTTGTGTTCATAATTCATGTTGAGATCAGCGGCACAGAAAAATATTGCGAAGAAACTGTTTAAATATATCACATATGGGACCACCAACTCACATCGGATCAACGTGTCGAAATATGCTCCAACACTTCGGACCAGTTGGTTCGGATTAGGCCTATTGGCTAACGCCTGTGTTACTTCACTATTTTTAAATATAAATTTACAAATTCACTACGATGGTTTTATTTCATATAAAAAAAAACTATATAAAATGTTATAAAATTCGAACATCAATTAAAAATCAAAAAAATTCAAACGATACCAATGAAATCGCAGAAACTAAAATTCGTACTCGTTAAAACTTACAAATAAAAACGATATAGTATCAGTTGTTTCCCGATAACACGCTGTTAACTACATCGCGATCGTGGAACGTACGGTAAATTTGGAGGTACGGAATAAAAACGCGGACAAAATGGGCGTACAGGGATAAAAGAGCAATTCAGACGCTAACAATTTCGGTTACGTATTTGTTAACCGCAAACATTTGCATGAGAAAACCAGCGGCGTCAAGCGTACGTTAGTTTGTATGTGAGCGTACATCATTCGATCGTTCGTGGACTGGAAATAGGTTCTAATTAAGTTACTACGAATAAATATTTTATGTATAATTTATATATACATTTAAAATATGACAATAGGGACTATTCTTATTCATTTCATGTATGTAGTTTAGTTATATCTATTGATTCAATACTTTATGCGAATTTTATTTATACAATAAATAACTAGGCGTATCGGGTACATGACTAGTTATGGGATATCCCATAGGAAACATTATACAGAAACCCAACGGATTTTCTTAAGTATCAGAGTATTTTAGTAACCTGCATTCCCCACACGCTCATTTTACATAGGTCACGGGACACTCGGTGTAAATATAATGTAATATATATAGTGAATCAACAGAATAGATTATTTTGAGTCGAGATTTGGGAGCTGCAACAAAACTAAAACGTCAGCAATCATACAATATATATATATATATACTTGGTAGTAGGGTTTTGTGCTAGCCCGTCTGGGTAGGTACCACCCACTCATAAGATATTCTACCGCTAAATAGCAGTACCTAGTATTTTTGTGTTCCGGTTTGAAGAGTGAGTCAGCCAGCCAAATAACAGGCACAAGGGACATAACATCTTAGTTCCCAAGGTTGGTGGTGCATTGGCGGTGTGAGGAATGGTTAATATTTCTTATAGTGCCATTGTCTAGGGGCGGTGGTGACCACTTAACATTAGGTGGCCTGTTTGCTCGTCCGCCTACCTACAACATAAAAAAAACAAACAATAGAAAACTAACACATAACTGTTGATTAACCATATCCAATGATTAATAATACATTATTTGCCATTGGTTTAAAAGTTTTCTATAAAAGTTCACAAATTGCTTCAACCAATATAATACACCGTACGTACGTACGTTCATAATCTGGGTATACATTATTTACCAAAGATGTATAACCTTATCAATAAAAGTAAGAACATCAAACAAAGCAAATTAAAGAAAATTCTTGAATATCATATTTGTTGAAGATACTTTCGAATTTCGAAATTTAAGGTCAAGAATAGTCGATTCCTTAAGACTTTTATTTTTATATCCGTTGCTAAAAATTCAGGTGGCTAATGGAACTTTTAATTCCCATTAAATGAAAATCGAAATATATTTTATTCAAGGACTCTCCAAAGCACTTTTGAATCATCATGTTACAGTCGATGAGGATTAAATTGAAAGCTAAAATAATTATTGATTTGTTTACTAATAAACAACATTTTTTAGTGATAATGCCACAATGCATGCCTTCGGGTTACAGCTGAATGGGCTGGCAAGCCCGGGGAAGTACCACACTCTCGCTTAAAACCAGCCTGAAGTGGTAGCTATGCTATTGCGTTTCATCTGGTATGTGAGAGTCCCGGAGTGCCGATCCTCCTCCCCCCCAAAACATGATGGTTGTGCAGACTTTGATTACATTACCCCAGGAGAGTACTATTAGCGACTGCGGTGGAGAATCCCTCTCTGGGCATCTATTCTCAGGACGTACACCACCTGAGCAGGGATGCCCAGGGTGCCCTCCGAATTTTGCGCTCGTCACTGTTCGGGGAAAGCGGAGGAGGCATAATAAGGCAACCCCTACCACCCCAACTGTGGACTTTTGCAACATAAGGGGACTCAACTCCAACTTGAACGCCGTTCAGTTTCACCTTAAGACGGCGATGCCGGCCTTGTAAGAAAGACTTACCGAGATCCAGATATGTTCTCCTGCCGAAACGACTTTTATTTATCTGCTCTCGACGCCTCGGAGGCCTTGAATACCGGATATGGAGGATCGTACACCTTCCCTGTTGGACATTCTGCTGACTCTGGGCTCGTCGGACCACTATCTCGTTCGACCACTGTCTCGTTCGGAGTACAGTGCCAGTTGCGCAATACTCACGATCTCGTTTCGTGGACTGCCGCCACGTGTTGCACTACAAGTCAGTATATTGGGATGGGATGCGGTCCTTCTTTGCATCTTACCCATTCGTTGCTGACTCTGTTGATGTGATGCTTCAGGGTATGGAACTGTTCATTCCATATTCTGCGGTGCCCATTGGTGGCAAGTCCCAGCCACGATTTGGTCGTTTTTGCAAAACGTTACCATGACTGGGCAAACGCATCGGCGTCTCGTGATTTAAAGACCACAGAATAGGGAATTTCTGTCAGCCTTCCTTTCCATCTCTTCACAAGGACGGTGAGTCATTGGGCCATACCGCGAAGGAGAAAGCTGATCTTTTAGGCTCTCTCTTCGTATCGAACTCGACTCTGGATGATTGAGGAAAGCCACCACTAACAATTCACGCGGTACCACGATTCCGGAGGTTAAATTCCGGCAAAGTGCAGTTCGATGTTTTCTTAAATAAATTAAGCAGCATTATTCAATTGTTTTAGTTTAATGTATGTTTGTGTGTTTATGCGTGTGTGGATGCGTTTTGCGATTGAGAGAATACAAAAATGAGCAAAAAATGTATGATTTTAAAAATTTCAACGAAGTCCAATTCTGACTTTTAAAATTTGAATTCTTAACAAATATTGATATTATAATGTTCTATAATTTATTTTTTGATTAAATTGAAATTAGGTTAGTAGTGAACATTCAATTTAATATAAATATTTAATAACATCAAATTGTTTGAACAATTGTTTTTTTGAAAATATCAATTTTAATTTTTTTTTGCCAATTTTCATCTGCCATTAGTGAAAAATTATAATTGATTGCGCATTACTTTTTTAATTTATGTTATAATTTAAAACATGCTGAACGTGCGACGTCCTCCCTTTTATCGGCAAGGAGCATTTTATTCGTTTGTGTAAATGTTTTCTTAAATTATTATTTCAATTTTCATGTAATTGATAAATTAGTTTTTGAATAACAGATTTGTCAGTCGAGTTGTCACTGTCACTGGTCATGTGGATTATTTATTTCGCCATATATCTTTGTTTCGCCATCCAAAATATGGATGACCTCACTTCATCATGGTTCGTAATGAACTTAAGTTCTTGGCATGGTCATCCAGCTCCACTAAGTATATATTTTTATATTACGCGATCAGATTATCTTCTTCAAACGCGTTCTGCGCGCGCGGATGAAGTAAATTCTGCCACTGATCTACCTTTTAGATTTAAATTTTTCGTTCTTCGTTTTTGTATTTAGATTTTCGAAATTTCACATACCATTTGTTTTATTGAAACCGTTGGAGCTGGATCACGACATTTCGCCTTTCGACTTCCGGGTTTTCAACGGCGAAAATATTGAACGATAGACAGTTGAGGTGGAGTCGGATGATAATTAAGTTTCTCCCGAAGAATAAATTTATTTTTTAATTTAATGTTCCTGTTATTAATATTATTTTTACACTATTAATTTTTTTTTTTATTATCTTATATGTTCAATAAAAATATTCAATATAAGAAGTATGGCTTCCATTTATAATAATGTAATTATTATTATTATAAATAACTAATTTTAAATAAATTTTTAAACGACCAACCAACGGGGCGGGTAAGAGCTAGTATCTAATAATAATTTCTAGTCATCTAATTTTATTGCATATTATTCGTCTACAAATGTCGCTTACATTCTTGACAGCATTCCATGCGGTCATTATTTGTACTGTAATTATTTTAAATTGTAATCTGTTTACATTTAATTAAGTCTTGAATTTAAATAACACCTATTTAGTTAAAGTAAGTTATTAACAAACAGGTAACTGACCCACTGGGTAATGGCGTCCTGTCTTGTTTTTATAATAAGTTTGCGAATGAGAAAATAGGTTACCTGACAGTAACTGTCACCACCCACAAACATTGGTGCTGTAACACTACTGGTATGGCTTTGTGCAAGCCCGTATGGTACCATCCACTCATCAGATATTCTACCGCCCAATAGCTACGAAGGGTGAGTGAACCAGAGTAACTACAGGCACAAGGGACATAACATCTTAACTCCCAGTGTCGGTGGTGCATTTGCAATGTAAGGAATGTTTAATATTTCTTACTGAACTAATGTGACGTTAAGGACGGTGGTGACCACATACGATCAGGTGGTACTATTTGCTCATTACCTATAAAAAAATAACCACTCCTTAGATGGATAATGGATAACGTGCCATGGGAATTGGGAAAATGTCATGTCAAATCGGAACATAATAATACAAAGCATTGCTGTTTGGCGGTAGAAAATGAAATGATCAGTGGGTACCAAACCAGAGGAGCTTGCACAAGGACTCATCACCACGTAAAAGTAAAGAAGAGGGGTTGGGACTTATCCATGAAGCTGTTTCAGTGCGGCCAATCTATTGCAAGATTTATTAATAATAAATTTCCTTAACCGCCGAACATGAAATTAGATTAAGCGATTGAAAAATCCGTTCGACATGTCCAAATTTGAATCCATGATCTTTGATTAAATTCTTGATTGTTATTGATTAATTCCAAGTGGTTTTAATTTTAAATATTGCACAAATTGCTTACACATAATATATATTGATTGTGAATATTAATTGCTAATTTTCACGATGTGTATTAAAATCTTTAATTTAAATATGTATTCATACCTTTACTACCAAATTAATATTATTATTAGTATGTTTTTAGTAACATTAGATAACGTAAATAACAATTTACATACAAACAAAAAATCACTAAATAAACTACCTGAACCACACAGTTTTTATAAGTGCCTACTTGAAAAAAATTTATTTTTGATATTGAATCGTTAGAATCATTCATGGTATTCGAACAAGGAATTTGTGCTTGAGTGTGATTATTATTTGACGTCAAATCGTACAAATCAGAAATCGTACAGACAGAAATAAGCTTACAGTTTTATGTTATGTCTTCCAGTCTGATTTCGGTCACAGCGGCTAATCTCAAGGGAGACTAGCCAACTACGTCGGACACATTATGTGCGTCAACACAGATCACTCTCATAATCCAATGGGACATCAAAACCGACACGAACAGAAAGAGTTGTACGCTTTTGCTGTATTTCAACTTCTAAACTTCAGTCCGAGGACTGAGGATTTTTCAACATAAATCCCAATATTTTTTTCCCGGCTCCACTGGTGGTGGTTTGAATTCATAAAATCGGGATCAGTGGTGTAATATGTATCCATGTCACCAACGAGGCTGTCAATATACTATAATAGTATAATATTCTTATATGCCATTAGTTTTCGAAGGCTTCATCCACTTTTTGGGGGTTTGGGGGGTTGGATGATATATTTTAGGTGTAAAAATTGCCTATATCCTTTTTACATTTATAGTATAAGTATAGATTACAATAAAAACAAACTGTTAAAATGCGCTTCTTTATTAAAATTTTTGAATATAAAGTTAATTCAAGAACTTCTTGTCTTAATCTGTGAAAACAAACATCTTGTAAGTTAAAATAGCTCGCTAACAGTTTAAAGATTAACTATTTCGGACAGAGACGATGGCGTTTAAAAAGTAAATTATGCAAGGTAGTGCGAAACTGTTTCAGTGATGTCCGAGGATGGCTTCCAACTGCAGACTAAAATTAGTTTTTAGTTGAACATTTTGTTTCGTATTTAAGTTTTGGGACTTGTCATGTAAATAGATTGCGATTATCAGCGAAGATCGTTCATGTGCTTAACCTACTTGATCGAAAGGAATGTTGCTATATTTATGTCAGCAGACAGCACACTACTGTGTGCATTTAATCTAAAGTTTATGGAAACAAAATAATTATTTGGCAAAAGAAATTTAGTTAAATACTAAGTTAAAATCCGAAATTATCTTCACGATCCTAGAAAATATTACAAAACACATTTCATAGTTAAACAATTATGAAATATATCGTAATTGCTTTTGAGACAGTCATTCCTATCGCTATCGTTCCATAAAAAGTATAATCCTACAAATTGCAATAAAAAATCAACATATTTCAGAAAATAATATAGTAATATTTTTACAATGAATAAGCCGGCTTAATACTTCGTATAGAATAAAGATTTGGATTTGATATCAAATACATTTTACAGTGATTCTTATTGAATACGAAAATCAAATTTAGTATTAAATTCCAACGTTTGAGGTCTTAAAAATATTTCCTTCCTCCCAATGCGGTTCCGATCATAAAACTAAAATTGAATTGAGAACAATTTCCAAAAAACCTAATCACTTAAATCTCGTGTGCATTGAAACCTTAAGTTTTCAAGAGGGGTATCCTAAGAGATTAGTCTGTGCTCTTCCGTCACAGCCACAATAAGAAACTTCGTACTATGTTTGTACCGTTGGCATTTAACGTAATTTATGGTTCGGAAACTCGAGTAAGCCATTTACAGGGAAGTTACTTTGATTAAATTCAGGAATACACGCGGTAGAAATCAAAGGCAAAGTTTGTAGTCTGAATTTCTTCAAGTCTCGTAAACTTGACTTCGAGCGATAATGTCCATTTAATACGTTCGCTGACACGTGATCAGGACTTTATGATGAAAAAAGTACGTATCTTTAAAAACTGGTGGTAAATTCACTTTTACTTTTTACAAATCTATCCCGTCTGGGTAGGTGTAAAGTTTAAACTGCAGTTTGAATAATTAATTTTTATAGTTAAATTATTCACCTCAAAGGCTTCCTGCTTTCCGGTTATTATTTGTAACATAAATTCTTATACTTAGTTGTCTCTGTGGTTTGTTCACACCATGTTTTATTTATTAATAGTTTTCAACATTTGTTCGGTATAAAACAATAATGAATAATAGATAAAGAATTTGATGACGCTAAATTACTTCTAAAATTATTGTAATTATAGAGAGTATATAAAACCAGCTCAGAGCTGGATAGTGGAAAGTTTGAAGAGTGAAACCGGAATAGGAAGTAAAATTTAATAATGAGTTATTATAACATCGCAAAGTGGTAACCAGAGATACTAAAGTGATTTTAAGGTACCAAAGACAATTACCTAAAATTAATTAAAATATTTACTCAAGTCATTAATAAATCATCGGGCTGTAATTAATGCTCATGAGGAAATTTTTAATAATTATACGAGTAAGTCATGGTAGATTTAGTGATTTTTTTTTTATGATATCGGTAGGCGGTCTAGCAAGGGCCATCTGATGGTAAGTGGTCACTACCGCCCATAGACAATGACGTTGTAAGAAATATTGACCATTCCTTACATCACCAATGCGCCACCAACCTTGGTAACTAAGATGTTATGTTGTGCCTGTAGTTATACTGACTCAATCGCCATTCAAACCGGAACACAACAATACTGAGTACTGCTGTTTGACGGTAGAATATCTGAAGAGTGGGTAGTACCTACCCAGACGAGCCCTACCGCCAAGAAAAGTAAGTTATTACAACAATCAGGTACAAAGCGACTAAATAGGCACATTAAATGTTGGTTACATTTCATAACGTCAGAATGTCTA
Organism: Vanessa atalanta; assembly: GCF_905147765.1. NCBI lineage: Eukaryota > Metazoa > Arthropoda > Insecta > Lepidoptera > Nymphalidae > Vanessa > Vanessa atalanta. The sequence goes on from NC_061873.1 coordinate 380,297, forward strand.
TAATAATTATGATAATCACAGCAAAAATAGTACAAAGCTAGTTCAAATGTGCAATTTTAAACCTACATATACATAGGTACATATATATCTAGAGTAGATGTTATTGGGACTCTGATGTCATTACTTACTAATTACTACATTATTTGCAAATTTAATAAATAAGAGAGCAACAGTACCGATTTTTATACTCCATTCTGCTATTGAGAAGTCATTAATTCAAAGCCTATATGCATTATTGTCTAAAGCCGTATAAACTAACCACTAGACATAATCATTGCAAAAGCCAAGTAAATAAATACCGCAATATTTTTGAATATAACAGAAGTCTGTTATATGATCCAAAAAATCTCAAACTTAATATAGTTATTAAGATTTTTTTCTCATGTAAACTAAAATATTGTATGGCATTAACGCGAGCTGAGTCGTGAGCACGGCGTAATGGTATCGTACACAAATGATATATGATATCTCTCGGCGCGCTCAATTCGGGCCCTATCTCATAATCGCTCCCTTAAATATCTTGTAATGTTACCACGCATTTTGTTTATGATGTAGTCGATAATGTGTTTTTGAATGAGTTAAAAGGGTCGTTTCTTGTGTACGGTATAATTATCTCAACGTTAAAATTATTTATTATAGCTTTTATTATGTCTGTATTGTGAACTGTGCAAGTTCCACAGTCATCGTAAAAATATTGAACATTTTAATTTTTTTTCAATTCATGATTTTAAAGATTATACAATAAAAATAAATAAAATATTACAAAAAAAAAACAAAAATAGACAAAATGAAAATTAAAATGATTGAATATTGTTTTTTAAATTGAATAACTTCCATTTTCTGTCACATTTATGGGTGGATGTGCCAGAGAACATGTGGAATGTTTCCTGAGCTGATTTCTTACATCGCCAATGCGCCACCAACTATGGAAGCTAAGACGTTGTCCTTTGTGCACCGGGTCATTAATTTTTCAAACCGGAACACCACAATACTAAGTACTGCCGTTTGCCTTGACTTGTTAGAATATATCATGAGAGATGAGCATGTTCCTTTATCTAAAACGAAGTAATCAAGTGAAAAGTCACAGGTACTTGTCAGTTTCGAACTTATGATCTTCAGTTTATCGTAATCCCCAGATATTTCATCATCACACTTTAATAATATTTGTTTGGCGGCAAAGCTAAATTAAAGTTATTTTTCAGAAAAACACGGCCTGTCTGACGTCAACCTTGGGAAGGAATTTGCTTGTGCATTTGACTCCTACTACCATACGAGTGCATAAAAATCCTTTAGAGAGCTCTTACAACACCTACAGATTGAGATTATCTTTACTGTACTCTAGCGGAACTATGGCATGCTTAAAAGTAACGAGTTATCTATAGATGCCAACATAAAGTTTAAACATGTGCTTTAATGATAATATTCAGTAAATATCAATGCAATAAATACACAAAAATATTGTTTTTTATAAGTATAAAGTTAAAAACAAACAACCGTTACCAAATTTGTAGTAAATCCTCAGAATGATAACTGTTATACCAATAACTTAACTACACACAATCTAAATATTAAATGCTAAATAAAAACAATCAGGAAAAAGACAAATAAACTTAATGTAATATAACAAATTTAAGAAGAGAATGTGAGGGAGCAAGTCGGCGAATTACGCCTTAATATTATATTCGAATTCGTTCTGATCTCACCTCAGCGATCACGCCATGAGGATTAGATGATTTCATTACAAGCGCGCTTCTCACGCGCGGGACTTCATTCTCGTTCAATCCTTTCATTTTCTGGGATAAAATATATCACTAAATCATTGAAATTCGAATATTGGTTTAAATTTCAAACGTAATAAAATTTTATTATTTGTTTGTGCGTATTGAAAATTGTTTTAAATGAACCTTAACATTATTATTTGTCTTATATAATATATTTAACGTAATATAACTACGTTCTAGTATCATATCAAATACGATCCATCCTTCAGTAATACTTTCATAATTTAATATAATGAAAAATAAATATCTCTAAAACAAATTTCCTTGTAAAATAACAGAACGAAAAACGAAATAGTACTAAGTAGCAAAAAATGGATGACGTAATGAAACTAATTATTGACGTAATTTTAGCAATATTGACTGGATATTATATCAGTTATTTTACCCAGGAAAACTGATGCAAACCTTAATCTAATCTTTAGAAATTAATGACGAGTTTTATATATTTCATTATTTTTTTGGAAAGGTACACTCACAGTACTAATTAAATTAAATTTATAAACAACTAGTTATCGACTGCGGCTTTACTCTCGTTTTAGATCTTGTTCATCATTTCTTAGGCATAAAAAGTAGTCTACATACATCCTTGAGATTCAAATTACTTTCATACCAAAGTTCATCAAATTCTTTTCAATGGATTGACTATGAAAGAGCAACAGACAGACAGAATTGCTTTCGCATTTATAATATTAGTATAGAAAATAAAGATAGCAAAAGGAATAAGAATTAAAAACATGCAGTCACGCCTGATATAGACGCAACTTTTTGAAGTTTTCGCTTGTATATGGATCGTGTGTGAGACGTTTCGAGTAATTGTTAACAAAAATATTAAGTCCTAACATATGAAATTAGCGTTTTGTCGTTTTTACACACTTACACTACACTACACTTACACATACACACGTACACCTTACTTTACACTCTGATCTAAAATATCTCCTCTTTGGTTAAGAATTCCAAGTTCAAATTTATAAATTCATTTAGCTGGTACATTTGAGTTTTGACAATAGTCATTCATTTGTTTTTTCCTCATTATTTTTTCTTTGGCGTTGCTTGAAGCATCGGTATATTTACGAGTACTAGTTCTAACGTGGCACCAGTGCTGCAGAAACAGCTCGAACCATTAATGATGTGTACGGTGCTGGTGTCGCAAAAGAAAGGACGGTATGTTTTTGGTTTTAACGTGTTCGAAATTTCGACTTTCAAACCAACCCAGTGGACGGCCGCAGACCAAAGTTTAAAATGAAGAATTAAAGGCTATTGTAGAAGCTGATCCATCACAAAGCACTTCAGAGATAGCTGCAGGCTTCAGGATTAATGACAAAACTGTATTAATCCACTTGAAGCAAATAGGGAAAGTAAAAAACTTGAACGATGGTTATCTCATTAATTGAGTGTCCAAGCCGCCTTCAAAAAGTTTATTGATGGTTTTTTTTAGTAAAGGGATCGATGAACTACCTATGAGATAGCAAAAGTGCATAGATAACAACAGTACATACTTTGATTAATTAAATATATTTTATAAAAAAAAAACTTTATATTCCTCCAAAACAAAACGCCAACATTATATGTAAGGACCTAATATGAATAAATTTAAACGCATCCCCGGGACTATACAATATACAATAACATCTGTTTAATTTTATCTTCAAACTCATTAATCTCTTTTTGTAAAATCACTAAATAATATAGATACATAACATTATAATTTGTAAATATCATTCGCAATCATCATACAGTTTCACAAACATTCCACAATTACATCGCTATGACTAAGTACGAACTGCTTGAACGAACAAGAATTCAGCTTTGGGTTAAAAATAAATGATACAAATGTCATTAGAATGTCTCGATCGTGTAGTAGAACCTTTTGACGCAAATCACGAGGTACTGGGTTATTATATTAAATATTTCTTAACGTGATCAATTATTAATTGGTAAATTTTAAATTAAATACACGATTTTATTATCGAATACCCTGCAGTAGGAAGAATATATTGACTTTACAAAGTCGGAAACTTTGTCTTCGACAAGTTTATTCTTAGGTCTCGTTTATCTTTTTATGATATTAATTGATTTTGTTGTAGTTTTGTAATATATTGTAGAAAATTGATTGTAATGCTGCCATTACTTTGCTAAAAACGACCCGACCAGAACCTCTAGCTCCAAGATTACAAATATCAAGAATTCATGGACGTTATACTGATGATGTAAATAAAAAAAATATTCTATTAGTAAAAAAATAGTGTGAGGAATTCAGTCAGTTGCATAACGTCCCTCACTGTTTACGTTACGGTTTCCAGTGGAACTTTGAAGTCAAATACTCGTGCATTATTTACACCGATATATGTATTTAATGTTAAAATCAATATTTTGAGTAAAGTAAATACAACACATTTATTTTTTGTAATAATATTGGCTCATCATCATCTTCCTGCCCTTATCCCAATTTAATTGGGGTCGGCGCAGCATGTCTTCTTCTTCCATACATCTCTGTCGGACGTCATCTCACAAGTAACATTCTTTCTAACCATATCGTCTTTCACACAATCCATCCATCGTTTCTTGGGTCGTCCCCTACCTCTATATCCATCCACATCCATTCTCAAAACCTTTCTCACAACATGGTCCTCATTCCTTCGCATAACATGCCCATACCATGACAACCGGTTTCCAGATAGCTTCTCGTAATAATACTGGCTCACTCACGCATATAACCGGAACATAATGAAAATGAGTATTAACATTTGACAGAGGAATAAAATTAATGTATCTTCATAATATAATAATATTCTACCTCCATAATTCTAAAATGCTTATAAGTGTATATAGACACACAAACACACATAATTTTGTATACTTATATACACTGATATATTTTGCAAATCGTTTTCTATAGAGTTGTCTGAAAAAGATTACTACTTATTGATAAACCCCCATTTGCATATCTATTATTACAAAGCCGGTCTTAAGCTTTCTGTGAATTTATTTTTTATGTAGTGAGTACAATAAAGCCGTTTCTTATTATTATCCATCAATACGTACACAGAGTTATCTCTAAAATGCACTGAACCGAGCGAACGAACTCGAAGATGTGAAATAAATAATACTAATTTATTGATTTATGTCATTATCTATTTCAAAGCGGGGCACATTAAGCACAGCTTTGAATTTTACTCTTTCTCTTGTAAATACGCCTATTCAATAAATGTCAAATTAGAACCAACATCCGACTGTTGAGCCACGATGCGACAGTACCTATCATAACACGATAACGCCGAAAAATCACTGACCTATTTTTATATTCAGATTAACATCTTCCGTGACGAGGAAATATGACTTTCGATCGATTAAGCTTGTTTTTTATTCAAAATTCGATTCAATATTCCGTCTAGAAATCGCTATCGGTTTAAAAACGAACGATAAAACGGATCGCATAAATTTGCATGACAAACGCGCGCCGCACCGGGGGACATTACTTTTTTTAAGAAAAATATGACGACCTTCCCTCGATGGAGTTCCAGGTCTATTTCCATAAATAATAAATAACGATCGAGGACGAAGCAAAAAGTATTCGTCTACATTTATTCTGTTCGCGAATTTTCATCCACTTATCGGGTTTCGAAGTACGGAACCCGCGGTGCGCTCGTCTCGTCCAACGCGATATAATTTTATTGTGATGTTACTGGAATCGATTACTTTTACGCGGTGTTCGCTCTTCGCTTTGTTACTAATGTCTTCCTTTATGCAGTTTGTTGAATGAAAACTTTTAGTAAACGTTTATTGTTGTTCGGTGCCATTCTCTTTTAGTTTTTATAGTTCTGTGTTCCAGCGCCGACTTTGAAAATATTGCAACTGTAATAACTTTTTTTAAATTAAACAGGAATCTGTCCTGTGCTCGCTTTTTCTTACTACGTAGGGTAGACTGAGAGGCTATGCATAGGCTAGTAAGTATTTACTTCATTCGGTAATTAATATATATCTATATCTTCCATAAATATACACATATAATATGATAAAATTGGAATGTCTGTCTGTAATATTAAAATAACCACTTTTTTTTCACAAACGCGCACAAAGTTGCGGGCACATCTAGCATTATATAAAACTATATACGAGTGTGTGACCTAACTAGAATGTCGAAACTTCCCATGCAGGCGCAACGTTACAAATCTACTATAGACGTATACGATTTATTAATTGACTAATTATTATAATAAATTAATTACAGTGTATGAAATGAAATGTGAAAATACACAGAACATAAATTTTAACCACGAGTTAAAAAAGACGATAAATATAAATCATTTTATAAACAAACACATAGGAGGGAAAACACGTATTTAAGAAAAACACGTGTCCGGAAATTATTAATTTTAATTATTTTAATGATTGAAAACTGTTTGATTTTTAAATTAATAATATTAAGTAAATTCTGAGATGTTAAATTAGCCTGAAATATTTTGCGTCCATAAATAGGTGTTATATTGTGTGAAAAGTTCCCCCCACACAATTTTGTTTTAAAAGGCCGAGCGCCTGCCGGTATCGACAGGCTTGTTCGAGCCGTCGAAGCGATCGGACCTCCTCAGCTTGGAATAAATCAAAGAAGAATATTTTCTGCGTTTAATTTCATTAATTTCCACCTTCGAAAATGGACAGAAATCCAAACCCTGACATTGCTAAGTGGGCTAAGTGGGCTAAGTGGGCTAAGTGGGCTTGTAGTTCGTTTAGTTTACGAGTCACCATGTGTGCGTGCATCATAAAAAAATCACTCTCATATTACTTTATTCTAGTTTTTAAGATACATCTAAACCTATTCAGGCATTAACAATTCTAATGGATAAAGAAACTAACACATATATATATATATATATATATATATATATGAACTCTGAAATAATTACTCTACCTTTTTTTGGCAGTCGTATAAAAACTATGATAAATAGATTGCTTGGATACTGATTATATTATATACATTATACACTTAAAAAATATATTACGAGGCTAAATCTTCGTTATACTTGTGCGAAGTCATGATGACAACTACCTACCCTGCAATATAAGATATTATCTGAGAGACTGTCGAAATTAAAAACAAAGCAAAAAAAGAAAATATCGGTACTACAGAAAGGTAATTGTAACATTAAGGTAAAACGTTTCTCATTATGGAATAATAAGAAGTATGTCAAGCGGTGCGCGAAAAGTGCAATTGAAAAACGCCTGGAGGCAAGGTGAAACTGAAAATGCTTTCTTTTAAACGTTCACGACGGACGAAGCCGAGCGAGGTCCCTTAATTTGAGCGAGCGTTCGCTTTCCAAGCGACATTATAATCTTACCGCGCCCTCTAATATATTTTTATATATTTTTTTATTATTATTATATAGCTAGATGGATGAGCAAATGGATCAACTGATGGTAAGTGGTCACCACCACCCATAGAGAATGGCGCTATAAGAAATATTAACCATTCCTTAGATCACCAATGCGCCAACAACCTTGGGAACTAAGATGTTATGTGTCTGTAGTTACACTAACATACTTCTAGCCGGAACGCAACAATACTGAGTACTGCTGTTTGGCGGTAGATTATCTGATTAGTGGGTGGTACCTATCCAGACGGACCTTCACAAAGCTCTACCACTAAGCAAAGTTCATTCAACGTTCTATATATTAACTAAAAAGTATAACTGTTTGCTAATTCCTTATTGGTTGTATTCGACATTTGTAGCTTATTCCTTCACAATACTGGAAATACATTTAATACAAATATATTATATATTTGGTAAATGTAGGATTTTTTAGGACAGTTTAGTTCGACGCCGACTACGAAGTTAATAAACAAAAATTGACATGCAAAGTAAGTGGCTCTTGTGCGCCTCCTGCCCACTGTTTACTTCAGCTTATACTTATAGATATGGAAATTTGTTATTTTGAATACGTCCAGGGTTTTGCTGGTAGAGCTTTGTGCAGATCTTGGGAAGATACCAATATCATTCTATATTAATACTGTACTTACTGGTCGATAGGGCTTCGTGCAAAACCCTTCTGGGTAGGTACCATCCACTAATCAGATATTCTACCCACAAAGAGCAATAGCGCCAGTGTAATTACAAGCATAGAGGACATAATATTTTAGTTTCCAAGGTTTTTGGCGTATTGGCGAAGGAATTGTTAATATTTCTTACAGCTTCGAAGTCTATGAGCGTTGGTGACCACGAGTTTGCCCGTCCGCTTGCTTTTTTAATTGTGTTCACATTTAAAGGCTGAGAGAGCCAGCGTTATATCAAGCTGGAATCATAATATCTGAGATACCACGGCTGGTGTCACGTTGGCGACAATTACATCCTTGAATCTTGAATCCCAGAACTTTAAGGAACCAATAAGCTAAATTAATTCGAAAAGAAAAACAAAGGGAGATCCCCTTCACCACAACAAACATTTTCTACTATGAGTATTTCACTTTTTCATTTTGAGTTTAATCACAAGAATTAAACAATTTAATATTGAAAATACGAATGTTTAATGTTAAATTATTTCATAGTCATTGTTTCCCGTTATCGGCGCACAGTCGCTACGTTAGGTCAGCTTTATTGGCTTGCAGTGGAATTGTCTTTGAACCCGTTTAAGCTTTGAGTGTTCTTTTGAACAATACTTGTATTGTGAAATAGAGTCCGCCTTCGAGTACTCTATTGTGGATCCGACTATTAACACTTATTGTGTCATCTTCGCGATCTTGCAATGTTATTCCTCAAAACGTGAGGCAATTAACTGTCGCTTCAATTAAGGTAGGGTAACCATTGTTTAGTATTTTAACTGATAAAAATATTTTAATACTGTTGATACACAAGATCGTATGAACATACAAAACTTTGTAGGTCTACTTAAAATTTCTTCACAAAGAAACAACGACAGTTCTCTGTTTAAAAAGAAATAAAAAAATAACGACTACTTTAGTTTTATTTTATTTGGACAAAGTACTAATCTATCTAAAATTAAATACTCGTTTAACATTTTGTCATTCGAACCAGTACATTTGGAAATACTGTGAGATGTTTAAATAAACTGATCAATAATGTAAAAAAATAACGGGGCATGTATACGACATATATAGATAGAATGTTTATACCAATTGGATATGTTTTGTTCCTTGAATGCATTTATTTTCTCAATACCACGATTTAGGTATTATGTTCACTCGTCTACCTTTCTAAAATAAAACTTATGCACTTATAGTCAATCGGAGTGTAGACGCTTGCTTTGAAGTTGGCGTCGGTTCAAGCGTGCGATATTATTCTTGGAATCAGTCACTACCGAGAATCAATTGCAATAATTATTACAAATTATATTTCCGACCATTAAAACGTTTTTATTCGAAAGTTAATGCGCTGTTTCTTTGAATCTATTTGAAAATGTTGTGCAATCTTAAATTGATTGCTTTTTAATATATTTGTATTATTACTTGTATACTTACTACTTACACACTACTCGATCAGATTCCTAGTAGTTCTTGTGTTATTCAGAAAAATAGTAAATATGTAACGGCCTGTAAGTGTCGCCTTGCTGATTTTAAGCCTGTCGCTTTTCAGGAGAAGGTTTGAAGCTTAATCAACCATGCTACTCCAATACGGGTTGGTGGAAACAAATGCCATACACTGCTAGACGAGATGAATTATAAATACAAATTAAGCACGTGAAACTTATGTGGTGCCTGTTAGGGTTTGATCCGCATTCAACTTTGAAATATTGTGCCATCTCGACTTGTAATAAAAAAAGTGCCTAACGCGGCTGTAGAAGTTTACACTTCAAAAATATACAAAACAAAAAAAAAATTCTTTAATCGTAAGATTCAAAATAAAATATCGGTATTAGAAGCTGCAAATTACGTTACGTACCGAGATAATTTCCTAGGATTTTTTAACGAAAACTTGAATTATATATCAAACTATGAGTATGATTTTATCGAATAATTACTTGTCGAGTATATTATTGATTAGGATTTGCTAGCAGCTGTCGCTGTCGCTGTGCTATAATATTACTTTGTATGAACGAAGCGAATTAATGTTCAATAATTTTAAAACGAACACGCAATTGAACTCAGATTAAATTAAAATTTACATTTTATTACCTAATAACATTTAAACATACCATGAATAAATAAACTTTCAAAACGTGTATTTACTTTAAGTAAACAGGGAACTGAGTTAGGAAACCATATATTATTTTAAATAAAATATGTTTTGATACAGAAATATCTGCAAAAGTTACATAGTGGATCTGTGTTAGGTTTAAGTTTGATTTATCTTGCAAAATAACAATTTAAAGCATTTTTAGCATAAGTATTAGCAGCCTGTAAATTTTCCCTAAATTATAAAGGCCTCCTCTCCCTTTGAGGAGAAGGTTTGGAGCATTTTCCACCACGCTGCTCCAATGCGAGTTGGCGGATTACACATGTGGCAAAATTTCGTTGAAATTAGACACATGCAGGTTTCCTCACGATGTTTTCCTTCACCGCCGATCACGAGATGAATTATAAACACAAATTAAGCACATGAAAATTCAGTGGTGCCTGCCTGGGTTTGAACCCGATATCATCGGTTAAGATGCACGCGTTCTAACCACTGGGCCATCTCGACTCTCGATTCAAAGCATAGATGAATGAAATCATTTATACATATAGGTAAACAGACGGATTTATGGGCAACCTAGCGGTAAGTAGTCATTGTCACTTAAATTCTAAAGACTATACTAAAGCATGCATGAATTTTCGTGGATCAAATAACTGTTTTGCTATCAAGTCCATATTGCTGTCACGTCAATAAGTAGTTTCATTGCTGCGTGCAATAGAGACCAATATACTTAGCTTGTAGCGCTCAGAATACCCAAGGACAGAAAAGAGTGCCGTTACAATTTCATATAATATATTTCTTTCTTTGTCATGTTGAGCTTGATTCTAAGAACGTAGACATACACACATTATTATTATTATTTTTATAAAATTGCTAGCTGGACATGCAAATGGGCTACCTGATAGTAACTGGTCAGCAGTGCTCATAATAATCTTTATTTTGAAAAATATAAGCATTACAGTAATTACACCAAGTCGCTTATATCTACACTAATTACTTAACAATTTTTTTTTCTTTTTTTTAAATATTCATACTAATTTGACTAAAACATACTAAAATTTAGTAAAAATAAAAATATAATTTATAAAAAAAGTAAACAAAAATAAGCTTAAATCTATTTAGGAACTACAAAACATCTTTAAAATTCTGGAATATATAGAATTGTTTGAATATATTAAAAAAGGGATCACAAAATATGTCTACATCTCGACAACAAAGTAGGAAGTTATTTAAAAGTTTAACAGCCCTAGCAGTGGGGCTGTTGCTAGCTTGGGGAGAATGCCACATAGGTGGGTAACAAAATAATCTATGTTGCCGTCTTCCAACACCACGCATATATTGGTCGGGAACATACAAATATATGGATTCACGTACAGCAATGCTATCCACTCTATTCATTAGAATTAAATAGTAAAATTTTATATGTGCGGATTCCCGCCTAAGCTGAAGTGTATCTAAACCAACCATACCTGACACAAACATAGAAGGATAGAGAAAAGGGTAGTATCCATATTTACGTTTAAATAAGTATCTACAGAATTTACGTTGAATTTTTTCTAGCATTATAGTGTACATGGCCTCACGCGGACTCCAAACTATTGAATTATATTCTAATTTACTACGGACATATGCATTATATAATTGTTCTATTACTTGGGTATTCTTAAATTGTGATGATATTCTAATAATGAAACCAAGGCTTTTGTTAGCATCTTTGCAAGTTTTAATTATATGGTCATGAAAATTTATTTTGCTATCCATTATATCTCCTAAATCCTTGATTTTGATTACATGTTCCATTGGTGTGTCAGACAGATTATATACATTTTTAATAAGCTTACGAGATCGAGAAAAGGTGATAGTTTTACATTTTGAATTATTAAATGATAATTTGTTTCTTATAGTCCAGTCAACTACTGCATCGATATCACGTTGTAACGCTACACAGTCTTTAGTCTCAGTTACAGATAGGTACAGTTTCAAATCATCAGCAAACATAAGGCATTTGGCATTAGAGATAACACTTGGTAAATCATTTATCATTATCAAAAATTGCATAGGACCCAAGGTACTACCCTGACTAACCCCTGATCGAGTATAATACTCTTTCGATTTATAACCGTCTAGCTTAACAAACTGTCTTCGATTTTTTAAGTAGTGAGCCATCAATTTTAAGAGAGAAGTTGAAAATCCTAATACAGAAAATTTGGTTAAAAGTACATCATTATCTACGAGATCGAATGCTTTAGTAAAATCAAAATAGGCGGCATCTACTTGACAGCCAGACTTAACTTGAGTACTTATATAATCTATAAATTCTATATGATTTGTCAATGTGGAGCGTCCAGGACGAAACCCATGTTGGCAATCACTCAATTGCCCCTTTATTTGTTTATAAATAATATTATTAAGGATCGATTCAAATATCTTTCCAAATACACATAGTACAGCTATAGGTCTATAATTTGTTATATCCGTGGACGAACTCGATTTTGGGATAGGTGTTACTCGCGACACTTTCCATTTGCTAGGGTATAAACATTGTTTAATTGAAAGATTATATACATGAAGTAAGGGCTCTTCCAAAGCCGACAAGCAATCTTTTACTAGAAAGGGAGGTATGTTGTCAGGACCACAAGCAGTTGAAGCTTTTAGTCGCCGTACTGCAATTCTGAGTTCAGCAACTGTCACTTGTTCAATGGTTACCGTAGATTGGCAACCAAAGCGATTAGCCTCTTCCTCAGCTATCTTCACGTCTAACAGAGGAGAAGTATCATGAAACACAGAACTGAAATATTTAGCAAATGAATCAATGGCTTTCTGCCCCTGTATGGTTTCATTGTTATAGGTGTATGTTTTTATCTGCTGTCTAGTTTTACGTTTTTCCTTTACAAATTGCCAAAAACTTGATGGTTCTATATTTATATTGTTTTCAACCCTAGATATATAATTTTTAAATTCTATATTTATGAGTTCCTTGACTTTAGTTCTATAGTATTTAAAAAGTTCTTTATTAAATTCTAAATCATAACACTTAAACTTTTTTAAATTAAAATATTTTAATTTTATATAATATATTATTTGTTTGGTATACCATTTTGGATATGTATATTTATTATTCAGGACTATTGTTCTTGTAGGAACGTGTGTACTAATAACACCATTAAGTTTACTATATAGTATATCTAAAGCTAAGTCTAAATTTAAATGATGTTTTTCAAGTAAGTCGGTCCAGTCAATATTCGCAATGTCAACGTACAAGCTGTGCAGATCTGCTTGCCGAAAGTTCCACTCCGTGATTAAATATTCTCCTGGTGCCAGAGATGCTGGATTTTTTGCTGTTCTAGGAAGTGTGAGCAGTATCTCTAAGGGAGGGTGGTATGCATCCATGGGAACTAGATGTTCCGTATCGGACGATATTTTAATATTATTGTGATCCAGAGTAGTTAGTACTAAATCTAAGATACGTCCATATTTGTTGCTAATATTATTACATTGTTGTAACTTACTATATTCCATAAAATTATTAAATTGAGATCTAACACTATTATTGCACGAATTTAAGTTGAAATCACCAACTATCAGAAATGGATATTCAGTATACATATTAATTGCATTTTCTATACATGTTAAAACATCAAGATATTGTTTACTGCTGTAACTGGGTGGTAAATATACTACACATATCATTATCTTAATATTTTTCCAGGTAATAATAGCAAACAATAATTCTTTATCATCAGTTAAGTTATCTACATTTGTAATTCTTTTTATATTATAACAATTTTTAGCTGCCAATAGAACCCCACCCCACCCGACGTCGCCGGGCCGGTCTTTCCGTAGGACACAGTATTCAGGTGGAAATAGTTCAGCGTCATTGATAGAGCTATTGAGGAAGGTTTCTGTAAGGATGACAATATCGCTAGTTATTGTTCTAATATTGTTATAAAACATATTAGTTTTCGTACGGAGACCTCTTACATTTTGGTAATATAACAATATTTTTTTAGTACGTGTAATTTTGGTATAAATCTTTTTATTCTTTTGTTTATTTCCTTTCTTTGGATATCTAAAAGTACATCTGCTATAATGACTAAGCGAGAAAAAACAGAGGACTTCTGTCCTCTATATGAGTTTTAGGCCTAGGTACTAAATACCCATAATACTTGTAATCAGCCAAAATTTTACATAATATATCATTGTAGACATGTTTTAATCCCAAATTAGTGAGCTTCCCAGTTATTAACGAAAACATATCAAAAGTAACTGTGGCATTGGAATCATAGAAATATGCATAAGTGTTATTTTTAAGTTCTAAGTATAAAAGGTTATTAAATAATTCTATTTTGTAATTGTATATAGGAGCGCCACACACATACGTAGGTGTACATATAATTATGTTTGTATTCGAAACATACTGTATAGCTTCCCTTAAATATACAATCAATTCTGCATAATCATTACAAGATGCCTCAAAATCTCTTTCTCCCAACATTATAATACAATAGTCAATCATAATATAATTACGTAATTTGTAGTCTAAGTTCTGAAGTAGAAGTTTTATGTTACAGTTTGGTGATACATAACGAATATAATCAAATTGGTTGAATGCTGCATCAACAGTTTGTAATGTACCGCAAGCACTATTAGTTAAAATACATATTTTTGGTTTTCTGCCTTGTTCTGTTGTGTTTTGATGATTATTTCGTACAGTTTCAGTTACTGGATCTTTACTTTTCACGGCTCCTGTCGTAGTATGGTTGGAACAAGCAGTTTTACTTGGAGGGTAATATGAATATGAATCACTCGATGATAACTGATCGATTTGGTTCTTAGATTCGTTAAGAGATGGCGTTACTTGTACTGTTTTTTCAATGGATTTTGTTTTGTTCATAAGTTTATTTTCAGTACCAGAATAATCTAACTTGGTTCGCATTTTACTTATGTTCAACTGTTCACTGGATTTACACGAAGATATAGGCTTTCTTATATGTGTAAGTTGCTGAATTTTCAATTCATATTCACAAATTAGCTTTACCTGTTTATTATTTTCGAACAGTAGGTTTTTAATCTCGTTTTCCGCCCTTAATAACTTATCCTGAAGTGCGAACAATTTGTTTCTCATACAGTCCATGTCTTCTATAACTTTTGCGCTAGAAGTAGTAATACTTCCATTTAGTTGACGGGACGGGGTCGAGCTCATAAAAGACGAATTAGTATTATTTTCATCTGAGTACACCTCGGTTAGGCCTTCAAAAGAGTTATCTGTCGGAATGTTAGTTATGCATTTACGAATTGTTATATTGTTTCTTTCTGTCTCAGGAGAAATAGAACCTGATTTTGTCACAGGTGTACCGTGTTGTGTAACAAATTGATCCGTTTTTCTGGTTACTTTCTTGCTTAAGTACGACATCATTTTCAAAAATTTATATTTAAATGTATATCCAACCAATAAACAGTTTTTTTTTTTTTTTTTATTTATTTATAATTTTTAATCGTTATTTCTTACAGAGACATCTATTTTTTAATAGTAGTAACTCAATTGTTATTCGATATATTAGTTGCTAATATCTTTATTCACTCTTAGATGGCGTTAGTGAGCAAAAATTTTTTGAATAAAAAACGGATTTGGTCTATTATTATTTGAAATATGGCTGCATTTAATAATTATTCCGTTGTTTTTACACTAAACTTAGGAACACTTTGTTGTTACTATTTTTTAATTATTTTTAAATATTATTCAAGCACTATACTCACTTGTTCAATTTTAATAGGCTTAAATAAGGTGTTTGTAATCATAGGTCTTTATTTTCGTTTAATCTGCACTAATATGTTGTCCCACAATATCACTTATAGAATCTAAGTTTGTTATCACTTTTATACACAAACAACAACACTTATCGACACTTAAATATTTTTATGAATTATTAATTACAGGGACAACTTTGGCTTGTATGCACTAGATGAGCGCCACCTAGTGATTCCTATGTCACCTAGTGACATTGGCGCTGTAAGAAATATTAACCATTCCCTCCAACGCCAATGCTTCACCAATCTTGGAAGCTAAGATGTCCCTTCTGCCTGTTACATCGCTCGTTCATCTATCGTACCGGATCACAATAATACTAATTATTCCTGTTTGGTGGTCGAATATCTGATGAGTGAGTGGACCGGTCCGGTGCTTGCACAAAGTCCTGCCACAAACAATCAGAATACACTTTTGATAGAATATGATCCAATTCATATATCCTTATGGATTTATGGTGAATTATAAACACAAATTAAGAATATAAAAATTCAATGCTTGCCTCAGATTGAACCCGAAATCATCGCTTGAGATACACTTTCTTTTTTAATATTAAAGTGTTGTTTTTCCGTGTAACTTGGACTGGACAAGTAATATTATATTGCTGGAGTATTGTTTAAGTTAGTTCCGACATTTCAAGTGGCTCTCAGAAGCGGCCATTTATAAAAGTCAAAGGACAAGTAGTCTTATACACAATACAACTAAAAATCCACCTTATTGTTTACTATTATTTGATTAAGTAACAATACTGTAACTCTTACTTAAATTACTTCAAAATAATTTGATGTTAGAAGTTTCAAGAAACACGAATACTAATATAATTAAATGTTCATTAATATAAGTAGGGGCCTAGTGGTTAGGACACGTGAATCTTAAGAAATAATTTCCGTTTTAAATTCGGGCAGGCACTACTGAATTTTCATGTGTTTGAATTGTGTTTATAATACATCCCAAGTTCGGTGGTGAAAGAAAACCTCTTGAAGAAACCTGCATATAGCGGATGAAAATCTATTACGTGTATCCTTGCATTGAAGCAGCGTGGTGGACTGAGCTCCAAATCCTATTCCAAAAAGAAAATGAGACCTGAGTCCAATGGACATTTACGCCTGTAATGTTAAAAGTTAAGCCTAATATCCGCCTGGATATTAGCCTTAACTTAATATAAGTGAAAGAGAAAGTGAAATCTTTTTTTATTCAACGTATTTGTTGATCTGTAGATCCCCTTTGTTTTAATCATCAATCAGGCATCATTTAACATTATACAGCAGAATATGTAGCCCAAAAGTAGTAAGTTATACTTCCAAACGTGAAAAACTAGTATGACGCGCATGTTTGCGACATTAACATAATAAAATTGTACATTAAAAGGACAAATCAACAACAAGTAAATTTCTAATATTTTACGAGTTAGAGTCTTACAAAATAACACCGCCGGTTAGAATTGAGCGCTTTAGGAGCTATCGTGTATCGTATTGTAAGTTATCATTACGTCACGCTCGAGATTCAGCACACGTAGAACTGATGCTATGATAGCTTTTAGAAGAGATATTTGTTTATGGATTATGTTTCCTAATATTATGTTATGATTGATATCTTTAAAAAATACTCTCATTTTTAATAATATTTTGAAAACAACATACTTACCTGATGAATACTTAAGGATGTCTAACACTAATATTGAGTTCGACGTACGATTGATCCAACTGGACTCAACAGAAAAATATTTATCAAAAACAGTTTACCCGAATATACAAGATTAAAATTTATAGCTATTTAAGTCGACAAATATAAATACGAATAGAACAACGACTACAGCTATTGTATGATGATGATGATGACGACGTCTTGATTTATTGCGGCCGCAGCTAATCTCAAGGACATCATAGTGCAAGAGTGTGTGTGCAGAAACACAAGTGCACTCTTTATACCCTCACTCATAAACCGATGGGACTACAAATCGAACACGACAGGTTAGCTATCATATTATAATGAAAATAAAAATCAACGGCTTCTATTTGATATTAGATTAGTGCATCATTTTGTCAACAGATGGTGATAGGTGTATTTTGAATCATGCTCATGAAATGTCATAAAAAATGAATACATAAATAAATAGATTATACATTGCACCTAACATCATCGTTTGAATTCTTATTGCCCTTGACAGTGGCAAAATATGCTCCAACGCCTGCTGCGACTTTAATTGATAGCTTTTAAGGAAATTAAACTATTCAAGCTACGTATGCTAATAGCTACTCCCACAAGATAAAATTGTGAGCTACCCTCATATTTAGAGACGTACCCGCCTTCTAGCGTAAGGCTACTTACGTAGATTTCTGAATTTATATTCCCATCGTGAGTCTCCACCGCAAATCTTACTACAAACAATATTACGAAATTTTCTGATGTTCCTTATGAACATATAAATAGTAAACATACTTTATTGTGCTTCATATTCACTCATGTTATAATTTTTTATACGAGTGTATATAAATACTCCGTAATATAAATTATTATCTCTGTAAATGGCGGCTTAGCCTCTCGTTCCTCATTTTAACTTTAATATTATGACAGTTGAATCTGAATATTGTCGTTATTGAAATCTTTTTCCTCGTGTATCAACGTTATGAGGTTTCCCGTTTACCTTTTTGTAGGAATAAATACAGTAATTGTATGTTACATTAAGGAACAATTTTAAAAATCAACATGAGCTCTTTTCCTTTTATAGCCTGTACATTGCAAACAGTAATTATCCCGTTACTTGGCTAAGGTCTCAAGATCAAAAGTCGCATTTGAGGGGTTTTTATGTACGTCGTATAGATGGACTGGCAAATCGGCCACCCGATGGTAAGTGATCACCATTGTTCATAGATATTGGTACTTTAAGAAACATTAATCATTGCTCATTAGTTATTAATACGCCGCAAACCCTGGGAACTAAGATATAATGTTTATAGTTCTAGTTACACTGGCTTACTCATTCTTCGTTCCGGAACATAATTTACATTACATACATACATTAGCAGCCTGTAAATTTCCCACAGCTGGGCTAAGGCCTCCTCTCCCTTTGAGGAGAAGGTTTGGAGCATATTCCACTACGCTGCTCCAATGCGGATTGGTGGAATACACATGTGGCAAAATTTCGTTGAAATTAGACACATGCAGGTTTCCTCACGATGTTTTCCTTCACCACCATGCACAAGATGAATTATAAACACAAATTAAGCATATGAAAATTCAGTGGTGCCTGTGGAACACAATAATAGTATGAAATAGCACTTTTTAGCTGTAAGTGGTAAATAATACATTTTTATTAACTTTGATTTTAATAGTCATGCAATATATTGTCAAATAAAAAAAAAACTAATACACTGTACGTGATCTCGATCCATCAGCGTGCAGTTTAATATTCAAAAAAGTTCCATTGTAACGAGTTGCATGCCAACCGCATTTAGAATTTATAGTCTTGCAAAAATTAGATTGGTAATACTGGTTTTAGTTTCATGTTAGAGGCATGTTAAAACGTAAAACGCAGGATTATTGTCGATCGTGAATCTGATTACGAGTTGTTGAATTTGAAAAATCATGGCTCTAATTGTGTAGGTAATAGGATCGCTAATGGAATGAATCGAACGGGTTACACGGAAGCGTTCGGCCTGAGTTTATTTGATGGATGGGAATTTTGCTTCATTTGTTTTCAGTAATAGCTGCAGAGCTTAAAAGGTGGTAAGCGCTATTATGGACGTACTGTTTGTTTAGTTTAGAGTTCTGTATCACATACGACATGGAGTGTCAGTCTGTTTATACGTTGTAATCATTTGCTATGTCTGCTAAACAAGCTATACGATTTATAGCAATGGCTGTTTCAGGCATAATTACGTTGAAATTAGACCTTTGCAGGTTTCCTCGCGACGATTTTCCATCATCGCCAAGCACGAGATGGATTATAAACACAAATTAAGAACATGAAAATTAAGTGATGCTTGTCTGTGCTTGAACCCGCAATCATCGGTTAAGATGCACGAGTTCTAACCAATTGGCCATCTCAGCTCTCAATTAATACGATTTACTTAACTGTTGTTATAATATGTATTTTAATTATAGAATATCTCGGTTTTTACCATTTATTATTCAGTCATTCAATAACCATCAATTATAGCGTGAATTGTGCGCAGCTTAAAGGTAGCTCGAGTCAGTTTTACCCGTAACTAACCACCGCCGGTCTCTGAGACCGCAGCGTATTTTCGAATTCAAATATTTGGACGTACTTAACCATGGTCGGTCTCCATGACTGCACGTACGTGGTTAAGGGACGGCAATAGATGATAGGTGGTTAAAGACTAATAACACGGCATGCTGATATTGCAACCTGATTTCTATGATTGGCAGTGAATTCACTATTCACTGCTAAGTTCCTAATTCCAAGCTATGAATTTAACACCTACTAATTATTGGCTTGCTTATTATTCAAGAGCAAATGAAGACAGAGGTGTACACGTGATATAAGGCCGATTATCCTTCTTAACGTTTATAGTAATAATATCACATTAGGAAGGGGAAGGGACAAGATCCACAGCCTCAGCGAGCGCGGACGTCTACTTCGACAAAGAAACAGCTGAATAAGCGACCGTTAATTCACAAACAGCTTGTTGATATAAGACCCTTAGAGGTCCGTGCTTTTTTAGGTCAGGAAAAATTTACACTCCGTAAAACAAGATCTGAGGAGTTTCGTTTTATGGCAATGCATGGTCAACAAAACGGTTCTTGAATTTCAAACGATAACAATTTCGAAAATAGAATACCTATCGGGAACGATTTAAAAAATTTTTTGTGTCAATTTGTTTCCGTTACTCGTTCAATGTTTACTTATTCATTTGAAATGATCGAACGTGTATATTTGCTGACTTCTAGAATCGATTGATCTGTCATCGGT
This sequence comes from Vanessa atalanta, assembly GCF_905147765.1. Taxonomy (NCBI): domain Eukaryota; kingdom Metazoa; phylum Arthropoda; class Insecta; order Lepidoptera; family Nymphalidae; genus Vanessa; species Vanessa atalanta. The sequence continues at coordinate 400,943 of NC_061873.1, forward strand.
TCATTGAATTTTTCGTAATTTATAAAAAAATTATATTCGAATAAAATTTGGTACACAGGAAAATATTCACGTTACATATAATCTACAGAAAATTACTTCATGTCTAAAAAATAAGCCGTCGCATCCAGCCATCTGCGAACACGCCATTACGTGAGGTTGACATAAAAATTCTAATGTTCGCCGCTTCAGCTCGCGCTGAGTTTACTTCAAAATCGAACCGATATAAAAACATCTTTGGAAAACAAAACATAATGATGAAGCCTTGAGCCTCGTGAAGGCACAGACGTGACGCATTAGGAAGATGCGGCTTCATACTGCGAACATTATTTTGTTTGTTGATGGAATTTTGTTAAGGTATAGAATAATGTTTGATATATTTGTGCTTTTTTTCTGAAATCTTTTGAGCTACATACATTACTGAGTGTGGCTTGATATAATACTAGGGACATTATATAAATATGTAATAAAAATAAATAATAATGGTAAGTCACCACTACCACAGTAAGCGACTTCAACCACAAATTAGAGTTAAATAATCGATTATGGTGTATATGTATGTTTAGGATAATGATTAGTATTCGTCGTAGTACTTTAAAATGATTATTTCCAGATCCTCTCTTAATGCGAATTCAAATTACAAAGTTTTAATCGATGATAAGGCTTTGTGGCAAGCCTCTCTCGTTTGGTGGTAACCCTTGGTGTGGTCACTTATTCAACTGCTAAGCAGTACCACTTTATATTGTTGTAGTACGTTGGGTTGGTACCTAAACCATCGGCGCTCTCAGGGTGAGTACGCCAGTGGTGCAGGCACAAGCGCTTAGCTTCGTAGTCCTAAGTTTGATAGCACACTGATGGTGCTTGGGATGTCTACAGACGGTGATGACCACTTATCATTAAATGGCGCATTTACAAGTTTGACACAAAACGAAGGTCACCAAATTTCATTCATTTCCCATAAAAAAGAACTTTGGTGAACAATATTATGAAGTTTATTAAACAATATTGTACTTATAACTTACCTTATTTATTATATGAATTATGATTATTATGTTAATAATTTATACAATGAAATCAATTAAATAGTACATTGGTTTTTAATTTAAATGTTATAATAATATATTTTCAAATAACGCCATGTACTACAATTAATACATATTTAATGATGAATATTGTTTTAGCATCATGTAAATTATATCAATAAATAAATATTATGTAATTATAAAAAAAGTTTTTTAATTTAAGCAGGTCAAAATAAGTGAAAACGTCAACACAATCGCATATTTAAATGACTGTAGTTCATAACACTGAAGTTTTCCGTTCCGCAAAAAGCCTTCAATCTCACTCGTTGGGCGTTTCTGTTTTTTTTACACGTGGTCCCGATAACGGGACTAAAATATGAGCGGGATTTGCGAGTGTAGTGGCTGTCACTCATAAAAGTGGAAATGTGCCAGGTAAACTTGGGCAACTCAGTGCGCCAGCTGGGGAAGTATCACGTAAACCGACTACATATATAATATTAATTCAACATATATTCTTACTAATAATAATAACGACTCATTTAATCAAGTATTTACATGACAGTGGTTAAAATGTGTGTATCTAATGGGTTAAATTCCAGAACTACAGAATTTGTGTTTAGAATTCATCTCGTGTTCGGTGATGAAAGAAATATGTATGAGTCGGATGAAAGTCTGCCACATAATTATATGTATCCAACCAGATGCATGAATCAAAACGTATGACTAAGTATTTCTCTTTTTCCTTTACAAGCAAAACAAAAACTAAATTAAATCTATTTGTCTCATTGTCCTCCAAATTTTACCTTCTTTATACCCTTTAATTGGTTACACGGTTTCCTTATTCTTTTGTGTAAAAACGTGAAGCCGTTTATCTATCGCCATATCATAAGAGTTTGGAAGTAGAAACTGCCCTTGTGTTTACTCACACTTGTATTTCCTATTATATGTTCTGAGCAGTTATCGAATCCCTCTTGAGAATAACTGCCGCGACTGTAATTGGTGACGTCATCACAATTCTTCATATCATATCCATATATATAACAATGTAACCGACCATAAAATAAATATAAAGCTACGTCAATACCAGGCTCTTAATTAAAAAAACGTACAAAGCCAGAACATATTATTACAATTATTCAACAAATTAATTCTACCCACAAACGCCTGTAACAAATAGATGAATCTTTTTGAGATAAAATTTTCAATTATACAAAATCAATGGCCTATACTTTATAACGATATGAACAGTACGTTTAATTTTAAAATATGATAGCGATGATAATGGAAATTATTTATAACATAAATTTCGCTATAGATTTAACGCGATCACACTCGAATGATTATCACGCAATATTAATAAATTTGTTACCGGGTGTCCAGCTGTGTCGGCCACTGCCATAATATATGCACACTCACGCCACCGATATTGTACTTAAAATTATTTCACAACACACCATATACGAGTCCGAGCTAATTTAGCCTTTATTCCAATACAATAGAGATGTTTTCGAGCGCAATATTAATCCTGTCGTTCGATGCTGCAATGCCGCAGTCGCGCAGCGGGTTGGCTTTCAATACGACACAATACGACAATTATCGGCCAGATTCCTTATAGCCTTATAAGGCTTTGTTTCAGTGAAATTCTTTTAAGATTGCACGGTTCGAACGAATTGTATTCGTCTTTTGTCATTAAATATTACAGAGTATTGAAAATTTGAACAAATTCATAATATTTCCATGTTCTCAAGAGCTAACCGTTGCACGATTGTAAATATCAAGCTTTCTACGTTTTAAGTTTTTTTTTTTTTTTTAATATTGGACAACATCACATACATTACTCTGATCCCAATGTAAGTAGCTAAAGCACTTGTGTTATGGAAAATCAGAAGTAACGACGGTACCACAAATACCCAGACCCAAGACAACATAGAAAATTAATGGAATTTTTCTACATCGACTCGGCCGGGAATCGAACCCGGGACCTCAGAGTAGCGTACCCATGAAAACCGGTGTACACACTACTCGACCACGGAGGTCGTCACATTGTTTAAGTAACAATGTAAATTTCAAAATCCAAATTTAATGTTAGTAATGCAACACTTTGACTTAACCTATAATATATATAGAACTTAATCCTTAATAAAAACGAACTGCACTATATGTTTATTATACGCTTGGAGAGTTTGTAGTTCTTCATTAATAAGAACGTAATTCTAGGTACATATATTTTTTCCCATTCAACTCAAAAACTGACCATCTTAGCATAATGCGCTCGAACCAAACAATGTCCACTTCGCCGTTCCCGTTTAATTACTCTACAGAAAGCTGTGGCGTCAAAGTGACTACGGTTACAAAATGGTGTGCGCTGAAAATAACTCAGAATAACGAAACGCTTACGATTTAAGCGTCTATGGTTTGTTTACCTTATCTACTCGTTAGATGTAATAGATTGTGATTTATAATTAACTAAAAATACTAATTCGGACTAATACCAATTATTTTTTATACGTTCTTATACCATTATTATAATCTGTCTTGTGCCCGTTTTCGAAGAAACATTTTTATCGCTATATATATATTATACATATATATGTCTGATACATTAATATCAACCCACACAGAAGCAGCATGATGGACTAAGCTCTAAACCTATTCAACATATTTAAGAAGAAGGCTTTATTCAATACCGATACAAGCAAATAAGAAAGGTTCATATTTTATTCTGAAACGGCATGAAACTCTGTTGTTTCTATATTATATATACGTGTCTTCCCCTATTGTGTCTATATTATCACTTATGTGTGCGTGGTTTGGTAATAATAAAACTAGAATATTTATGTCCTAAACAAGGTATATAATACGTGCTTTTTATTTAATTATAAATCATCTCAATAACCATCAATTTAAATTTTATAATTAATTATAGCAAGGATGGAAAAGTAGGTTTGAAGTCTATGTCATCATTTATGTACATTAGCGCTGTGTGTAACATAAACCTAACTTAACAATCAGAATGCACCAGCGATGGGATATAATGTCCTTTGTTCCTATTGCACTGTCTTACTCACTTCTTTTTGTCTTCATATATACAAATGAAAATGGTTTTGACAGATAATATAAGGTAAGCACTAAAGATACTCATGATTAAAGTGCGTTTATCACAATGACAGAGTCGAGTTTGGACGCATATTGATAAACACGTTACACAAGACGTCCCAGCCCGTAGGTATCTTAATCAATGTGTGCAACTATACGAGTATATGCATGACTTCAGAACAATGCGCGCAAATTCAAACAAGGGGTCACTTCGGCCCGTGCCCGTTTAATTACACTACAGAGGAACTGGGGCGTCAAAGCGACACGTTCGAGATGGCGTAAGCGATGAGCGAGCCTAGAATACATAACCGCTTATTATGTGATAAACGTTTAGAATTGCCACCATCTGTTTAAATTAATAGTGTTGTAGTAATGAATAATTGATGTTATAGATTTATTCAATATCAAATATGTATGTTTTAAAATCCAACCAAGTTGTAGTTACACTTGCACTCTAGGTTCTAAGCTACAAAAATGTATTTTTTAAAGATATTTTAATTTTGATTATTTCTTATAGTAACGGCTACGGCTATGACGGCTAGGGCTACGACGGCTACGGCTACGACGGCTACTGCTACGACGGCTACGGCTATGACGACATCTGCTACGACGGCTACGGCTGCGACGGCTACGGCTACGACGGCTACGGCTATTGCTAGACGTAGCTGTTCTGCAGATACAAATTTTCTTGATGGTAGGTCTTGTACAGGCCCGTCTGAGTATATACCACACACTCATCAGATAATCCTTCGTAAAACATCAATATTAGTATTGTTGTGTTCCGTTTTGGAGGGTGAATGAGCCAGTTAAATTATAGACGAAAAGAATATAAACTCTTATTTTCCAAGGTCGATTATTAGCGATGTAAGTAATGGTCAATTCAGACGGCCCATTAGCCTGTCTCTCTTACTATATTATAAAAAAATAAGACATAATATATAGGCTATATAGGCTTATAGAACTCACACCCATTAACAAGTTCTAAGAAATATTCCAAAAAACTAAAAAAAGAGTTTTCACATAAAATAAAATCGCTTTTGATGTATCGACTAGGATGTTTTCTACATCCACACAAGGATATGTAGAGTTTGTGAACTTTCAAATCAAATAGCCCTTGACTTAGGCCCTCAGTTGTCTTAATTGAAGAGCGTGTTGAGCTTCGATCCTATAATAGTTCCTTATGACCCAGATTATATAGAGTATATGGATTTAATTTTAGGTCTACCAAATTCACGTTTAACGCTCCAGGCTAGCCAAGATTACACGGCCGGCCTCGGGGTATATTGGCTCTAAGTGATGGCTGAGGCTGCGCTTACACCAGCCAAAATTATAGATTATCGTCCTTAATAGTCTAACTGCTGCGGTTGATGCTTGAGCCAAAATTTATCGACCGATAACTGTTCGAGTGAGCGAAACGACAATTGTATTGAATGTTAATCCACAAAATATCTTGCTAAATGATTAGTATCTGGACGTGACCGTAATTAAGTTGTGTTTGGTCTGTCCTGTGCATTAATTATTTATTGAAAACGTCTCCTCGTAATATATATATATATAAAGAACTGTTAGCCCAGAGGTTAGAACTCGTGAATCTTAAGCAAAGATTGTGGGCTCAAATTTAGGTACTCAATTTTCATGTCCTTAGTTTGTGTCTTTAATTCATTCGGCATTTAAGTACGCGCAGCGTGGTAGAATAAGTTTAGTATATAAATATAGTTATTCTATCTTTTAATTTTTCTTCCGATTGTTGGGTGGGCGGGTTTGTCAAGTGTTAGGGATAAAAAGGATTCATATACCTCCTTGAGGCTCATGATTCATGTCAAATTTCATGAAATTCAATTAGAACGGTTTAGCCACAAAAGCGTAACAAATAGGTTTTGAAAGCTGTTCCGATGCGAGTTGATCAATAGATATGGAAAGATTTAGCTGATACACCAATGTGTTACTCCTTTGCCTGATTTCAATCGGACGGGATTGAAAGAACGAATATTATATATTTATGGACATATTTATGCACTAGGTATATAGTTCAGCTGGAATTTTTAGTTATTAGGGGTATAATTTTCATAGTTACATAATTTACTTGCTACTTCTTCATATTATTTTTTTCTAATTTATTCTAAACTATTCTATACTAGATTATATATATGATAAAAAAACGTGAAGCTGATTGACCATTGACTTCCAGGCTAGATATATTATATACATATATAATTATATTTAACTAACGTAACTTTGTGTTTTAAACGTTGAACTACTGCGTTTCTTACCGGTTCTTCTCGGTAGAATCTACAATCCCAAACGGTCCACTTAATATAGTTTGTAAAATGACGATTCAAAAATGGTTATAAAAGCCTACTTGAATAAAGTATATTATTATTTTGATTGTATGATGAAGCGTATGAAAAATATGATGTTTATAGTTATTTGTTACTCTTAAGTTTAGCCATCGCGCTAAGAATGATTACAAGGGTTACAAATTGACGCACTACTATTGTTACTGATGTATAAATTAAACATTCCTGAAACTTCCTAACAGTCGTTACTGCATTTAAAGAGTAAGCTGTATAATTTAATTCTAAACTACGCCTCCATTCGGTCACCATATAATTACAACATTGGGTCTTAACCCATAAACTAATTAAGATACATATATGTATAATATGAATATATTATATGATAATAATTGCTATTCCAAGGTTTGCTCCGAATGACGATACAAATGGTTCCAAATATAACAATTCCAGTAATACCAGATGGTTTTTTTTTAATCATACAATTCTGTATTTACCTTTATTCTATTGTCGTTTAAAATACGGTATTTATGTCTAAAAGCGTTCTGTTCGCACAATTGTCAGTTCAAATGCCAATTAATATATTTCAATAATTTCATTCGGTTTTAATAGTTTATTGGAGATATTTATATCATTCAAATATTTTTTATAAATAGAACCATTCAACCCTGCCTTTAGAGATATTTATATATTTTGTATTCGAAATAAAAAGCAAACGTTTGAATCATCATTTTATAAGACTACGAAGTTATCACCGGTTCGGAATGTAAATGATATCGAGAAGAACCGGCGAAAATTTTCAATAATCGCTTCACTAGTTAAATTGTAAATAGAATAAATTGATTTTAAAACGTTACATTAAGTTGTTTGTCCGTTTAAAAAAAACAATATAAACATACATGTATAAATCCTTTGATATAAAATACTTTTCTTTATGCCTGTACAATGACTGGCTCTCTTAACCATTCAAACCGATAAACACGTATACCATATAGTATAGCAAATATTTTATCGGAAGAAAATGTTTGTTATGAATGTTTGATATTCGAACTGGTCGACATTTGTGTTTTTTTTTTATTCAGCTTTAAATGAACACTAAGGTACATCACAAAAACCGTTTACATATATTTACTATAATACCGTTTACAATTCTATGAAATGTTTGTGACTGTTTAATGTAGATTTTTATTGTATCCAGGGCACCTGTACTCGACATCTCATTACAATATCTAGTACCTAGTTAAGATAGGGATGGTTTATAGCGGTAATTATATCACGATTTATTGCTTGATTAACGGTGTATTAGAGATCGGGGAATTCGAATTTAGATGATCAATTTCTTCGCCATTTCCTACTTACGTTATGATTTACTTTTATGGTGTTATTCTTTTGTAATCTTCTTTGTATAAAAATATATTTATTTGATATTTTCCATGTATAAAACCTTTTATCATAGCTTACACATGGTTAACATAATCAATAGCAGCTTGTAAATTTCCCACTGCTAGGCTAAAGCCTCCTCTACCTTTGAGGAGAAGGTTTTGAAGCATTTCACCACGCTGCTCCAATGCGGGTTGGTGGAATACACATGTGACAGAATTTCGTTGAAATTAGACACACGCAGGTTTCCTCACGATGTTTGCTTTCACCGCCGAGCACGAGATGAATTATACACACAAATTAAGCATATGAAAATTCAGTGGTGCTTGCCTGGGTTTGAACCCGAAATCATCGGTTAAGATGCACCCGTTCTAACCACTGGGCCATCTTTACTCAGTTGACATGACCACACACTAAAAATAGAAATAATGTTGACTATAAATATGTTCAGCTTCATTCAAATCACAGCGATATTTTGCGCATTGTAGGCTATATAACAAGACAGTTGTTTAGATTCTATATTGTTATCTAGATTCAATCCCTTTCAATATTATTTATCTGTACATAAGTAAGCCTATATAGCCTAAAAAATGCATGGGTGCTACAGGAAAAGTTAAGATGATAACAGTAGTACTTACTAACCGAGATCAACCAATGAATATAAATTACAGATACTAATCGAATATTATGAGTTCAAATCCAATCAAGTAATACTGAATTTTCACGTTCTTCATTTTTGTTTAAAGCCTTAAGAGTTCAACTCAGATGTGAAAGAAGATATCGCGAGGAATCCTGATTTTTTTTTTATTAAACTCATAAAAACAACTCAACATCAACGCTGTTCTATTATAACCAATGAGAGAACGGGATGTTGTGACTTTTTTGTAATTCTTCTTTTTATAAATCCACCATGCACGTCGTAGTACGTGACACACGAGTCGCAGCAACCCGAAGTCGTAGCAAGTGCATTAGCGCCAAAAATAACATGACGTAACAAAAATCCGACCGCTACACTCCGCTTGAATTCTAAAATGTTCCTGCACTGCCTTTTCTCCCTTGCGGCATTTAAATTTGGATACCATTTTTGACTTTATACACGTGTGCTGTTTATTTCTTTACTTTCAAAATAGATCGCTATAAATTGATAAGGACGTGCGAATTTAAAATCATATATATACATTGGTCGAGTCGACTTTTAGAAGCGTTGTTGGGTGTTCTTTGTAAAACTACAAATAAATTGAAGTTGGCAAAAACATTGATTAAAGTAACGTATACTATTTAAAAAGGAGATTTGTTTTTTATTTTGCAACATTATTTTTGAACTTGAAAGTAAACAAATAGGAAAGCAAAAAGAACCTTATCTTTCTGCTGATCTAAGATCTATTCTCCTGTAATAACTTACTTCACCACGCTAATGCGGGTTGGTGATGAAACATGTGGCAGATTTCTTTCGACACATGTAGTTTTCTCGCGATCACTAGTACTGCAATTATGAACCTAAGTAAAAGACATGAAAACTCAGTGATCAAGTTCAAAAAGTCAATTCATGTGTGTTATATTAATAGATATAAATAATTATAATGTAAAACCAATATTGCAGCAGAAATAGAATATTAATAAAACTGCGGTGTTTTTGTAATTTTGTTTTGTTCATATTTCAAATTTAACGGTGTCGTCTTTTGACGATGGTGTCCATTGTCAAAAAAGTATACACTACTTTCAACATTTTAACCAATTTTATATTGGTGATGGTGATGAGAGGGTAGCCCCCACCCAGACAGGCATGCATTAAGCCCTTTCAATAATTGAAATGATGGCCGATGCCGGTCGGAATTGGCGTCATATCTCATCGATCTCAAATGTATTAATAGCAATCAATTTTAGGATTCCGAAGGTGTAATTACTTTCCTCTTCTTTACTTTAAAGTTGATGCAAATGAAGTCGCGGCAGAACTCATACTGAATAAAATTTATCAAGTAAATAGGAGCAACGTAGAAATGAATGCAATCTTGTTAAAACTTCTATTTGGCTGCGAGACTTGAACGTAGGAATAAATTCAGTCTAGGTGAGCAGTGAGATGTTACGAATTGTTTGTGTCACTGCAGCCATTTATGTGGCGTTTGTTGATGTTTATTGCACTGATAACATTCTTGTCATACGATATTATCCTAATTTTAGTTAGACATTTAGTTATGCCGAGAATGTATATATACCATATAGTACGTAAATAGACACGTAAGAAATAGAACAGCCTTGCGTTTGACGAAAATCATGTATAAAAGAGAAAATTGAGGTCAATATTGAAGTATACTTACCTAAAAGCTATGTATTGTTATTGAGGTTACAATAAATCAATTCTAAAAATTCACTTGGTGGTAGGGCTTTGTGCTGACACGTCTGAGTAGGTACGCCCCACTCATCAGATATTCTACCGCCAAACAGCAGTACCCAGTACTATTGTATTCCAGTTCGAAGGGTGAATGAACCAGTGTAACTCTGTAGTAACTCTGGCTCACTCGTCTTGTGAGCCAGAACCATTCCTTACATTAGTGATGTAAGGAATGGTTAACATTTCCTACAGTGCCATTGTCTATGAGCGGTGGTGACCACTCATAGACTTACCATAAGGTAGCCCATTTACTCGTCCTATATTATAAAAAAATAAAAATAACCATTTATATCGTAATAAATATATAAACAAAACAAACGCTTTTATAAGCATGTTTTTGAGTCATTTTAAATCTGCCACGTATTTTATTTAACTAGTACATTTCTTAATACAAGAATTTAAAAAAAAAACACCATTAGGCAGATACAAAGCACCATATAATTTTCATGTGCTTAATTTGTGTTTATAATTCATCTCAGGCTCGGCGGTTAGAGATGGAAGCCTGCTTGTGTCGAACGAGCATATACAACTCTTTTATGTACCAACCCTTTTAAAGATAAGAGGAAGCAATAACATATTTAAATGAAAAATAAAGATTATACGTTATACATTAAATTTTACTTAACGGAAGCTATTGTATAATTAAGTTTAGAATAACTTCAACTATAACGCTTTGCTTACAAACGGTCGGCTTGTAAGCAAAAGCGGATCACGATAAATAAATAATAAATCCGTTTGTGGTGGACGAGGCGAAGCAGATCGGAAAACATGAATAGAAATGAGCAAATGCTATAACAACATCAGATATAATACGCCTGACGATTGTAGTCGCAAGTAAGACGGAGGCTTACTCTTTCATTTAGTTGAATATACTATTCTTTGGCTTGTTTACATCGATTTATTATCAAAATCGTTAAATTATAATTTCACATGTGATATTATAATTGTATGGAATATTTTCAAAAATTTCATACGATAATCTTAACGTAAGACTGAAGTGAACATCTTAACGGGTTCATACGGGCGAGGCCGCTGAGTTTTCATGTGTCAAATTTGTGTTAATATTTTATCCCGTGCTTTGCGGTCAAAAAAACATCACAAAAATACCTATGTGGGCAGAAAATGCCACCACATGTCCATTCAGAAAAACGTATTTGGGCATTCTGTTAGGATCAAAAACGTCGCGTAGGGACCAGTCCAGATGGGTAGGCTGATAACCTATAGACAGTGGTGCGACTAGATAGACAGATAGAGAGCTTCGTCCTTTGTTGGGAGAGGCCTTTGTTCATCAGTGAAAGAAGATTGGCTGATGATTATGACGATGGTATGAGCTCCAAATCTTACTCTAAAGTGGCCTTGTCTTAAAAACATTCACATGATATTATTTTACTCATATCAATAATCAAATCAAATTTAAAAATAATTAATAATCAACATATTTAATAAATAATTTATTCAATATAAAATATAAATATATTTCGGCTTTACGTTTGTTTGACGATAGAATGATAGACAAGCACAAAGCTAACCAAAGAGTCCTTGTAGTACGGATTATCGTCATTTAATATTCCACAGCCTTCAAAGCCCTTCTCTATTATTAAGGAGATAAATTCAAGCTACATATATATAACAAGATTCTGCGCTATAATTGGCGAATACGTTCGTATTAAATTACGCCTGAGATTTTTCCGAGACATGTGGCTTTCCAAATAGTATATTTATTCTTTGCTCAACGTACAAATTAATATTAAATGTGTAGCTGCTCTATTTTTTTATCGTTAAGCGTCTTCAAATTACTGTTAAGTAAGATTCCTACATTGAAATATTTGTATCTTTCGAATTAATCATCTATTTCATTCTTCAAATATATAAATACAAACAGAATTGCTTGTCCTTGCAAAGCATTGTACGTAACGATAAGAACGTCTAGTTCAAAATTAAAATTGTTTAATTTCAAATATTACAATGACGTAAAGCGCGAGAGCAAAGGTTTCTCAAGTGTAACAAGGTTCCAACAAGAAATAGAGACGTTATAAAATTCCATTTGGTCCGTGATAAAAGTAATAATATCAAATAATTGTGTCCAACCGTGTGTAACGGGGGTGAGTATAATCAAAATGCAATTTCGTTAGAGTTCGCTCTCCCGCTCTGGAATAGGGATGCGGCTGGCAAAATTAACAAAAATATTTTTAGTTTTAACTTTAAGATATATAGTTCAATTGAATCGTTCATTTTAAAAACTACAATTATATATCAGACATTATATAATAATACAAGAATTATTCAAATAAATCGTAGTTAAGAATTTTTTTTATTTATAGTATAGGAAACCGACTACCACCGCCCATAGACAGGAGCAATACCGGGGTGCTTGCAGGTGCGTTGTCGACCTTTAAGAAATGCCTAAAAATCTACCATTGCCTTAAAAATCACACTATTATGGATTTTTGGACATCTAGGTGGTACAGGTGGAACTTCAAATTTTAACGCGAAATTCAGCAGCTGGGATTAATCCATGCAATTCCTCGGAGCATTAACCGTGATAAATGCGGTAGAAGATGCAGAACTCTACGCTAAAACAAAGTATCAAGCAGGTCGGAAAAGGCTTGATTGTCGCTCTAGGTTGAATACGGTCAAATTTAAGAAACTGGCATGAGCACCCGCCGTAAGGTGAGAGCAGTACTCTATGTGAAGCCTAATTTTCGCCTTTTATAGTTTTAGTTTAGAATATGCCATTTGAATATTTTATTTTTGCGAATCTATGAATTAATTGAGAGTTGAATATTTTTTTTTATTTTGATTAAAGAATGGCAATCAATCGATAAAATAAAATAATATACGTGTTCGCACGAAATAAATCGCGGAAACACTTAATTATTTATCAAAGGTATTCAATGCGATTATATTCTTACGTAAGTTCTCATAATAATATTCAATATATTAGAAATAATAATATATATTATGTATATTCAATGTGAAGTAACAAACATATACAAAAACATAAGCCCGTCGTAGTTTTACATTGTATTCATTGAAGCATTACAAACAAAAGAATATCTCTCAGGATAGATTAAAATCAATAAAAGCTATCAATACATGAAAACATGATAAAAACCAGGCAAAGGTTTTTAAATTAGGTTTCAAGAACATATTGCAAGGATAAATTGAATTCATATGTTTTGTTTTCGTATGATACCGGCAAGGAGCCGCCGAGGCGAGACGGGATATACCGGGACATCGTGAACACGACCCGCAATATGCGCCGTTAGGGCTGTCACACAATATATCAGCTACTCCAATAATAATTATTATATTGTGCTTGCAGTCAGGGCTACATTAAAATACATAGGCTATGTAAAACCTCACATTCAAGCGAAGCCGCGCGTGGAATCTAGTTAATATTAAAATTTCAATTTGTCTGTCTGTTCGTTACCTCGTCACGGCTGAGCCACTGAACCGATTGAAAATAAATTTGGTATAGAAGTAGTCTTGCGCCTCAAAACGTATATAAACTTAAAAAAGGTCACGATCACGCTCGAACAATAGGTGGGATATTAATGAAATTTGGTATAGGAGTCGATTATGTATACAAATGAAAGTATTGTAGTGTATTGTAGTGTATAAATAAAATATTTTGCTAGGGCGAATTGTTTCGGCGATTGGTAGTGCAATTCATAATGAACCGATATTGAATATTTGAGATTTCGAAATTGATATCACAAAATCAAATATAAATATTATTCAAGTAAGGTTTATTTGGGCACCATTAAATTGTTTACTTTGACAATTAATATCTTAGTCTTACTTGTATATACATATATATGTATATATATGTATGGCTCTGTTTTCCTTACTACATTATTTTAACTTTAGTGAGATAGTAATTTTAAATCAATTGTTTAATCTTTAAGCAAATTACAAGCACAAAACGGGTCGACCATGCTTTGCTTTATAGATAGATTCAGTAGTTAAGAACTTTTGATCTCGTTCAAACAATTTCACGGAAGTCAGCCCTATGCAGCGTCCAGCGCTTTTGTCGCTTCGTTGTTTTTCAATCTTTATCTATACGAATAAAGGCCAGAATTATTGCGTCCGGAATATTATTTTCCATTTCATGAGTGGATTTTTAATGCATTCATATTTTTTGCACCCTTTGTCCTTTTCAGTTCTGAATACGTTTTAATATTTCGATTGTACACAAATCCTTAAATTTTGCGGTCACTATTTAAATAATTTATACGTAAATGTTTTGTTAACGATACTTTATTTAATTATAATACGCACTGTATTTACAGTTCAGATGAATTTAAATATTTATTTTGTAATTTAATTCAAACAGTTAATAGTTTAATTCACTTCTTGATTTGGTTTTTTAAAAAGTAAATAAGTAGTCGTTTAAAAAAATGCGTTTATTGGTGTTTACTTTATATAAAACCTTTTTTTATTTTATTCACTTGGGTGAATTTTCGATAGAGTCGCACCTTTGCGAGCATTTGTGGCGTTCGCTTGTGTTAGTGTAGTGTGTCCGTAGCATTACAGTAGAAATAAAGTCAATAAAAGTGTAATACTCAATCTGCTCCTGACCACTACAGGTGCAACTCCGTTGAAACGTTGAACAAAATCATTTAAAAAAGCATAAAAAAAGAGAAGGCACAGTCCAACAGTACCCGTTAATTTGCTTTACTTTTATTATTTGTTATGTATTGAAAAAAAATGTATTCACACTATCGTTTTTATATTATTTTTTTTTACACAAAATCTTGCTGAAAATTATGTGACGGAAATGTTTGTGTTTGGTTCAAACATATTTTATTCGACAATTACCTACAAAGTATATGTATTGAGTTAACTTTATTTTATATAAATAATGACAATAATTTAATTGCGTCCAAAGAATTTAATTTTAAATAAACTCATGCCAATACAAAATATTCAAAGTCACCTGCACTTTGTTATGAAACAATAAGATCCATCACAATCTGACCTTACTTAATTTCACTAAAACGCTTCCTGAAACCTATTAAAACGTAGCAAGTATCATTTCTAAATAAATATTGTTATAGTATTCATTCATCATTCGGTTTCTTGTTTACACACACACATACACATCAGCCCGCATTCGTCCTCTGCTGGACATAGGCCTCTCCAAATGCACGCCACTGTGGTCTTTCTTCGGCAACTCGCATCCAGCTCCTGCCAGCCGTCTTGCGCAAATCGTCACTCCACCGTGCCTGAGGACGTCCTACACTACGTTTGCCGAGACGCGGTCTCCACTCTAGAACACGTTTTCCCCAACGGTTATCGGTTCTATGACAAACATGGCAAGCCCACTGCTACTTCGGTTTCTTGTTTAAAAAATATTAATTTAAATATTTAAAAAAAGAACACAGTCACAGTACAACTCTATGATTATGTACAGATAAAAGTTGGTGTTATTCAACACAGCCGATAAATATAGTTTTTTTTCTTACTTCAATTTTAAATTAATACGTATAAAATCGTATCCCACGACCTTTCTGAACAATTACCAAAACGTTTTAATACTTCAATATTACGCGCCCCAAATTATAGGAGTTAAACCATGTAACGGCGTTCTCGATTACAATTTTATTTTAATCGCTTAAGAAACTGTAATTAAGGATTACAAAGTTCATAGAACGCTGTGAACCCGTTTACAATATATCGGATACATACCGTATATCGTATTGTTTACGAGTAATTAAAAAAGTTTATATTGCTTTTGGTTTGGTTAGTCTATACATTTTAATAAATGCGTGTTTATAGGTAAATGTGCAGGTATACTTATATCCCCGTAACATATTTTCATATAATATTTTAAAATGTGTGTTAGTCAATAATAGAACGTTTGGTGTCCTAGTTTTTGGCCACAGCTTCGTCCGCGTTTTAGCCATAATGGTTTTTGGGTATAAAAAAGTTCAAGCTTATTTCACAAATTTTCACCAAATTCGGTTCAGTGGCTTTTACAGACAGACAACAATACAAAGTATTGCTTGCACCAAGCAAGCAATACTTTGTATTGTTGTATTCCAGTTCGAAGGGCGAGTGAGCCAGTGTAACTACAGACACATGGGACGTAAAATTTTATAATGTTGTCTTAGATTTTCGCGATTATTACACATTGAAATAAAACTAGTTTTTAACGGATTTAATCGCGTATATTAATTATTTTATTTTAACATCCCGACGTTTCGAGCACTTTGCAGTGTTCGTGGTCACGGGCAGACTAAGGTGACATTTGTCTGTTCGAATTAAAAAGAAATATTATTTACAACTACCGCCAACGATTTCTTAATTGGTATCTTGAGTAGCGTTCCGGTTGCACGCAGAAGGCACTAACTGTATCTTTAGGTCTTGCAGTCTGTTGGATTTGGGATTTTAAATTTTTAATAAGTGGATCCCAAGTGTTAGAAAGTCTCCAACCATCTTCTCTATTGAAGTTCGGATGTTTTTGAATTTCAATAGCCTCGCGTATCATTCTAGGAATGAATCTGTGTTCTCTAGCGAGGATCTGTGGTTTATCAAATCGAATAAAATGGTTAGGTTTATCCAGAGCATGTTCACAGACTGCAGACTTTGAAGAACGCCTATTTTTGACATCTCCTATATGTTCCTTGACCCTAGTACCGATACTTCTCTTTGTTTGGCCTATGTAAGATAAACCACACTCACATTCGAGTTTATATACTCCCGCAGTTTGTAAAGGGATATTACTCTTGATAGGTCTCAAGAACTGGCTCACTTTCTTATGAGGCTTGTAAATGGTTTTAATCGAAGCTCGCTTCAAGATATTGCCAATCCTGTCTGTAACTCCCTTCACATATGGTAGAAATGCAGGTTGTCGCTCAACTGTGGGTGGCTTGATACGGCTTCTGCGATGCTGGCGAGGCACGGGCAGCTTGTTCTGGTGGAGTGCAAGCTTGACCTGAAGTAGCTCGTCCTCTAGGTGTTCAGCATCGCAGAGATGGTGGGCTCTCTGAAACAAAGATTTGCCAACGGTAGCTAACTGACTAGGGTGGTGGTGCGAGTCACCATTGAGGTATTTATTAGTGTGTGTGGGTTTCCTATAAACTGTGTGACTTAATGTATTGTCAGGATTCCTGATAATAAGGATGTCAAGGAAAGCTAAAGAATTATTTGCCTCTAATTCCATAGTAAATTGAATGTTTTTATTTATAGAATTGAGATGTACTAAAAATGCAGATGTCAGATCACTAGGTAGTATTGTGAAAGTGTCATCTACGTACCGTTTATAAAACCTAGGTGTTATTGGTCCGGAGCGAAGAGCCCTCTCCTCTAGGTCTTCTTTTTAATTCGAACAGACAAATGTCACCTTAGTCTGCCCGTGACCACGAACACTGCAAAGTGCTCGAAACGTCGGGATGTTAAAATAAAATAATTAATATACGCGATTAAATCCGTTAAAAACTAGTTTTATTTCAACGTAAAATTTTAGTTTCCTAGTTTAGTAGCGTATTGGCGATGTAAAGAATGCTTAATATTTCTTACAGCGCCAATGTTTATAAGCAGTGGTAATCACTAGGTACCGTAAGCGGTGGTACCATAAGATGGACCATTTACGCATTTGCCCTATTAGTAAAAAAAGCGTTATAAAAATTAAAAAAATAGGCAGAATTATTTTCGCATTTATAAAATTAGTATAGATTACTATTAATCTATGATCATTCATCAACATTATGGATGTACATATAAGTATGTCATACAATTATACAATTTCGGTATGTAGATATATTAAAATAATATCTGTTTGCGTCATTTTCTGTTGCTAAAAGTAATTTATTAAATATCAATAAAGCTATACCGGAGGGTAAAGAGATTTATACACAAATAATTATATTATGTAATATTGACTGACATACATAATAAAATATAATTACTAATAAAATATACAAAACTATTTGTATATATTTTATAATCTGATTAGTTTTATTAAACTATATAATTCTTTAAATAATTCAATGTTAATAATTTTGATAAAGCTCAATACTATAATTATTTATATTTACTTATTAATCATGTGATATCATACAGACATATAAATTGAGAACTTGATAGTAAGTGGACAACTTCACCCATAAAGACTGACTGACCAGCCACTCCATATACTAACAATCTCTAAAATACTGTCTCTTTGGTCTAGTGGCTATTCTATAAGGAACAAACAGAAGGTGGCAGTTCCAGGCTCTAAACGATCGGCCTAATTGAAGACTTGAGGGTTGTTCTTCTAAAATATTTTCAATACCAGCCCCGAACTCTTGAGTTTTGCTTACACTCCAGTGTTTAAGAAAGCAAATAAAATCGTTAACGCTTAAACTTTTTCAGACGTCTCTGATTTGCCATTCCACCGGTTTCAGAAGTGAGAGAATAGACTAATGTCAAGATAATTTTCGTCCTCTAGACATTTTACAGAAAAAAATATATCATATTTTATTTAATTCTTTAATAAGATTAAAAATGACACCGTCGAATATGTAAAGTGTAAACGGGCTACAATATCGTATTGTGTAATTAACGGTACAAAACGGCCGATTAAAACAAAGCTCATTTTGAGTGATTGGGCGATTATTGTTCGCGATTTACAGAGTCAATAAGGTTTTAATGATTATGAAGATTCGTAATCAAAATTATATTCATTTAATACGAAATGTTAATCATAACATTCTTGAAAATTGTTACAATGTAATAACGCAGTGCAGTGCCATATTCTACCATCACTCTGTTTGCTGAATTATTTTTCGACGATTAAATTCTCTTATTATTTCAAATATTACTATCTAGTAATAAAAGTTACTTTGACTGCCAACTACAAGACTGAAGTATGGAGCAGTTCATATGTTATGGAACAATTAATCAACTAATTTATTGTAACTTAAAGAACATTAAAAATAATTACTGAGACGTAACGTCGCGTGTCATTAATTTCTTCAGTGGTTAGTTTATTAAAATTACTTGAACTCAACTTACAAATATATACGTAATATTATAATAAAAATAATTAATATTAAAGCTATCTTTTATATAACACCAATTACATGGAATGGTAACGTGCAAGACGACCGTAAAAATATATTAACAGTCAAGCCACTCGCATGTCTGCCACCTACTTAAATATATACTGATTTAGTGTTAAATAATATTTAAAGTTTGGAGGATATATTCGTTTCGTAAGTAACTACTGCGTTTCTTGCCGGTTCTTCTTTAGCAGAATCTACTTTCCGAACCGGTGGTAGCTGCACATTTAATTCTACATTGTAATGGCGATTCAAAAGTGCTTATATGAGCTTAGACGATTAAAGAATATGTTGATTTCGATTGATTTGGACAAATGAGTATTGGAATTACATAAACGCGTAGAGAAAACATACATTTTTTTCTAAATTTTTTTGAACCACAAATTTAACGAAGAAACAAAATAAATATTCACGACACGACTTGAGTCGGTAGAGATCAGTGTCATTTTCTTTTATTCATCACTTACTGGCGCTGATCCAACCACGGTTTGATTTCAACCGACCTCTCCTCTGACAACCCCCACTTTGAGTCGAATGAACTCGAAGTTAAGCGTATTCGTATGATTTTAATCTGATCTTGCCAAGTTTCTGTGATACCTTAAATTTTCGTCAGTATGTTTAATATTAACTCTGTTATGCTCAACTTTAAAAGAGTAAATAAAAAGTATCATAGCATAGCATCCTAATGGCACATAGGCTTTTTTTGTTCTAGCTTCTACAACTTCTCCATAATAAACTGATGATCATCCAAAATATTTTTCGATTTATACGAATGAAATTCTTGATACGAATGTAATCATATATAAAAGAATCAGGAATGTTATCAATTTATTCTTGTTTGATTTTGAACAATTTTTCTATCAGAATTTCCATGGAATGCAATATTGGAATGTTCTGTGACGTCATCGAAACCGTCCCTCGGGTCATTTACGACCCGTTCGTACTCGACACTCAACATGTGACGAATGAAAATTTCGTTTGTGATGAGAATTGGGTGTTGAGATGTAACATCATATAAGTTTGAATCAGCTGATCTCGTGATTTGATATTTGGATCGCTTGCAAGAGTAATGGTGGGAAATTGTGTGTTATATGAAGTGAATTCTATGAACCTTTGCCGTTTTGATCTGATGTTTAAATTCACGCTAATTATTTGAAAATTTTGAACACAAATCTAAGCGAATAATATTTTCTTTTTATTTTCACAATAACACACAAATCTCAATATTTTTACATATATTTTTAAAATAATTTTATAGTTGTGAAAGCACCTTTATGAATGAACTGGTAGAGTATGGCTTCAGGTATTAAGTTCGCCTTTTGTTTCAACCACACAATTTTGCCTGCAAAGCTTTTAATAAATGTTAATGATAAAGTCATTGTTAATAAATAATTAATATTAGACTCTAGTTTATTTGGTATTAGTTTAACGTCCTGTTCTGAAGTTCGCTAGTAATAATTGATGCAAAACAGCCGAGTTGATATAATAAAGTGTTGAAAGCTGCGGTAACTACTCGTGAGTCAAATAAACAGTATTTTAACAGAAAATTTTAAGTACAATGACATTTAAAAAGAATCATTACATCGTATTATCTACTGAATAAACTATGGCAACAGATAAACTATAAACTGCCATCAAAAAAATAATTGAAGATACTTACATCGCGTCTTACAACTGAAATGTTGGAAGCCGACAATCGTCATATTACTGTGTTATATTGAATGTAAAGCTACCACTGGCTTGGAAAGTAGATTCTACCGAGAAGAACCGGCAAGAAACTTAGTACCCTTTCCCACTATTTAATTATAGAGTCAATAAAGTACAATGGAATGCCTAGAAATCAAAAAGTACTAAGTCAAACCTTTTTTATCATTAATATAATCTTGTATTGAGTAATACGTCTCATTTATCAACTTTTTGTTTTGATATATGACATTTTTTTAAACGCCAAAAGTCTGATATTTCACGGTCGTGTTATACTCGCCATTCACAGTAGACACGTAACCTTATTTTAGTTTTAAATAAAACCTCATTTCAGCAAGAATTACTAAATAACGACTCGTGCATTTCAATTTGCAAGGTCGTTTATATATAACATTCCCTAAAATGACCAAAATCTTGTTTCATTATAGCATAAATGAACATTCAAAAAAATCGTTGTGCAAGCTTATGACATTAACAGTATAATTACACCTAGTGACCACTGCTGAAGTAGTTTATAAGTAACAAGCGCTATTCAATCGGCAGCACTTAAAGATATTGGGTCACTTCGACCTACTTTCGACTACCGATTGATAGCTGTAAAGTCGATTAAGCGATCCTTATCAGCGTTAATGCGATTCAATGGACAAAATGTTTAGGGCAGACTGAACGAGTGCTATGGCAACAAAATTAAAGGTCTATTTACCCTAAAGAAATAAAAGAGAAGACGAGAATTTACTTATGATATTACGTGCTGAAAAAGTAGTAGAGGCGGTAAAACAAGTTGCACAAATGTGGGAGGAAAAGCATTATCCAGATAATCAAGATCGGCTGCGTGGTAATATACTCATGCTGCGAGGCAATGCGTGTCTATGGGGATCGTATCTAAGGTTACGTTCACACATTCTTAAGATAAATTCAAAGATGCTATTTTGTAAACACTCTTTTCGTATCTCACTCGAAATATTGAAAACTAACTTACTGCTATACTTTATTTTAATGAGTGACTTTTGTCATGACTATTAATTCAGTGATAACTTTCGTTGTTGTTACATAATAATTGATCACTAATGCTGTCCACAAAACCTTACGCCCATTTCCTGTGAATAGACCTTTTACTGAACAGATTAATTGATAGCCAATTGAATAAGGAAGTGTATTAAGGACAGTGAGCAATTAAATGCGTATTAGCGCTTTATAGAGCATTAAATGGTCCTTAATTAAACGTAACTCACGTTTTCCAAGCGGGGAGCTGGAATCGGATGCACACAAAACGATTCTTCTTTATTTAAGCGTTACTTGCTTTGAATTTACTGTCGGGACGTGCTCACCGAGACTGCAACTGCAGAAAGCTTCTAACTTAGTAATCAGCTCTTTGTGGTGTTTTCTTTTAAACGGTGATACGAACTTTGTGCCTTTGAGTATTTGATAGATTTGATTGTGTTTTGGTTTGAAATTATAAATAGAAAATTCAGACGAAGAGGTATGTTTTAAAGTACACGTTGTATCTCTTTTATAAACTTTAAATTTAAAGGCGAGTTGTAGCTCGTACGAGTATCAATTGTATGAATAGGTGTATGTTCGGCTTATTTTTACATTATATTTATATATATATGTTGTAATGTATAACGAGCTGTTAGCTATTGTTTAATAATCACAGAAGTTCAAAAAGAGATAATAAATTAGATCTTTTTAATAAATACATCATAAAATAGTATTCATATTGTGTTTATAATTCTTCTCGTGAAGGTGAGCATTGTGAGGAAGCCTGCATGTGTCTAATTTCAATGAAATTCTGCCACATAAGTATCCACCAACCTGCATTGGAGCAGCGTGGGGGAATATGCTCCAAACCTCAAAGGGAGAGGAGGCCTTAGCCTAGCGGTGGGAAATTTACAGGCTATTAATGTGTTAAACAATACTTATTATCAATAGGAAGGCCAATCTGCATACCTATTCAAAAAAAATTAAGCTGTATTCCAAATAAAAAAACAACATTTGAAATTCGAAGACATGAATGTCTTTAGATCCTGACAGTGTAACAGAGGGCTATTCGACGTTGTAAATACCGTTGCTCTTATTAAACACCATAAAAGCGTACGATTTGTAATCGAGCTATGGAAAAAACCTTTAAACTCGGACAGTATTAAAATTACTTTCGATCACGCCATTTAGGCATTACTCTTGTTATACATGCTTATAACTGACTGAAAAAGTTGTGTTAAGTGATATTTGGAATTAAAATTGCTCATTCATATTAATTTATGATTAAGGCTAGCGTGATAAAGGTATGTATACTAGATTGATTCTTACTTGAATTTTATTTGTTTTACTGCGTACGTTTTATCAAGGCTCATCACTGAATAGAAAAATATAATTTAATTTTAGTATTCAGTAATACAGCATGACTTATTCAAGTATTTTGATTTTGTAAATTTAATAATATATACAGATAAGAAGGTCGAATAAAATATAATGCCATAAATAAATTGAACTAAGATATCATTTATTTTTCTTAGAAATAGCTTTATTAAAAATATTATAACTACGATTAATTATTAACGTCATAGTGATAGTTCTATTTCGTCTTCGTTTTTAGAGTGATTTGAGCGAAGTAAGGAGACAAGCAACACTGAGCTTTCGTATGCTTAATTTATACTTACAATTCTGAAATTTAGCTCCAACCGTTAATAAATGAAAAATTACATGTTTAGTAAAAATTTAACGATTGATTGTATTAAACTACATATAAATCATAAAAATAATTATTTTAAGTACTCGCTATAAGAGAGCAAGGAATGAAATTGAATCGCTATTAAGCTTTTAAAGCTTCTAGATACGATTGCAAACATAGACAAAGTTTGAATATAGTTTCTAAGCCGTATCACTAGAAACTATTACAATTTCATTTCAGATTATCTTCAATTATAAACGATTAAAAAGCTACTCAAGATTACTGGAAACTTTACGATCATTTAAGTAAAGCTTGTTGTAAAAAGTGCAACATTTATATGACGTACGCTATTTATACTATTTTTCCAATTATTTCTTTTACAAGGTTTACAACAAATGTCTCGTTATATATAAAATATATATAACATAGAGTACGAGTTTTCGCGCGCGGCTACGCCCACGTGCTAGGAGGGGTCAGTGGTGGGTAGTATATAATTCTCAAAACAATACAGTGACTTCAACTAGTTGATTCTGTCGTCACCTTACAAAAAATACGCTTAAAGGTTTATACGAAACCTCAAACCGAAAAATGGATAAAAAATAACGAAATGTTATAGTAACTTCAAAATTCGTAATTGCAAATCTGACTTCATCTCGACTAGATATAACTTTTTTATATTCATAATAACAACTCGTTTGAATCAGTATACAAACGAATTTCATGCGGTCTTCAGTCTGAATAATATCCCCAATATGGTTTTGAAAAGTACGTTCCTCTTTTTATTTTTGTTGCATATAAATGAATATTATTGCAATATGATATCCATCCCACAATTCGAGCTTTAATTAGATCAATGATTAATATTCTCCAAAATTTTATTTACTTACAAACAAATTTTAGGTATTGAATACATTTATAAAAATGACCTTTATTTATTAAATAGACCTTTCTAGATATTTACATTACATTAATTATTTTTTATTAAAATTATATTTGTTAGCCTAAGGGCAAAAACCTTCTATTTTCTCCTCTCCTGAGCTTCAATAAGCAACATTATTTATTGATATTGAAAAAGAATCAATGAGAATTGTAATCTTTGCATTATAAATTTAATAAATAAATAAAAATTATTAAAATTAAAGAATATCAACACTTATATACAAGTAATATTGTACTATATTGTTATTCTTTTTTTATTTATTTCGTCGGCGGACGTTGCTTAAACTCACTTGGGTTGGTAGTTCTTGGTGATGATAATGTTGTCCTCCTATCTAAGTTTAATCGCGGCCGCCAATCTCAACATTGAATTACTAATGTAGAAGTTATCACAATTACAGATGGTCTTTCATCTTTTGGCCGATTCTATTGCAATGGAACGACTATCAGACATGACTGAAGAAAACTCAAGAGTAGGACAAACACATTGGGAGTGTTATCACTACTAACTTTTTTTTTAACCATATTGGGAACATTATTCAAACTGAAGACTGCATGAAATAAGACTGGTAAAATGGACCACTTGATGGTAAGTGTTCACTGCTGCCAATATACATTGGTAATATTAATCATTCCTCATAACACCCACCAATCTCAGGGAACTGATATTTTATATCCCTTGTACAGAAGTTGTAGTAACACTGGCTCATTACTGTTGGTAGTAGCATAGACAATGCGTGGAGACCTCCCAGACGAGATTGCACAAAGCCCTACCCACGAAGAAAATATGCTGAGAATTTATTGAAAAAAAAATTCTGATGTGCTACTGGCCCGATACTACACTTATACCCAGAACCTTGATATTTCCAGCCCTATAAACAACCAGATTAACGGGACAGACAATATCAGTATGAAATAAGTACAGAATAATAATATGATTATAGAAAATCCTTATTGTTGATAAAAATTGGATACTAATGACGTGCTTTGTCATCCTAATAAGCTCCGACGCTTAGAGTTTTCCTCTTCTAGAGTTTATTTTATTAGCGAATTTATTATAATTGGCTCAATTATTTTCTTTAAACGAGTTTGTGTCCATGACTTTGTTCGCATAGATGTAGGGGTTGAAATAAAGTTGTCTGTATTTTGTCATATAACGAACCCATTTGCATTATAAAAAATACCATAATGTACCTGAACTACATACAAAACGTGCTGCCACTTCTGGTATAAAGTTGAAATATATTTATACCAGGATTTGTAGTTAATTAGATATATTAAATCTTATTAAATAATTATTAACAAGATAAAAACAACACTGTTCTTAAGGGAAACAAAAAAATTATCCTTAAAATTTTGTGAGGCACCTGAGCCAACACACAATTTTTTTTAAGTAACATCAAGTATTTGTTATGGCGTGTTTCTAAATGAGCATAATAATTTTGAAGGAAGCTTTATAAAATTAATGAAAGATATTGAAAATTTGCGAAAAATACGCGATAAAATTTATAAAAGTTTTTAGTACGACGCGACGGTCGTAAAACGATCGAGCGACTGCCGCAACGCATTTAGGAGTAATAAAAGCAGACATTCACAATCGTAATTCAAGTTAGAATTTTTTTTAACCCATAAACCACTCGGGTGCCATCTGTTTTGTATATCTGAAGCTTCGAGTCGTTACTGCGAACTTAATGTCTTCGTGTAATCATAAACTCGTTTAAATTGGGTTAAATTATGCAAAGAGTAATATTATTCTTTACTGCATCGTTTTAATTTATTACGACATCACGCAGACCACCTGGTGCTCTTAGGAAATACCGAATGTTACTAAAAATGCAAGCTCAAGCTAGGTCGTTTGCTGCAGAAATTAACTTATTTGAAATTAAATATCATACTTTCGGTTTTTTGCATCAAAACAAAATATCTAATGATTTTTATTTGTATAAAATTTAAAGCTTGACCTACACTACGGACTTGAAGACTGTGATGTCATAGCAAAAGTTGCTTTGTTCGCTACAACGTGCTCTAAAAGTGTACCTACGCCACTTGTAGGTATTATACAACGAGCGGGCTTTGATCGCTCGCACGGAATCTCTCCACCGCCTTTTTATGGCTTTTAACCACTTTTAACCTGGAACGGTCAACTCACAACTTTGTACAACGGTCTATTTGGTCACTCGGATTGGTGATTTCTGGGAATTTAAATACTCACAGCAAATACTTTTTCGAATGTAGCACTTTTTTCTTTTAATTTAAAACTTCATACTATACAAATCTTCTCGTCCGACAATTCGTGTGATCATAATTAATTGATCACTGATTGTTACATTGTAACATACAGAAGCAATTAAGTTTATATATAAATATTACACAAATCGGCAAAACCTCGCAACTATAAATAATTCTCGATGCCATTATCATTGTTATTATCCACAATAGTCAATACTAGCTTATTAGCAGCAAATATTAGCTCACTAATCGACACCAAACGGGGATATTTAAGTACACAAGCGGTGTTGCACGTCCCTATCAACAATTGCTGGCGTGTTGCCAGGCGTCCACATTAAGCCGCATGGTGGCCTGACAAGGACCTGTATTAATAAGCCTCGTAACACTAAATTAACCCACTGATGCACCCGATACCACGCCACGTAATATTGCCACCGAATTATGTGGACTATATTGATATTGTATTGCACTAAACTATAACTTACACAGTTCACTTGGAGATGGACACACACACACAGACACTAAAGCATTATAAAGATTTTTCATTTGAAAAAAAAAGGTTACGGAAACTGCAATTCTCTAGTAACATAATTATGTTCAAATAAACTCAGTTATATAAAATTCAAACGAATGAATTAAAATACTAACAAAAAAATTCAATTTATATATAATATCTCACAAATAGACTCCTTGAAAGTAAACTAGGAAGAGTAAGCCAGCTTCCCGCAGCTCGGATAAATTTGCCTGTCCCAAGTAATGAGATTTGGAAGTAACTCCAGAGCTGAGCCATAATTTTGGAACGGGTTCGAAGTTTTGAAACGTCACGTGAAATTGAACCAGCTCATGCTGGAAATGATATCATCTGTGATAACTTAGAAAACTTAGTTCAAATAAGATATGTTTTAAGTGAACAACTAGATGGACGAGAAAAAGAGCTAGGCACTTTTATAACTTTGCCAAGAAGGTTTTGCTGTCCGTTACGCTCTAAAATAATAAGAACTTAAAACCACAACGTTTTAAACTAATTATATTTCCTTGCGATAACTGATTCTTTGACTTAATGTTAGCTAGCTAGTAGAAGCTTCAGTCGTAACATACGCTGGCTAAATCAATTTATAAGCGCATCTCAGAACATGGTACTTGGCATGTTTAACGACACTATAAATATTAATTAACACAGCTTAGTACTAAGGAGCTCGTAAGACATAGTACTAGAAACATTGTGACTCTTATCTGTAACGATATAAGGTTGAGAGTTGTACCATTTCAGAATTGTATTATATATCTGTTAAGGTGTAGTAATTTAGATGCCTTCCGCTCATCAATTGATCCCAAGCGGCATTGCGAACGCCTTCAATATTAGGATTGTTGATTAACATTCCCGTTTACGTTTGTTGTTAAAGGCGGACTCGTAAATTATTGAATATATTAATTGATTGAACTGATTTTTCAGTATTATATATTTTAATTCAAGACATAATTACCGATATCAATTAATTATTAATTAACCTTAGTAAACATATTTGTAAATAAATAAATTAATATTGGACAACATCAGATACATTATTCTGATTCCAATTTAAGTAGCTAAAGCCAAGACAACATAGAAAACTAATGAATTTTTTCTACATCGACTCGGTCGGGAATCGAACCCGGGACCTCAGAGTGGCGTACCCATGAAAACCGGTGTACATACTACTCGACCACGGAGGTCGTCAAAGGTAGTCATTTGTGTCACAATTATTACGATAAAATATTACTTAAAATGAGAACTAGGATTCTATAGACTTAAAATATACTAGTAAGTCGCCCGCGAAACTTCGTGTTTAATAAAAATATTTTTAAAGAATTTCGAAACCTATGACAGGTTTTGTTTTGATTTCATTTCATTGTAAACTGCAAGTCACTCATCTGCGTTTGGCGCCTAACTTATGAAATTTTTAATGTCAAATAGTATACATTATATGAATTAGAATTGGAGTTTGTCGAATTATAACAATTTACTTTGTTCACATTTTTCATTTTTTTTCTTATACTCTAACCGGCCAGCAAAATTAGTTCTTTTTTTAAATTGCAATCAAAAATCCTCTTTATTTTTCTGCACATCTACAACTGGAGCCCTTCAAAATGAGACCGTAACCGATTCTTTATGTGTAGCTATCGTCCCATAATCACTGGGACAAAAATCGGCTTACGCTATTAATATATAAGATTGAAACAAATTAATTATATCTGCACATCAATTCAAACTAAATGAAACTTTTTCAAGCCCTGAATGACATTTGTTGGAACGTTGGCATATATAGTACATATAGATATATTCGTCGAAAGAGTCAAAAGTTCTGACTCAAAACAAAAATTCTAAGGAAATAAATCCCTATATGAGGGCAACATTACTATGAATAGTACTATCGCGTGTGGTTGAAATTTGCTTATTTTTATTTGTACATTTAGAACTTTTCAAGTGATATAAATTGCATCGAATTTGTACTGAATAAAATATAGCTGATGTACACCTATTGAAAATTAAAACATAACTCAATTATACTAACACTTACCAAGTTTGTCCTGCAGCACGGTCTTGGTGTGGCAGTGGACGAGGCAGAGGAGAAGGAATAGCGCAACGTGAGCCGCCATTCTGCCAGAGCTGATCACGTGCACGCCACCGCGCGCTGACGCCACCGCATGTTGTGCGGTTCCTGCAACGGGTTAAAACCATCAGCAACGGCAATCTATGGTTGTCAGAAATCAAAAAGAGCTGAGATTGTCCGATGCCTAGAACGCAGGACACGCAAACGAAGGTTAACATCGTGAGAAAACCTGCATGTAGAAACTTAATAAAATATCTTGAAAATATGCCCAGTAGGAAGATTCCTTTTTACATTTAGGAATACAAAAGCTGATGCATGCATTTTAATGTTATTGGATTCAAGAACAAGTGAAGTTTTTCCATAGATATTTTACTCGACCCACACAAATCGGATTGAGATAGACCCTTCCTAAGAACCAATCCAAACCATAAACAATCATGCGTGGCGGAAGACCCTTCGTCCAAGGCATAGGCGTCTTACCCTTCAAGTGAATTATAATTCTACGAAGGTAAAAATAAATGTAGTCGACTCGTACAGTCTTGACTCTCGTAAAACGGTACTACATTTATTTTGTAACCTAATTTTGATTTAAAAAATCACCAAAAACTA
This sequence comes from Vanessa atalanta, assembly GCF_905147765.1. NCBI lineage: Eukaryota > Metazoa > Arthropoda > Insecta > Lepidoptera > Nymphalidae > Vanessa > Vanessa atalanta. The sequence goes on from NC_061873.1 coordinate 430,911, forward strand.
GCCTGTTACAATATTATATTGAAGATTATCTCTTCTAATTATATTTAGTCACTTGTGTAATAATAAAAAGTACTGTTTTTTGACGTAATAGTCTTGTTTTTAATATATATGGTTCTGTATAATATAATTAGTTTATATAGCAGTAAATCTTAGACATAGATAAGTTGTCATAAATGCACTTAAATTAAATTTAAATATCGGATTATTCATTCTAAATTACAAAGCTATTAGAGAATTTAAAATAACTAAGTCTCTCCAGCTTGGCACCAGATGAGACGACAATAATTTACTTCGACTTGATAGTTCTCCAAAATCTTTATCTTCCACATAATTTAATATCTAGCGAGAAAAGCCTTGCCAAGTCGTCTCCCGTACTAAATTTCAAAAAGGAATTAACCTGGTCGGCTTGGCCGTCCCGGGGACTGTCGCACGACAGATTTTATTACAGCCATGAATAAATTCCGCCACTGGGAGTTCGCCTCTCACCTCGTAAATTATAACGATGGTTTAAACCATCAGCCCGATTTACTGCGATGGTTCAACATGTGCCGTTATAAACATATGCGATACACAGCTGGCAATGGATATCGTGTGAAATGAAACGAACGAACTTTAGTCGAACTAATATTCTTTACATCAGCTTGCATCATAAGATAAGGTATATTTAGTTCACCCCGTCCGTATAACGCTTCAAAACATTTTATCTCTCCTTCTATAAACAGTATCTCAAATATATTATGTCCAGCCAATTTATGTTTAGTTCAATGTTTACGAGCTCATATTACGAGTAGTTTTCTAAACATTTTCACACGTTTTTATGTGTAAGCAGGTGATAAAAAGGAATTGTTATCTACAAAGTAATATTCATATGAGAATTTAAAATCAATTATGCAGATTTTGAAAGATTAGATTTATATTAAATTCAAAGTAAAAATCTTTATTCAATAATAAGCAGCATTACAGCTTTGTTTGGTTGTCTGAAATCTGCCACCAGTTTGTACCTAAATGTTCCTCAGATCTAAGTTGAACTGACTTAAAAAACTCAACACTAACAAAACGTTGAGCAAGCCAGCGAACAGAAACACGAGAAAACATCTATGTTTTAATAGCGAGCCTCGAAATTAAAAAGAATGGTTAATATTTCTTAAAATTCTTCGAAATATTTTAATGTCTATGGGTCTACCATCAAGCCGCCTATGACGGAGACTAAACAAATGTGTTTATAGTATACAAATGTGAATACATGCTTAAGTACACTCTCTATTCCCTCACATAATTTTTGATTGCCCGACTCGTGGATTGAACGGAAAACTTCAAACCCTAGAGCTAGAGCTAGAGCTACGACACAGAAAAATAAAAACAGCAATGTAATGTTTTATTAAATATTGTCTCGTAATATTTCATAATAATATGGAAACAGATTTTCTGAAGTTCCAAGATCTACATATATCATATGAATGCGATCCAAGCCACTATTCCCGAATAAATACACCGTAGCCCTTCCAGCGGTCGTAAATAAATCAGCTGAAGGAGGTCGGGTGCGGTTATGAGCCAATTTTTTTGTCTCCCGCACATTCGCAATTTAATTCACAGGTGCTCCACGCCGCCGTTTGATTCATGCCTCAATTTATTTGTAATTTATTTTGTTGTTAAGGTCAGGTACGTGAGTAACTTTTATTGCTCTCTGAAATTATGTCAACGGCATTGTAAGATTTAATTTTTGAATATCATATATTTTTATCTTTTGTACTTCCATTTATATAAATGACAAAACCATGACTGATCATCAACAAATTGCTTAAATTGTACGATGTCTTACTTTGGGGTGACTTCATTCCGTTATGTAGGACGCCCTAAGGGTTTATTGTCTTCTCCTTGTCATTTCTACATTGTCATAATATCTACAAATGGAAACCACAGATTTTGGACAGTGGTGACTTTTTTATTTTAGTTGTCATTTTAAATTGTAATATATCTTAGTAATTGCAGTTATTTTATTCCAATGCCAATAAATCATGCTTTTCAGAATTTAGTTAATTATTTCAATTTAAAACAAAAAATGTATTTTTTTCAAACAGTAAAATAACTATAATATCCAAACTAATATTTACGAAATCACAATAGCCGTACTATAGCAAAATATAATACACTTGTACACTATAATGAGTGTACAAGTGGACTATGTTGTCTAACACGAAAAGTCATTTTAAATTGTAAGAATAATAAAAAGTTAATGGTGATGAGAATGATGAAAGTAAACCATAATATATTTGAAACAAACTTTGTCATTCAGGCAAAGGACTTTGTTCTCCAGAATCAATTTCCTACTTGCTACATACACGTACAATTTAAAACGAATGGCAAAAGTAAATTGAATTGCATACTAAATGCTTATTTATAACCTCTCATTTCATAGAACATACCTCGAAGACAAATACGTTTTCAATAGCAGAAAGTGTTTATTCCACTGCCTTCGTCCGTCTGTTTATTTGAAGCACAAATGCAATTTCCCTTTATCCGTTCCCCGAGTCTCCATTATACTAAGATGAAGGTATTCTTTAGAAAATAGAACTATTAAAAATATATTCATAGTTGTTTTTTGATTTAAAAACCCAATGTCCTTCGTAGTATTGCTTTTAGCAAATTTGGTATCCTCGCCTATTAATAAGATTTCTAGTTTATAGTACAACGATGCACTTCTGTGGGTTGTGAATACATACCTATGTGGCAGAATTTAATCCAACAAATGCAGGTTTTTTCGTGGTGTTTTTTTTTTTGAAGATACGATTATACAATTAACTGTATTAAATGTTAGTGATGTTATATAAGGCCAATAATATAAAAAGTTATTTGATTTTTGTTTAAAAAATTTAAATACATTTAACTTAGGCAGCCCGGATAAATGTGCCTGTCAAAAGTAAAAAAGTTAAGCATCGACTAGATTTTCACTGTAACCACTTCAAGCGCAAATTTATTTTTCCAATAAAAATCAATACCTTAAGCAATGACTACCTCTATGTTTAACAATAACATAAGCAGCCCGTAAATGTCCCACTGCTGGGATAAAGGCCTCCTCTCCCTTTGAGGAGAAGGTTTGGAGCATATTCCACCACGCTGCTCCAATGCGGGTTGGCGGAATACACATGTGGCTGAATTTCGTTGAAATTAGACACATGCAGGTTTCCTCACGATGTTTTCCTTCACCGCCGAGCACAAGATGAATTATAAACACAAATTAAGCACATGAAATTTCAGTGGTGCCTGCCTGGGTTTGAACCCGAAATCATCGGTTAAGATGCACGCGTTCTAACCACTGGGCCATCTCGGCTCATGCTCTCGGCAATGTTTAACAATGAACGAGACATTACCTGCCTAGGAACTGTTCAGTATTTCAATTCCACGTTCACCCACATAATGTGACATTCAAGGACGTAAACTTTAATCAATTTTCTGACCAAAAATCATACGAATAAAAATATAACCCAATAAAAGCTAAAAAAATTGTTCAACTATTTCTAAACGCAAAAATACAGAGCTTAGTTGGAAAATAAGCTTTGAATAAATATTTATTACCATAATATACAATTTATTACTTATACAAATATTGGTGATATTATAGAGCTCACTAAATCAATACTTTTTTAGGGTCTGAATGTTAACAAAGGCACGTGGCAGTCTAATAAAATAAAGCTAGCAAGTATGATATAGAGATTTACATAGAAGTAGCCAGTGAATACTACAATAGACCCGGCGCTGGTAGTAGTTTATGGAACAAATGACGCAGAAAACGCATAGACCGCTGTAACCATTTGAAGCTAAAGTGACGGCCGGCGCCGGTACTCAGTTCTGAGTTCACAGTAAAACTATATTGTTGATGACCCTCATAGTATGAAGTATTTAATATTGTGACTATTTTTGTAAGCATTTCTCTTCATAACTCGTATTTATTATATATTTAACACAGTGGTTATAGTATAGTTATAGTAAAATAAAAATTAAGAAATCCATAGTAAGTCACAAAGTAGAGACTCGTAGACAAGCAAACAGTAGGCGGTCATCTGAATTAATAAAATATTATACAATTATGAAACTGAATAGTTTTGTAATATATTTAGGATAAAAATCAATTTATATCAAAAAGCGAATTAATATATAATTAAATATAAACATAATTATTGTAATATTCGTCTTACGATACGAAAATATTTCAACATAGTAAAAGTTTGTGTCGTTACGAAAATGAGAATCAAACACACCGCGCCCTGCCAGATAGCAGAGATGATGAAACCAAAATCCGAAGACCTTAATTCTACTTCTTAATAAGATAAATATTTAATAACAACAACCAAAACAAATATTGATAAACCTTAAACACATGAAGTAAAGATAAACTTGTAACGCCAAGTTTGACTCCGCAAAGTCAATACATCCTTCCAGGTATAAAGTTGTGTAATACAATCCCACGCGTTTTGAGGAAAAATAGGAATTATATGTGTTTATAATTAATATCAGTGAAATTTATATTAATTGACTTTTACGATGGATATCCCTCCAGTAAGCATAAAAGATCGTGTGTGAAAATTGTCTAGTTTACAGAAGAGCCTACGAACTGAATATTTAAATAGACTTAAACGAGCCTTCTACTTAATTTCTTTTTTTTTGTTTTGGATCGATTTGAATAAAATTCTTAAATGAAACAATTGTTAGATAAAGGGATATCACGGCGTCCCGTTTCAAAAATTATTAAGCCGTGTGTCTTAACTAAGGAACTCGGATTCAAATCCGGTTGATCTGAATTTACTTATTTCGTATTTATAATTTTCATTCTAATGGTACAGTGAGGGTGTCATTTCGAATCCTCAAAAAAAAAGCTTGAATAAGAAAAGGCTTCCGAACAGTGGAATATTTAGGTTTGTTCATTTTATGTAATTATTTTCTCGTAATTAAAATAGTGCAACTTAAGAATATCACGATATTACAAGAATCGATAAAGAAACTGGAAGAATATTACAGTAGCCGTCTCTTTCAAGTAGTCGGACTTTATATACATAACAAAGTTCATTGTTCAATTACCTGTGAAAGGAATTTCCAATATACATTCTTTTTCAAGACAAGACACTAAATTATGAGAGTAAATGTACACTCAACCTCATTTATATGTCAATAAAGTGACAACACTTTTAACTTAATTCCATTAAAATATTTGTTTTTATATGTGTGGCTGATGGTACTTGAATAGTTTCTTTATTGACAAAGTAAGTTCAGGTCAACTAGTAAATAATGTTTGGTGGTTAATTACGAATAATTGTAGACCTATTTAGAGAGCCATACCATAGGTTTAAAAACTGTTTTTACTATGACACATCATACGAATTAAGTGGTAAGTTACGTTTGTCTATAAAAAAAAATCCAGCATTTAAAAGTAACTTCATTGAAATGTCTAAAACATTTCAAGCTAACGGGACGCGCTTTATGGATTTTGGCTACGCTTCAATAACTTTTCCAATTCAGAGGAAATAAAAACAAAGGACGACGAAGATCGAAAACCGATATTGTTATTTTTGGAATGAGCACACAATGCCGACCGGGCGAACTTTGTCAACATAGAGAATTGGACACTAGCCTTAAGGTTGTATTCAGAGAAAATACGGATGACATTTCCACACATAAAGAAAAAGGAAAGTGCACGTTATGTTATATCGCAATGAAAAAGTAAATGGAACTGTCTTTCTTAAACGCCAAGGAAACGTAGCGGTACTCAGGCGTTCATGAAAATAGCATTAACCTAAGCTATACTGTTAAGCTAAAGTTAATTCATGACCGAGCTAATCTAAGAAACTGCTATGCCAATTTAAAAAAAACCGCCTTACATTGAATTATGCATTCACAATGAACAGTATACATGGATGATTTTTAATAAAATACCACGCGAAATTAAATGCTTGCTCTTGTAATACGTTTAAAACTACTGCGCTCATTGCATTGTGACAAATCATAAATTATTGTGCTAGGAGGGCATTTAAATTAAAGTTGATTGACATATGTCAATACTTTAATTATATAATTACAATGTTCTTAAAGATTTTATGTGGTTTATCTTATTTGAGAATGAATATATATTTAATACTTAATTAAAATATAAAGCCAGTAAAAACGCAGGGCACGGTTAGTCTTATAATACGTTGGATATTTTCTTAGGGTTTTCGTAGAATATTCACAGCTGGCTGATCTTCATTGATTTCAAGAGATACTGAGCCGCGTCCAAGTTCTAGTCGTTATAAGACCATGAATAGATTATATATTCATAGATCATGGATAGATATGGATATTCACTTTGATTTGATCTCATGAAATATTCCTCGCTCAATTATGGTGATTAAGTTCTGTTGTTGAACACCAGTTACTTGGTGGCAGGGATTTGTGCAAGCCCGGCTGGGTAGGTACCACCTAGTCATCAGATATACTGCCAAACATCACTACTCAGTACAGTTGCGTTCCGGCTTGAAGGGTGAGTAAGCCAGTGTAAATTAACTACAGCCACAATGGACATAACATATTAGTTCCCAAGGTTGGTGGTGGATTGGCGATGTAAGGAATGGTCAATAATTTTTACAGCGCCATTGTCTAAGAGCGGTGGTGACCATTTCCAATCAGGTGGCCCATTAAAAGTATGAAAGTAATAACCGTAGTAAGCACTACCCACTCATGGTATATTCTTCTTATGGTGCCCATGTCTATGAGCAGTGGTTACCACTTACCATCAGGTGGCCCATTTGCCTAACACAAATAAACCTTTAACGAAATTGAATGGATTAAAGTTTAAAGTTTAAGGTTTTTTTATAATTTATTTCATATAAATAGGTACCCATATTATAAACATACATATATATGTTGTCCGTTACAGGTAAACGAAACTCAATTTCAGTTCAGTAGTAGATGCATTCAATAACAAAAAGCCGTCTATAAACTGATAGACGAGTTTATTTTAGAAGTTCTCGTGCATGCTTCCTCTTACAGAAGGCTTACAGTGCGTCTGTTATGCAAGTTAGCAAATGTCCGGTTTCAAATTTATTTCTGTCTGGGTGTGTTGTGAAACTTGACTCACTTTTATTGGTGAGTTTTTAAGGATATGGCTTCTGAGGTACAGGATTCAAGTCCTGGTCGGGCCAATTAAAAGTTTTTTTTTCGGGAGATTTTAGTTTCGAATTTTGAAAAAAAGCACCTAATGTGGTCGTCGTAAGTTCGTCCAGTGCCAGAACTCTCTCTGATCGTTTTGAATTGTTATAAATCGGATTATAACGGGCACCTTTGCTAGCGCAGACGTTTACACCACGATATTGATATCATCGCAAAATATTCATAACATATGTTGCTATGGAAATATTTATAATTTTCTGGCACATAAAACAACAAAATCAATCCAAAGTTCTATAATAAATATTGTCAAATTCAACATTAAAATTTGTTTAAAATTCGGGACAGCGATAAACTCATTCACATACATCACTATGAGCTAAAACCGCAGTTTTAAAACAATTGTCGTGATTGCAAAGAATAACATTATCAATGGAAACCACGGAGTTGGAAATTTACAATTGTGAGAATGAACGTACACAACGACAATAACACACAAATTACATAGAACATCAAGGTTCGTTATAATTTGTATTTTAAGTATTCAATCTCTCCTAATTTTATAAATGCGAATGGTATTTTTATTTAAATCACTTATTTTTATCACCGAGCAAAGGTTTGGTACAACTATTATATAGAGGCTAGTAATGCTGAGGAGTGGAAGTTTTAACACCATCATCTTCATCATTTTTGTCAACAGCCAGACATGACAGAACAGAAGACGCGCTTATTCGACATTAAATAAGCTCGTCTTCTGTTCTGTCTCTTCTCATGCCCTATAATAGTCTCAACCAGGGTTCGCACTGTTAGACGACCTACTTTTCTGCGACTATTTATTGGACCCCATTCGATCGTCACCTTACCTGGTCCTCTCCTATCCGATCCAGGTGTTTTATCCCGTTCCAATTTACTTCTATTATAAGTTTGAATAATTGACAATAATGAATTAAATTCGAAGCTAAGATCGATTCAGAATCGGATTAAAAAATCTATAGGAGAATCAGTAGTTCAAGATTATGGTACTATGAAGTGTCCTGAAAATCTAAAGAACTAAATAATATACTGTCCTGCGTCATCCACATAAAGCCGAGATGGCCCAGTGTTAAGCCCGGAAACCCCTAAATCTTCATATTTGTATTTATAATTTATTTTGATCCAGCACCAAGCACAAGATTTATCTGTAGTACATCTTGTGCTTGGTGGTGAAGGAGAACATCGTGAGACAACCTGCATGTCTAATTTCAATAAAATTCTGCAACATATATATCGTCCAACGCACATTGGAGCAACGTGGTAAAACAAGCGCCAAGCCTTCTGCTCAAAGGGATAAGTAGGCCATAGATCAGCAGGAGATTTTTGTAGAAATATAAACTTACCCTAGGATTACAAAATAATTTTATTATACAACAATTAAACTTTAACATAATCATAGAAGTACAATCGACTTATTTAATTGTCCTATTTATTATAGTATTTATTGTTTATTGTACATTTAAGCGAGTAGCATCACAAGACTTATGTAAAATCACACACAGACACATATTCATGTACATATGTCTAGTGTAATGGTAACCTAATTTCTCTAGGTCGCATAACGTTTTTAAAAACGACTCGCCCACCTAATTCACAGCTAAGCGTTAACAAGTCCCGCTCGTTCGGCCGCGTTAATGACTGTTTAAAGCATGCACCTGCGAAGCGTGCACGTCACCGTGACAATCAAATATACACCTAATTACAATGTGTTAAGTTATATAATAGATAAACACGTGACTCCTGAAAATGTTATTAGCCATGACAAGTAGATATATATTCGTATATTATTATGAGTGCTTTATATCGTTTATTATAATTGTATGTTATATTGTGTTAGCATTTTTTCTAAATAAAATATTATGAAATATGTTAGGAGTTGTATTAAAATTTGGTTTATTAAAAACAAACTATGGGAGTGCCTGATTCATTTGGTTATAAATATATTTTACGGATGCACATTTTTATGGATTCTATCCTCGGGTCGATACAAAAAAGTATTGAATTTATATTTCTCTCGTCACAAATATAGTTTAGGGTCAAGCTGAGCAAACCGTAAAATGCCCCAATTTTTAGATATATTTCTTGTGTTTCATATTAACAACAGCACGTAGACATTGTCACCAATGCAACTCTATACTTTAGAGTATTAAGCGACAAAAAATATTTAATATTTAGTGAATCGTATGTGTAATTTATTGTGTTTAAATGAATTAAGTAAATTCCAAAGTGTACCACTAGGTAAAAGTCTTGTTTATGGTAATAAAAACTTCATATAAAAAATCATTATAAAGTAAAAGGGATGGAGCACGTGGAACTTTACAGTGAAGCAACTAAACCTAATACACAATGTCAAATCAAATCAAATAAAAAAGGCTAAAAGCCTACTTGAATGAAGTACATTTTATCCTTCAAGCAATTTTGAATCGTCATTTAACAAACTATATGAGTAAAAGTGAAGCTACCACCGGTTAGGAATAGAGATTCTACCCAGAAGAACCGGCAAGAAACTCAGTAGTTACCCTTTTTTTAACGTCTACAAATACAGTCACGTTAGTCAAATACAATTATATATGTATGTTATGTCTTCTGCTTGGAAGTCAACAATCATTAACTCCACACTTTTTTATCATCAATAGAATCTTGTATCGAATTATATGCCTATGCCTAAAAGCGAATACAAATTCCGGTAGTGAATCGTTTCTGTTATTTAGATTTCCATTATTTTTTTGGTATTGAATGATATACATGTCACACATTTAGTCAATACTTGTATAAGAAAATCATTCAGGAATTGGGGTTTCACAATCGTTCAACAAGCAATCACGATTTTTCTGTCTAGAATTGATTACGATAGTTCTAAATTAGTGAAATAATTTGATCACACAGCAATTGTTTCTTTTTTTTTTAAATCATAGTCGACATCAACTATCAGTATTTGTATGCGAGTCAAAATCAATTTTGAATGTATCCTGAAATATTTATTTCCTGTTTCGTGTAACATTTTTGATACCCTGATACTTCATTGAAGTAGACAAACCACTTTTGAGTCTTTTTCTGGATTAAATTAAATTTTAAGCTGTCACCGTTGCAAACATGAAATACATGAAATATTTAAAGAGAATCTGTTGATCGTAATGATGTATTAACCAACTCACTGATACGTTTGAGGCGTATCTAAAGATTTCTATTAATTATATTAAATTTGTCTTTGAGCATTTTTGTAAACATTAACTTAGTTTTTTTTTTAAATTGTATGCTTAGGTTTATTTTAAACTGTCATTCCTTGGAGTTCAAGTTTGCTTCATACGGAATTACGTCAAATTCGATTCATTGGTTTGGCAGTGAAAGAGGTCGCTCTTTTCTTCACTAGTTTCACATTTATAATATTAAGTAAAGTATAGATTAGTAGTATCGCCTGCGGTTTCGCTCGCGTTTCAAGGGTTGCTTGTCCTTTATAATATCAGTAAGGATACTTATAGAAATATAGTTGATGTGGATGTACTAGAGCGTCATAAATTATATTGTTTCAAAGTTCCTAAATAAGAATAAGAGTTAAAAATTAATGATGACTCTGTTAAGAAGAACCGAAATGAAACTCAGTAGTTACTGTTTCACTGAATAAATTTACATAAGAATACGTATGTACAATACAATTCAAATATATACCTTACTGAAAATACCTGAAAAAAAGTAAGTACATTTTTTATAATATATAAATATTGAGTATTGTGTTGAGTATAACCTTATTTATGAATGATTTTTAACAAAATATTTTATACTATTAATTGGTAGATTTAAAAATAGCTATAGAAATGGTTTTTGATTTATCCCATATCAAGCAACGATGATCAGTTTGTAGGACAGCGACGGATAAATTTCACTTCAACTGCTGAATAAAAGCCTCTTCTTCATTATCAAGTAATCAAGTAATTCAATCAAGTAGTTTTGAACTTTTATTCGATCACAAGATTAATTGTAAACACAAAGTATTTAATTACGTAAATAAAATGACATTTACGCAAGTAAAAGCCGAGATGGCCCAGTGGTTAGAGCGCGTGCATCTTAACCGATGATTTCGGGTTCAAACCTAGGCAGGCACCTCTGAATATTCATGTGCTTAATTTGTGTTTATAATTCATCTCGTGCTCGGTGGTGAAGGAAATCATCGTGAGGAAACCTGCATGTTAGACACATGAATGAATTTCAACGAAATTCTGGCACATGTGTATTCTACCAACCCGAATTGGAGCTGCGTGGTGGTTTATGCTCCAAACCTTCTCCTCAAGAGGAGAGGCCTTAGCCCAACAGTGGGAAATTTACAGGCTGCTAATGTAAAGTAAAAAAAAAATGTAATCGTGTTTGCTACGATTTGAAGTTGTAATCTTCACTTGAATTTCACGCGCTTAACCACAGAATCATCTCGATACAAAGAAACGCTGTATTAAGTTTAAACAAAAAAAAACATTATTTTCTTAAGCCTCATTTAGTCTTATGTCGCTTCTTGTCCTGAATTAAAAGCGAATGGGTCATATAGCCGGTGGCGTAGTCGCTTGACCTCTAACAGATGCCAGGCCAACATTACATCACCTTAAGTACAGGCGTAACAAACTTGAAGGGAATTTTATAACTATAAAGTACATATACGAAAATCATTTCCTTGAAATTTGTTTATTCAGACCTTCAAAATGAGAGCCGAGATGGCCCAGTGGTTAGAACGGGTGCATCTTAATCGATGATTTCGGGTTCAAACCCAGGCAGGCACCACTGAATTTTCATGTGCTTAATTTGTCTTTATAATTCATCTCGTGTTCGGCGGTGATGGAAAACATCGTGAGGAAACCTGCATGTGTCTAATTTCAACGAAATTCTGCCACATGTGTATTCCGCCAACCCGCATTGGAGCAGCGTGGTGGAATATGCTCCAAACCTTCTCCTCAAAGGGAGAAGAGGCCTTTAGCCCAGCAGTGGGAAAATTTACAGGCTGCTAATGCAGACCTTCAAAAAAATCTGATATTCCTGATTTATTAATTTCTTATTATATTTCATTAGCTAAAATATTATTCTTTGATTGTTAAGTAACAGTTCATACGAAATATGGATGACCCACGATGAACAATAGATTTAAGACTATACTACTGATATTGAAAAAAAGAGTAACGACTGAGTTTCTTGGCGATTCTTCTCGGTAGAATCTACATTCCGAACCGGTGGTAGCTTTACTTTATATAGTTTGTTAAATGACGATTCAAAAGTGCTGGTAAAGGCCTACTTGAATAAATTATATTTTGATTTGATTTGATTTGATACTAGTTCAACGGTATACGTTTTGTCTGGGGGTGTAAAAGTTTCAAGCATGATCACTAGAGTCATTATCGTTCCCTTAAGTCAAACTTTACGCAGCTAGTCTTGACAATAAGCATTGACAGTTTCAATGTTAGTCACACACTTTTCACTCAAACTGCACACAAAGGTTTTATGTAAATATATTCAAATACAAATATATAATTCATCAAGATCGCGAACACATTCTTCGAAGAACATTTGATAATATGGATTCTACTCTCATTACTTGGCTATATTCGCTCTGGTCTCACAATAAATACTTTAAATATTGTTTTACTTGGTGGTGACCTAAAACTTATCGGATATCCTACTACGAAACAGTAGCTTTCAGTATCGCTATGTTCCAGTTTGATGGGTTAGTGAGCCAGAGTAACTACAGGCGCGGAGGGCAAAACATCTTAGTTACCAAGGTTGCTGGCGCATTGGCGATGTAAGGAATGATTAATTCTTATAACGCCATTGGCTATGGGTGGTGGTGACCACTTACCATCAGCTGGCCTATTTGCATTGCCCTTTCACTTATATCATAGAATATATATATATAAGAGCCGAGATGGCCCAGTGGTTAGAACGCGTGCATCTTAACCGATGATTTCGGGTTCAAGCCCAGGCAGTCACCACTGAAATTTCATGTGCTTAATTTGTGTTTATAATTCATCTCGTGCTCGGCGGTGAAGGAAAACATCGTGAGGAAACCTGCATGTGTCTAATTTCAACGAAATTCTGCCACATGTGTATTCCGCCAACCCGGATTGGAGCAGCGTGGTGGAATATGCTCCAAAAACCTTCTCCTCAAAGGGAGAGGAGGCCTTTATCCCAGCAGTGGGACATTTACGGGCTGCTAATGCTAAAATATATATCACTTTTTAAAAGCTTTTATTTAACTTGCAATGTTTGTTAAGATTAAATATTGCAAGCGGAATAAAATATATTTCCTTCTGTTTAACATAACACTATAAGCTAAAATAAAATTTAATTAAATTAAAAAATAAAACAATGTACCTAAAATAAATTCATGTATAAAAAAATTCATAAATAGACATTTATTTTAAATAAGAATGATAACATAATAAAAGTTATAGCTTTGGTTTGTTACCCAATAACTTGGCTACCTTTCAGCACTAAAATCGAAAAGAATTAGTTTAAACATAGCAGAATACTTCATGCGTTGTTTAGAGACTCCTTATTTATATTACCCTTTTACAGGAAATCGAATGTTATACGTGTTTTAAATAATAAATATCCAAAGTAATGAAATATCTAGACATAGATAGATTATTAATTTATTCAATGAACGTCAATAGTTCATAAAACGGTAGGCAGTGACGAAGTAATTTCACAGTGTGGTAGAAAAGGCTTCAAAACCGTTGAAAGACCTCACGAACAGTTCCGCACTACGTCACAGACGGTGGGAAATTTCATAAAAAATTGCAAGAAAACTCATCCATGCGCTAGGCGTCAATAAATCATCTTTTCAAAATACCCGACGTGCCAGCCGATAATCTAATAAACTGTAATACACTGATCCCTCACAAAAACTCGCTTTATTGGGCGGGTTGATGCGGGAAAGTATTTTCCTACTTACACTCCAGGTTTTATCAACTTCTACTTTAATTAGGCATTATATTTTACAAATTAGTATGTTTCATTAACATATCTATGTACTGGACTTACTTCTATAAGAGTTACCTTGTAAACCGAATATATTCAATACGTCTTTGTATAATAGTGACAGACATGCATTTCACTGTTGAATTACAATTCACATAAAAGCCAAGTGAAAGCTAAATTAGGCTTAGAAGTAGTAACCCAAAGTGCCTGTGTTGGTCCTTTTAAATGGAATAAGAATCGATCAACACTTAAAATTTACCTGTGCTATCAACCTGTTTGATTATATTATTACACATTTAAAACGTTATGCAAGAAAAAAAAACATGTCTTAAAAAGAAATTCTGGCCCTAAATGGAAAATACTAAATGAAGGTGGGCCGACCTTGGTCCGCATTGGCATTCGACACGCGTCCGCATTATTAGGCCTTTTTACACGCGACCTGCGAAGCCGTATCAAGAATACACGGAAATGACGAGTGCGAACCTAATTTCTCGTATAATTTTATTGCCAACTGTTATATTGGGACAAATATTTTATGACTTATTACACGTAAATTCATAAGAAAGTTCATTACAAGCTAAAATGTCGTGTTAAAGGGATCATCATGAAATTGCATAAATCAACATTTATTTTATAAAACAATAAATATTAATATTAATTAAATCGACAGTTTGCAAGTATTTGGTGATTTGAATTGTGTAATTTAACTGCACATTACTTAGTTCAACCCATTAGATAATATACCATCTAAGCGAAGTCAAATGTCCAAATAGAAGCCCAAAACCCTTTGCTTATCCCAATCCCCAAGTAAAATCTCCGGTAAAAATATGAAAACATCAGTCGGAAAAATATTACATATCTGACTTTAATTACGATTATTGTGGAACTCAATTATTATAAGATTAGGCTGAAATTATAGTAAGGGGGAATATAAAACGAGGCCGAAGCTGAGGTATCCATTATTACCCTCTTCAATCAAGTGTCGTAGAAGAAAAGATTACAAGGATTCAGCAATCCAGAGTACGCCAAGGAATAACGCGTTAAATACAGTTTAAGTGTGACCATACTAAATAGATACGTATTAATAATTTATTATTTATAATTATTTATTAGCAGTTCCTTGTTTTTTTACTATTAATGTTTACCGGGCAGTTAAGCGTAAATATGTTTGTTAGAAAGTATGACATTATACCAAGCGGTCAGGCCTGAACCTGTTTTTTTTTTCTATTTTTTGGCATATATTGGCGAACGAGCATATAGGTCACCTGATGGTAAGTAGTCAACACCGTTCATAGACAATGTCGCTTTAAGAAATATTAACAACAGACAAGCTTGCACAAAGCCCTACCACCAATAAGACTGTTTGATGACACTACCTAGTAGAAGTTGATAAAACCTGTTTGTTGACAATACCTTTACCTATTATCTCAATAAAAATAATATAAAAGTCTAAATATAAAAAATTAATTGGCAAGAAATTGGTTATAAAATATTTTTAAATTTAAAAAGAGATTTTAGGAGGAATGAATTATTTACAAATGAGGAATCTACGCATTACGCAGTGTACCGCTCCATCTAAAGCATGTTCCTTTGGCTCCAAAACTGACCCCATATACAATCAATGTGCAAAGCATCAATAGATTAGTGTCTTTAAAGTAATTATGCATTTACAGCTTTTAATATTTATACCATAAGAACACCTATTCCATAAAATATATTTAACACGTAAGCCCTAAAATTCATTTGGATGTGCTCCTGAACTGGCGACCTTATTCCTAAGAAAGTAACCAACTTCGAATGACAAATCATATTATTATATGTCCAATGTCTGCGAACCTGCCCTCTATATTCTCCTACTCTTATAATATGATGCATTGACAAAACTGATGATGTAGTTAGTAAGAGTCTAAGTTAATTTCTTGACGTGGCAGTGTAAGAAAAACCAAAATCTTCTTTCTTGACAAAAAAAAAAAACTCAATTACTTGGAATATTAATGGCACGATTTTTGATATTGACCCAGATCGATACATCGCATTTTGTAACCTTGCTAGTTAGCTAATAGAGGCTGTTAGAATCAACAAACAGTTATTCTGTCCGTAAAGTCGAACTACTAAGACCTCCACTACTCATAAGGAAAAGGTGTGGAGGTTATTTCACTACACTGACATAAAATGTACATAAATCCGGATTAAATTGAGTATATGAAGACTCAGTACTGCCTTAAATTGAATAATTTATATCAACTCAACTGTCTCAGCTTCAGCATTGCATGAATTATCTTTAACAATAAGCTATCTAAATTATTTTTAATTCACGATTATTACATTAAATCAAATCAAATCAAGTCACTTTTGAATCGTCATTTAACAAACTATTTAAAGTAAAGCTACCACTTTATACCAACAATTATTAGTTGAAGAAATGGAAACGTGATATTACCTTAAAAAGACGAAGATTCGATAATTATTTCATTCAAGCAATTCGTCTAATTTACAGACAATCCTTTAACGTTAAATAATAATGTATAAATTTGTTCAAAAGAATTTAATGGTCTTCCCAGGCCGGGTTTCCGACTCGAATCCCAGAACTTCACAAAGTCAAGAAAACTTCGCAGAATCTTAATTGTTTCAGTTAAGTCTTTCGGTTTCATTTAGTTTATTTCTGACTGTTTTCTGAACGTTTCAAGTCGTTGGGATATTTGCGTATGTTTAATTCTATTATCTCCTATCGCGTAACTACTCATTCCCAGATTACATTACATACACTCTGAGTGCAAGAACCTTGGAAATAATACCACCGATGAAGATATTGATATCTGCCTATTGAGTACATATATATATGTATATTAGAACAATATCGTACTGTTGTCTTAGATTTTCGCGATTATTACACATTGAAATAAAACTAGTTTTATTTCAATATCGTACTGTACGACATTTAGACAACATCACATACCTTACTCTGATCCCAATGTAAGTAGCTAAAGCACTTGTGTTATGGAAAATCAGAAGTAACGACGGTAGCACAAACACCCAAGAAAACATAGAAAACTAATGAACCTTTTCTACATCGACTCGGCCGGGAATTGAACCCGGAACCCGAACCTCGGAGCGGCGTACCCATGAAAACCGGTGTACACACTACTCGACCACGGAGGTCATCGAAAACATGAAGTACGTATATACATATTATGTGCTGTGCTGTATGTTTAATATGCTGCCATTTATTGAGTCGGTATAATTATATAACCAGAAGTTCGATGGCGACAACGCTACATAATTATATAAGGGTATAATTATTCGTATGTATTATAAATTTTATATTTTTTTTCTATAATATTAACACTTTCTTGTTTTAATTACTATTTTTCATTTAAATATGTATAATTTTATATATTATGACAAAGTTTCTCCGTAACACAACGGCAGGTTTTAGTTTTTATTGTATTTCAGTGGAAAATGAAAAGCAAAGGATTTTTCAAATAATATATCGTCCTCTTTCATTAATTTGTACTATATAACACTATTTGAAGCTGAAGAGTTAATTTGCACGCACTGTTCGCAGGTCCCACTAGTCACGTCACGGTAGCATGCGAAAGCGATCCCCGTGGCGCTGGCCGAAGAGACAGAGAGGGTACCGCTGGTGTTAGTGGGTATTCCGGTGTCATTAGCACCGACGAATCCCACATACACCCTCACTTCAAATGGGGGTAACGCGTAATGCGTTTTCCAAGCGAGAAAAAAATGGTTGCACTAGTCTGATTCAAAAAAAGCTTTATAAGTTAGTAAGCGTTTTTAAGGTAATTTAATTTAAAATCATTACCCTAAGTCTAGAACCCTAATTTTTATTATACACAGACCGGAATACTCATTTAATTTCAGATATTAATTCTGGGAACATTAGTATGTATAATTGATACATTTTCAGGTTACCAATAAAATCACATAAATTAGCAATTCATTTACAAATATTCAAGGGTATTCAACCCTTACTATAAAATACAAAACAACGAAATATAAACATAAATGTACAAATCAGAATTTACTAATAATATTTATAAATATTATACAACACCCACATATAATATCATGACGCTTAACATTTGAACTTGGGAAATTTTAATTTTAATCCATCAGATCAACAAATTGAAGACACTAAATAAAATATATATACGAATTAGGTAATAAAAGCAAACAGCACTTAAATGGACGACTAATAATACGACTGTTAGGTTTAATACTTACAAGAAAAATTCAACACAGATTTTATATCTTCTGAACAAGACTCGAAGAAAACGAACAAGATTAAAGTTCAAGAATTGCAGACAGCTACGGGATTTGCAGAATCCAGGTGGAATTTACAAGTGGGGAGATGTGCCAAGGATACGATTGAAAATCTAGGTAAGTCTACTTCTGCACCGATACTACGCCTCAACAAAGTTGCTACTTTTAGTGGTTTCCTAAACTAAAAATATAAACTAAATCTGCGATTTCAGTGAAAATATTATTTGAAAATTGTTATTATTGACTTAATTTTACAGTTTCATCCTGTTGTATATTTATTGGAAAGCATGTTACTCACGAACAAGCGAATTCTAGCTAATTGACGGTTACAAGATTCTTGACTAACAAGGCAGTAAAATTTTTGATTACGTCAATAGTTGCAATACTGAAGTATATTGGAGAAGTCCTTCATAAAAACTTAAACTATGTTCCGCTGACGCCAAGCGTTTCGTAATGACGAGATCTATTATGTCGATAAAAAGGAAACTTCGTCAAGAAAGTTTTCGCCCACATCATGTTTACTCGGCGTATACGTCTACGTATTCGAGTATTTCATCACAACTTTTTAATGTAAGCAACATTAAAAATCAGTTTAAATGGCGGACGCTCGCAGGCGAGGTATTTGCACAAATCGCGCTTCGCCCAACAAAAGTCCGGAAACTTTGATGGTCCGATCCGGATTTTTCATCTCCGTATAATTTGAAATTATAATTCGTTGCGAAGAAATCAAATCAAAATTCCATTTAAAGTTAGGATTTCAATATTTATTTTGTACACAGCTGTCGGATATGGTAATTGCGATCGACTTGACCGGTGTCGATGTTGGGTTACTTGTAGTGATTATCATGCGAGGATTGCGCTCGTTCTGAGGTACACCGGAGGGACACCATCTGTCGCTCGTCGGACCCACGACACTAACTATAGTGATGTTATCCATTCAACAACACTGTCGTTTATGTACGACCTTGTCATATTTTGTTATAACTTGCTTCAATTAATAGATCGTTATTGTCACATCATATTTGAAATTAAATTACACAGTCATGTTTTAAAAGTTTCAATTTCATACTTTAAATAATTGAAAGTTTTATTCGATGTAACATAGTCCAATAAAATACAAAACAATACAAATATACGTTTTGCTTGCGTATGGAGAATTGATTCCAATGTATAACTAACGTTACGTAACTGTCACTACAAAACGACTTGAGTTTCGAAGTCCAACGAAAGTCACGTATACAGTAGTCATAAGGGCTCGTTCTTCGTTAGTCCAAAACGATCGGTTACTGATGTACAATAAAGAGTCATTAAATAGGAACTTGGATAAGACATACAAACATAAATTAATAATAATAACACAATTCCCTTTCTCTTTAGTATTGTAAAGTCCACTTCAGATGACCGAAGCTGAAAACACGCTACATTATTTTTTACGATTTACCCTTAAACAAATAAAATAAATGTTTATTTACCGCTCTTGTAAAAATCACAACAATAATTCTAATGATTCATACGTTGTTGTATTTACACAAAAATTAAAAAGAAAATTAATTAATGACCATTTGTTAATTTAGTAATAATTTATTTAGCCTGACTTATGTTTTAAACGGAAACTGTTTTATTAAAAATTTTATGAATATTTTAATGTATTTAATGTTTGCTTTTCTACTAAAAATAAATTGTCTACTTATTTTGGCGTAATATCTCAAAAATTCTAAATATGAATATTAAAGTCAAGAGAGGTTCCATTCACCAGTTTCTGGGGTATAATTAAGAAAATTACGAGCAACTAAAACGAGAACGTTGCATAATGGCGGACTAAAAAAGTTACCCTTATATTCGTATTTTAAACGACTTAACTGCAAAATAGCCCAAAAACTCGAAACAAGAGTTGTATATTTTGTCATACATATTACTATCGACTTCAAAAATTCCAAGTAATTAACGGTAACGTTAAGATAACGACCAATTTTGACCAAGGCGGTTCACAAGTGCCCTCTTCTTC
This sequence comes from Vanessa atalanta, assembly GCF_905147765.1. Taxonomy (NCBI): domain Eukaryota; kingdom Metazoa; phylum Arthropoda; class Insecta; order Lepidoptera; family Nymphalidae; genus Vanessa; species Vanessa atalanta. Next base: position 451,321 of record NC_061873.1, read on the forward strand.
ACTCACTTGCATAATTTAATGAGGGAAACACCACGACTGGAAAGAGTTCAGGTACATAATCATTAGCTTCATGTTCATTCCGGTATCATAAGCAGTGCCACCTTCCAATATCCGGATTGAGTATTATTTGACTTAAGAATCGTATTATCAGCCAGATCCAGAGATTGAATTTGGAACTTCGTGATCTGTCTTATAAGCTAACTTCTAAACCAGTCGCAGTCGATTATTATTATTCAAATTTGGAATTGAGGCTTAAACGTCATCAAACAAAGCAATTACTATTTCATAACCGCAAATAATTTCTTAACGACTTACTTTTAGAGTTTAAACGACAATTATCCTGACGCTAGTTAACGTTCGCGAATGGATTTTTATTGATATTTTTGTCTAAATTAATATAATTAAAAAAAAACCTAAAGTCCGAGACTTGAACTGTGGCTTTTTCAATTTTAAGTTAATTACTTATGTTAGGTTTGCGGGGTCTTCTTACAAATGAATAAATTGTCCCGTAATAGACTATAAACAGTAATACAACTGGTTTCAGATGTAGTTGATAAGAATTAAATGAATCCGGCGAGCATGCACGACTTAGATAAAGTGACCGATAACGTGGAGTTAGTGCGTGCCATCGATTCAGCCCAGTTTATTCTAAATAACGTAGAAAAAGAAACATTTTCTATTTATCTTTTAATGGAGTTTGATTTGAACGTCTACTTCCAATTCCGAATCAAATAAGGCAATTTGAGGGAAGTACGTTTTTGTTTGAAATTTATTGCAAAGTTTTTTTCATCATCTTATATTTTTTGTGAGGTTTTCTTTTAATTTGTTTACTTGTGATCATACATTACACTTGTATAAAAAAGTAACAGTTATTAAATGATTCATCATCATTCACACTGGGCAAAGTTTGCCTCTTTCTTTAAGGAGAGGGTTGCCATAATAGAGCCGTTTTCCTAAATCCTGTCACTGTCCATAACTCTTAAAAATAGAATTACGAGTTATTAAATTTCGCATAAATATACAATGAACGTACATCCTTAAATTAGTTGGAACGCTAGTTTGAAGGCATTGGATGTGTGGTAAAAATTACACGACTTCATATCAGAGACACTTAGAGAGTTAAAGGGGTGAGTCCAGCTTATATTATGGGCTAAAGTATCTAAAAACAGAGAAACAAATAAGATTTGAAAAACAGTTGTAAAATAAAGTAGTAAAAAGAGTTTATACTAAGAATGTACAATTATTATAAGAGCACTTATTATTATTATGTTCGGAAGAAATGATTTGATAACGAAAGACAAATTATTTATTTATCAAAATTACACTAAGTACAACAAAACCGTATCTTAAGCAAATTGGGAAGAACAGCGGGATATTTTAATCATTCCTGTTTCAATTTAATCCATTTGGCATAAAGTTAGAGTTTCCCAAAGTATACCGAGAAACAAAGAATAGTTATATTTGTTAAAAGACTTTCCAGATTTAATCAAAGCGATACAATACCAAGCTCACATTGAAGGGTGAAGTTTTAAAACCACTCCAAGTCGAGCGTTGCTACTACCCATTACGGTTATGATACAATAGAGAATTCAAGCAATCAATTTTATTTTTTAAAACAAAAGATTGTATTCTAGAAGTTAATAAATGAAGCATTGATGCAGCGTAGTTTTTTTTTTAAATTAAGCCTACGTAAGCGTACAAATCTACCTTATGGTAACCTAAGCATGATTGCAAGCAATTTTGGCCATGGAGGTAAATCTCAAGGGAGACCAGCCAACTACCCAAACCTCTACCGCCAAATAACAGTACTCTATATTGTTGTGTTCCGGCTAGAAGGGTGAGTGAGTCAGTGTAATCACAGGCACAAGGAACATAACATCTTAGTTCCCGAGGTTGGTGGCGCATAGGTGATGTAAGGAATGGTTAATATTTCTTACAGCGCCTTTGTCTATGGGCGGTGGTGACCACTTACCATCAGGTGGTCCGCCAACCAATGCCATAAAAAAAAAACCAGATGCACTCTTTATTCCCTTACTCTCTAATCTAACCTCTACTTCAGGCGCAAGGCCAACTGCTTTTCGAGGAACTTGAGTACACATACTTCCAATTCCAAACTGCGTGCTACTACTGACAGATTTTCAACGGAGAAACCCATAATTTTTTTATCGGTTCGAACCTAGGACCTCGGGATTAGTGGCCTTATATCTAACCACTACACTAACGAGGCAGTCGAATCATTCCGTACATATTTACTTTGGTAAGTTTACTCTTTACTGATGAGCTGATGTTCCTTTTTCTAGTGATAGCACTTGCCCATTTAAATATTAATGTTTCGCGGTGGAAGAACGGATAAGCAAATGGACCCTATACCAAACCCTAATACCGGTTATGTCTCTATCAACAACAAAAACCATAAAAGTTAATCTTCGAAAATTATTTCGTAACATGTCCATATTATATATATGTATATGTAGTAGCTAAACCAACGTAAGCACCATCCGAATTTATTTTAGCACAATTTCCTGTTCGTACAATAGCCGGAATTCAGTTTTACTCGTAAAAAATACAGTTCATAGTTATTTTTACGTTTATTGACCTAGAGTTAACCGAGTGTCAAAACAAATACAGTTTTACAAAAAAACGTTTTCATATAAATCGAAAACATAAAAAAGTTAAACATTTCTTTGACGATGGGAAGTCGTGTTATTGTTATTACTTGTCAACAATGCATAATAACTCATTGAGATATTTTACTCTGAGATTTCCGATATAGTTCATTAATAAAGATTTATTTTTACTTCAAATTATCAACAAAATATATATGCTTATACTTAATTTTGCTTAGTCGGTGGTTAGTTGAACATTACTTTGTAACTTACTTTCGGATTTCAAATGATGATACTATTACAAAAATCTATGTTTAATACCCTCTAAATAACGCTTGTAAGTAAGGCCGTAGGTTATATTTCAAAAGGTAGACGAACTAGCCTCATTGGGGACCAAATACATTGGAATTGTAAGAATATTCCTTACATCCTCAATCGACATTAACCGTCCAAATTACGGTGCTGTATCTCTACTGGCTGGTATCTCTGCGGTGTATCTGAGAAGTGTGTGGTAACTAAATAGTAAGCCCTACTACCAAGAAAATATATTTAATTTATCATTATTACTATTCTAGTTCCATGATCGTTTTTACGATTGTATATTTAAATAGCAGTTCAATCTGCGTACAATATTTTTCGTAATTTTAATCAAGATGAAGTGAAACATTGAAAATTCGACGATAAATATAAAACAACTACGATTTATCGTTAAAATATTGATAATAATAATATAGAAGCAAAAGTTTCAGCGTCACTTGTTAAAACTTCCGAGACAGTAATAGGTTACCAGACTAGCTGATTACGGGCCATTATTTTAAAATTTATATTTTTATACAAAAAGTTTTCCAATTGTAATATTAAGCAGCTTGGTGTGTAAAAAAATCAAATATTATATATCTTAGTTAGTTTAAATTAAAAAAAAAAAAAAACAAGTAAACGTTTTAAGGCTGCTGCTCCAATGGGACTTGTATAACGAAACAGTATGTCATACAACACATGTCGGTTTCCTTAGGATGGTTTTCCTTTACTGCCCCACAAAATACTCGTACATTATAAATATAATTAAGACAACATTTAGATTTTAAGATTACTTGTTCAATAATGTATTTTTCGCTTTAATTAATGTATGTCTTGTTGGTGTTAATAAATAAATAAATAAATAAATAAATAAATAAATAAATAATTTCAAACGACTTAAAAAAATAAGAAGTTTATTCGCTTGTATTTTTTTAAGATTGCTATCTCAGAAATACGTAATTTATGTACCGATTTGGCAAATCCTTTTTCATTTATAATAATTTTTCCTAGAATACCTGTATTATTCAAAGTTGCTTATTGTTTGTTTATATTTTATAGTATAGCGTATTGAATCTGTGGGATATGTGAGATTCGCGTATTCCACATTCGTGTATACCTGTATGTTTACCTACATTTGAAAACAGCGTGGCGGTATACGCTTAGTTGCGATTGTACCTTGCATCTGTGTGCGTTCCGCGAAGGCATATTTTATATTTTGTATCCGCAGGAACAAGCATACAACTTAATTTTTTTTTTTTTATGGCATTAGTTGGCGGACGAGCATATGGGCCACCTGCTGGTAAGTGGTCAACACCACCCATAGACAAAGGCGCTGTAAGAAATATTAACCATTCCTTACATCACCTATGCGTCACCAACCTTGGGAACTAAGATGTTATGTCCCTTGTGCCTGTGATTACACTGGCTCACTCACCCTTCCAGCCGGAACACAACAATACAAAGTACTGTTATTTGGCGGTAGAATATCTGATCAAATACATATTAACATTTATATATAATAACAACCACAGAAGTGAAATGCAGATCTATTCTTAATAGAATTATAATCAATGTAATTATTTTCAATGATTAAGAACTATTTAAATATATTCAACTAGATTAGGGCAAAGCTACGAGGGATGAATTAAGATAAAGACATTACTCATCTTTCTTAAAACTAATTATTCATCAGAGTAGGGATTAAGATGCTAGGAATTCGCTAGAGTAATACAAGACGGGGTCGTAAATTATACATGGGGTTAGAATTTGTGAGGGCAGGTAACTAAAGTTAAATGACAAAAGTTATCAAATAAAATTATATCTGATAAGATAAGATACAAGTATAATAAACTGGCACACTTTTATTTTTCAATTAAAAAATAATACCACAATTAATAAGTAATAATAGTACCAGCATGTAAATTTCCCACTGCTGAGGCCTGAGGCCTCCTCTCCCTTTGAGGAGAAGGTTAAGGATTCACATGTGGCAAAATTTCGATGAATTTAGCCACATACAGGTTTCCTCGCGATATTTTCGTTCGCCACCGAGCTCGAGATGACAAACACAAATTTAGCACATGAAAATTTAGTGGTGCTTGCCAGGGTTTGACCCGCAATTAAGATGTACGCGTCTGCCATATCTCAAAATTATCTCTATTTATATATTATTATAGTAAATATATACGACATTTTTAACTTCACCTGTCCCCGGGTTAATAATTATATGTTTGTCAAATGGGTAAGTCATTTGCAATTTCATCCGCGTTTGCCAATGGTTAGAACTTAGATATAACTCATGACTAAAAATTGTAGATTCAATCCCGGGTAAACACCTTGTGCTTGACAGTGAAGTTGAAGTGAAGAACTTGGGAATTAGATTTTTAATATAGTTAAATTAAAATCACATTAGTTGAAAATTCGTTTGTCGTCCTGGATTAAAGATTTCAAGCCGAACTCTTTTATTGAAAACCAAAAATTTATAACATTGAGGGATAACGTTAAGCACGGAATTACTACAATTCCTTTTTCCTGGCGAGTTAAGCGCAATGTTTGCATTAGGAATAGGGCTTATAATAAAGCGGATTGAATTTGCGACGTTTAGGTAAAATTGACACATTTCTATAGAAATTCAACATTTTCATTTACGTAGCACTCGTTCAAAAAACCTCCATAATGTGACTATGAAAAAAACAGTAATTGAGTATAATGATATAAATTCTATGTCGGTGGTGAGGACTTACCCCCAATCCTATTTGCCAATCAATACATTTTATATATTTATATTTAGTCACACCAGGCACCATTTCAAAACTTCCAATTACTAATTAATTTAGTTTTAACTAATTATACGAAAACATATAGTACAAATTAAACCAAATTAGATACGAAAGATGATTATTTTTTCTTATCAAAGACTAAAAAAACTTACCTACAAATCTTGTTGAAGTTGAATTTTTCCACAGAATGATATTTAATATTTAAAAACGAAATATCTTATTTAAATATAAATATTTTGTATTATAATTTAAGACAAACCTTTATTAATTCTAGCTGATAAGATATACAGGTAAATATTCATTACATTAGTATTATTTACATAAAAGAAACAAATAAAAGACATCACGCTTACTTGAGAACGCTTAAGTAGCATTGCTTTAAATTCGGATACACAGCAATAATATTTTGCTGAATTTATGCTTAACATCGTGAGAAAACGTTCATATTATTAGAGATAAACATCTGCCACACGTATATTCACCAACAGAGAAACGATAAAACCGATAAGTAAACCTGATATAATATATAATCTGTGTACAAGAACAGAGTTTTTATTGATTTATAAATTGTTTAATGAACAAGGCTGACTGCGTTCAGACCTTTAGCAGGTATGGCGGAAATCTCGTTAAACATCAAGATAATTTTTTTTTTATTATTATTATTATTATGTGCAATTTGATTAGAATTAATCCATATGTTCAAGGGTGTCTGAGACCACTATGACATTTGTAATAGTTCACTAACGTTGAAGTAATTTCTAGTTTCATCTCTACCTACACGCAGATTTCTATATATTTTTTTGCCTAGTATTATTATAATAATAAATAATAATAATAATAAATATTGGACAACATCACATACATTACTCTGATCCCAATGTAAGTAGCTAAAGCACTTATGTTATGGAAATCAGAAGTAACGACGGTACCACAAATACCCAGACCCAAGACAACATAGAAAACTAATGAACTTTTTCGTTTTTCCCTCGGAGTGGCGTACCCAAAACCGGTGTACATTAAAAACATTAGTACGAATATTTCAGACATTTCTTTTCTTCTATTTCTAATATTTTATTGATAACACTAAAGCTCATCAATAGCTATGAAACAAAAAAGACAATATGTTGAGAAACAGTGGACATTGCTATGTAATCTCTGCCAATTTATATAATAAACACAAAAGGGAAATTTAGCTTTATATTATACTTTACTTCACTTAATTCCGCGTAGGTTTAAACCGATCGATACCGCAACACAGCAAAATGAAGACGATTTTTATGTATAAACTCGCAAATCAGATAATCTAAATTGGTTTTTAGACGTAAACTCAATTTTGACGTGTATTCCAGTTTATCGGGCCGCCAGATAAATTGAGCAAGATACCGCGGGAGTGTGACTGCGATCTCAAAATTCCCGTTCAAGATCACCTCCGTGCACGCAGATTCCGTTATGTGAACTATGAGCGCTTCCGCGATTACACGAAATGCAATTTGCGCGATCCAGCGCTGCGTGCTCTGTTGATACTAACTTATATACAAGTGGAATGTTCATGAATACGTTTAAATATTGGTTTTATAAAGATCTTAATATATCGTGATATATAATGGTAGTTATGGAATGGAAATGAGAACATTTTAACCGAAGTATTTGAATAAGAAAATCGATGAGACGATGAATTAGCTCAGCTTTCATAAAAAATACAAATATTAACCACTTGTTTCGCTGAAAATGACACTTACACCATCAATTATAGAATCTATGATATTATGTTCCTTGATATAATTACACTTGACAACGCACCTGTGACCCCCCTGGTGATGCAGATGTCCATGGGCGCTGGTAATAACTTTCCATCAAGTTGTTGTTTTTAATTGCCAAGCAATAAAGGATCAAAAGTATATACAACATTTGTGTCATACGAGCGTTTTCAGTCATTTTGTCAAATTATTGAGCAATTTTTTTCTAATTCAAACCAAGCGTGCATCGAATTCGGGCAAGTCCCTTAGATTTTTATTCAGTTCATATGTAGTACGCATTTCGCTCTGTGGTCACACATTGTAAAGAAAGCTGCCGGTTTTAAAATAAATTTTTAAGAAGTGGTTGGTGTAATTTAAAACTTCTTAATGGGCAAATTCTTGAAACGAAATAAAATTGTGTATTTATTCCTACTTAAATCATTTATTCCATAAAGGCAAAATCACTGTATGTGATTATGCCTTTATGAGTATTTCCCGTGTGAGTTTGGGTATTTAACTATTATTGTCATTCTCTCAATGAATATGACCGCAAGAAACGAGGCGGCATCAACCGTTTCAATGGAGATGGAGGGTTTCGGCAAGTAATAGATACATTTGTATATGTGATCAATCTCTATCCAAAATCTCATCCAATCCAGCAGTTTTGGTGTGATTAAGAACACACAATATTCTACATATTATATCATCCTAGCTGTCGACCGTGACTTCGCTCTTTAAATATTGGTCGTCAGGTTTTAGGTAAAAAATATTTTATGTCTTTCCTTGAGTTTTCTTCATACCGAATCAAATTCAGTTCATGTAACAGAAAACATAAAACAGACAGACAGAGTTACTTTGATATTTTTAATATTGATATAGTGTAGTAGGACATATAACACAAATTAAACGTAAATACTTCATATAAAAAAAAAGAACCAAATTATTAGAAAATAAAGATGAAAGGAGAACTCATTCCAATATCAACTTAACGAGACCGCTCTGTATACGTCTAGATATAAAAATCGCGTGTATTATATTATATAGATATAAAAAAAGTGTTTTATGGACGGAGAGATTTATCGCTTCGAAAGATATGTAAAGCCGTAGTTGAAGAATTGGATCCTCATTGGTGGAATGGAAATAATAATAAACGATTTATATCGATGCATTGGTGCTTGTGATCGTTTATCAAATCCATTGTATTGTTTATATATTATTTTTGAATCGACTGTGATATTTTTCATTATTTTATATTCACGTGATCTATGTGATGGTAATACAATTGCTCGCTAACATATCGCTTGTGATATTTCTATGTTAATGCGCTAAACAGAAAATCTCCCCAATAATCATAATTTCCCCCCTAATCACTAACAGCAGTTTACATCACAGTTATGTGTAACATAGATTCCACTCCCTATTCCTTCCCTCTCGAATCCAATTACAGATGAAAGAAAGAGAGATCAGCTACGTGACGTGTCTGTTACGTGGTTACTCAGGCACAGAATTTCTTGACAAAAATCCTGTCTTCCCTGCACTTCAATGAGTACATATTTGTCTGATTACACAGGACTGGTCTTTGTGTCTTAAATAAACATTTCGATGTTTTTGCCGTTTCTCTTCGATATTAACATTCGAAACCGGCTTTATATTTGATTAAATTCTTCAACATGACGCTTCAAAAGCCTATTTCAATAATGCGTATATTCACTTCTAAGATTTCAAGTCTAAATCGACTAGAAATCCTAAGCGTAAATATATATTGTCATTTATTCACGAGATCTTTGAAATCATACCGTGTGGATTACCATACGTAGTGAAAATCAGGTTCAAATTGAATACGATTTAGATGGAGGAGTATTACTGCAATGTGATCTGTGATCTGTTTCGTTTTAAGCTGGACTACAACTTTGATTAACAGAGTTGTGTTCATCGTTCTACGTATCAATCACTCTGTTAACACCTGAATCATTTACAATCTGAGTTATTTCTGTCGACAGGAGTCATTGATGTAGGCCTAATAGCTACATACTAATCCACTTAAGCCCGATTTCTATATTCAATAAATATTAAAAAGCCGAGTCGGCCTAGTTGTGAGAGCATTAAATGTAACAGATGATCGTTGGTTCAAACACAGGTAAAGACTAAGCATTAGCATTAGCATTAGCAGCCCGTAAATGTCCCACTGCTGGGATAAAGGCCTCCTCTCCCTTTGAGGAGAAGGTTTGGAGCATATTCCACCACGCTGCTCCAATGCGGGTTGGTGGAATACACATGTGGCAGAATTTCGTTGAAATTAGACACATGCAGGTTTCCTCACGATGTTTTCCTTCACCGCCGAGCACGAGATGAATTATAAACACAAATTAAGCACATGAAAATTCAGTGCTCAAACCCGGCTCTAGTTAAAGCCGGGTTTGAGCTTAACCGATGATTTCGGGTTCAAACCCAGGCAGGCACCACTGAAATTTCATGTGCTTAATATGTGTTTATAATTCATCTCGTGCTCGGCGGTGAAGGAAAACATCGTGAGGAAACCTGCATGTGTCTAATTTCAACGAAATTCAGCCACATGTGTATTCCGCCAACCCGCATTGGAGCAGCGTGGTGGAATATGCTCCAAACCTTCTCCTCAAAGGGAGAGGAGGCCTTTATCCCAGCAGTAAAGACTAAGAGTAACCACTGAATTATACATTAAATAAATGAAAAAACCACCATAATTTTTTCGAAGAAGCCTAAATGGCAAAGTGTTTAGAACGCGTGCATCTTAACCAATGATAGCGGGTTCAAACCCAGGCAAGCACCACTGAATTTTCATATCCGTAATTTGTTTTTATAATTCATCTCGTGCTCGGCGGTGAAGGTAAACATCTTGAGAAAACCTGTATGTGTCAACAACAAAATTCTGCCACATGCGTATGCAACCCGCATTGGAGCAGCGTGGTTGAATATGCTCCAAACCTTCTATTCAAACAAAGATGAGGTCTTAGCCCAGCAGCGGGAAATTTACAGGCTGTTAATGTGTAAAAAAAAATCGATTCATATTAGGATTCAATTTTATTTACTATAAATTTTAATAATACAAAGCAATCTTTGCAATTGAAACCTTCTTCACAAATTAAATAGGCTCACGAAGCAAAAATAAAACCCCCTATAGCATTTTCTTTATATTTTTATTCGAATGTCTAATAGATAGTGCAAAATTGTTTAACCAATTCTATTTTCTGTAGCGACTAGGTCAAAAAACTAAAAACACGACGAGCAGCTCAATATTTTTACGTTCACGGAACCACCATACTCCAACCAAATACATACATATTTAAGTTAGCAATTCCTGACCTCCAGCCGAGTTACATAAAAGGATCGATCCGATTTGCCAATGTGTTCCTCACAGTAAATTACTCGAACTCAGATTCAGGGCAAACCTTTTTTTGTTTGGTCAATAGGTGCGAGAAATTCAATGTTCTGCCACTCAAGTGTCCAAAACCCAGAATACTACACGATAAGTTTACTAAGTAATCCTAGGTCTTCGTTTCACTTTTATCAACGATAAGGCCTCCATTGAATTCGCTAATTCTCTGTGAATTTGTTATATAATCTCTTCAAAATTTCAAAGGTTTTAGTATCGTAAATCAAATAGGATTGTATCATTAATTTAAGCGTTTCCAAGTTTCTATTCACTAACTAAGGTAATCATATTCAAAATTCTGAAAATATTAAACACAAAATACTTTTTTTTTTACCATTTACTATAGCCCATATGTCGACACGTCCTATGTATAGCATTGTATGTGACAGATACACCCGATTGTTTTCTACCCGAATCTGTAATATGAATTCACATTTCTTTTAAGCGTATAAGTATTTACCTGCATTAGCAGTTCAAAACGCAAATTAAACAAGCATGTATTGCAGTTTCCAGTTATAGAATTTTTCGTAGCGGAGCCGCGGCTAGCTGCCACTTTCCAACTTCTTCTTCGGATATTAACCGCCTAAAATAACATTTTTAGCATACCAATATCAAGTGATCGATCCATTTTTACGCAAACACAGAGGCTAATACTTGTAACAATTTAAGTAGAAAAAATAAAAGTACTATGTACCGGACGTGTACCGTCTGGTCCATATTAAATGTTCCTTAAATGAGAGGGTTAGGGGCTTATTCCAGATAAAACAGGTTTGGTTTATGGATGGATATACTGAGGCAGGATTTAATCTAACCCATACAGAGATCCTAAGAATGTTTTCTTTCAATGTCACATCACAACGCAAAATCATAACTTTGAAATTCAAGATAAAAATCCGCTTTTTATATCTACTACACCATCGCTACTATAAAATTATCAAAATATAAGTATATCAAATCAAATCAAAATATACTTCATTCAAGTAGGCTTTTACAAGGACTTGAATTGTGATTTAACAAGCTATATTAAGCTACCACCGATTCGGAATGTATATTCTACCGAGAAGAACCGGCAATAAGCTCAGTTCTCTTTTTCAACATTTAAAAAAACAGTCATGTTAGTTAAATACGATTATATGTATATGTATGTAATATATCCTGCCTGGAAGTCAACAAGTATATCTATAACTATAAGTAAATATTTATAAGTTTTATTTGCTGTCATTTAAATCTTTATAATGTTAAAATGTTAATTTCTAACACAATATCATAAGCGAAACTGTTATTATGTAACTCCTAACTGTTCACAAGGTTTATTTCATCCTCCATACGAAAATGTTACCAAAACAAATCATTGCTATTTATCACTCAGTATTAAAGAAGTAAATAACGTCGAAAAGAAATATATACATCTCTAATTAAACTGTTAAATTAAATAAATAATAGTAAGTACGAAACAAGCCTTCCAAAAACGCTACGAAGGACCGTATAAATAATTTTTCCCGCTGTTTAAGATTTGACCTTTCCAGCTATTTTTGTACTCATTTCTACACAATATTTTATTTTTTTACAAAGCAAAATGTCAGCAATATATTAATAACTAGCTGATCCTGCGACTTTACCCGCGCGAAATTCCAACCCGCGTTTTACCACCTTAGATGTATAGTGTGTTCCCTATAGGGTGTATACCTTAGATGTGTACACCCTATAGGGAACCTACCTGTCAAATTAAAAGTTTGTAGGTGATATAGTTTCTGAGATTTCTTGATTAATCAGGGAGTGGTATTTCGCTTTTATATATATAGATAAAACCGGATCAACATGTTCTAACGAATAAAATTTAAAGTATTGTAATGTATCTTTTTCGACAATCAATAATATTTGAATTATTATTTATCCCGAGTGGAAATCAACGAAAACATGCTCAAACATATCCCAAAAAATATCGAGAGATGTTCAATAAATTACACAAATATCTGCGTGTGGAGTCTTCAATTATTACATTGTTTTTGCAGATTGCAAGTAGATACGTAAAATGGGCAGTAGATGTTAAGTCACACATTGTTACTTTGAGAAGAAATTAAAGCACCTATTACTTAGTCAAAGCTCGAGCAAAACAACAGTTCTATCGCTTTGTATATACAATATAGTTTTGAAGTAAAATGACTAGAGAGTATCAGTATCCACTCAAATGGGTCTGCATTACATCCTGCAAGCGTCCTTCCTCGGTGTATGTTGTCTTACTAATTAGTACGATACATAGAATTCAATGCAAGATACACGTAAAGCTTATTATAGCATCACGAATATAAAGTAAGAATAAAGGCAAAAATAATACTGTAATATCTGGAAAATTGTAGTCGTTTTACATGAACATATATAATTATATCAACATTACGACTGATAGAGAAAATGAATGTTCTTAAGAGATATACTACGATAGTTGAATGTGCGGCCTAGAAGGAAAACATATGAAGAACGAAGGAATAAACGATGCAAGGTGTGACAGAGACAAAACAGTTTGAAGTCAATTTTGATTTTCTTTCTATCTCTTTCTTAAATAAAGGTTCAACTTCAACGTCAATAAAACTTAGAGTATGTTACAATCGAATACTTCTATTGGTTTTTTCTTTGAAATTGCATAAATATATTCAAAACAAAATAAACGCGAATAGAATAAAATGCCAGCAGCATTTCGCTACCGGTATTTTTTCCGATGTTGCGAAATTAATAAATAACCTGAATTAAATAAACATGCATATAAATATGTGCAAGAAAATCTTTTAATTGAATCATACTAAGCTTTAGTATGATTCAATTTATAATAACAGTAATTTTTCAATTAATTAAATTTATTCTACTTCCAAGCAATTCCCTTATCAGTTTTACTTTACAAACGGGCTATAATTAATGAAAGTCTAATTATATCATGTGTGGAATTGGACGTAATATAAAAATTAAAAGTTATATAGCGTTTATTACTGTAATCGGCGTTAATTAATGGCTTTCGAGGAAATAACAATTCCTTTTCGCTGTGTAATTAAAATTAAACAATAATATTTTAAAGCGTAAAGGTATTACTGAGATTAAAGATTTATAGCGGATAAGCTTTTATTAGATATAAACATAGATTTATATAGTTATTACTCCAGCACTGACCTCGCAGGATGCAATAATTTTTATTACTGAAGGAAAAAAATTGCTTACCTAGTTGATATTAAATAGCTATAAGAATTGGTTTGAGTAGTTATTTTTGTCCACGGCTTATAGATTCTAATTTGGGTCAATTCAAACTGCCAAGGTCGTAATTTTATTTTTACAGCAAGTTACCGAGCACTCGTGTCGGAGTGAACGATTTTTATTTTTGGTTGCACGTAATTTAATATCAGTGGATATTCCTAAGAAATTAATTCGTATGATAAAAAGTGTAAATTACGGTTTATAATCTATATTTAATAACTAACATAAGAATAAGACTTAATAATAAATTGCAGAATTTTTTCGCAATAATTTTTTTTTCAGTAATCTGTAGTAAATAAAAATAGTTATTATGAGTGTTCCTTAGAAGAGGATTGATGCTTTTAATACCTTTTAGAATATCTACAATTTTCAAGCACATTGTTCTAGCTCCTAAGCCAGCATGACCCAGAAAGCTTACGATAACAGTTTTTAGAATAAGCAGTCGTCGTCGCCGTCGTAGATTTTTTTTACAAAATATAAACAAATTATTTATATAAATCTTTTCTATTTGTGATAATCGAATCAAAAATCTTTGAGTGGTTACTTAACCATTCAACGAATTTATCAACAAATTAGTCTATATGTGAACAAACTTCCACTTAGAACTTAGTTGATATATGGAAGAAAACAAAAAATAGATATATATTTAATTATGTATATTATCTAGTCGATCCGGTCTATGTTCATGGACACAGTAGTATCCCAGAAACACGAGGATTCCTCGATATACGTTGGAAATTAAACAAGAATAACTAATAATAATAACAACATTGTACTTTTCCATTAAAATGTTTTACCTTCTGAGTTATTGACTTTTGAACATCCCTCCCCCATTTCTACTTCCGTGTTTACATTACGCAATAAGCCTTTATGCAAAATGGTTTAACTCGTGAGTTAATATGTTAATGAGTAAGTCAGTCAGATACTGTTTTCGTAAAACAGGTCCCAGGTAAGCTTATAATAACTTTATTTAATCTACTAAATTAAAAAAGACGTGATTGATTCGGGATGAAAATGTACGAAATAATTTATTATTATGTTATTAAAGACACTTTGACAAAACTTCAACACAAATGGGAAAGGCATAAAGATAAGACAGTAAGAATATTTCAACGCTTGAACTTCCAAAGTGTTTTATAAATTATAAATCATCTCGATGCAGTTTAAAGAATAAACAAACTGTCGCAATAACAGATGCACGGGATTTCACGGAACGTTCGCACATTACTCGTGTTAAAACATTCAGTGGAAACTTTGACGTTAAGGTTCGATTCCGTCGAGAAAGTAGTGACATTGCTATTTGTTTCTCCGCCCCCGTCTCTTGACCAAGAGATTACCTTTAATTAGAAAACTTAGCTTGGAGTGATCGATTCAAAAGCGTACTTCTTAAGAATCCAATGAATTTGGCTCAATGTGTGAATTGTTTGATTTTGAATGTTACACATATACTCATTGCATTTAAACTCAAAGGAAACTACACTTCATAAAATACATTAAGATAATATAAACAAAAGTATTTAATACCCGATGTGACCATCACGACTACACGACTAAAACAACCGGTTGATATTAAATACGATGAAGAATATATTCAATTATTTAATACATAATTTGAGATGGAACCATAACTAAACATGTGAATTTTATCGGGATATTGCTAGTTCAAACCCAGGCAAGCATCGCTGAGTTTACATAAGACTAATAAAATTAAACAACAATTATTGTCGTTTATGTATTCTCTCTTATCAGTGTGACTTTTGTAAATATAACAGCTAGTAATTACACAATTCTATAAGGGTTAAAAAGCCATCTCTATTAATCATTTACAGTCAATAAAGTCGCGCACCCTAATTTTCCCAATCAGGAATAAAGTCAAATTAAACAGATCCTCGCTGGTTATATCGAGCGGGTCTAATTCGTCTGGGTCACCCACACATGGTGAACCTTTGACTAATCTGAGCATGTTTGTTACCCGTATATAGGTGATATCAGTTCAAACTCATACTGTTGAAACTCAATGAGTTAACAATACACTAAAAAATAGTGTGGATGCAGCTGTCTCCAATTTATACCGGTCGTGTCTCCGTGCAGATAAAATGCATCGTATTAGAACTTTATTATTATTATTTTTTAATAAGAATAACCAAATAGGCCCCTCTGACATCGTAGCAGGCCTCAATGGAGATGGCGGATGATCTAGAGTTGTTCCAAAAGAATTGGTTGTGGAATCTAGAACTTTTCAACCAATAGAGTGCCAAAATAGGTACTTAAATCTTACTCATGGATAGGTCATAAAGTTAAACGAAATTTTTAATCTTATCTTTGAGTCATCAGATACATACCTCTTAGATCTCGTTATAAAAGGAACTAGTCAAAATTATTCCTACAGGTATTGAATAAAACTTACTTCATGTAGAAGGACGAATATGTAAACATATACATTACAATGACCTCGATGTGGCGTAGCAATCCGTATTCAAAAATATATACTTAGGATTAAAATAATGAACAGAAGAGCGGTCAGTAGCTCCTATTATGGCTTCCATAATTAACGAAATAAACGCCCATCTAATAGCCTCAGGGGCTTCGGCTTAATTGGAAGCTTGTTGCATTGCTCTAATTAAGTTAATTTATATTAGCGAATGTCACTCATTACAATAGTGTCTATTATCTCAAGAACTGTAATTGGTTTATAATGTTATATTATTTAGTTCGTGTAATCAGCGATCGATTTAGTTTCTATTGAAGTTTTCGTTTGATTATTTTAGTTGTTGGGTTTCGTCCAGTAAATCCTCTTACTGGTTTCGTTAATTAAATATAAACGAATGGAGATTATTATTATTATTTTATCCAATGAGATTGCGGGCAAGCATGAGTTTCATGAACTCATTAGTGTATATACGGACTCGGCGTTGAAGAAAAACAGCGGGTAATCATGATTTGTATATTTTAAATTTTTACCACTAATATGTTAACTGACGTCGAATAGCGTTTATATGCTGTAAATTATATTTAAGGAAGAGGACTTTGCCAAGTAGGACTTATAAAAGCCAATAATTCGCTATTTTACATAATTCAATAGCTAAACAATTATTGATAAGGTTAAACTGTGGTTAATTATATAATACAATATACCAGATAAAGTTTAGCCAGACTATTTCTATCCATAAAGACCAGGCTGTATTTATATTTATCGCAAACTGTAAACTTAATTATAAAATCAATGATTTTAATGTTTCTGTCAGTGATCGCGGAACAGGTACCTAGACACGAAGGATTTCAAGTTTCTTTAATTTCAGATACATACCATTAATTTAACATTTAATAAAAAAAATCTAACAATTTTGGTGCCCTAGAATGTGGCAAAATTACGCACAAAAGTTCAATAAAACTATAATCGGTCATAAATATATTATTATTATATAATGTACTGAACACTATATATTCTATATAAGCGGAACTATCAAAGGCTTCATGTCGTTTTTTATGGAGATACAGATTCTTTGGGAGAACCCCTTGAGAACCTTTTTATTGTCCAACATAAAAAGTCCTCTATATTAAGGGGTAGTAGCATCATGGTGATTTTCAGGATTGTTTTTATTTTGTTTGTAAATAAATCTAAACAACATACCAAATAGTAAAATATCGATTAAATGAAAACATACCTTCGATGTGTATATTTATACATTCATATTATATTCAGAAACCCTTTAGATTAATCCTTTTATATCATGGAGAATAGAAAAAGTAACAGAACATCAATAATGATAAACCAAAAAGTCAGCTATTTACTTCAGCAGTTTAACCCGAGACCGTTTCTCCTGTCCTCATTTCTTCACATGATGGGCATATCTCGTTACGTTTATAATGCCCCGAGATAAATAGCATGGGAAGGTCACAACTCATATGAAGACAACGGCCGAGGCATCTTTGCAAACGGCTCAATTTTATTTCAAGATGCGTATGTATGGGATCGACCCACACATTGAAATGATGAAGTGAAATGTATTATTTATTTCAAGATAAAGCGCGTATTTGTATTTCATTAATTATAAATATCTTCAACAATAATTTTCTAAATTATTATTGTAGGTAGACGAACGGTTTCTTCTTAAGGAAATATTTTCGAGTTGCTTCAATGTTGGTTGTTGGATTGCTGTGGCAGAACATTACCCAACACGTGCTGCTTAGAGTCGCTTTGTTAACATACATTAAGGTGCCAACCCAGATTATAACCATCTTGACTTTTAATGTAGAATCTAAACATAAACATAATACAATAAATCAAATCAAAATAAAATATAGGCTATTCAAGTAGGATCTTACGGGCATTTTTGAATCGTATTTTTATACACACATACAATTGAATGCTACCACCAGTTTCGAAAGTAGATTCTACAGAGAAAAACCGGTAAGAAACTCAGTAGTTACTCGATATGATTAACTGATTAATTTTTTGTACATAATACCCCATAACGTATAAAACTAACTGCAGATTTCGGGTCAGTGATGAAGCCGTTTACAGGCTGCAAGGATGAGGTCATATCCCGAGATGATTTTTAATATATGGGATCTCCTCTCTCCAAATCGATATCGCCCTGTTTTTCGGCGGTGAATAAATTTGTTTGGATGTTTGGCAAAAAGTAGGGAAAGCGCGCGATTTACATTCCAAATGTTGGGATGATGGTGACGGGCGCTCCACTTGATAGATATGGTGATTACGTTCGGTCGTTGAGTGGATTATCATACAGTTTTTATCATATATCATAATATGGGACATTTTCATAGCCGAAGAGAAGTGTCGTTTATTTTTTGTGTTTATGATAGGAATGCCGACAGCAGAATGAGGCATTTCATAGGCTGTTACCTTTTGCTCGAATACCCAACCATTGTAGAAGACATTGGGTACGTCATTGATTGTCAACACGTTGCCATTATGCCAAAGTTGTTTTGTCTCTTGTGTCATTGTTATACTTGCTCATTCACCCCTAGGCCTGAAGCATTGCAGCTGCATGCTTTGTAACTAATTATGTAATTAGTTATTGTTCGGCGCTAGTGGAGTATTATAGTCATCGCAGGCGAACAATGTGATTGGTGTCAGTTATTCAACCTTGCATTGATATAGTATATTATTTATAGATTTCTTATCTTTTAAAAAAGGAAATAAAAATAACAACAGGTGTTAAATCTCCGCTTGAGGAAAAGATGTACATATTTTACCAGTCTTTTCAAATGTTATTTCTTTTACTGATTTTAAATAACAGCCATATTTATCTTAATGTATACAATATGTACATAATATGTAATATGAGTATAATTCAAATTAAAGTGTAGTAGTATTTAATTTGACAATCAATAAGTAGTATAATGCTTCTGTGTTAAATAGAGGAATTTGATTTGATTTGGTTTGGTCCGAATTATTATAAATTCGGCTGTTGTTTAATATATTTAAAATTAATGTTTTATTTATTACATAGGGTATATAATAGATACAAAATTATTTTAAAATAAATCCCTACTAATTATGAATTATATAGCGATTTATACATACGCAAGTTATTGTTTTTTTCTTGTGTATTAACATTATTGTTGTTAGAATGAGACGTTTCATGGTCTAACTATTCACGGCAATACAATGACTATATATATTTTTAAATAATGTCTGCTGTTGAATAAATTATATCAAAAGACAAAACTACGCACAACTTTTATAAGAGTAAATAAAATTATGACAATTATTTACATAGTGACGCAATCCAAAACAATCTTCATTCAAAATTAGAACCATTAACATTAAAAAAGCTGCAACAATAAACTTAATTAAATCACCTTTTTTTAAAATTCGCGTCGAGATAAGACAAAAATGTAAGTTCAAGACGTGACGCCAAATTATTCCTACTCGCTAAAAGAAATTAAACGGCTCAAATATTAAGGCTTTAAGCATACTATATATAGCTTGATATAGTATTAATATGTATATTAATTATTATAATCAAATGTATATATTGTTCCTCTTAAAATTGGATATATATAACCGTTCGACTCATTAATTACATTGAGCAGTAAATACATTTAAAGCTCATTTAAAAAAGTATTAATAAGGCTTATTATACTGTACAAGATTATATATATGATAAAAGAACATTGGAAATCATATTCGTTGGTGTTCATACAATATGTAGAAATGTAATCTGTATTACATTTGTACATTTCTTATCATTACCTTTTATCTTGTATAATGACGATTCAAAAGTCCTTGTAAGAGCCTACTTTGATGAATTTATTAATTTTGTTTAATTTTATAATAACATCCCCAAATTTGAGTAAAATGAAACCAGCAACATTTATAGCAATTAAAAACCAATTATTTTATATTGGTAACCATCGTCTGCAGCCCCGAAGGTTGCTATAAAACAGTTAGACAATTAGCTCGACGACCGAAATCTTTACGGGTGGAACTGCGGCCGACGAATCGGAACTCTTAAAGCGATAAAACTTTTTATTCCTACCTGCATAAATTGAGACACATTCGGCGTAATCCGCCAAGTGAAATTAAATAAGTTGAGAACAAAAAACTTTTATTTAAGCCGCTCGGTCGGCGTTATCGCGCTGTTAATTGTGAATGTAAAACGGTACTTCGACGTCGCATTCCTGTTGAAATACGAATTTAAATTAGCCTAAATTAGTCAATTGTATTGAAGTTTTCTTTTTTTTAAACAACTATTATATTTTTCACTTATATATGTTTTAAATATTTTTTATAATTACAGGAACTTACTGTCCCTTCCAATCATATATAGATACGAGACAAAATTATTTTATAATATATCAGAATAATTACATTATACACTATCAAAAAATCAAAAAAATACATACATATACATGTGACTTTTTTCGGCATTTACTCTATTTTATGCATGCGTAGTTCGTTATAATATCTGCGCTAGAAAATCGTACAAGGAATAAAATATATTTTTCTTTTCTTAAAAAATATAGCATCTACCCCATTCTTTAAACTTACTAAAGTACTTATTATAGTAAATAAATTATAAGCAAAACCTGTGTTGTTCTGTGCATATTACATAACAATTGTCACGGCGATCGGTTGAACAATATAAAAGGTAAATTGATAGAATAATAACCCTCTCCACGATATAATATATTTAATCTATAAAATAAATGATAAAATAATATATATTATTGTAATCAACGACTAGTGAAGCACACATGCACTGTATAATATTTTATCAGAATTCTTCCAAACTTGCTTAAAAACACAAAATACGAAACATTTTACAGATAATTTGATGTACAATATCACAAATTAAGCACAGGTTTGAACTTGTAACCTGCGATACACGCGTTCTAACCACTGAACCATCTCAACCCATGATTCTGTTGTAATAAATAATAATTAATTTCCGTTGAAAACAAATTATTATAATCCTCTTGTTGTCCATAGAGCTATGAACATTTATAATGACGTCCATTCATGCTAGAAACTTAACAAGTACCGGTTTTACATACAAATTTTCATTTAATTATGAAATTACTGAGTAGGTCTCGGAAATTTCAAAGACTATGAAAATATACATTTGTCAACTCAAACTTTCTGTACGAAGTTTATACATTGCAGGTAAAGTTTGAGTAATCCACGCACCGAACGGTACAATGTGCGCAATGGTGATCGATAAAAGAGAAAATGTAATTATTCATATTGAGGTGGGTAATGTTTCTGAGGGCTCTGTGACCTAGTTCCTAGGTTGTGACGTTCATCTGACCCGAGATAGAGACGCATTATAAATCTTTTTTGCTGTTTAAACCTACGCGTACGGTACGGTTGTGGATCATTAATAATAGAGTGAAGTTTTTATTTATACCGGTAGAGTTTATAACTAGTAACTAACAAATTTATATTTAAAAATACCACGTTATATATAGTGCAATAATATATTAATTCATTCAGTAAAATAAAAAAGGGACGGCTTACTTTTCATTCAGACTATTCTCATAATTTCAAAACTTTTTTTTAGCTAAAATCAATATTGACCTTCCTACTGTGTTTGTATTGTGTGTGTACTGATTGTGCCTTATATCAAAAATAGTTTTATTTTTGACCTTCGTGTAAAAAAAAAAACAAAAGTGATTAATGTTCAAGTCAATTCCAGACTTACTCATTCTCAACAGACTGCCTAGACAATTTTATAAGTGTACAAGTGTTCATGCACACAAAAGTGCATTCCCTTCCGAAATCTTATACCCAGTCGGGCGGCATTCTGATCGTATGTCAGTTTCCATACTTTCCCAATGGCAGTATGCACACTGCCCTCCTTTAAATTATATAAAGAAATAAAACTAGGTCAATGATCGTAATTGAATAACATTTTGATGAAAGTAATAAAAGTAGAACAGTAATTGTTATTAGTTCATCGATTTTAACACAAAGCAGTTTATTGAGTTAAACATTTAAAATCAAATTCTTTGTATTGGATCGAAGAGATTGTAAACAATCTTATTAATATATAACTCGATATGGCGCATAGATACCGTATATAGTCGCCCAGGATTGAGCTCCTTATAACTTATTCAAGGAGTCCCAGCTTAAAGCCAGGTCAAATATGATTGGTTAAAACGATTTTACTTATTTATGTTCAACATTCACCAAAAAAATGGGCAAATAGCGGCAAGTGTGATAAAATATGACGAAGGTTCCGTATCGTATTAAAAAATCATATTATCAAAATCTATTAATAATCAAACCTTTCAATCGAGAACCTACTTTGGTATAAATTAAAATCTTGTTCTTTAACTTATTCTAAAGTCACATAGAATTTTTTATACAATTATCTAGGTATCTGATGAAATACTGTTCTATATAAGTAAAAAAAGAGTTATTTTTAAAGTAATTGGCAAACGGATGACATTTTTTCGGTCCATTTATTCATCACGTAATTAATCCTTATAAAAATAAATACAATATAGATTTCAACTGTTCCGTTAATTAAAATTCCTATTTTCATTTCACAATATTGATAAGTCTTGACTTACGAACACTGTATGTAGTCGGATCGGGTAGTATTATTTAACCTTTAACCACTGACGTGACTATTTCTTCATATAAGTACCGTCGGGCTTGTCAGGCCCCTCGAGCCTGCCACAATTATTTGTAGCCTATCCAATTAATTACATCAAAATATATGTTTTTAGTATTGACATATTCCATAGCTATCTATATTTTTGTCGTAATTTTCCGACAAATTTGACATAAATTTCAATAAAATAGACCATGCTGAAAACATTAATTACCATTGTAAAAAATAGTTTATAAAACATTGTGAAAATATCCGAGTCTACAAATAGCAAAAAAATCACTCGCATTCCGGGTGTACGTGCTTGGCACGCAGGCAAACATTCTTCTTGCAGAAATTGCAGATGAAATTCGAATTTCCTTGAAACTTCAAGAGACACGTTTGACTTTTCCTTCTTCGTTTTACTTTAACATTTGACCAAAACTTAATTACTGGAGTACCACAAAAAAATCACACTACCTCCGACGTGGGGTATATAAGGCTCGTGAAATAATTCGAAAAGCCTTTCACAGCCGTGGTTTTCACATCTGTGACTAAAGGATAATGAACTACTACTACGACGAGGTAAAGAGTAAGCGCAGCATATCATAGCTTTATTCCTATATCTATCTCTCTCATATTAATCCAATAAAAACAAATCCGACACACGGAAAGTTTTAATTAGATCCTGGGTTCACACCTCGTTTCAACCAGATTCTGGACTGAAGTTAGCCACTAAACCAAGAGGCAGTCAAATATTACTTAAAGTATTAAAAAACCCGAAAGAAACTATCGTTTTCCACATAGATGAATAATATTAATAGTTTTTTTTTTTTAAATTATAAATGGAACCCAGGTAAAAGAATTTCAAGCTTCCAAAAATTCCAACGCAGCGATAAATTCATAACCAAAAAACATCAAAATGAATTCTCATCGACCAATATTTTGCCTTTCACAAATTGATACGATACAGCGACGCGAAGCCGCACGAGGGCGCACCTGTAATTGCTAGCTGACAATTTGAATTCATCCCATGACGTTATTAAAAAACCGCCGACTTGTAATTTATGCGAAAAGGCCAACGAGCACCACTTGGAATCTAAAACCCGCATTAAATCTACCGACATTAGCGATTTGTGAGATGTCTGTCATTCTGACCTATTAGAACACCGTTTTTGAAATTTTAATTAGAAGGAACCTGAAGTCTTATGAGTAAAATATTTTGATAATTAAGAGGAAGTATATAAATCTCTAATTGCTAATCATCGGTTCCTATGTATCTTATAAGCTTATTCAGCCACGCTTCTCTTTTGCCAATTGATGGATGTACATGTGATAGCACTTCAACCAAGGAAGGTTACAAGGTTTTTGTTCACTGCTGATCTTTAGATGGAATCTAATCACTAATATAGAAAGTTAAATTTACTAGTTCTCTTCGAGATGGATGAGCCGAGATGGCCCAGTGGTTAGAACACGTGCATCTTAACCGATGATTCCGGTTTGAACCCAGGCAGATACCACTGAATTTTCATGTGCTTGATTTGTGTTTCTCGTGCTCGGCGGTGAAGGGAAACATCGTTAGAAAACCTGCATGTGTCTAATTTCAACGAAATTCTGCCACATGTGTATTCCACCAACCCACATTGGAGCAGCATGGTGGAATATACTCCGAACCTTCTCCTCAAGGGAGAGGAGGCCTTAGCCCAGCAGTAGGAAATTTACAGGCTGCTAATGTAAGCTCACTAGTACTCGACCAAATTTTAATTCGTGGTGGTCACTGTTTAATATCAAAAAGTGTCATCAACTGGAAAATGAATAGAACAAAGTCTTAAAAGGTGAAATATCTTCAAAAATCCTTTTGTTTTTAACCAAAATATATTTGTTGGAAGCCGTGAGGCGTAAAACTTACAGGTGTACACTTAATATAATCCCACCTACGAGTCTGGAACATGTGAAATTATGTTAGGAGATTACGACAAATTATTGTAACATTTATCCTCAAAGACTCTCTTTACCCATTATACTTTGACCTAAATTATAATATTCTAGACATTATTACTTTGTTTACTTGTAATGAAGAAAATATTCCAACTCCAATATTTAATAATATTATTGCAATAATACGAATTTGATCTCTTGAAAAATTTTGGTCACGCATGGAAATCTTAAGCACTAACCAACCGTAGAGGTGATAGAACAAATGTACACTAAAGCAGACACAGTTTCAATTCCTTTACGCTTATTATCAGTTGGCATAGTCACCAGAGAGAGGTCAGGTGCAAGACCAACGGTTTTTCGAGCTTTTTCAATATCCGAACTTCTTGGACTTTTCATTAGATAGAATCCACAATCGAATTCAAGAACTTAGGATTTTTACTTATTTTTTATTTTTATTTTTTATAAGCTAGATACAAATCCAATGAGGAAATTCATCAAAGATTCAATAAAAAGGAATAAAATTAAGTCACATATTTTATCACCACCCACTGTTAAATAAGCATCAAATCTTCTGCAGAGAAATAAAGTTTCAAACAACATGTCTTTTTCTCACCAAAGAATATAGTTTTTTAATTTGAAAAAGTATACACGTACATACACTTAGTAATGTAATGTAAATAAAACTGTAATCAATAAATAGGATGGCACTGGCCCTAATATACGGGTATTCCTACCACTATTTCAATAACGATTTTATTATTATTATCTAAACAGCAATATTTTTACTTGCATAGTTTCTGAGTATACAAAAAAAAATAATT
This sequence comes from Vanessa atalanta, assembly GCF_905147765.1. Classification (NCBI taxonomy): domain Eukaryota; kingdom Metazoa; phylum Arthropoda; class Insecta; order Lepidoptera; family Nymphalidae; genus Vanessa; species Vanessa atalanta. The sequence goes on from NC_061873.1 coordinate 477,210, forward strand.
TATCATCAATCATAATTCGTATTATGTATTTATTACAAAAACTACCATAAAAGTTGTGTAACATTATGATTAACGGTACTCCTCTTATATCAGATGACCTGAGGTTAGTGTGACGCACATCTGTCGTCCGAAATAACCCTCACACGGGTTAGTGTAATGGGTCTCCAAGTGTTGCCATTAAAAAAAAACCGATGGAATAAAAGGGACGGGACGTATCCTTACCTCTCTATATAGACCCTTCAAGAACGATTTTAAAAGCAAAGGATTATGGCACGTGAGTGAACACCCCGATTTCGGGAAAAATATATCGGAAGTGTCGCTCGATAATGAACACTTGGCAAAAATATATTTGCTCTCATTTAAATACTTTTTTTTATAACAAAACAAAATGTTCCGTGATATATTTTTGAAAGGATTTTAATCGTTAGATCTTTGAAATGTTTCGATAGAAAAAAAAAATTACGTAGATGATATTTAATTTATTAATAGTCTTATAATAAAGTAATCCCCTTTACTGATCGAATGAAAAATAAGGAGGACAAGCAAATAAAACATAAAATATTTTCGTCGACAATGTTTATAATAAATTAAGAAAATCAATAAAAATTTAATATTTTATAAAAAGTAAGATGCACGTTGTACACATCTCTGTTTTAGCAGGACTATAGTTTCTACCCTCTTCACCTTAATATATTAGAAAAAGAAAGCAATACCATATAAAAACTGAACGATTACAGACGTACGAATTAAAGCCAAAATTTTATTACAAGACCTTAATTAAACACCGCTAATAACAATATAACTTTTACTCAAGTTTTATACTTTTTATGTTATTTGATAAGCGTGAGAAAGGAACTTCTGTTTTTATTATCATTTCTTAGTGATATTTGTTGATGTTGATTATTTGGCTGAAGAAAATATATTTTTGCTACATAAATTGATTTTAGTTGTGTCTTGGTATAAAAACGTGACTTTGATAAATGTCTTTACATTGAAATTTCAAGGATAAGGGTTCAACAGTTTATTTTTAAATTTCTCAGCGGTCCTTTTACTTAAAGGTCTTTTTATATGAACAGTTTATTTATTTTTAGATATATAGTCTTGGTAGTATCAGATACTCTATTTTCAAACAACAACAGTAAGTATTGTTGCGTTCCAGTTTGAAGTCTAAGTTAGCCAGTGTAACTACAGGCACAAAGGACGTAACATCTTAGCTCCCAAGGTTGGTGGTGCGTTCGCTATGTAATAATTAATATTTGTTAGAACGCCTATGTCCTTGGATGGTGGTAACGACTTACAATCGGGTGGCGCAAAAAATAATGCACACATGTATATAAACCTCGTTTTGTTAAATAAAAAAAAAATAAAAAATATATATTGATAAAAATATATCGAATACTCAGTAGCAGTTCGTAGTCTAAGATTTGGAGACGTGTCCCATGCTTCAGAAAGCGTTTAAAGCAACGACGTTACAGTCTTACTGACTGGATCCGTTGGTCCAGTAGCAGAACTCCTGAAACGAACTACTATTAGACTAAGAGAATAAATAGTACACCTGTGTTTTTCCATACACTGATCCACTGTGCAGGCTAGTATTCCTCGAGTCTGAAGTTACAAGGTTTTACTTAAGATATAATCAAAATGAAAGGTTCTGATTTCAATTGTATTTTTTGTTCTTTTGTTACGATATACTTCCCGTTTATTCCATTCAAATTTGAAGAATTAATACCACCCGTGAAAGTGAAAAAGTACGGTTTGAATTTTTTATGTCGCTCGTATTTTATTTATAATTTATTTTCTCATTCGATGTCTGATTTTTTTTCCTAAAATTTTATATCATTACTTAATTTCAAACTCTCTGTATTTGTCGAAGTACTCGGAAGTCTTTCCGTGGATTTATCTATATCTTAAGCGGGCGATTCTATGTTGCGTTTTAGCATATTCCTCTACTTTGAAAGTGGAATTTAGATGTTAGCTGTCGCGTCGTGAATTTTCAATGCTGCATTGAGGTCAAGTCTAATACAACTGTAGCAAATATAAAAATAGCTTAAGACTATAACTTCCCTTATGGCACATACCTACTTATATATATTTTAAATCTATTTCAAACATTATTTATATCAAGCTTGTTTTTCCTAATTTAACTAAAAGGAGTTAATGTTTTTTTTACTTTATTTTGGTTGTTAAAACTTAAGCCTTATGGTTATGGCCAACCAACCACAGGATCTGAAGGGTGATTCGATTAATTTATACCGGTAATGATATGAGTCCGATTATATTCCAATCAAACTTAGACTGAAACGCAACTGAATCGTTGCGTTTATAGGACAAACACTCGGCTGAAGGGCAACGATTACAGTTCGATTGCGATAAATTGTAAGTAGAATTAGGGTTATATTTTATGTCCCTTGCGCCTGTAATTGCAATGATTTACTCACTCTTCAAACCAGAATACTACAATTAAGTGGTAAATTAATTGATGCACGTAGTCGTAGGGCTTCGTGCAAGCCTTCTACCATCAAACAGCAGTCTGTTGACTCAGTATTGTTGTATGCCGGTTTTAAGGGTTATGATACAGTGTAACTACAGGCACAAGATAAATGACATCTTAGTTACCGTGGTTGGTGGTGCATTGGCGATGTAAGGAATGATTAATATTTCTTGTCTATGCGTGGTAGTGACCATTTACTATCAGGTGGGCCATTTGCTCGTCCGCCTACCTATACCATAAAATATGTTGGACCTACAGAAAGGCATACAATTTTTATAGACCCCAATAAATACCACTAAAATATAATATTCTATATTAAAAAAAACCGAAAAAAAATACAAAGCAAGGTAAATGCAATTATAAATAAAATGATATGTCATAAAAATAGTACCATTAAAACCATATTTGTATTGAGGCAAGGCATCTTGTATCTAGATGTTGAAATGGCCACATCCTCCTCAAAACCATTCAAAGGCTTCCGAGTCCTTCGTTAGGGCCATGTTGTCTCGGAGATAAACCATTCCTTCCCGGAATTAATTACACACATTTGTTTCTCTATATGGGAACATTTCTTTCCCAAATGAGACGAAACACGCACATTTCAAGGAATAGCCTGTGGAATGTACTTGAAATAAGTATCGTCGTAAAGGTCACTAAATTAATGTATTACCTATTAATCCTACTTACCCTATTTAACCCCTTTTTATAATAAGAAGTCATAAACCAAACTATGTGAAATTATTTCATATTATATATTACAAAAACAAAAAGTACATAGAGTATTATCATAGTATTTCTTTTTTTTTATGTTTTTGTTGTAGGTAGGCGGACAAGCTGATGGTAAGTGATCACTACCGCCCATAAGAAATATTAACCAGTTCTTCCATCGCCAATGTGTCACCAACCTCGGGTACTAAACGACCGTCGTGCTTGTACTGACACTGGCTCACTCACCCTTCAAATCGGATCACAACAATACTCATTGATACTGCTTGGCGGTAGAATATCTGATGAGTGGGTGGTACCTACCCAGACGGGTTAGCACAAAGCCCACTCACCAAGTAAATTATATACATTATATATACGTAATGTAATGCTTGTGTCATTAAAACTAACTTCATAATACACGAAGTAAACTTTGGAGCGTATATTTATAGGCAAATAAGTTATTATTTGTTTTTAAAATACCACTAATTACTTCAATTTTATTAATATCCTGCAATTAAAAGTGTATCAACTCGAGGCGTAAACTATCATCAAGTGGAATACGTTACAATAATATTATCGTATATCCATATAAAGTATATTTGTATAATATTTATTAACGATACTTAACTCCGGCCGTCACCCATTGATTTACTGACTTCGTTGGCTGCGTGACTGGAGGTCAGATATACGATAGGGTAAAAATTTATAGTTAATGATAAAATTAGATGACCGGCAACGTACATATTTTTTTTTATTATAAAACGTTTCTTTTTCGTTATGAGCTAAAAACGAAAACATTTAAAATAGTTATTTCGAAACGAAATATAAATAGAAGCTATTATTTTAACGATCGATCATTCGAAAAATTTACCAAATCAACTAACCAACTTAATTTTTTTTTTCTATTTCAACGCAAGTTGGGATCACTAACGTAAATAATAGTTTTCAAACTGAGTTCATAAACGGAAAACTAAAGAATCAATCAAAAAATAGAACTATATTGGTAGCCTATACTTAGAAGTCAACTAAAAATATACAAGTAGGCCCAAGTTTACAGTTTTGTGCATTATTATATAAAATAATTATATATGATTACTCTCGACATTAATGTCATGTAATGATTAAATGAGCTTTAAATTGAACATTGGTCATTTATAATTTGTCAACCAAATATAAAGCAGTACAAAAAATAGCGAATACATTAGTAGACTTGAACACGCATTACTCTAACCGCTCAAAAACTAGACTTCAAACTGGCGACAGTAATGGATTATATCGACAGAAGGACGCCGGTCGATCCCATTAATTAACCCTTTGTAACCCTCTTCCAATTAATTAGTATTTTCTCATGATGATAGCATATTTTTATTTTAATAACTAGAATGAGAAGGACATCTAGATTTTTTTCAATAGTATTTTTTGTTATATTTTATATTGAAGACCAAGGCTGTTTTAAGTTGTTTTCAACAAATTAGAAAATTTGCAGATGCATCCGCTATATTGGTGATTTTGACAGAGTCAATGATCATTAATAAAATCACGTCAAGTTGTCGATTCCACTATATCAATAAATCCTTTCTGGGGCGAGTTTTGTTACTATATTAAAAAAAAAAGCAAATTCTTTAAGTTATCTCTCGAGATAATTTATATTCCGAACATGAAACAGTACTTAACATTTAATTATAAAGTGACAATTCAAAAGTTCTCATAAGTATTCTCACAACATTGTCTCCTACAGTTTGGAATGAACAAAGCGTTAAAATAATGATTTTAATAATATTTATCCAATTTATATTATTATTTCAATTTACTATAGCCTCAAATTATGAAAATAATAAAAATACGTGTGCGTCTCGCGACGCCCGATGGAAGTGATAACTTAAACTAATCTAAGTTCAACTATTTAATATTGAAATTATTTAAATTGAGAAAAACTTAGGTTAAGACTTAAATTTTATGTATGTTAATATGATAATGTAAGGAAAGGTTATTTATTTATAAAATATTTTATTGATTATAAAATACATTTTATTCTTAGTAATTTATTAGTTTCCTTATTGCCAGCCTTCCTCGCTGTCTGCCGTATGCGTAAGAGAAAGGGTAGCCAGACAGACTGGCGACGTAACGCGTTACAAAAACAAACAAACAAACGAACCTCCCATAAGAAGTAATCACTTCGATAATTACTCATGACTCAACTCATACTATACAAGTTTTATGTTATTGGAAGTCAATCTTACAGTAATGCATTGCATTTATAAAGATGAAATGTTACCACTCCAAACCCATTACCCGTTCGTTCTAGTATCCTGGCGCGACCAATAACAGTTTTGCAGTTTTTATTAATAAATTCCCATCCAATTTATTCTCGGAAAGCATTCAGTTATTAATCCAGCATCTGATCTCTAAACGGACGTATCAGATTACTGTTCTATTGGACTATGATAGTCAGGGAATAGAGAAACTCCTGACTAGATTGTGCGCGTATAATATCTTGGGAAAGGAAACGAGAGCAGCATAAATACGTATTATTATTTAATATTTTTGATGTTTTAACATATTTGCTCTTCTTTTCCTGCAATCTGTGAGAATGAATTTGTGAAAAGTTTGAAAAAAGAATCCGGTGAAGCGCTTTGCGGTGATTTGACCAATGAGCGCGCGCGGCGCTAGAGTTGGCCGTTACATGGTACCAAGGTTAGATGCATATGCTTTGATTATTTAGAGGTCTAGATAGACTGACAAAACATAGAACGCGTCAAAAAATTGTGTCCAACAGCTGGTCACTAAGTACACACACACAAGTAAAATAGTATGACGTTGCGAATGTTAAGCGTAGCTGTGTAGTGCGACACTCTATCTAAATATATACATGACTTAGGTCATATGTTACATATCTTGAGCGTCTACTATGAGGCTCACTCGTTTTATATATTTTTTTTTAATTATTTCGATACAAAAAATGTTACTTTTTTCCTATTTTTATCGTCAGCGTATGATCACTTTTACGATCTGTCCTCGATTAAGAGACTCGTGAAAACGGCTGTAGAGTACGGGAGCGAAGATGTTTTTACGATGAACTCACGCGTGATACATCGGCTTAATCAATTCCATTCGCTCGTGAACATTTCTACCTGTCTTTCGGAACCATGTATAAAATATTACGACGTGGAACTATGTATAAAGTTATTGTACATAGTACTAGCTGTTTCCCACGCGCTCTACGCAGCTACGCACTTCTCCCTGGCAATATTCGTACCTATCAATGTTCCGGAATACCGTACATAAGGTTCCGCTTAAATAACTTATTCTTAGTTACCCACACATCTGATCTGGATCTACTGCCTAAACTATACTGCCATTATTTATAACCATGAGTAAATTAATTATCACATCAACTTACAAAAATTAGTACCTAGATTTTCAAGATTTATATTACTAGAAGTAAATATTTTTATTAATTTCAACATTCAAATAATTGAAATAGGGCTTAGTTCAAGGATATCCAACTAGAAGCCCACCAGTAATAGCCGTTTAAGTCTCTCTAGTTATTTCTCTTGTTATATAATGCACTGCGCTGACCCCGCCAGGACAATGAGAAACGAATAATAATGACGGTTAATCTGTAAGCTAATTATAGTGTATTGGCAGTATTTACTCACGTACCTCGAAAAGCAAACAAACCTTTTGATCTTGCACCTGAACCTGAGATTAAATCGTAAAATCCGTGAGGAGGACATCACACTACAAATAAAAAGTAGTAAAATTAAGGTATAAGAATGATTAGTTAGTTGTATTTAAACATAAACAATGTTAGTATCGAATAGTACATAAGACGAATGTATACGATTTTACCAGACTCCAAACTCTGGGAGCTCAAATGTGTTCAAATTAATATTCTCAAGTGGAACGATTAACATAGTACAAAGATGGTTTGATGTAAGTTTCGCGTGTTTTCTGCTGCAAATAACCGCTTATTAGCAACCCTGGCGCCATTTAGTGATCATTAGTAAGGAGTTCCTCCAAGGACGTAAGACGTATTTCGGTAGTTGTATCATTTATTATCATACATATTTTCTTGTGTAAAATAGATGTGAAGGTTTTTTTTAATGATTTCTCTGATCATTGTTTCAATTAATCAAACTTGAGACTACATACTCTTTATTTTATTAGAGTAGAGTATACATTTGAAACCGGTAGTAACTTTACTGTAAATTTAATCCTATTGAATTTAAGGATACAAATTTATTATACATATACTTGTATAATAATGTATTGATTTTTGAAATGAGAGTTAATGAATAAAATTAAAACGGGCTCAGACAAACCTTTTTTAATAGTTGGTTTCGTGATATTTCCATTTTATACATATTATTAACCGACTTCAAAAATGTTGTATATATTTTTAATGTTTAAGTAAGTTTCACGTGTACGAACCGATTATATATTTTTAGTTATTTTTTTCGCGTTACGCTTAGTATAGCCATGGTCCCTTCTGAATTTCATTCGGACATTTTTTTTAAGTCTATTTTTATATTTTTCGGACAAAAATATTTTTTGCGATGTTTCCTATTGACGAATTCGTGTAGCGGTGTTTTACTATTCAGCCACCGATACAAGCTTGTTACTATAAATTGTAGTATATTTTACTACAATGGGGACGTTATCCAGTAATATTTCAACTATTATTTGTATAGACCAAAGGTTTAATATTCAAACTGAAGTATCCAATGTCTCGTAACTCTGTCCCTAATAAAATGCCCCAGCTTAATAACTGACCCTGAAACACGATTTCGGTGTAAATTCGGAATGAACTCGTTTTCTACAATTTATTGTGTTGGATTTATAGATGGTTTCAACTTGCTCTCTGATTTCATAGATGTGGGTCCAAAGTTCATTTTATTTTACTTCGTTTTTATATAAAAAAAATATTATTTTATATAAAACGTGTTTGTGTGATTGTTATAGTAGTTTTATATTCGTTATTAATTAGAATAGGGTTTTATATTGAATATCAAATAACATAACTACTGCGAAACTATTTTCGGGATAATGAAAGCCGTGAGTCGGACTTAGTATATACTAGTTCGGTACCATGACCTCTATATACCTAATCTCTGTCGGCAGAAGATAATGATGATCGATGCTATTTAGTGTGTGAGTGTTAAAAAATTCTTAAGATTTCACTATTTGCTTTCACAGTCACTACATCTATATCGAAACCACTTTTCCATAATAGTGAAGAAATATTGAAATTGACAAAAGTAAACTTTAGTCAATTCACAAATGATTTTAATATTACAATACGACATAGGGAATTATATAACAGATGTTACATATGTGTGCGGCAGATAGTATACACAACGCAAAGTTAGCTTGTGTGCGCCATCATTATTTGGCGAAAATAATTTACATGTATACATCCGCTAAAGTAAAATATAAATGATTAGAAATATTATTCACACATCAGAATAAAATAAAATATAATGTAAAATGGTATATAACATGATGTTCTTACTCCTAAGAGAGCGATTCAAGAAAACGTGACATTAAAGGTCTACAATTAGTAAAAATTGTATGATAAATTTTACTAATATATTTAAGTGTTATGTAATAAAATTTCGAGCGTCAAGCTGAGATAAAAAAGCGTATAAAAATAGTCAATTAAAACAGTAGAAATGACTCAACTACGTCACCACTGTGGAGATAAAATATATAAGAATTTTTTTTTACATAATAATAGTATTAGTATACGAAGGCTTGATTTTCATGCGATGATAATTTAACTAAGGTACGGATAATAAAGCAACCGATAGACAAATTATTTACATGTGTACTACAAGTATTGAAATGAAATAAATTTTTTATTTCTTTGCTTTTTATTTACCCTGCTCTAACAACTTTTATTTGAGTCTGTAAATGAAATTATACAGTCCATTTTATAATATTTAAAGAAACAGAGAAATACTGCTTAGCGTTATATTATCTGTTGTACTTCATTTATTTTTATGAGTAAAATTTTACAAACAGCTAAACCGCTGATATCGGCTTTCGAATGTATATTAAATATTCACAGACAATCATTATTGCTGTAGTATTCCATGACAATGTCTCGAAAAAGCAATAACCTACAATAATTGAATCTCACGCAAACAAAAATATTCAAATCGCGAATGAATTCTTTAGAGGTTCTCACCTATAAATATACTAAAAATATCTTTCTTAACCTTCTACAAAGTTAACGATAGATGAGTCGACTTTTTTATAACTTTTACTTCAAAGCTAATTTAGTAGCAAAACGTATAAAAAATATATATATTTTTAGAAAATAACTTATTATGTTTACTATATATATAAATTTATAACAAAAGTTTTAACGTAGTTTAAATTGGTTTTTATTTTCTAGTACAGTTAACAAGGTAAGATATATACATATATACAACAGTCATGTTATGTGACAATCCTGAACAAACACACATAGAATTTACAAAGCACAATTAAAAAATACTTAAGTAATATATAACTACTACTATCAGAACATAAAACATGATTAAAAAGTTATGGTCTAGAAAAGATTGCAAAAACATTAACAATTTATAAATAAATACAAAATTTAAAAAATTAAAAAAAATACTAAATGATTTTATGACAATCAAGAAATACATTTTTGAATCTGTTTACGAACTATTTGTAATTTAACGTTGAATATATCAATATTTCGGACTTTCGGTCAATCAGAAGATACTTATTTGTCGAGGCAGGATAAGTCGGTTTATACATGAAATTAATGAAGTCCGTTTTATTTTTTTTTATATTTTAACTCTGCGGTTAAAATATGACGTAATTAATAAATAATAATAAATAAATATTGGACAACATCACATACATTACTCTGATCCCAATGTAAGTAGCTAAAGCACTTGTGTTATGGAAATCAGAAGTAACGACGGTACCACAGACACCCAGACCCAAGACAACATAGAAAACTAATGAACTTTTTTCTACATCGACTCGGCCGGGAATCGAACCCGGGACCTCAGAGTGGCGTACCCATGAAAACCGGTGTACACACTACTCGACCACGGAGGTCGTCAATTGTTTTATATAAGTGTGTATATGACCTATATAGTGTGCTGCTTAAACAAGTAGGTGCCGTATAGGAAAAAAGTTGCCACCAAAATATCACATAGAGGACCACTTTCAAATTACAATCTATTTATTAATATGAATTTACGATCGACAAAGGTTTTCGATGTGGATATATTTTTTTCAAATTCGATTTCCAGTCGGCGAAGCTATCGAGTTACATAAAGACATAAAAAACGAGGCTGAATTGAAAACCTTCTACGATAAAAATATTCAGCGTGGTTAAAGCCCCATTCTGAATCATCAATTAGATGCGCGTAGCGATGTTTGCTACGAGTATATCAACTACTAAAACATGCGGATCCACTACGCCTGCTACAAGTCTACGCTACGTCAAGTGCTACGCCTGTTTGAATATTAGGAACGGACATAGAATAAAAAGGAATATCACGTTTAATATTTAAATGGAACTAGTAACAATTTTATTCAAACAATATTTAATTCAGTAATAGACAATGAGTTATTCAATTATTTTGTTAATATTATGTATATCAAGTATTCTTCCAAAATTCTCCTTAACTTTATAACAAAAACATTTATATCAAAATTTGATCTTACCAGCTAAATCTCCTGTTCCAAGTAGTAGAAAAATGATTTATTCGAATAATTCATCATTAATATATGCTTAGAAAACTTGTTACAAAGTTATTATTTCATGTCCTAAGGTATAGATTATTATATTCATTAATAATGTCAGTTTGACATCAATTGCGGTAACTTCTATATGTTGAAACAGCGGCTTGTTTTGTTCAGAAGCGGTCATTTGTAAAATAGATCTCATGCAATACATTCATTTACTAACATTTCGCTGTTAATTATTCTAAAAGTCATTAGAACAATATGTACGCCTGAATCATCCTTAATTGCCTATTATATAAACATCATATTGAATTCACCGTGTTAAATGACAAACGATTGAATGAAAAAATGATCGATGAAAACGATATCTGCGTCAGAAAAGTGAGACGCCTGACAGACGGAGAAGATGTGTGGAGGGGTAGCTTTAAATTTAAGTCAACACTGTAACATAAAGTGCTTCTATGAGCCCAGTTGAATAAAGAATATTTTGATTTCGATTTTGAGATGTGTGATAAAACTTCGAAATTTTCTCTTATTGAAATAATTTGTAATTAAAGTAAGCTTTTAAATTAACACTGGGTAAAATTAATGCAAGCATAGAGTTTTGGTAAAAATATAAATATAGTCTTTGTTATTATTAAAATGATTTATTACATAATATATAATAGGGAATAGAAAGCGGTGGCGAACAGAGGCAGTGACCCTTTGACATGAGTCGGTCTTACAAAGCGTCCCAATATTTATTAATCGTATGAGTAATAATTATCAGGTACCACATACACCTAACTGTAATATCCGCACTTCTAATTTCACACTGTTTATCATGTTTAGCATTAGCAGCCCGTAAATGTCCCACTGCTGGGATAAAGGCCTCCTCTCCCTATGAGGAGAAGGTTTGGAGCATATTCCACCACGCTGCTCCAATGCGGGTTGGCGGAATACACATGTGGCAGAATTTATGATATCCTATTAAGTTTTATATCTGACTATTTGTCGCCGCGTCACCAGCGTTTTAGGTGTCGGTCGTCAGGTCCTTCGAGATCAAACTAGCTTCATATCATCAAATTCGGCCATGAAAGAGCAACGTACTTTCACATTTATTATATTATTATAATGGATTTTTAATGATTCTTTAACCAAATAAAATTTTAATTTAGAAATTTGGTACAGTAAAATAATAAATAAATAAATAATAAATATTGGACAACATCACATACATTACTCTGATCCCAATGTAAGTAGCTAAAGCACTTGTGTTATGGAAATCAGAAGTAACGACGGTACCACAAACACCCAGACCCAAGACAACATAGAAAACTAATGATTTTTTTCTACATCGACTCGGCCGGGAATCGAACCCGGGACCTCGGAGTGGCGTACCCATGAAAACCGGTGTACACACTACTCGACCACGGAGGTCGTCATCAAATCAGTATCGCTTAGCGGTAGAGCTTTGCAAATCCGCCAGAGGAGATTTTACCAACTCAGAATACACTCTACAGCCAAGCAGTCATACTTAGTATTGTTATATTCTGATTTGAAAGGTGAGAGAGCCAGTATAACAACACATAAAGTAATAATAAATTCGAATACAAAAACATACTTCAAGATATGACTATGACTATGACTAGAATATAGCTAAAATTTTATTAAATCAAAATCTATCAAACGATTTACGTCCCGTACGCAGAGATGATTAAAAATATAACTGGTCATAACAAAAAAAAGTACATGTAAAAACGTCTATTGTCAATGGAATTTCTTTCTAGACATTTTTGCGTCAACAAAGTTGCAGCTAACTTTTATTAAAACTGCAACATTACAAATAAACTAACACAGTTGTCGGTTGAAAAAATCCTTTCGAAACTTAACTTTTAATTAATAAAGGAACACTTTTGAAAGAACTATTGTTTAGCGTGAACAATACGCAACATCGCTGAACAAATTGGGGTTGCCGGTGTATACTTGATTAAATTTTATAGCAATCCAGACTTTAACACATCGGTGGATCGCGAATTTGTTTTGTAATTTATTTTTAGTCCAATAAATACACAAATGCTTTATAATGTAAAGCTAAATTATTATAAAGGTAAATTTGGATTATTTGTCTTCACGCTTACTAATCCGGTTACATGGACATTACACAATTAATTTTACTAATAAATGAAATTATATAGTGGACAGTAGCTAAGATAGTCTCTACAGGGGGACCAGATCTTTCAGCCACAAGTGAAGCTAAACAGGGCATCGGAGTCATATATGAAAACGATCCAACAGTCACTCCGATCCGTATCGAGTACGGAAATTCAAGACACTTGACAAGTTTCAAGACTGAACTGAACTCATATTTATTGTAATAAAAATCTAACGACTTTTTAATGACCCGACTCGGGGTATGAACACAAGGCCTCTATTCCTCGCGGGCCACTGGGCCAAACGCAGGAAGAATTAAAATACAAATATCACGTCACGCATCACGTTATCGTGATAAGTGAAGCGCGACAATCCGCGACAGCGGGTCACGAAGTGTCATTAATTAAAAGTTGTGCGGAGCCAGTGGCTCGTGTTATTGTTGAAAAACTTCAAAGGACGGTTTTAATGAGAATATAATTTCCGGAGTTTTAACACCAGCGGACAAGTTTATACCAATAATGAGACCAGTGACACGGCTATCAGCGTTATGAGATGTTATTGAAATTGGCAATTAGCGTTTTGTTTAAATTGAATATTTTTAATTAAAAAGTACAAGATACTGCGCTCCACGTCTAAAATGGGACTGGGTGGGAGACGTGTATTGGAAGAGCGACTTCGAGCAAAGGTCAGCTCACAACTCAGGGAGATCGATTGAATTTCAAAGTTTCGCAACAGCATTGAGCCATAGATATTCATCGGTATACATTTCTCGTGACTTATTAAACGCCATTCACTCATATTGCCTGTCTTGAATGTATTATTAAAATATACCATCTCGTTGGTCCACTGGCTAAATTATAAAGCTGTAGATCTGAATGTCCCGAATTCAAACCTTGCCTCGAGCTAAAGAACTATTAGCGTGTTTTTGCGAAGAACTTCCTTATTTAATAACCGCAGCAGCCTAAAGAGAATCCCTGTGGAGAGGAAGCATGATTGTATACTAAAGTATGCTCTTTCTCATACACTCTCAAAATATGTTCCTCATTAAAAACATGCAATAATAATGTATTTCAGGAATAATATAATTCTTTATAGTTATTTTTGTACATTTATTATATTTTAGGTTAAATTAGTTATATTTCCTGGACGAAGCGCCTTTCACAAGTTATCTCAAGAGCCTATCTGTTCTGTAATGAGCGCGTCGACTTTACAAGAACTCTCCAACACTTTGCAAGTTTCCAACTTGATGTACGATGGTAATCTAAATATATTCTTTAATAATTTAAACTATTCCTACCATCATACTATTATAATTATCGTCTTCGAAAATTTGTACTGCGTCTTAGTCTATTCGTTTCTCTATTTATATATATATTTTTTATGGTATAGGTTGCCGGACGGACGTAGGGGCCACCCGATGGTAAGTAGTCACCACCGCCCATAGATAATGGCGGTGTAAAAAATATTTTAATATATATTTTCTTATATTTAATTCCTTACATCGCCAATACGCCATCGACCTTCGGAACTAAGATGTTATGTCCCTTGTGCCTGTAGTTACACTGGCTCACTCACACTTCGAACCGGAACACAACAATAAAGAGTACAGAGTACTGTTTAGCGGTAGAATATCCGATGAGTGGGTGGTACCTACCCAGACGGACTTGCACAAAGCCCTACCACCAAGTAGAGTATCACTATATATTTACAGAATGGTGCTTAAAATCTTTATTTGCTATTTTAACTTTAAGAGCTATAAGTGTTTTATTTAAAGGTTTATCTCTTACTTAACTGTAAAAAAAAAAATTATGAGAAAAGAAAGTGAAGTATAACAATATTATGTGGCCACCCAAATTCAAGTGGCGTATTGGTATTAGCTCCAAACCTTTCCCTCAAAAGAAGAGGAGGCCTTGAAGCTCAATAGTTGGACTTTACTTTTTTTTAAAGTAACTACATATGTTTATTTAATTTATCTTATGTGGGCATCTACCCCGATAGTACTTGAAGTTATACTGGTACCACTTCAACCGAATCTGCACCAACGACCACCACCAATAAATAAAACGAAACCCACGAAAGTTAGACAATATATATGTATATCTACAAAAAAAGACCAACTAAAGAGCGCACAAGTAAATAAAGCAGTTCGTTCTCAGTAAATAACGTCTAATTTATTTTGATTGTTCACAAAATCGCAAACGCCCTCTTTATTCAAGGCACGTATCCATCTGAGATATAAATAAAAGCGTTACACGTGAGAAGATGAAAAAATATCAGATTATGAACCTTATCGCTTTCGTCTTAAGGAACATTAAGTCATATAAGTTTATAACGTGTTTATCGAGTCTCTTGACCCCTCCTATCTGATCTTGTCTTATACAAGTCGTCCATAAAGTGGTTTCAGCAGAATGCATTTGTGGAGGCTCATAGTTTATTCACTGCTTGAATATATTGTTTGAAACTTAATAATACTGCTTTGTTAACAAAACCAGGTCATTATTTGTAACTTATGTACTTTTTTACAACGAGAATAAAGATGGGTAGTTTACCAATCGGTCCACCAGAAGTAGCGATGCCTCTATAACCTTATGGATAGCTTGAGGCTAAAACTTATTGGGTATTTCGTCAGGTAACTATTACAAGAAGAATGGGTTTATCGTGGGCACTGCCTATGTACATCTACCTACTTCCCTTTCTTCGGATAGCACGTAAAGTCGTTGATGATTCTTATCTTATTGGATTATGTTAGTAAATGAATAGAGTGCTCTTGTGTTTGCGCGCAAACTTATCTATTCCTGCTCAGTAAGCTGGTCTCCCTTTGAAAATGACCGCTGTGGCCTAATTCGGAGTTTAGATTCACGTGTACATTTTTTCGGAATTATAAAAATATTATAATTTTTATTTTGTTTTAAAGGTGGACAATTTAACCAGCTGATGGTAAGTCGTTTGCAATGTCCATAGGTTTTAATGTTGCAAAAAATATTAACCACTCCTTACGATGATCTTGGGAGTTAAGATCTTATGTCTCTTGAGCCTCTAGTTACACTGAGTCACTCATACTTTAAACTGGACACAATCCTAAGTATTGCTGTTTGTCGGTATTATATATGATGAGTGGAGGATAGCTACCCGGACTTACAAACAGCCCTACCGTCAAGTGGGTTGATTTGAATTAGCATTTTCATTATCATATTTTAGCAAAGCAATTAATGTATTCCATTAACGTGACTATGTAGAAATATATTTAAAATATCCTTGTATTTATACTCTAAAATTGTCTTAAAAATAAAATAAACGAATTTCATATGTAATAACAGAGCCGAGACAAATAACCAACTGATTAAATATACAAACAAAATTAAACGAAAACATAAACATAGTGTTACAACATGATAAAGCCGGCTTATCCAACTTTCATCATAATTATGAAGCTTTGCTTTACTCGCTTTTCAGATTCTCGGGTCAAGGATTGCGTTGTGTAGAATAATGTAGGTTTTTTGGTATGATGTACGAAGAACTATAGTACATTGTTGTAACAATGCTCTTAAGAGGGTCACCTTATACGCAGGCCCACCCATCCTGTTTCGGGTTTTAATAGCGTCCTGTGTTATATTAATGGGACCAATTTTGCCGTAGAAGCGTATATGGATAATTTATCTTTAGGTACTTAGCGTGACACGTGTACATCAGAATCAGCTTCCTACTTATTGTTACAATACCGTGATTTATTCATGCCGTATGGTTTCCATCACCAGAGATATGTAATTAATCATCTCTGGATAATGCAAGCAATGGATATTGTTAGATACGGCTACGGTTTTTGTTTCGGTAGGTGGTGAGGAATTTTGGCAACGATACTTCTACAGTGCATAAGTGTTTGCGCAAACACAAATGCACTCTTGATTTCACACTCATAAAAATGAAGAAGAATGTAATCATGTCTCATAATAAGAGAAGAAAAATGTGACTCTACCAAAAAAGTTAAGGCGCAGTTTTAAGAGCATGCACACTTCCAATCAACAAACTAGAGCATATTAAACGAGATATAACCACATATATGGGGGATGGTTCAGTAGAAAGAACGTGTGAAACTCAATTTGTGCTCACAGCTTTACACTAAAGCAGCGAAATAGAGTAAACTTAAATAACTTCTCTTTGAAATGAAAAAAGGCCCAACAGTGGGAATTTACTGGTTGTTACATTATTTTTTTGACATCTAACAATATCACCAGTAACAAACTAATAGGCAGACTGCCGTAAAAGTCTGATGAATCTTTCTCAAAAAAACCACTGGACCAAATTCAAATAAATGACACATTTCGTTAAAGTACGTAAAGGGTAACGCTAGATATATTTTAATTCTACAAAACTGTCCATTTATAATTGAAAAACTCAAGACTCCAATAACAAGGACGTTCTTATTAAAGGGTTTTATTACACTTGTATCATAATAATTATGCTTAAAACCATATCAAAAACACAATAAATTTTGGTAGACATGAAGAATTTGTTTTGTTTGCAATGTTTCATTTGCAATTACAAAATTTACATATATATGTATACAAATTAATTTTTAATCTCTGATGATGTGAAAATAAAGTGATTCAAGATATAAATTTAAGTTTACAAAACGAGAAAGCAATTAAAAATAGAAAAAAAAGTACAATTATTTATAATCAAAACGAGATTTCTCTGTTATTCTAGTAACGTATATGTTTTTTAAATATATTTTTGAATGTATCATATTACCATAATCTTTAACATCATCTGGCAAGTTATTACATAGCTGAACGTATTACGTATTGAAAATAATTATGAAACTTTGATAGAATAAGCACTAATTGTATAAAAAAAAAGGAAAGTAAAGGTAAACTTGTAACTCCAAGCTTCCAACTCCGCAAAGTAAACACATCTTTCCTTGGTAGTATTCGTTTTTATGGTAAAACTCTGCAGATAATTTTAACTTTGCCAATTAAAAAAAAAAACATTAATAAAAAGGCTCATTAGTCAATATTAGAATAAAAATTAATGAAAAAAAACGATTAAATTTGATTGTATATGGGTAGTTTGACTATGTAACTTCATTTGAGAATAAAAGTGACTTTAATTTTCTTGCCTGTTCGTCGCGGTAGAATCTACATTTTCAAGGAACTTCATTAAATCCTGTTACATAATAATTTATTATATTATTGTACGGATTCATTAAATTAATTTTAGTTAGTCGACATAAAAGGTAAAAGAGATAAATATTCACTCAGAGAATTTTTGCTATTGGATTTTTTTTTTTTTGCATTAGCAGCCTGTAAATTTTCCCATTGCTGGGTTAAGGCCTCCTCTCCCTTTGAGGAGAAGGTTTGGAGCATATTCCACCACGCTGCTCCAATGCGGGTTGGCGGAATACACATGTGGCAGAATTTCGTTGAAATTAGACACATGCAGGTTTCCTCACGATGTTTGATGATAAACACAAATTAAGCATATGAAAATTCAGTGGTGCCTGCCTGGGTTTGAACCCGAAATCATCGATTAATATGCACGCGTTCTAACCACTGGGCCATCTCGGCCAGTTGGAAATAATCATCTGTTGGAAATTATCTATATGATATTACATAATAGATGTTTACGTCTATTCGTGTAAGTTTAATTTGTCTCGCTGATAGTCTTCGGAATTATGCTATTGACTTCAATTCAGATCGATACAGCAGTTTCCTTACTAATTGTATATACGAAGCTTTGGATGTATGTATATTTGTTAGTCAATCATGAATTAATTTTGGCAGTGAGATATATTATAGCCTGTAATAGCACATAGGTTGCCTTTTATCTCGGAAAATGAAGGGTTCCCTGGGGATGGATTTGTTACCTAACACCTGCACCGCGATCCCAACCCTCACATGCGAGCAAAGCCACAGGAGAAAACTAGATATATTATAAAAGTTAGTTTCAAATGCTATTAATTGCCAGTTGACAGCTAGGCCAGACCAAATTAAGGCCAGACACCATAGTATAACATACTTTAAATAACGTTAAAATCAACTTACCTAATCAATCAAACTCAAAAGTTACTTAAGTACTACTAGGTTTAAACTTTAAATAAACAGATACGTTCACATATTAATAAGCCTGATAAATTAAAATTGTGGCTAAGACCTTTCATACAAACAGGAAAAGGTTCGTAACGTACGTCGTTATGGCCGAGCAAGCGAAAACTATCTCAAAACACCATTAATTAATGTTACTTTACCAATACGAATATTATGCCACGGTTGAGTATGACGCAAGTCATAAACGAAACGGATTCAGAAAACGGTGCCTATCTATCTTGGCAACTCTAGGGACTAGGGTACAAAGTTAGCCCTTAAATTGACTTATATACATATATATATATATATATATATATATATATATATATATATATATATATATAATATATATATATAAATATTATTTAATATATATATATATATATATAAATATTATTTAATTAGCAGGAAAGAGCAACAATATCCGTCGAGTTATTAATTTTTTGTGTTTCCACTTTGTGCTAATATTAAGATATTAAAAAAACCTTGAATAAAGAAAACATATGTGTGAAAGCATACAGTAAAACAAAATAAAGTTGAGATGGGTGTTGTCATCCGTTCAATATATTTAATGAGCTCTCCAAAGCTTGTCACTTAGAGACATAAGTTAACGGCGAGTTGACTAAGCGTTATTCTCCTTAAGTAATCGTGTACGCCATGTATTAAATTATTAAATCTAAGCATTTTATATTGTTTTACTTAGCATTTAATTAATTACTTAGCTTTACGTGCGAAAAAAGCTTCAACACCACTTTAATATTTCTTTAGAGAACATTAGCGATACATCAATTTGCTTGTATGTGGATATGTAGGGTTTGTTACTGCGTGCTGGCGGGCGGCGTTTGCGTGTTCATACTTGGACTATATTGTATACATTGCATGTGTATATGTGTGTGTGTGTATGTGAGGCTCGAAATAAATGTATAATGAACAAAATTAAAAAGCAATTTTGACGAATTTATAGAACTAAGACGACATGCCCCATGTGTCTGTAGTTACACTGCATCTCTCGCCTTTTAAACTGGGACATAAAAATACTAAGTATTACTTTTGGCAGTAGTATATATGATAGGTGAGTGGTACCTAACCTACCACTAAGTATATATGTATGTATATATTTAATAGGTCTGTGTCTAATAGATTAGTAAATTAACAATAATATATAAACAGTAAAAAGACAAATCCAATGTTGGTTCACGTTTGGAGTTTTTGAATCAGATTCGCGTTTGGCTGGATTTATTTTATTAATTTTTGTTTTTATTTTTTATTCATCATAGAGTATTGTGTTCTCAGAGATAGTTAAAGTAAAAAAAGTTCCCGTAACGCGAGCACCTGACCCGGTTAATACGATCCAAACAGGGTCAAGTTCAAATGTTTATACATAAATAATTATGTAAAACTTGTATTTTACAAATGTTTTCAATTGTTCATTAATATGAACTTCTGTTTAATTTCATCATTATTTGTTTATTTTTTAAAAAGGTAGAAAACAAATGGGCCACTTGATATAGTTCCCATTTCTAGTCCACAATGGGAAGTTGAGAGGCATACCTTGTCCTATGTACTGAACACGGTAGCTATAAGATCTAGGTCATATAATTTACGTTCTTATATAGTCTTAGTCATCGTAACTAATATCATAAATTTGATATAATAATTAGTTCTTATAAGTTTCAAGGTCAAGTGTATATACAAATTTAGGATTAATATTTTAACATACTTCTAATTGTCGTATCGATTTGAAACTTAGCACATTTATAATTTAAATGAAAATATTTTTGATGATATATTTTTTAAGCGTTGCTCTTTTGATAATGTAGCCAGGTGGATTACTCTTCATGGGCTAGTAGTTAGTATCTCATGTGTTCTAGATGAGTTAATAAAATAGATAAGTTATTTGGCCCGACGCTGCAGTCAATTTGTCAGTCATCTCGTGAAACCGACAATGATTAAGGCTGAACCCAAATATAATATAAAATGGATGAATTAAATCGCCAAAGTCTAAATTGAATAAGTAATAGTTTGATACATCTATGGGAGTAGACGAAAGTGTCACGCTCAAACCACATTATTACATTATTTTTTAACTTAAATGGTCGAAGTCGCGTCGGTTCGTACTCGTATACCATAAAGAGTAGTGTATGGATAGTTTGTAACGAAGTATGATACATCGACGCTCGTGGCTTCGACGTCTCGGGTGAGCGATGGCATCCGCAACTAACTTAGAGAGAAACATCAGTTTTAGATGATGTTAAATGACTTATATTCCATTTCAAGATATATTCTAAAATCAAAACAATTCTAACGTCCATAACATTTAATATGATGCTAATAAACTTTATTCACAGCTGGAGCACGAGGAACTACATAGTGAAGCTATAAAAACGAAAATCAAAAGCGTATTCAAATTCCCGGTAGTGCGAAACGAAGTCTTTTTTTGTTAGTATGTCAATAGTGTCCCTTTAATTTTTAATTATCGGCTACCATTATTTAATTTGTATTCACTTTTGTTACTATAATGTTCCGCACCCTCCGTCTGCCTTTCGTTTTAGAATATATAATAACAGCAGTATTGCAGCGGTATATTCTATATTATAATAACTCTCATACATCACTCATGAATTGTTGCAAAACCGACTTACACGGCGCTATTATGGTGCAGGGATCCTTTAAATGCTATAATTATCAGAGCTACGTTACGAATGTGTTCTGCGGTGAGTCTCGAGATTGTTCGACTGTTCATACTCACATTAGATCATCCAATATTAACGAAATTTACTTTCTCAACATGTTCCATGTTATTATTCAAATGGATTCCTCGCTAGTTTATACGTTAGCCTGCAAATCAACTGTTTCGAATTTACACAGATAGAATTGTCTATAAAATAATGTTTTTAGTTTATTTTGTTACTACAATTTCAAGAGCGTCACAGAGTAAGGAAAGTGGTGTTATTTTTTTTTTTATGCAATGCATAGGCGGACGGGTAAATGGATCACCTGATGTTAAGCGGTCACGATCGCTCATATACATTGGCGCTGTTAGAAATCTTAACCATTACTTACCATGCGCCACCAACATTGGAAATTAAGATCTCTTGTGCTTGGAGTTATACTGGTTCAATCACCTATAGTACCAATACTAAGTATTGGTGTTTGACGGCAGAATACCCAATGAGTACCTACCCAGAAGAGCTTGCATAAAGGCCTAACAAAAATAAATATTGATATATATACACGTCTTTATATTCTATGGCTTGTTACTATGTTCTCTGGCTCGGAAACGTGGTGCTTCTGGTCCTATGTTTGATTTGTTTTCTGGTGCACCAGAGTATTTTTACTCACACCAGACACGTAGCCATTCTTACCTTTTTATTTTTTTTTTAGCATTAGCAGCCTGTAAATTTTCCCACTGCTGGGCTAAAGGCCTCCTCTCCCTTTGAGGAAAAGGTTTGGAGCATATTCCACCACGCTGCTCCAATGCGGGTTGGCGGAATACACATGTGGCAGAATTTCCTTGAAATTAGACACATGCAGGTTTCCTCACGATGTTTTCCTTCACCGCCGAGCACGAGATGAATTATAAACACAAATTAAGCACATGAAATTTCAGTGGTGCCTGCCTGGGCTTGAACCCGAAATCATCGGTTAAGATGCACGCGTTCTAACCACTGGGCCATCTCGGCTCTCAACTCTTTATATATCACTAGTTTTCGCATGCGGATACGCCCACGTCTGAGAGGGTGCGTGTGTGATTATTTATAAAATGTACCTTATGTTTTATTCTAGACAATAATCTATGTGCAAAATTTTATTTAGAAGCTTTCATTCGTCCTGTTATTATCGAATCACAAACATCCATCCATCCTTCCTTTAGCGTTTAGAATTTTATTCAGAAGTATAAAATAATGAAAATGTTAAAAAATATATATATATATATCCCGCTGAGTTTCTTTCGCCGGTTCTTCTCAGGTCTGAGGTGCTAAATTCCGAACCGGTGTTAGATTTTTGACAATCAATAAGCAAGTGTAAACACTTCTATATTGAAAAAAGATTTTTGTCTTTGACTTTGACTTTGTCTGTATAATTTTTAAATCTTGTGGTCGGCGGTGAAGGAAAACATCGTGAAGAAACCTGCATGTGACTAATTTCAACGAAATTCTGCCACATGTCTATTCCACCCACCCGCATTGGAGCAGCGTGGTGGAATATGCTCCAAACCTTCTCCTAAAAAGGGATAGGAGGCATTGGGAAATTTACAGGCTGCTAATGTAACAAAAAAAAACTTGATAAGAGATCCTATTTCATATTAAAACATTACAGTTATTAATAAAAATATTACCAACTGGAGATATGTTTTGTTATTTGACAAAAAAACAATTAAAATTTTTTGTTGTATGGTATTGTTTATATGAAATAACCCTGACGATGAATGTTGTGTCAAAAATGTAATTTCCTCGTGTTAAACCTTAATCCTGTCGTTAGAGTAGCGACAATCTTGATTACTTTAGACCGCCTAATACTCAAGGTAAAACCATAACCATGCCCCTTAGGAAATTTCGTGAAAAAATTTAATGAAAAGAACTCAAAACAAGTACTTAGATTTTGTTGAAGATACGGCTTATAGAATCTTACGAGTAACAAATAGCCTTTATATTCTATAAAGGCGTACACATATCAATCTTGTCACCCTTTATACAATAAAATTATTTTTTGTTAGGGGTTTTTTTCTTGCTTCTTATAATGAAGTATTATTTAATGTTTCTGTCCTTATTTCTATAATGGTAAGGCTGTATACCGATAATTTTGTTATTCACGCGTGTCATATATTTAAGTTACGTTAAGATTACATAGATTAAGTTCAAAGTTGTATGTTTTTTGCATAATTAAAAATCCGATATATATAAAAAATAAATAAATACTATTTTTATCAAGTTCTAAATTTCATTTGATTAACCATGCATTTTAAATTTTTATCACATAAGTATTGAATTGTTTTAAGCACGTATTATTATGCTATCAAAAATATAAGCTCTATGTAATTGAAATTAACACGCGTGGTTAATTATTGCCATACTCATTTCAAGCACTTCTTTAAAATGTTAGAGAGTAAATCGTTATCATTGAATTCGAATTAATTGTATTCATTATATATTTCAATATTTACTTTGTCGATGAATTCAATATAAATGTTTTACATTATACAACCTCAACAAGAACCTTACGTACGTTTCCGTAAGTCTAAATACACGTTCATCACAAGAGTCAGACCACGACGTCATCGTAGTCTACATAAATGATTCTTATGAATGGGGATCAAACTTGAGACTGTGGGTTCTACTAATTGTAGCGACCGCTGTGCCTGTTACTCATACAATATAATAATATGCAAATTAACTAATATTATTATCTATTCAAAAGTTTTACCATCATGCTTTTATCGTTATTATTGTCTTTGTAGACAAGTAATACCCCAATTAATCCTCAAACCTTTTATTCTTACGCTTGGTTTACATGTAGTTTGTACGCATAAAAAGTAAAAATGTCTCCATAAACAACAAACACACATATAAAATCGAGAACAGTTATCACAAATAACTTAATTTAGATACACTCGTATAGCATATAATTATGTCTTAGTTATTGAAGTATCTAGGCAAGGGCAATAAACAATTTAGATTAAACCGATGATAATATCAATAGCGCCACCTAGCGCTGTTGAATTATAACGAAAAACTATTTAGAAGAGACTCTAAGTAAAAAATATAATTTTTCATCAAAACCGGTTGAGCCCTTTGCGAAGACAAGAATTGCGAACACAAGTTTCCCTAAATTATATGTTTAAAGATTTTCAAGTAAATACGACGTTCATTCATGGAGCGGAAATACAATTTTCAACTCTGGGAATACAAGGGATGATACATCGGCTGACAGTGACTCTCTAAAAGATTGATCACCTTCGTTCCTTATGAAGCCAATATTACAAGTTAATACATTTTCAAATCGAATAAATATTTATTTATAAATGGCTGAAACATCAAAATGCAATACAAATCTATATTAAATGAGACGATTTTATTTTTATGGTATTCGTTTCTGTAATAAGATTTCAAAGCTATTTTAACTTGGCCTATTAAAAAATATAAGTTTATATCAAAAAAAAAATTGATAAATAAGGCATATTACTCAATACAAGATTTTATTAAAGATAAAAAAGCGTGGACTTTGTATTTATTGACGATTAATTTTCTTCTTTACTGATATACTCTGTATTTAAAATGGTGAATAGGAGTAACTTCTGAGTTTCTTGTCGGTTCTCCTCGTTAAAATCTACTCTCCGAACCAGTGGTAGATTTAAATTTAATTCGATACTCTAAAATGATCCAACAGTGCTTTTATGAGCCTATTTGAATAAAGACTATTATGATTTTTGATATTGTAATGCTTAACTGAAAAAGTCTATAAATAAATACACATTAAAACTTATACAAGGAAATGCAAAACGCTTTTAAAATATTAAATATATAATTATATATTGTATATATACTACGTGAGTATCTGAGCTTCGCGGTTTCAACAGCTTTAAATTGAGTCTATTGACGTGACAAACGTGTGAAAATATTATCATCTATATAAAAGGATGTCATATTATATAATACCTAAATACGCGCTTACCGAAAGATTTAAGCAAAGTCATACGGTGCACACACGGTAGTATATTAGTGCACAGTTTTATACAAAGAGAAGCACAGAACAATAGGAACAAGTACAATACTAGAACACCATAGGACATCATTACGCAAAAAAAATAAAGAAATAGGAGTATTAACGTCTGCTTCACAATATATTTATGATAATATTTAGTTTATATAGAAGAATATAGAAAAATATTCCATAAAAGCACAGAAAGTTTTGTGCAATGGTATACGCATATTTAATAAGATACACGGAAATATAATCAATTTACCATTTACTAAATTGTAAAAGTTTATTAAGACTAAATTAATAAATAAAATTTTATTATTCATTAAAGAATACTTTTTAGAAAAAAACGCCTAAATTTAGGCTCGGGTCCATCACAGGACACTAATTATTGTAAAAAAATCAGCATTATAAATCTGTTTATTTGTAAAGAGCAACTATGCGAGTTTCTTGCCGTTTCTTCTCGTTGGAGGCTGTTTTCCGAAACGGTGGTAGTATTCAAATATCGACGATTCAATAACGCTTCATTGTGAATTTTACTTCAATAAAATTTATTTGAATAATGAAAAACAGAACGAGTAAGATTAAATTTGATTTATGAGATTGCGTATACATATAGTATGTGCAGTAGGCTGAAAGCAACTGACGGTTCGAACGTGAGGCGCCGACCTCTCCGGCGCATCATTCATCCAATCGCGACTGATAAGCCACTCGGACTAGCTCGCCGAGTTGCAATGACAGATGACGTCACGCGAACCTTGTACTGAATATGAATATCCAATGTCATCAATGAAAAAATTTGTGATGATTTCAACCCAAAATCTTCAGTTTAGTTTCACGTATTTTGTCCACTGGGCCATATTTTCAAAAGATAACTCATATACATATTAGATTTAAAACTACAATGATGTACAATCAACAAAGATACCTGTAATGTCTGTCTGAACTTGATAATCTCAAAAATACCGGAAGGATTTTCATATAGTTTTGAATAATAGAAAGAAGACATTCGTAAGAATGGTTTAAGTACAATATTCATTAAGTTTTTGAGTAAATTAGCTGAGCTATTACATAAATGATAAATATCAAATAAAAAAATATTTAATTACTCTATAAACACGAGCCAAGATGGCACAGTGATTAGAACGCGTCCATCTTAACCGATGATTGCAGATTCAAACCCAGGCAAGCAGTCAACGAAGAGTCTATTTAAATATAATTCATCTCGTGGTTGGCGGTGAAGGAAAACATCCTGAGGAAACCTACATGTGTCTAAATTCAACGAAATTTTGCCACATGTGTATCCACCAACCCGCATTGGAGCAGCGTGGTGGCATATGCTCCAAACCTTCGTGGGAAATTCACAGGCTGATAATGTATAATGTATATAAACATGATTAACGCTTTATAAATTTGCTTCGTAATAAACATTTACACAAATTTCTAATACGAAAACTTTGACCCGTAATAATGCGATCGCTTGCATTTTGACAGTTTACGGTATAAAAGAGGGTAGAAACGAGCGTAACGGATGAGGGATGTTTAGCGATAATTAGCGTGGCGGCGCCCTGCATAAATCATACCGAGGCATTGTCTCCTCTCTCGACAGATTACTTGGGAGAGCTCAAATGTTTAACGTTTCTTACGTGGAAATTCTCATTTCTCCTTCCGTGTGGACGATTTTTAGTATTTGTTTTAAACGTAACTTATCAAACGCAAAGTTAAGCGTACCCTAGTTAGTGATTTTGTAACTTCTTCCAACAATCTAAGTATGTATTCAATTTAAAATATTGAAAATATATTAGTTAGGATATAAATAAGTTACGTGATGTGTGAATCAATATTCATAATATGTTCGAAATGTATATATTATATATTATAATTCTTATTTATTCATTTTTAACATTATGTTAACAGATACGAGATGCATAATGGAATAAGTTTAAATGAAAAACTATCTTTTTTTTATGGCATATAGGCCACCTGATAGTAAGTGATAGACAAAGGCGCTGTAACACCTGTTGTGCTTACATCACCTATGCGCCACCAACCTTGGGAACTAAGATGTTATGTCCCTTGTGCCTGTGATTACACTGGCTCACTCACCCTTCAAACCGGAACACAACAATACGGTGTACTGTTATTTGGCGGTAGAATATCTGATGAGTCGGTGGTACCTACCCAGACGGGCTTGCACAAAGCCCTACCACCAAGTAACTGAAAAAGTAAACTGTACTAAATACAATAAAAAAATTGGAAAAGAGAAGTAAAGTACAGGACCAAATCTCTAATTGCAAGATTAGAGTAAAGAAGTAAAAATAGTTGCCGAAATTAAGCGGTTTTTTCTTTTTCAATCTTAATGCACTCTCACGCTTCGCATCAGGAGTCGCAGAATTAGTAAACTAGTTGTTCAAATTGACGACAAAGCTAAGTGCGATATTTTTAGCTTGAACATTTAAGTGGAAATTAAAAATTTAGTTCACCAAAGTATACAAAAAGATGAAACTGATTAAAGCGGTAGTTTAGTAAAAGCTCGCAAAAAAATACTGTTCGAGATAAAACGTAAAAATATTTTATAAGCTATCAAAAGACGTTAGAGTATAATTTTAAGTATATATCTCATAGTTCGTCTTCATTATTACGCTTTATGAAGGCTCCACGCGAGGCGTTATCTTTAGAAATATAAAAATTAATCACTCCTTTATGCTTTGAAGAGTTAAATAAAATACTTTTACCCACAAAAATTTTGCATTTTTGTGACGCTAATTTAAAACTAAGCTCAAATTATCTCGTTTTTTGATATACTTTATTCTTTGCGATAACTAACTACTACGTGTTGGTGGGATTTAATGCAAACCCGTCTCGGCAGGTACCATATCACCGATAAACAACAATACCGTGGTATTGTTGTATTTCGGTCAGAATAATGAGTAAGTCAGTGTTAGTTTCTAAGGTTGGTATCGCATTAGCGATGTAAAATTGGGTAATTTTTCTAACGCCACCAATATATATTGGCGGTAATTAATTTTGTACTCCTTCCAATTATAATAAATAATAATAAATGCTTTAAATGCTGGACAATTTCTAATAGATTTTAACCAAACGTAATCATGTCGTTTAATAATGGACTTGGCGTAAATGCAACAGTATCTTGAACAGATTGTCCTAAAAGTAATTCTGTTTTGTCCCTTACAATATGAATACACTGAGATCACAGCTCTTCGACCGCAATTCAAGAGAAAGCTCTGTCAGATTTATAGAACATTTTTAGTAGAAATGGTTTTAAAAAAAAAAAATCACAAACGTAAACAAGAGTATATTTTATTAGCTCAGTTTTGTTACTAATATTCTGCTAGATATACTACATTGTTTCGTATGCCTTGACAACTTAGCTTAGTCTACCGCCAAGTCAAAATCAAAATCAAAATATACTTTATTCGTGTTAGCTTTTACAAGATATTTTAATGTCATTTACAGAGTTGGGAATGTGACTGGTTGGGAATGTAGATTCTACCTGAAGAACTGGCAAGAAACTCAGAAATTACTCTTTTGAAATACAAGTGGCTGTCTGCCGTCTGGGTGGATACCATCCACTGTAAGTATTCTATTGTCAAACAGCAATAGTTCGTACTCTGAACCTGTGTAAAGGGTAAGTGTGCTTGTATAATCGCAGACACAAGGAATATAATGGTTGATGTCGCATTGACGATTTAACTTCTATAGATAAGCCTACTTGCCTTCCCATATGTAGGTATAACTCCCAAATTTCATTCATTTTCATATTGATGGATGTAGTCTGTCTGATCGTATTAACTTGATATTCGGAAATACCTTCTAACTCTTTATTCATGTATTCATGCCTCTGACGTAATTATTAAATTAAAGAATAGTAAATAATTATAAAAATGTGAATGTAATAAGACCAGAGAGCCCGTTTACACTTTAAACCAGAATACAACAATACTGCGTTTTATATATAACATGTTTGGCGATAAAATAAATTAGTGTTGGTGGTGACGCAGACGAGCCTAAGAAAAGTCATACCACCGCTGGTAAAATTCTATAAATGTTTATAAAAAATTCCAAAGTAATACTCTGATTTAACGTAACGATTGCTCAATTTCGTTTGCTTATTAAAAACTTTCCAATTTTACAATCAATATTCGTAACACACGACACACAGTCGATTCCCATAATTCCAATTAAAAGTTCTCATGAACAAGTTTTAACAAGTTACATTCGCACCAGCTGTATAGAAAACATGTTAGAAATGGTAGAAAATATTACGAGTATTTTTGTAAAATTACAGAGAATAGTTTGTAGTAGCAAGCGAGTTACTCTTAGCAAACAAATAGCATGCTTTGTCGACCAAAAGAGCATGCTTGTTAGCTTCTAGATCGCCAATCGAATACTTTTTCGTGCTACATAGCAGAACAGTCAAGTAAGTCGGATGGATGAGGTATGCTCAAAGTCAATATTTTCAATGATTATTTAAAAGAACAGATTTTAATCACATTCGAATAAATAGTTTAAGATTACGTGGAGGACAAACGTACAAACATTATTTTTTTTATTTTAATAACGATTAAATTAATGTATATAAACATTTATAATAACATAAAATATCAATATTACTTTTAAATTTTTTTATGCCTCGTTTCATCACTATTAATATATTATTTTATACTAGAACACAATTATATCTAAAACCAGAATGAAACGAACGTCACTTACAGAGCGCCCTTTATTCTAAGGTCTACAGTGTGTGTTACGTAAACACAAACAAAACAAAAAACTTTCACTATAGCCAAACCTCTAAATTATTTCGTAAAACAGTTATTTAAAGTAATTTGAAATTTAATTAAAGAACAAACTTTTACATCTGCGTTCAATTATAGTAAAACGAATTGCCCAAGTACACACCCTGGAAATCGCGTGTATTATTTGACTAAACTACATTTGACCAGACTAAACGACCATAATTTTTATTACGATGTTTATAATAAACAGTTTATTTCAGGATCGTTATAAAAAAAATCTAAGTCAATATTGCATATATTCAGCTAGCGATATCTAGCAGTGCGTGGGAATAAGTGCTCATCATTCTTCAGGGAATAAGATGATTGACCTTATCAGTGGGTCTTTATATATATTTTCCCTTTTAAACAAGCCAAATGTTTTACTTTTTATAATAACGTGGAACGCCATGTAATAAATTTTAATAATTTGATGATTACCATATGAGCTTTTAAAACTTGATAGATCACAATATCTCACTGCAGGGCTAAGGCGTAATTTCCATTTGATAAGATTTGGGGCATATTCCAACGCGTTATTTTATTTCGAGTTTCATCCAACGCACAGGCTACCACACTATGTTGGCCTTCACCGACGAATACGAGATGTAAATACAAATTATGCACAAAAAAATTTAGTACGTACTCCGCTTTGAACCTGCAATCTCGGGTTAAGATTCACGTAACCATACCACCCACTTCGGTTCTTCTTTTAAAAAGTAACAATAAATATGTTAAATCTTTATAAGAAAAGGCATTTGACACAATTAGTCTCGGTAAAGTCTAGAATAGTTACGCATGTGTATTGTAGCATGAAGGTTGATGAATCAATGTAATTACAATCACAAGGAATACACCAATTTCTAATCCAATTCCATGGTTGTATTGGCATGTGAGGGCTAATTCCTACTCTGGCGTGAAACGTCATATGTACCAATGTCGTTTCAACTAAAAATTGTTAAAATCGTCTTTTACTTATAGTTCTTTTATGTATGAATTGTTTTAAATGATCGTGCTTAGTTAGAATATAAATATTCTAAAAATGGAACATTATTATAGTATATAAGACAGAAATAAATTTGGACAAAACTCGCCTCTAAATAAAATAATAATAAACTGCAATGAAATCGTTCGTATTTATCGTGATAAAGAAAATCTTTAGTGTCACTTTGAATCTACTTTATAATTTTACTCTATTATATTTAGGCATAGCGTATGTACTAAAAATACCTTCAATGGAACATTCAAAATGTCTACGTACTTTAAAATGCTGTACTTACTTTTATGTTAAAGTAATATTCAAATTATATATAGTTAAATATTATTTCGGTAATAAAGTTTTTGTATGTAAGCCGTATTCAATAAATAAAAAAATTATAAAGAAAGTTTGGACTTTTCCCGTTATCATTATTTGTCTTATTCGCTGCCCTAGTAACAATTATCTTTTAATGATATAATCTTATCTAATGACAGTTCTAACCAGCTTGCTATAATCGCTCTAAATACACAACTAGTGACGTACATAAAAACAAACGACTGAGTTAAGTAACGGGACTCTACAACAGGGCATAGTCAGTTTCCATTATAGTCTTAGAGATAAACAATTTTGATGTTATTTTATACTTATATTTGCAGCCTTTTTTCATACGACATTTGCATATACACTTACGTACTGCCTCTGTCAATGTCTTCAGGGTACAAACAGTTGCCTTGCGGCTAATAATTTACTCGCGTTTATGAATAAACAGAACTTCTGCATTGTTGCGGTCGAGTAAAAAACATCAATTATATCGTACCCTTGGAGATTAATTTGTGCTAAACCGCGGACGGTGTTTATTTAATATTTATGGCTACTGAAGCAGCAATTTGTTAACTAATACAAAACTAAAATCAAATGAACTCTCTATTTAGCTGCTATTAGCGCAAACATTACCTCCGTATAACATAAAATATTACAGCGTGTATAAAGCATAACTTTAAAACGAGTTCATGCTTATTCAGGAGAATTAGGATTAGAGTGAAAAGTTTAATTAGTGTCTAACTTACCTAAAGTACTTCATCACCTGAAAGAACTCGTGTAAATTGAACAAAATTTACTTTATTTAAGTAAGCTCTTACAAGCGCTTTTTGTATCATATTAAGAGATTAAATTAAACGTAGGGTAAGGTTAGATTGTGGAGTCGAGAGAGTGGAGCCGACAAGAAACTAGGCTCTTTACAATTAAATCTTCGTAGTACAGATATTAATTATATGGGTTTGTGTGCTTTACTTAGAGTCCTAGGATCATAAATGAAATGTTAAGATTTGCTTTTTATGTATGTAACTGTGTCCTTATCACGGTTTTCGTTTAAGAATAGAGTAAGGAAGGGAGATAAGACTAGTGAATTTTTGAATGTATCGTGATTAAACGTATCAATCCATCGATTTTATTTTTAAATATTACCTTAACAACCATTTGGTGCTGTGCATATCCACGGTCGCAATTTTCAGACCTAATCGTGAATATTTAGCCTGTATTGCTAGACTTACAGACTTTTCTGGTTGGAGGCTGTTCGAGAGCCAACATAACCTGTTCATATAATGATTGTCTAAGCGAATTATTCCTTGTTGTAATGTGTTTAAGCGAATATTATATAAATAGAATAATTTCATCTAAACGGGTATATAGAGGTAAGAACCTAAGTGCAAAGCATTCACTAGTCTTAAAATAGAATAAATTATTAGTGCGTGATAGCTATGCAGGCGGGTTTACACAAAGACATACCACAGAGTAAATAGATAAAAAATAATTAATCACTCTAGAAAATCTAGTATTGTTGGAACGAGATCAAGATAGTTTAAGCAAACCACCTCATGATGTTATATTTTTGTTTTCAGTTTTTTGATAATATTTCCTTATTTAAATGATTTAAATTATCCTTCGTTATTTTAACTGGAATTCATCAGCTGCTTGTTTTTCATAATTATTTTTTTTAATAAAGGCTCGTGTATCTGTCTGGCCTATTTACGGTACAGGTATGTCGATCAATCCAACAAACTAATTTTCGAATTCAAAATCACGGTAAGGATTACTATTATAATAAAGCTGTAACGTGTTTGTGGTTTTGCTGATTGAAGTCGACCGGAGAACATAGTTTGGAAATAACGAGTCGCATGAAACGTAATACAATTATCGTTTCAATTCACAAATTTTAGAAATAATAAAAAAATAACATGAATTCGAATTGCCTTTCAAATGTGATTTTATTTTTCCTTTTTTTTTGGTTTACATACTTTTTTGATGACTCGTTTTATTTCTTGTTTAATCTTATTTCGATACACAATTTTTATAGCCAGTGGACGCTTTCAAATCCGATGCATAATTTGCAAAATATTTCTGAGTAAGCGTTCTTAATTGACAACTATTCAAACCCTCATATATCAAGAATAACAAATTTTTCCATAATACGAACACACAACAATAGCCGTGTTTGTAATATTGATACGTTTACATGTGGTTCGCTATTTTAAAGTCCATAAATTTGAAGAGCCGGTTATTTTATATCCAGTAATATAGATAAGTTATTTGTTTAATTTAGACTAAATTTTATTTACAACAAATTCGAATGTATTGTATAATTTGTACTAGTGGATGTAAATAATTGTATTGAATTTTTTTAATACCTACACCGATCATACGAAGCTTTTGTAACATGAGAAAGTGCCAGTAACGCTTGGTTTTTAAGGATTATAATTTCATATACAATTCAGTTCAAGTTGATGAAAGTTTTACTTAAGGGAAACTGATACGTTACTAACTTTATTATTAATTAAAGTTTAGACGATATAGCATAACCGTTTCATATAAAATAGTTTGTAACTAGAGCAGACATAGTTTAAGAAAAGTAAACTGTATGTTAGAGAAAAACATTTAATTAGAAATAGCTGAGTGGCGGTTTAATTACATTTGCACTTATAAATAAAAAAAAACTATTATTCGATAGGAAATTTGTATTCTATCTAGTGCTTCCCAAACTTTAAAAAACAAAGTGCCGTAAAACTGTTATATTAACTAAGTTTTAAATAGATCTTCCCGGCGAAACAATAAATTGTTTGGAAGGCGAACGTACTTTTCTCATAACTGAACTTTGAGGAGCATTTCCAACGTCTTTGAGGTCGCAAGGTATAAGTTTCGATCCCGGGAAGGTATCAATAGCGAAATTATCGACATCCGACAACTTTTAGTCAGATTTAAAAGTAATCAACGAGGCACGAGGTACCTTGATTGGCTAATCTTGAACATTTACGAACTTATTTTTAATACAACATCTTTCATAAAATAAGAATATTGGAAAAGTAATTTTTATAACGTCGTTTGATATCGATACGATAATATATAATATGGTAGCATGTATTAAATATTCGTATGATAAGGCATTTATATTTTGTGTTTTGTAATATTACTAGTAGGTACTATTATTGTTTTTGTCTCTTAGAGCCAATTAATAAAATATTATTCTAAGAAATTTATGATAATTACCAACAACTTTATTATAATGCATAGGAATTTTACAAAGGCAATATATGACGAGATTCAAATATTATGATAATAATATTAAAACATTGTTACACGTTTAACGTGTTCTGCATTCCAATATAAACTGAATCCGAACCTAAATAACTTTGTAGAAAACGTGGGCAGCCTAAGGGATGCTATGGAACTCGCCCTTCTAATAAATTGCCTAAATACCTACATTACATTATTAGAGAAAATTGGACCCAACTCAAAATAACGTTAATTTAGTACATTTATTGTACATTCAAAATGTAAATTACATAAGGAAAACACTTTAATTTTTGTTCAATATATGGCGCCCAGTGTGGGGCAACAATTATGGTATAATTGCATTTTGGTAGGCGTTATGTTATAGCTGATAAGATGTTATATGTTTATTTATATCAATGATATATTTGATTTATGATTTGTTATACTAATACGTCGTGTAATATACATGTTATTGGAACTTACTAATTTTCGATGATACCGTAGCCCTCCTCTGCAGAATGTAATTCACATTCTTACAAACGCTAGTTTTAATAATCCAAAACTGTGACACCAAAAAAGTTATATGAAATCAAAATATTGGCAGTTATCTCGATATGATCGTAGAAAGGATTCTAAAGCACAGGCTCACGATACACAATATCTTAATCCACTAGCACAGCACCCCGCACGTAAGCGGTGATTTCGTGAACACTAATCACTCGGGACGCGTAACGTGAAGGCAGGACACGTCCACCCGCCACGATACCGCGGCGACTACTGAGGCCCGCGCCGCGCAAGCCTCCTCGACTGTTCAGCATCGGGTTGGCAGAATTGTTAGACGCCAGCGCCAAGTCGGAGCATTTTCATAAGATACATTAAGTTTTTATTTCCTATACAATTGTCTATGCAAATTACTGCGTCCTTATGCTCTAAAAACATTTGAATATATGATAAGAGTCTATGAAAATAAATACGATTCTATTATTCTCTATTTTTTCATGAATTTAGTAAGCACACAAGTTAACGTTACTCATATTATTATGCAATTTTCAATAAAATGGATTGCTTTATTAAATAACCACCTATCAACTATTTTACTAAAACTGTCACAACAATTAAACAAAGGTTATAATTCTGGAGCAGATTATGACACTTCGCACATGTTGTTCAATAATATTAACACGAAGAGATGGTTTTCAGTGTATCGTGATGACACTTATCGTCGTCTCGGTGTCAGTTAAAGCTTCTTGTTGTTCTTACACAGCCGTGACGGTACGTTTTGTAAAACGGAAAACTTTATACCGATAAATCACCACACATCTAGGTCACAGATGATTCACGTTTTATATATTCTTATATAAATAGTTTAATTCTATATTATATACTAAATAAACTCGATACGGCTCAGCAGGTAAAAAATGAGAATCTTAACCAGAGGTCGTGAGTTTAAATTAAGATGAGCACAAGTAACTTTTCGTGTGCCTAAAATCAGCTTATCTGAAAGTAAAAGAATACATTATGAGGAAACTTTGCTACATGTGCAATGTACATACGTATATTCACCATCGAGCCCAGATTGCACAGCGGTTAGAACGCGTATATCTTAACCGATGATTTCGGGTTCAAATCCAGGCAAGCATCACTGAATTTTCATGTGCTTAATTTGTGTTTATAATTCATCTCGAGCTCGGCGGTGAAGGAAAACATCGTGAGGAAACCTGCATGTGTTTAATTTCAATGAAATTCTGCCACATGTGTATTCCACCAACCCGCATTGGAGCAGCGTGGTGGAATATGCTCCAAACCTTCTCCTCAAGGGAGAGGAGGCCTTTAGCCCAGCAGTGGAAAATTTACAGGCTGCTAATGCTAAAAAATAATAAAAAATATTCACCATCTCTAGGTAGAGCTGCGGATCGACATAAGCATTTTCCGTTTCGTTATATTAGTGTCAGTAATCAAAGTCAATAGGCATTTTTAAGGACAGTGGGTTTTCGCCAAACAATGGACTGAATAGATCTTCTTAAATAGACTTTTTTTTTGTATCACGCTCCAGTGTTATCACTTCTTATATATAAACAAACACTGATGTCTACTAGTCAATTTCTGAATGGTTGATGATGTAAGTATTGTAAGCAATTAATAAATAATCGTTATATTGTTTTCATATAAGCTTAGTTACATTATTCTACCTTATTGACCAAATTTGTATTGTTAGAACAAAAGGCGGGCTTAATGCCCGGAGGCAATCTCTACCAGTCAACCTTTAGGCTAATCAGAAATACATGAAGACGGTACTACAACTTAGTTATGAATTAATGTAAACGTATATTTTCTTCTACTTTAAAACAATCTCTCAACTAAAAAAAGATAATACAAATCGTCTTGTACCGTATCTTTTCAATTTATCTTAAGTTATATTTAAATTTACGTGAGTATAAAGCTTAATCTACCGATTTTTTATCTATGGTAGAAGCTTTGGCAAAACTAGACACAACTGTACCCAACCTATATGGTCCGTAAAAAAAATCTTTATATAACTGACATCAGCTCAAGGAATAGACAGTGAATGTAATAATAATATCAATAAATATTTCTTATTTCACGAGCAGTTTGCGAAGATAAGTATACAGAAAATTTCCACTCTGTGACGGTTCGTTTGAACTCGCGACCTCAGGTGACCTATCTATCCATCAATATAGTGTCACTTACTTTAATATGCTCTAAGTTTTCGTCAGAATTTCGAGTTTAATTAATTAATTCGTAAAATAATTGTAACACATAATTATTCAGGTCCATAATTCTTGCCTAAATAATACTTTGTTTCTAATTGGGTTTCAGCATATTTTCAATAGAAATAGTTAAACAATTAATTGACGCTTGTAACTATATGTTGAGTGGCAAGATAGAATGTTTCTTTGATTTATTGTTTTATTTATGAGTGAAGTTAAATGTATTAATTCAGCCATATAAATTTTACTTTATACAATATACTAGCGGCCCGCCCCGGCTTTCCAGTAATTCAATTTATTTATAATGATAATGATTAGTAAGCTTAAGAAGAGATTATTAAGTAGGCATATATGTTTTATAAAGTTTATTTATCGGTTCGATTGCGTAAGTATCTCATACATGAGAAATATGTACAACAAAATTTATTTAAGTCGTAATTTTTTTCCATGGCTTATAAATTTAAATTTTGGTTATTTTAAGTGCAAAGGTCGATAATTTGCCGTAGTCCGAACAATTGTTTCACAGCGAAACGTTTTTTCGTTAACTATTTATTCTAAAGTATTTAGTCCAATACTATAAGGAAAAAAAAATTGAGCTCTATTAAATGCCCAACTTAATAGTTACAACATATAGTTTTGTAATAGATATATATATTTATTGAGATAGTATATAAGTAACATAAGAGATAGACACATGCTGCCATTATAAATATGTACTTTTGTATAGGCCTTTTTAAGACTTCAATATTTTTTTATATGTAGTTTTGATTTATCTCCTAAGGTGTAATCATATAAGCATACGAAAACAGTTTATCGTATAAAACACCACCAAAGTTCAGCCTTTTAAACAAAATATCTATATATTATGTAAACAAACCTTCCTCGATTATCGCTCTTCCTATTAGTGAAAACCGTATCAAAATCTGTCGAGTGGTTTATGCCAAGTAAGCAAAGATACAGACAGAAACAGAAACTGTTCTATACATATAGATATAGATGAATCGAGATATAGGAACTTTTCCACGTGATGTTTTCCTTCATAGCGAAATTATTATAAAGGACTTCGAGGATATGAACAAGCGTGAATTTTTAAAGATTTCTGAGTCTACAAACACTAAACCATTTCGATTCTTAACCTTAAAATAGCACATTATAGCTGAAATAAACACAGTTTGTTGAGAAAAACTTATGACCGATGTAGTCGACTGTACTCGTTGATTGACAAATGAAATTTTTATGAGTACCCCTGCCACTTACACCTCACTAATGACGCCGTATGCATTAGTACAAAGCGACATCTCGCGGATGGCGTGCGCGACTTGCATTAAGCGAAACCAACACGCACAGCATCGGCCAATCAGAGCATCACGTTCGCCGCACACATACACAATCGCTCTCGTATCGTATAGTACACAAACACTTTCGCCACGGTAAAGTTAGCATAGCAAACGTTCAAATGGAAGATAGGCTCCTCTTTGAGTCTTTTACATCTGTCCAGGGCAGGTCTAAATAGGATGCAAACATAGATAAGGCCAGTTCTCGCGATGAATGGTAAATTAGTAGAGCCGCGAGCCATTTCATATACTTTGAAACAAGTTATTCTTTTTTTATAAAAGGGTCGTCGAAAACATTGCACGACGTTGAATGATAAAGGTTATGGTCAGTTTGTTTGAAACTTAAAACTAATTCTTAACAGATTTCGTTTTAAATTAATGACCTGTGAATATAAGAATTTATGTACTCCACTTTATGTAATGTTAAACACGTGTTACAGTTTAAAATATAAATTATATAAATATTTCAAATATGAAAATAGATATATATTTTTCTTATTAAATTATTTTAATTCGTTTCTTTTAATATTGTTTTTAAACTTAATATAATATAGAGAAAAGTAAATTAGGTTTTTTTTATAATTTAATTATAATAAAATAACCTAAGCAAATTTTGTTTAAAAAAATCAGCAAATTACAAGTCGTATTTATTTAAGATAAAAATTAAATATAATAAAGAAATCTTAGCCCGAAAATGGTACAATATTAACTACAAAAAATATGAAAGGCTCCACGCGATTAAGTTTTAATTATTAATATAAACTTAAAAAATCTTCATGTACAGATTTTTCACATGGGTTGCAACATTTTACTGATTGAACTGGATTCAAAATTCCAGTTCAATCAGTAAAATGTATCTCTTTAAATATTTAAAATAAATATATTATACAAAAAATGATTAGAAATAATAATGTGTAAAATGTTTTAAAAAATTAAAATTAAAATTGTTCTAAGTACCTAGTTTCATTTATAAAATAGATTGACAAACTAGATTTATCGTACAATTAACGTCTACATTAACTAGTAGATCGTATAACCACAATACTGGTTTTGATTTTTTTTATAGTTTAAATACATATTTAGAGATTTTCGTAGGAATTAAAAAATAATTATTCTTGTATATTGTCCTAAGCTGTTCTTTTTTTTTTAAATTTAAGGCTTCAGAGAAAACAATATAAAATACAAGTGTTTCATATCAAAATTATTTCTTTTTTTATAGACAGATCGAAAAAAGGTTTATCGTTTAAGAGTTTCTTGATTGAAACCCCAAAAATGCAAGTCACATTCTACATTAGGCAATTTAGTATTCCACTGCAAGACAAATGGAGGTGTTTAGCTTATTATATCATGATACTTTAGTTTCTGAATATGTTATAGGATGTTATCCTTCAAAAAGCAAGATATTAATTTAAAACATAATTTTCACCATTTTTATGTTTGTAGATATGTAGTCTAATTAATAAATTTGAGACCTAATAGTCATTTGCACCCATGAAAAGTATAAATCACTTGTAACTCTATCAATGCACCACACAGTCACGAGAAATAATCCTTTATATCCGGTTTAAAAATAGCCTATCACTTCAAACTAGAATACGGAATTATTAATATGAATAAAATTCATCAAATTTCCCGGTACAATAATGCTTGTGGATTAAATTGAAGGCCCTGATATAATTACACATACAATAATTATAAATAATACAAGCATAGCCAAAACATGACTCCGTTTACCAACAATACATCGACAGAAACATAAAATCAGAACTATTTGATAGTACTTATTGTACTAAACTAAGTACAGAACAGGCAATGCAGACACACGGTTTTATTTTTGTGGCATTGATTGATGGACGATCATATGGGCCACCTGATGTTTAGTGGTCACTACCACCCATAGGCAAAGGCGCTTTAAGCAATATTAACCATTCCTTACAAAACAACCTTGGAAACTAAGATGTTATGTCCCTTGTGCCTGTGATTACACTGGCTCACTCACCCTTCTAACCGGAACACAACAATGCAGAGTACTGTTATTTGACGGTAGAATATCTGATGTGTGGTTGGTACCTACATAGACGGACTTGCACAAAGCCCTACCACCAAGTAAAGAATTATCAAAACAATCAAATCTTTGAAACATGTTTTAAAATAAACATTCAAATATGTGGTAACGATACACTCGATATATATAAATCATCAACGAAATTAAAGTAATCAGTTTAGTATTTTTTCTTATTACAATACTAATCATATAACTGACATTTCACGCTCATAAATGGTCATAAACATTTATCTACAATCATCACCAAGACGCAATATTAATTATTGTTGTGTTCCGGTTGCACGCGTTCTAACCACTGGGCCATCTCGACTCTCAAACGCGTGTTTCTTAACCGATGATTGCTGTTTCAAACCCAGACAAGCACCACTGAACTTTCATGTGCTTAATTTGTGTTTATAATTCACTTCGTGCTCGGCGGTAAAGGAAAACATCATGAGGTAACCTAAACCTACCTAAAAATGTCTATGGTGTCTAATTTCAACCAACCACAAAGGAAGAGGAAGAATTAGCCCAGCAGTGGGAAATTAACAAGTTAATGTTGTGTTCCCGTTATGGATAAGTAAGCTAGTGTAACTACAGACGCAAGGGGTATAACACCTTAGCTCTCATGGTCGGTGGCTTACTTGCGATGCAAGGGAAGGTTAATATTTCTTACAGCGCCAATATATATGGCCAATGAACACTTACTATCTGCCCGTCCGTTTACGAAAATAATATAAAAATGTGTCATTTGTGACTGCAACCAAGACAAAGTTTAAATGGACTTTCTTAATCAAATATAATACAACACCGTAAAATTGAATACAAATAATAATAACTATAATAATGTTATTTCAAAATAAAAGTAAGGAAGTTTCAATACAAAATGTTTATAAACAGAAAGTCGTATGCGCCGGCAACGGGATGACGTAACGCGCGCTTTTAATTTCCACTAAAAATTTCAATTTAACACCCAAACAAAACACTGACAAATAAAGAATCACTCAGTATAAATTACATGATAAGAATTTCGATAAAATTATTTATTCCACTACAAAAACGAAACATGTGTTAAGAAAAATTTAGCGAGTACTGTCAGTTTGTCATTTTATTAGTCTCTCGGGGACCATATGATTTTCGAAATGTTATAACGCAATGTTTTAATCTGATACGTGATTCGAGTTGATATCAACTATTCGTGTTGAATAATTTCAACAAGAGCTCATGTAATTCAAGAGCTGTTTGTCGGGTATTGTGTCGTAGCCAACGACTATTAACATAGTCGACCAATATTGGATTGATATGTCATAGTCTATGAGACCGATGTTATATTTCAATACTAGATCTCTATAGTGACATCCATACTGTGGCAAGGTATTCATTTCTGTACTAAAATTCTGTATTTTTACCTTTGCCCGGTAAAATAACTCCAAATAGAGAGTACGCAAAACTTTTTTTTTATTTCATAGGTGGCAAACGAGCTGGAGGTTCACCTAAAGGAAAGTGACTACCACCGCCCATGGACATCTGCAACACCGGGGGGCTTGCAGGTGCGTTGCCGGCCTTTCAGGAAAGAGTACGCTCTTTTCTTGAAGGTTCCCAAGTCGTATCGGTTCGGAAAAACCGCCGGCGAAAGCTGGTTCCACAGAGTGGTTGTGCGAGGCAGAAAATCGCTATTGTGAAGCAACAAAAGCTAATACAAAATCCAACCAACCAACCAACTACTCACCTGATATTCTACCACTAACATACTTAGCACTGTTATAATCCGGTCTGAAGACTGAATGAGCCAGTGTAATTTCAGGCACCGAGGAAATATTATTTTAGCTTCCAAGGCTGGAAGCACATTAGCGCTGTAAGGCAGTAATAATAATTACCCTTAATAATCCTTACAGCTCCAATATCTACAGAGATAAATATTCACTATCAGGTCCAGTTGCTCGTCTGTGTATATTATAAAAAAGTAGTCAAACAGTTAATTTGATTCAAGCAAAAATTCTGAGACTCGTTTAGTTTAACAAACTACTTCGTAGTAGTTCCACGTTAAATAAATACCAAACTCTTATTGGAAATGGGCTATTTATTATAACTTTATATTTTATTTTACGTCACATCCAGAAAGGATTTGGCTCAGTGGTTAGAATATATAAATGTCACCAATTTTTTTTTATTCAAACCCAGTTTTCAAAGGCGCTTAGTTTTAATTTCTTTATTTATCTTTATTATTCATCTCGATGACAATATAAAACTTACACGTGCCTCATATTATTCTCTCACATGTGTTCCAGGAACCACAATCGAACTAACGCGGTGTGCTAAGGTCCAAAATTACTCCACAAGAAGAAGAGGAAATTCTTACTCAGCTTTCTTACAGATATTTAAATAATATTCTTAAGCAGGTAAATAAGATACGCAGTTAATAATTAAAATGAAAGTTAATAAGTTATTCCAAGTAATCGGATCAGACATCAAAAATATATCTTACGAATTTTATCAATTTTATTATACAACGTAAATAAATTCAACAAACAAATAAACATTCGTTGAGTTTCAAATTAATTATATATTATTAAAATATAAAATACTTAATTAAATAAATTAATCCATATGTAATTAAATATAATTGTAATAACAAAGCTGAAGATACGATTATCCTTTTTTTTAATTTAAATATGGCCTACGTGGTTGGTAATACTTGTTGTTTCCAGCCAGGATGTACTACATACATATAAGTATAATTGTATTTAAATAACATGACTTTGTATTTTTAAGTGTTGAAAAAGAGTAACTACTGAGTTTCTTGCCGGTTCTTCTCGGTAGAATCTGCATTCCTAACCGGTGGTATATACTCATATAGTTTGTTAAATGACGACTCAAATGTGCTTGTAAAAGCCTACTTGAATAAAGTATATTTTGATTTTAATTTTGGTAAGTTGTCCTCACCGTCAATCACCGTCAATAGACATTAGCGGTGGTGGCCACTTAACTTCAGTGGCAGTAAAAAGTCCTATAATATTTCATTCAGTATTCTTCTATAAAGTTTATTGGTATAATTTACAATATTTATTATATTTATCGATGTATTTACGTTACATAAACTGTGATAAGAATAGCTGATGACGTAATGACGGTAATGACGGCCGACCTTATCACCCTCCGACAGACATGCGAGCTATTGTGAATTAGAAAATTTAATTGTTTTAATATAGCTTTACTAATAAAACTTATTTCTGAATAAAATAAAAATCATATCCTTATTTCATGACACAATTTTCGTAGTATAGAAAAATAATTTGTTTAGTTTGAAATCTGTTGCAAAAAATTGTACAACGATAAAAATTAGTACTCCTTACTATATTATAAATATATTTATTTATCATAATAATAAAAAATGTCAAGAATGTATATAAAAATAAATTAAAACTGAAAAAAAACAATGTAAATCCGTTACATGAATTTAATCTGGCAATGACATATGTTGGTAGGTAATAAATTATTTGTAAACTAATGTTTGAAGTGTAAAAGACCATTCGTTTCAAATTTATTGTATTATGTTTAACTTAAGTATTCACTGGGTTATAATATTTTTTTGAGGTGCTTTGACAAACATTTTAATTTAATGATTAGGCAACTGTTGGAATCCATCAAAATTAGCAATAGAATTAGAATTATAATATATGCGCCCAACCTTTTATCTTATTT
Organism: Vanessa atalanta; assembly: GCF_905147765.1. Lineage (NCBI taxonomy): Eukaryota > Metazoa > Arthropoda > Insecta > Lepidoptera > Nymphalidae > Vanessa > Vanessa atalanta. Next base: position 522,176 of record NC_061873.1, read on the forward strand.
TAACAATCGAATTTAAAGAGAAGGCGAAAAAGGAAAAAATCAATTAGTACAGGTGTTCCCCAAAGGTCGATCTTGGAACCTTTCCTATTCCTTAAGCATACAAATGACTTACTCTGCCTTGTAGCAAAATAAGTCAAAGTCTTATTTACTGACATGAATAACCTATTAGTATAATAAGAAAACTAAAGTTACAAATTTTTGTATACCTAATTTAAAGAATATAAGAGCTAATATACTTATCAATGGGATAAAAATAGATAAGAATCAATTGAATTTCTTTACATCACTATTGGTAATTTTTTTACCGATGTTTATATGGCTAAGCTCGTATGTCTGGTATCTATATGATATTTATTCTGCAAAAGGAAATTATTCGTGCACCCGATCTACGAACTAAATAGTCCTGTTGCGTCTCAATAGATATTGTATAAAATATTTAGCGTCCAGGAGGTGAAAAGATTTCAAACTCAAACTCAAACCATCAAATCATACATATTGAAGTAAGCTACTTACTCAGTTAAGCTTAACTATCCAAACAAAACACTTATCAAATTACAAGTCGCGCCGATATCAACCTTACTGTCCGAGCCTAAAAAGAAAAATGAATGGTGGTTCAATTCAGATTTTAGATTTTTTTTATTTCTTCTAGGTAAAGAAGAATCTCCTAAATTTATGTAGTCTCTAATGAGTAATAATGCTTTGTAAATAAACCAATTGCCTGTTGTGCTGTCGAGCCGAGATGGCCCAGTGGTTAGAACGCTTGCATCTTAACCGATGATTTCGGATTCAAACCCAGGCAGGCACCACTGAATTTTCATGTGCTTAATTTGTGTTTATAATTCATCTCGTGCTCGGCGGTGAAGGAAAACATCGTGAGGAAACCTGCATGTGTCTAATTTCAACGAAATTCTTCCACATGTGTATTCCGCTAACCCGCATTGGAGCAGCGTGGTGGAATATGCTCCAAAACCTTCTCCTCAAAGGAAGATGAGGCCTTTAGCCCAGCAGTGCGAAAATTTACAGGCTGCTAACGCTGTTGTGCTGTGAATTCATGGACAATAGCATGCCTTAGGAATATTATTATCATTTTTTTTCAAATGTTTGTAAGCAATTTAGAAATTACTTGTCAAAAAAAAGTTGAGTTTCTTTAGTCGGTTCTTCTCGTATGTTCTAGTGATAATAATATTATCTTTAAATAAATGTAATGCTTCAGTATTGCATAAATAAATTTGAACTTGATTTTCATAATTTCAAATATATTTTATAATACAATTACAATTAAAAATATTTTTTCATAAAACAATTCCTGCTGGATTAATTCTGATATCAATAGTGGAATCCGGCCGTCAGTATCGTGACGACGGCTGACCTTATCAGCTTCGGACAGAGGCGAGCACGCGAACGTCACCCTTTCACTGTTAAATGCAGTTTATCAAAACTATATTTATTTTTTACGTATTAACCACAAGATATAATAGTTTTGCACGCGTTGAACTGTACACGACAAGTAAGTACGTAAGTTTAATTATTAGTATGACTTCACATCTTAATCATTACGAGCCTGCCCTATATCTTTATACATATTTTCTCTTCCATTAATCTCTTTCAAGTCTAGTCATATCTTCAGCTACTCCCCTCTTGCACGTGTCTTTCTCGGACAGTCCATCTATCTCTTTAACCCATTTACACGGACCTCAAACTAGTAGAACCTTGCTATCTATTTGTAATTTACAAATATGTTCTCAATCTGTGGTTGATAGTCCAATGAGTGCTAGAGCTATCCATCAGATAGCATTCAATTTTCCGAGAGGATATAATATGTTAATTTTGCTTAGTACCAGGGTGAGATTATAAATGTCATATGCGACTACTGTAAGGCTCGGTTAATTTTTATAAGTAGTTTATATTTCTCACAATATCAATATTATATATGCAATGCTGATACTAAATATACTACAGAATGTCTTACAACGTTCACAGTTTTTCAGTCATTAGAAAATACAAACCGCTATGTACCTACGTTTTAAATCTGTAATATCTTCGAAAATATTCATTTAATTAACATGCTGTAAAGGGCCATATTGATCTATATGAAATGCACAATGTATTTAAGGTACTTAGTTGGATAAGGATTAATGCTGCATTATGTAAAATCGCTTCAAAAATAACCCATTATGTCTCGTAAAAAGTAAGGGATAAAATTGGGTGTTGTGGGGTATCTAAGAGATCTTAACGATCTTTACAGTAGTAGTTCATTATTTTAATAATTAAATGATTATGTTGAAGTCAGTTACATCAAGTATCATATTGAGACTTACTTACCTACGTAAAACAATTTAAATATAAAACCATTCATACTAATTATAACCCATTTTCAACACTAACTTTTTGTAACAAAAGCGATATTTTTTATGCAGTAATTAATAACAATAATGAATTGCGTCGCGCGCTAATGAAATAATATAAGCCGATGTGTGATAACGAATTAAAATAAATGACATTAATCCGATAAATAATCTCATTTCAACGCAAGTGCAATATGTAGGATAAATATCTTGAAGTCAGTTTATGTGTTAAGTCTTAATATAGAAAAGTTGCGAGGAAATTAAAAATTTTCTCGACCACAAACGTCCGACGAGAGATTAGTTTTACTTGTCAAATACTACGGTTTATTCTTTACTCGTTTTCGCCCCGTCTTTGCTAGTGTGTTCTTGCAGACACTTTATTAAATACTTACACAATGAGACCCTCTTCACCTGATTAAAATTTTTCACCGACACCTATTTTCGAAAGCAATAATGAATAATTACCATAAAAACAGATAGACAAATAAGCAAATTGTCCACATTCCTTACAACACCAATGACTAAGATGTAATATCCCTTGAGACTGTATTTACACTGGCTCACTTATAGTTCAAATCTAACACAACAATAATAGTTATTGTTTTTAGTGGAATATATTATGAGTGGGTAATCCAGATGCAATTGCACGAGTTTTACTATTATAAAGTATTCAAATCAAATCAAAATATACTTTATTCAGTAAGCTTTTACAAGCACTTTTACGACATTTACTACGTAATAGTAAATAATTACTTTACTAGTGACGGGGGGGCTGGTGCGTTTTTGTCAAGAGGGTCGGAATTGCGATTCAACGGGGAAATGCTGCTCGCATTCTTGCCACCATCGGTCCACGCGGTCAAGATTTATACAGTAACTATTTTAAATTAATATTTGTATATGAGGACTTAATGTTAATAATTCGTATTAGTTAATTAATAAAAATGAAATAATAAATAAATATTAAATATTGGACAATATCACATACATTACTCTGATCCCAATGTAAGTAGCTAAAGCACTTGTGTTATGGAAATCAGGAGTAACGACAGTACCACAAACACCCAGACCCAAGACAACAAAGAAAACTAATGAACTTTTTCTTTCTTTTTTTTCTTTTTCTAATGAACCGAGATGGCCCAGTGGTTAGAACGCGTGCATCTTAACCGATGTTTTCGGGTTCAAACCAAGGCAGGCACCACTGAAATTTCATGTGCTTAATTTGTGTTTATAATTCATCTCGTGCTCGGCGGTGTAGGAAAACATCGTGAGGAAACCTGCATGTGTCTAATTTCAACGAAATTCTGCCACATGTGTATTCCGCCAACCCGCATTGGAGCAGCGTGGTGGAATATGCTCCAAACCTTCTCCTCGAAGGGAGAGGAGGCCTTTATCCCAGCAGTGGGAAATTTACGGGCTGCTAATGAACTTTTTCTACATCGACTCGGCCGGGAATCGAACCCGGGACCTCGGAGTGGCGTACCCATGAAAACCGGTGTACACACTACTCGACCAAGGAGGTCGTCGAAATAGCGACTGTACGAACCATGATCACGTGAAATTGTGGCACCATTTGAACCAGCCCTCATTCCACCAGTGCAGACAGACGAGATAATATACGTTTGATAAACTATTTTACACTTTTACTCGAAGACCCAAGTGTATTGCAAATGGAACTAAGACTTACTTTGAGAAATTTTAATTGATTAAAACATTAATCGTCAACAAAAACAAAATATTTGCAACTGTTAAATTGTAATGTGGTTACCGAGGTTCTACGTACAGCCACTTTGGGTTAAAGCTTTCTCTATTTTTAATTTTTTTTTCTACTACATCATATTAAATAATGACTTAACAAATATTAACAAGCACATGGACAAACTGTTTCCTTTGTTTTTATTGGTATTATTATTTCCAGGCTTCCCATCTGACATTTTAGAATTATTGATGACTATGTACAATTATAATTGTAATCTACTACTACTGTAGGCTTAAGTCTCGTGGTTAAAATAAATAATAAAATGTATGTCATAATAAAAAATTGTAACCATATTTATTAAGTTTAAAGAGCTTCGATCAACTTTCCGAATTTCGTTAGTAAAACATTATCTTCCTGGTGCCTTTAATTACACTAACCCACTCAATATTTCAATTCGACGTTTCAAAAATCCATTGATTTTATTTCGTAACAATTTTTAAATTCAAATACATAGAACTCGTCGCGACATACATAAACGGAAAAGCCGTTATAAAAATACACGTATAAAAAATATTTTCATTCAACAATTTTCAATTTTGAATATCCGGCTTAACGTGATAATCTTCTGAGAACATCGGAAACCTCGCGAACATTATGCAAAGCCTCTATTAAATTTTTAACACCGTTATTCCAAACCCTCGCTGTTACGGAAACATTAGGCGCTTAGAATGGAAATTATATATGGAAGAATGGGCAGAACCTACATGGACCAAAGTTAAAAATAAAATCTACAGTATTTATTTTATCGTTGAATCATAACACGACTGAACTAAGTTGTTTTACTATGTATATAAAAATTGTAAAAATATTTCTAAAACATGAAAAGCAACAAAACTAATTTTTCTTCTCGTAATCATTTGTTGTCACCAATATTAACCCAAAAGTGCGTCTGTCTCACTCATACTACAAACCAAAAACGACAATATTGTATTGCCAAAATAATAAATGATTGATCTGAGACAAATTTTTTTCCCGTCAAAAACCTTTCAATCAAACATCCGTATCATATGTATATAATCTCTAGAGTCAAATTTGACCTTCATACAATCATTGAATAATTTTATAGATAGCAAATTTCAATAACATATTTTTAGTGAAAAATAACCGTGAAGAAAGACGGAATTAAATATTTTACACTAACTTATTTACAGAAGTATGTTTTTTAATTATAATTAATTTATTACAATAAATCTTTTATAAGAATATATTCAATTTCCCGTAGTAGTTATTTCTAAACTTCTTCATTTCCCAATGGACTGCTAATCTTAGCGTTATATTGCCAAACAAAAGCAATATCTCCGATAAAGAAAAATCACAAGACATAAGTTTAAAATCATACAGCCCTACACACTCACCAGAGCTGCGGAATCTGGACCTCGCATTTTTCACTCCGTCCCTCCGGGAAATATTAACGCGTTCCCGGGACACCCCCTAATGCCGGCCCTCCCACTTATCACATTTCTGGAGCCTTAAAAATGTATCATTTCACGATATAAAATATTTTTGTTGACTTGAAAGTAACGGATTTTGCGCAACATAGCGTTCTCGCTTTTGTTCATATTAAGTAATTATATTGATATGAGCAATTCTTATATCTACTTTTGCATGAATCTGTTCCAGATATTCGGTAGACGGTAGAGCTAGCTAGAGTTGAGTAAGAGCGTCTCTATAAGATCAGCTGACGTACCGTAAAAAGTAATACTAGTAAAGTAACGTGTCCTTTTTTACTTGCTGGAAAAACGTTATTACGTTTCCCAGCCAGGACGTTTCCCTTACATGGACCGTGGTGATATGTAGGACTCAACGGCAACTGAGTGCTGGAATACCTACTATAAACCAGTAGTACACTTTATGTCTCTTCGATCACTTATATACAACTTGTATACAACCATGACGATCGAACAGTTGATTCAACAATGCGGGCCTCTAACCTCCTCTCGGTTCTCGATTGGTTCCCGGAGTACAGAAAACCCTCTAGTCCCTGGTCTTTTTGGCGGAGGTAAGGAGCTTTAGGTGAGGAGTTTCTTCCCGCACCCGCACCATAAGAGGATATTACCTGGCTATTCCGAGCAAGTACATGCTTACTAAAACATTCAGCCTTAAGTTTAGTGTGCTGCCTTTCCTCGCTACCCAGCGACTCAAGTGGGTCGGATTGTCTCTAGTGTCGCTAGGCCTACTTGGAAACCTCAGATCATTCTCCCGCCTGCAAATCAGCGCTCACTGGACTAGAACCTTGACTTACCACCTCAATTGACTTTCGCAAGAAAGGGTGCATCCGCCGCAAGTAATATTGCCACCGTCTACTACAGCGAACGGCCTACATATGGTAGCCTCGTATCGCTCTTACCGCTATGACTGTCCGCAGAAGAGAATGGCCTCAGCGTTGGTCTATGGCTACCTCAATTACACATACGGGCTACCTAGCCATGGCTTACACCCCAAACGAGGAAAATAACTTACAAAACCTACATTTTTTGGCTTAGAACAAAGCGCTACCTCGCCTGCGCTTAGGAGGGCTCTAACGACACACACGGATTATTCTTACCCTGGATGAGACGGATACAAATAGGCATTTTTCGACTCAAAATTTCGCATATATTCCCTAAAAAAAAAGCTAAAATTATAGTATACGTATAAACCAATGTATGAACTGAACAAACCTCTTTCATGTAAGTCTCAAACATACAAAACATTCCGACAAAAATCTTTGGCGTTTAAAGTTTTCTATTAAAAGTTCGGCAATTTAGTCGAGCACCTACGCAAAACGTTCAAGTAACTTCACTCTATGCAAACGCAACGAAAACTTGTAACCGCGGTAAATGTTCTTATAATCAACAACTCGGAGTCTTTTCGAAGAGTTCTCTTTTGAGACAAGTCGGAATTTATCGAAAAGACATCGGTAGGCACAACTTCGCGGTATGTAAGGAACTTCAGTGTGGACAAAGTTTTACCGTATTTTTCTTTCTTTGAACTCGCTATGGCTTGTTTGATTGTAAGTGGATTCTTTGCAAGTAATATTATATTATAGGAAGCGACGTAGAAAACCTAGATTTTAGAGATTGTGAGCTCAAATCCGAACAAGCACCGTTAAATTTCCACGTACTTATCTATTTATAATTCATAGAAAAAAAACATTGTGAGAACCTAAACTTTTAGGATGTAAGTCTACCACATGGCAGATTTTTACAGAGTATATGCTTTTATCAAAACATCCTCGAGAACAGGAGGTCTTAGCCCAGTAGTCAAACATTTACGGTGTGTTCCTTTTCCTTCAATATAGTTTCTTAAATATCTTAATAAATATATATTAAAGAATATATCCATCTAAAATAAAAATAGCACTGAGAGCAAATCTTTTTACATTTCATCTCATATCGTAAAGAACGAACCGTTTCCCATTTCTGCGATTTACAGTAATAGAAATATGAGTTAGTGACTTTGCTAAGGGGAGCCTTTATCTTTACGTTTGTGTCGTATCTGGAGAGATATTTGATTGTTAGCCGCGGGGTACCTGAAATAGGACTTTTTAAGACAAGTAGTTCACCCAAGTTTTGCTTATGTTTTGCAAAAAAATATCATTATTTTAGTTATATTCATTTGAATTTTACTTTTATTAACGCGCGTTAGAAGTTCTTCTTCGGTGTGATATAAAATAGTTTTAATTGTATTCAAATAATTAATTAAAATAAAATAATAATAACCTTAAAAAAATATATAAGTAGTCATCGCCACTATTGTAACACTCACTCACACATTTAAGCATCCACAAATTAAATAAGTAATAAAATAAAAATTGTAAATCAAAATACGACGTGAAGTTGTCTATTTCGAGCGCCGTGACACTTAATTGGCGGTGCAGCGAGCTACTCCGTCATGTCGATTACATGTCATCCCTGTGCTCGCGCATCATAAAAACTATCTCACAAATTTAATCAAAATCCGCCTAAAAATACCTATATTTTATTTTATTGTTTATAATGTAAGCGATCTTAATATATAAAAACTAAGTCATTTCTACCAAATATGAAAAATTAAGTTTGTTTTGTAAAAACTGCCATTGAATACCTAAAGCCTGTCCTAAACAAGTTTCCTTGAATAATTGTAATCAAAATAAAATCGATTTATCTGTTTAATCAATGCACACACTGTCCTCGACTCGGTCAAGCAGAGCGACGGCAATCATTATAATATCATATCAGTATATCTTTAAATTTTACGTTTGTACGTCATCATGAACATCAACAGACATAGGAGACGATAGTCGCGGTCACTTTATCGTGTGTTGTCGTAGTCACGTTGATGCTGCGGTTGCATCTAGGAAGTTTTGGCGCATTAGTAATGTAAGGAATGGACAATGACAATTCCTAAGTGCAGAGTCTACTCAGCATCATTAGATCGCCCTAATACAACGAAAATAGAAGGCATTATTTTTAGGCACTTTTACGGTTTGCAATACAGTCAATGAATATTTCGTCCAATAATAAAATCTGGTAGATATTTTAATACAATCAATCAATGTAGGGTTCGGTGTAAAAATCTTAAGGCCTCCACCCAAACCGCAGAAAGCGCACGTAAAGCCTACTTTAAAATAAAATATGCTTTTATGAAATAGTTTTTTTTACATATTATCAAATATTTTTGTTTTGTAAAATCGGTAATTCATAAATATACAGAACCATATCTCATTCGGCGAAGGTGTGTCTAATGCATTCACATTATAATTCTAAGGAAAATATAAATTTCTTCCTCTAGTTTCCCTGGGGGGCGAAACGACATAAAGCTCGGAGTAAGTAAGGGTCGAGAGTATTAAGGTACAGTTTACGAGGTCATCTGATTACAATAATCAAGATTTTGTATATATTTCGGTTGGAAAACGTTTTTGTTTCATAATTTTAAATTTAATATTTGTATTTAAGTTTGTTTTTTTTAAAAATGATAAAAATAAATTTCCATTTTCTTCAATCGAAAATCAGCAGGCAGTCTTGTAAAAAGGCTACTTTACGGTACATAGTTACTACCGCCCATAAACATTGTAAGTAAAGTAATTAACAGCCTGTAATTATCCTAATTCTGGGTTAAGGCCTACTCTCTCTTTTGAGGAGAAAGTTTGGAGCTTATTCCAACACGCTGCTCCAATGCGGATTGACGGATACATGTGACATAATTTCATTGAAATCAGACATACGCTGTTTTCTTTAGAAAAGTATATGAAAATTCAGTGATGCTTGCGTAGGTTTGCAACCAGCACTCATCGGTTAAGATGCACACGTTCATACTACTGAGCCATGTCGACTCATAAACATTAGCATTGTCAGAAATATTAACCGTCCCTTGCATCGCCAATGCGTCACCAACCTTTTGACTAAGAAGTTATATCTCTTGAGCCTGTTATTACACTGGCTCACTCATCCAAACTCTCATTTATCCAACTGCTTTCAAATTTCAACTTAACAATTTTGCTTTGTAACAATGAATGTTTTAAAATATTTAATGATATTGATCGTGACAGTAGTGCGTCAATTTTATTAATTTCTTTACATTGAATTCAAGCATTATTTTGATTAATTAATGAATTAACGAGAAAGTTAATGATTGAAAGCAACTCAACACGATGAAATCACAGATCCTCAAATCATGTACTGATACACTTAATCTTGAACCTGCTATAATGTTACTGGCCATATATCAAGTGTTAAACTTACAGTATCAAGTAATTACGTAAGAGCTATTGAGTTCTCAAGTCGTCACAGAGTCTATATCAAGCCAGTGTAGCCTTTATGTGTAATGTATTAAGGGTTATTGGTTTAGCTGTACGTAGGTTACTAGAACATGTTAGACAAGACACTCTTGAACATTTGTGCCTTAGACTTGAGTTTATGAAAGTGCCATCCATGTGTTAAGCAAGCTTTTAATATGAATAACCATTTTTTTCACATTATTGTTGTTGTTATTGAATTGAATATTTATGAATAAAGAACTATTTATATTAAAGATTTCATAAATAAATCCAGATGGTTTCCCTTCGAATTGTATGGGAGGATAACAGACAGCAACAACAAGACAACAATGAGACAGAAATAAATAGAGATATGAAATATTTTATTATTTTTTTTATTAGTCAATTTTAAGCAGCAAAGATATCATTTGGAAAGTGAGTCAGATTTTCAAATTGTTAAATTGTAAATAAATACGTGAAAACATTTTAATATTTCATAAATATTGACCAAATCAAAATAATAGCCGTTTCTAACACAGCCGTCACTTTTATATATAATTTTTTTTATTTCGTATGATTTCCTCTGTAAATATTATTTAAAAGCTTAATCCACAATTCTATATATCTCATTAGTTTTTTTTCCAAAATATTAAAAAAAAATCAAATAAAAATGTTTGTTGTTGTTTGAAGTTTTCTATCATTTCCAGTATTGTCGGTGTTCTTAGATTTGCGCGAAGCAAGTTTGCTTTCGCCACTTGACGACTCGGTATCGATTCGGCAAACATTTGGATAGCCTGCCTGCATACCTGTGTTGATGGACGTCTTAACTATAATTTAATACTAATTTTAGTTTAGTACCTAAACTGTTTGTTGACTAGGTTTCAGCCTTCACCTATGCTGAGTTTACTAGTTCACACCTAAGCTTGTAGTAATTTTGCTCAAGTATTTCTATACGAAATCTACAGCTCTGAAACTAGTAGTGTTAATTTAATAATAGGCATAAGTGGAACTGTGCTACACGATAAGATAATATTGAATTTTATGTTTTTTTTTTTATCGTTGTGATGATACAATATATAAACTATGAATAAAAGCAGTCTAAAACGAAAGTCTGCCCGATGAAACATCGCAATTAATGGTTATTAAAATAATTAATTAATAGGTATAGAATATCGTTAATTATTAAAATTGAATTAAATTTTTTACAAAAAGATAATTTATCTATATTCCGAAAAAATATAACTAAAAAAATAAATAACATCTCCCTGCGTTTCTTTCGCCGAATCTTCTTAAGTAAGTTCTTCTCAAGTAAGTATAATGTTTCTATATGGAATAAAGATCGTAGACTTAGACTTTGAAACGGTGGTAGGTTCACGTTTAATACAGTTCTATTGAATGTATTTTAAAAAAAATATATATAAAGGCCTAATTGGATAATTTATATATTTACTTCGTTTGATTTTCTCCGTTCGAAATTCTTTATCATCAATTTCACACTTAAACAATTACCTTTTAAACTTGTAGAATAAACAAACAAAAACCTATCGCTGTTTTTTTTATTCGTTCACAGGAGAATTCTGAATTAATTTTTTTAAGGATAATTAAAACTATGATTTGACTAATAAATTCGCGTTGCATATGGACAGTACGATATTCATAATAATTTAGATAGTTGAAAAAGTAGCAAATTTGATAAAAAATATTGTATATAGTCAAATTAATATACTCAACTGGACTTGTGTTTATATTTTTATAACTCAAGGAAAACAGGAATTTTATAATATATTATTATTACTACATCGTTGAACATATGACAAGTGGGTGGCACCTACCCAGATGAGCTTGAACGAAGCCCTAATACCGAGTAAATTTAGACATCAATATCAATAACATTTGCTTATATCCGAATAAATAAATCCGCCATCAAAGATTCATCAAAAGATCGAGAAATATACGCGAATATAAATACGAAACGTCTAAGTTTAAATATTAAGAAACAAATACTGTTCACCAAAAAAATTTGTTCAAAATCTCAATACAAAAGTTCGAAACACCTTCAGTCATCAAATCGAAACTGTCGAAATGAGGAAAGATACTTCAAACGAGCGAAGTAAGAGCAAATTCACTGAAATTCGCCGAAGGCTGAGATATAAGCCCGATGCTTGTCAGCTGATTGCGTGCATTATCGTATTAGATTTATTGCCCCTCGAAACTTCGAAAGGGCGATAGCAGAACAGCCGGTAACTTGTCGGTGTAATTATTTAACGTTAGTCATTGATTTGTCAAAATATTTTCGTCATAAAGTTTTAATGTGTTGTAAAACACGCCGCGCAAAAGTTTTACCAAAATGATGTTATCTGCAAGAGACACCGGACACCGGACAGATGATACTTATTGAAGAACTGGTATTAGATAATATACCGTTAATATTTCATGTTTTAATAAGATATTTTTTGCTGTAATAATAACTTACACTCTGCCTCGTTGGTCTGGCTTTTAAGAGAGGAAGAAAAAAAATATTGGGAATTTCGACAGGAAAATTGTGAATTCCCAGTAGAAGTTAGGAGGTTGGAAGGTGGTAGTGTTATCACTCACGTAACTCGGAAAAGAAGAATACGACCTTCGCTTGAACATTTTCTGATCGTGACGGATTCGCCGTTTCATTGGATCATGAGAGTGGAGTTCTATTTGCGCGAACATTTGTGCACTTCGATGTAAAAGGTAGTTTTTTTTTATGTAACATACAGACTGACTGACGACTTTACTGACTATGAGTATACATGGAGATTTTTTTTTAATGTCGTTTAAAAATTTAGAGCCTAAATCACTCAGCCCTTAGCAGTTGAATAAGCTCCAAACCGTCCCAAGATCTTTACCCTGAAGTTGGATAATAACTATACCAATAAAATTTGTATTTATAACAATTGAAACGCATAATAGTTCATAATTAACCTAATACTAAGAAAAAAATTGTTAAGTTAACTGTTACACTATTTATAATTATTCCGTTCACTCTACTGTAGTCAGTAAAATACATTTCAACAAGAGACTAGTTGAATTTAAAGAAAACTTAAACTCCAAAACCACAGCAGCGAGTCCAACTTCCAAATTAAGACCACAGCTTAGTGCATTGCGAAGTTTTGTGTTAACTATTAGAAGACCTTCAATCGCAGGTTAAACTTCTTTCGAAGTAATATTATACATTAAGATGAACTCTACCACATATTTACCATCTACCAGCGTGGTGAAATTATCTTCAAAACCTTCACCTCGAGAACAGAAGAGGCCTTAGCCTAATAAAGGGACTTCAATTAATATCGAAATTGTGCTTAGGGAAAAATAAATCCAGCACGTCCGTCGAATATTTGACTGCTTGAATCTTTTTAAAGCAGGTGCATTTAAGTACCTCATCCCATAGAAATTGAGTGCCTCTTGGCTAAGCAGACATAACGGGAGATGGGGACTATGTTCGTGGCGATTTTTGATCCCTCCTAATCAGGTACCGTTTAAAGATTTTTATTGAAAGATTAGACTGGATGGACTGTTGGTCGAAATATAGTAAACGATGACTTCCATCGCTGAAACATATTCTATGCTGGTTTACTCTGGCTTTAAAGACAGCTTGTAAGTGTATTTTTACACATAATTCAAAACTGAACATTATATATAACCTATAAATTTATGAAACGAACTTATTTTGCGCGGCTTATAGTAGAGTAAACTGGCAGAAATTGTCACGTATTGAAAAAACGTTATGTCCTCTCCAGACGACACCCTTTCTCTTTTTATTTCAAATTATTTTTTGTTATTATTTAATTCACATGCGATTTTTAATTATTATTTTTTTCATTTAATTATTCTCAAATATTACAACACAATATTTATCGAAAGTTCATACCAACCATTCCACGACAACTCTCGTTTTTTATATGTATATTTAAAGATAATAATTAAAAATGTAATATTTATGTATTTAATCAAACTCTATATAAACCTTTAATATTTGATATTTTATTTGTATGTAGCTACAGATTTTTTTTATTTGGTTACTCTTAATAATAATGCCGTATTTCTATATATTGTTTAATAAAATTACATACTTTCTGCTGTATTTTCTTAAAAGCAGACAATTTACAAGGAAAAATTCACGTCAGAAAGAAAAATAACACCATATTAAAACATCGAGTGTTGTTCAGCAGACAATTAGGAGAAATTACCCCGTCACGGTACATATTAAAACTAGTGAATGTATTAGAGCAAAAATGTTGCCGATACAAATATTGATAAATGGCGCTCGCCGGTGCCGACGTGTCACAGCGCAGCGCCTGCAGGCGTCTCGTTACGTGCTCAGATTCCTGATTTTTGAGACACATTGATTGAAGCAGCAAGTGAATGTAAACGAATATAATAGTGGTGAAAATCAATAATCACAAAGCAACAGACCATAGTTACCCGTCATTGATTGCGACCTATTTTGTTATTAGTAATAATATCACGAGAACATTCAATAAAATGTGTAATTATTTTAGAGTGTGTTGTTACGAGTAAATATCTCGTAATTATTTTTATCGTAATAATATCCCGTATTAATTATTCTGTTTTAAAAATGTTAGAGTTTTTAACGAGCGCTTCTTTAGTTTAATTTACAAAATATAATTACTATAGATATGTAATATTTTTTGTTTTTTAAATATATTTTGACTCGTGTTGTATTTCGATTGTTCGCAGATCTTCCCTCCCGTGTTACTCGCAAACGATACAAGGGCACGACAACGGAGTGACAACAATGTAGCATCACCAAACGGCAGCCTTGAAGCACGTAAAATTAACGTTTAACTCCCGAAGAACGGGGTTTAATTGCATTGCACGTACAGTCAGTTACATGTAGACCCAGATGTAAAAAGTAACTGATTTAAACGTACCACTATTGGGCTCCTTTTTTCTTATTCGATAGCTTCCACGACTCACACAGAGAAGCTTTAGACTGTATACGACACTACTCCAGAACGGATTGGCGATGGCAGAAGTTCATCCGACAGTTTCCCCACAATATTATAAAAGCCAAACACGAAGTTAATTATAAACACATGAAAGTTAAGGACGCCCGGGTTCAGGCCCGGCATCTTCGTGAAGATGCAAGTGTCAGTCATTGAGCCATCTCGGCTTATATCGGCATCTCCATAATACATAAACATATATCATGGCTTTTTGAAACAAATACGTTGATAGATAGCATAGAGGAGGTAAGAAGAAAAATCAAATAAACGCACTTTCGGATTTATAATATTAACTAGATTTACCTAATTATAAATCTTATAGATTTTTTAAATTTTAGTATTCCTCATTTTAGATGTTATTATACAAAATATTATCGATATTTTAATCGATAATATCGAAAAGCAGTAAGTCCCTAATGATCGAATACTTCAACATACTCATAGGCGTCCTTTCCTCCCTTATGGAATATTTTTAACAAATTCCTCCACAATTCCCCAATGTAGTATATTTCGCTACCAGTTTCTCTATCACTTTTGCTACAGCATGTCAACTGTTCTCCTCAAGCTATCAATCACCGTATGACGCGCACAACATGGTATAAAACAGCTAAAATCACACATAGCGTATACACGACAGACAAAAACTTTCCCTTTAACAGTGAAATATGTTTTCTAGGCCTTAGTTTGCGCTCACTGAAATAGTTTACAAACTTTTGCAGCTAACTGTACATGCATTCTCCTGTCGGTTGATTTACTACTTTCAACTGGTGTTAGAATTTTAGTAGCACGTAATTAAAACAGCGGTTTTATTAGTAGGGACAAGGTTTGTGTTGTGCTCTAAAATTTTTCTTCAAAATTTTATGGGACCAAATGTTACATTCCCAAGCTAGTTTTTTAACCAAAGAACGGAGTTCTGAGGTTACACACATATCAAATAAAATAAAAAGTACAAGCTAATTGATAACACCTTTCTTTTTTTGAAGTCGGTTAATAAATTTCTATACACGTCTTTTGTTAGTATTCGCCTAAGGGTTTTGCAACATTCTTATCTTGATATGACGTATGTTAGTACCTTCAAAAAGGGGACAGGTTCTCAATTCGTCTAAATATATTGTTGTATAACTATTTTTTTTCAATCAATTTTGAACATTCTTTAAGCGCTAAGTTCCGTATAACTTATATAATGTATAACACTGTCGAGTAATTTTCTTTATATATATTTAACTTACTTAATAAATAAAAATAAATAAATACTTCTTTTTAATATTAAATTTAAGCATATCGACAAATAAATATAATAATCAAATATTTATATAACGAACTAAATAAATTTAATCGCCTATTCAGGTTTTTTTTTTATATCGTGTTATTTAAGTCGATTGTAAAACTTTAATATATTAATATAAACATAGTTATATGATAAAAGAAATTGTAAAACCTGGTCCCTTTCAAATACTTCTTACGAAACTTTTTTTTAATTCCTCTTAAATAGAACATTACAAACTTTTGCTAAACTGTCAATCAGCAATATATAATTAAATCTCAGTTGATTACCACTAAAGAATTGATTTCATTGTTAAAAAATAATATAAAAACAATCAATCCTGTAGGTACGTTTATATATAGCTAGACATAAATATGAGCATGTATTAGTATAGATTTCTTCAGAAAGATGCACGTAGAACGAAAAGCGGTCCAGCTAAGCGGCTATCTCTTACCGAGGCTCACCACTGAGCTACGAATAACATTGCACAAAGCAAATACATTTTACTACACTTTAACGGTGAATAAATAATTAAATAAAAAAATAAATTTCAAATTTTAACTCATAACATACATAACATAACGAAGATACTTAAAATAAGCGATTGTTTTTGAATAAATGTCTGAATTTCCATAAATAGGGCACAGATTTAAAATAAAAACGTATAATTTTAGAATAACAATTAAACAATTTTAATTCTCAATACGATGGGGCATTGACAATGATCCTTTTCTATATGCATATATTATTAAACCTATTTTGTGAAAATAAATCCATAACAAGAAACAATTTAGTGTTGGGAACCGACATGTGCGTCAAACGTTTAAACGTTTCTTTCTGTTCGACATAAGCTTATTTTATAAAGGTATATCGAACAATTGATTGTGAAAAAGGAAAACAGTTTTTAGTTTTTGTATTTAATTCTACATCGTGTCGATTCATTTTTGTAATTTATTTTCATAATGCTCAAATGGGCGGGAGGAATAACCCGACTGGACAATGTAAAGAATGACTTTGTCAGGGGATCGTTCAAGATAACACCAATTGTCAAAAAAACTCGCAGCCTGGTGGTCAAACATGCAAAAAGAGGCCCAAAAAAAGAAACTGAGTTAAAAGCCAGAAAAGAGATCTCTGGCGCAGACGTACAAGATGATCCGACCCCGGCTGAACTTCGAAGAGGGTTTGGACAAAGAAGAATCAGAAGACATAATTTATTTTCATTACATTTATAATGTCCACTCATACCGTTATCGTTATCGTCCGGTTTAAAGGGTTAGTTGGCCAGTTTAATTATAGGCACGAGACTCATAACATCTTAGCTCCCAAACTTGGTACCACCAAGTTAACAACATAGGCGGATTAACAAATTGTTACTTACAGCACCAATGTCAATGTAGAGTGGGTACCTATGTAATAAACAAAATAACTCTAGTTCTGTTCCAACATCGATAACGGATAGAGTCAAATCAAAACATCGACACTCATTTGGAAAATAAATACCACCAATATTTTCAAACTAATTCCGAAATTCAATATTATATTAATTGGTTTCGATTTAAATAGTAAATGCATCCATGTTCATGTGTATATATTCAATTACGAATGATATCGATAAGATCAATTAGTTTTGAAAGTTACATCATTAGTAGTATCATTGTGTAGTGTAGTGTATGAGTATAATATCAGTAATGGACATCTAACTAATCCGTTAAGATAGACTTTAAATTATTATGTCTTCCGAGTTCCTTTTGCTGGTTCTTCCCAGGTCTGAGGTATATTTCCGAATCAGTGGTAGATTATTGACACTTTGAATTTGGTAAATTTAGCTTTAGTTTCACCTTGCCTCCTCCACTTTCTTCCTGCTTCAAGGCTCAGAAATGCACAATGCTTACATCAGCCCTATTCTTCCATAAAGCGGGCAGCGCTATACAAGCGGTGCCGGTATAATATTTCATTTATCTCTAAAGATATTTCAAAATTCTTTAATCTCGCAGGATTCGCCGTAAACATTCTTCAGGAAAAACAATTTCCGGCTCCGCATAGGAGATATTTCTTGTCAAGGCTTATTAGTTTTATATAAACAATAGATGATTCTTGAGGCTTCGAGGCATAACCTATGCGAAACCATCTCGATAAATTTATAGATCTTTTATTAAAAAGTAACGCCTATATCTTACTTTTACTCTTGGAGTAATGAGTTTGACCTTTCCATGCATTTATGATTTGTACAGTAACCGTTTTTAATAAATATTATATACAAATAAATATTTGTATATAATTAATGCTTTAATGTTAATTATTCATAATATTCTTATGTAATCTTCATTATTATATCTTTCTTTGTTTATGTTGTTTTTATATCCATTTTTATATATATATTATATTATTTTTTTTCCTTATATGTGTGTATGTCAATAAATGTTTTTTCTTAATTTAATAAATTTTAGCAATTAATATTTTAAATATCATATTATATAGTACATAGAGCCGAGATGGCCCAGTGATTAGAACGCGTACATCTTAACCGATGATTGCGGGTTCAAAACTAGGCAAGCACCCCTGAATTTTCATGTGCTTCATCTCATACGCGGCGGTAAAGGAAAACTTCGTGAGGAAACCTGCAAGTGTCTAATTTCAAAGAAATTCTGCCACATTTGTAAATGTTACTGTTTAGTTTTATGCGGTAAGTAAGTACCCACTCGGGATTGATAAAACACTACCAGCAAAGACATGTTTGCTTCAACTTTTTCAAAATTAACCATCCATTAATATATCTTTATATAATCCCAAGTCAGGTAACTTAAAAATGGCGATTTTATTTTTCATTTTTTAAATGATGCTTAGCAGTTAAAGACACTGAGATTAGTAAATGTATAGAAAGCTGGCAAGAATTTTACACTAGAAAATAACCGTTAAGTTTTCGTCGCTTATGTGTGTGCCTCACACTATGTATATTTCAAATCGTAACAACGCACTTAACTTAGTCATAAAGGCTCGGCCACACCATGAACCTTAAGTGCATCCTATAAACATACAGAAATGATTAGCCGGCTACAGCTGACCGCTTGTAAAATTGAAAGCTTTGTCATGTCCACATAACTCGCCTTTACTGTGATGGATTTGAGAATAGAATACTTTGTGACATTGTTTTGTTAATTTTTATTTTCATCCATTGTTCCTCCAATCAAAAAAGAGTACTGGCGTTGTCTGGTTTTCTAGTTGAAACTGAATATTGTCATTTTTTTCAAAACAAGTGATCCGACAGCAGCAGCTACTAGTGAGTAAGTATCCGGGGATAGGCAAAACCTTTGGCGATACCCAGACTAAGGCTACTAAGGATAAATCCCACTCATTGTTCTCAGCGTGGAATACATTTTATAAAATCATCTTTAGGTTTCTGCTATATTTATAAAAGTCTGATGTTAAATATAAATTTATTTTATCAGTGACTTAGAATGCATAAAATCAATTATACTTTTATAAAATTTAAGCAATCAATATAAAATATTAAATAATATGTTTAAAAAATAACTCAGTCATTGATAATATCTGTCGTAAGTTGAAGACATTGCAAATGTTTTACACGATCAGGAGTCAAAGTCAAAGTCAAAGTCAAAAGTCAAACATCTACCACCGATTCGGAATTTAACACCTCGGACCTTAGAAGAACCGGCGAAAGAAACTGAGAGTTGCGTTGATGTCGAGAAAATAAAAATTACGCTTTAAATTTCATGATTCAAACAATCCTCTTTTGATTGTTTGAATCATGTAGTCAAATATTATAAAAAAAATAAAGCTGAGCGATGTTGATGAATTAATTTTAATACTGCCACCAACAAAATACTCAACCTCAGCTTAAAATAAAAGTTGAATGCGACTCACAGATGCCCGAGTTGCACAAATCAAAAGTTGCGCTCGCCATGCCATTGCGCCCGTGATACAATAAGTGTATAAAAACACATGTTTAACACTATATCTTCTTCCTTCACTTCTAAGGTAAATTTATATAGTTTAAACATTTCTGAATAAAGTAAATTACGATTTACTTTTTCCGCTATACATAATACGAAATCACTTCTATTACTTAATATGTATTTTAATTAAAACTAACTTTGTATCAATAAAAACTGCTGACGTCCATTAATTAGTAGAATAATCACTCACGCCTATATTTAAACGCGAAATATTGAATTAAAATGTATGTGTAAGTGTTTTAGTTTTTATTGAAATATCTTGACTCTAAAATAAAATACAAAAATCAAACAGAAAAGGTGAAATGTCAACAATATGTCACTCGGTGTAACATTACCCTTAAGACGCTGGACAGTTTCATTGGAGACAGAAAATAGGGCGTTCCTTAGCGAGTTGGAAATGAGATGTGAATCCTGATTCAATCTAGGCGTCCGTCGTTTACTTTCTTAAAATTAAATATAACTCGTATTAGTATCTCTAGTCCAAACACTTAGTTCTAGAATCTTGTGGAACACAAAAGGGAAAAATAAACAAAGGTTCTATATAATAAAAATATTAAGAAAAAATTAGCTGCGTGTGGTTTTCAATTTAATCCGGCAACATGATGATTCGAGACTGCCTGTTAACTCGATCGAGTATAAAAGTAAAAGTATAGATTACTTTTATAGTTGATAAAGTACTATAACAATATATAGTGGTAACAAAAATAAAACAAATTAAATAATTATTAACAAAATATTTACAACTCTATAATAAATTGAACATCAACTTGTACCGAGCACTTAATAATTATGGATACCACTTGTTATATTATACTTTAAAATATACTGAACGAAATATTATACACATAATTTACTTTTAGTTGTAATTTTATATGGTTATTTAAATAAACGGTAAAGTTGTTTGATATCGAGTCGAGTTATTTAAAATAATTGATTGAAAAATTATTATTGTAATTCAATTAGTATCGAAACTTTTTAAATAAATTATTTCCAACTTATTCTTATAATAAACATACTTTATTTTAACAATTTTATGTAAATCAAATATATATTTTAAATACATTACAATTATAATAATATAAAGATTTAAACTTCACTTTGTTTCGCAGGGTAGGGCTTTGTACATCCCCGTCGAGTACCATCAAACAGCAATAATTTGTATTGTTGTGTTCCGTTTTAAAAGGTGAATGAGCCCGTAACGACTGACACGAAGAACATCATATCTTAGTTCCTAAGGTTGGTGGCGCATTGGAGATGTAAGGAATGATTAAAATTTCTTACGGCTGTCTTAGATTTTCGCGATTATTACACATTGAAATAAAACTAGTTTTTAACGGATTTAATCGCGTATATTAATTATTTTTAACATCCCGACGTTTCGAGCACTTTGCAGTGTTCGTGGATGTTAAAAATAATTAATATACGCGATTAAATCCGTTAAAAACTAGTTTTATTTCAATTTCTTACGGCGCCAGTGTTTATGAAGGTTGGTAACCATTTACCATCAGGTGACCCATTTGCACATTCGCCTACCTAATTCATCAAATCCTAGTAGCGCTACAGTAGCAATTAAAAAAAAACACCAACTTGTGTCTTGTTGTGATTATATTTACAAGATTATATAGATGATAAAAAAGCGTGGAGTTAATGCTTGTTGACTTCCAGGCAGGAGACATAACATACATATATAATTATAATTAACTAACATTACTGTACTTTTAGATGTTGAAAAAGTGTAACTAGTGAGTATCTTGCCGGTTCTTCTCGGTAGAATCTACATTCCGAACCGGTGGTAGCTTTACTTTAAATAGTTCGTCAAATGACGATTCCAAACTGTATTCCAACTTGTAAAAGCCTACTTGAATAAAGTATATTTTGATTGGATTTGGTTTGACCTGTGTCCGCAACTTCGTGCGCGTTTGTATTTGACAAGAAAGTTTCTTGTAGCCTAAGTTACTCCTTATTACATCAGCCAGTGAAAGTCCTGTCAAAATCGGGCCAGCCGTTCCAGAGATAAGCCGTACAAACAGACAGACAGATAGACGAAATTTGTAAAAAATGTTATTTTGGTATATATAGCATGTATACATACATAATTATGCATTTAATAAAAAGCGGTTATTTTAATATTACAAACAGACACTCCAATTTTATTATATGTTTAGAAAAAAAAGAGCCGAGATGGCCCAGTGGTTAGAACGCGTGCATCTTAACCGATGATTTCGGGTTCAAACCCAGGCAGGCACCACTGAATTTTCGTGTGCTTAATTTGTGTTTATAATTCATCTCGTGCTCGGCGGTAAAGGAAAACATCGTGAGGAAACCTGAATGTGTCTAATTTCAACGAAATTCTGCCACATGTGTATTCCACCAACCCGCATTGGAGCAACGTGGTGGAATATGCTCCAACCCTTCTCCTCAAGGGAGAGGAGCCCTTAGCCCAGCAGTGGGAAATTTACAGGCTGCTAATGTAATGTAATGTAGGATAATTATGTGTATAGATAATATTTCGAACTAAATAAATAGTTGTTGTTTTGTATGCTGGACTGTCACTTCTTACTTTAATTATGTAAAAGTGAAGAGTTCACATTTTAATCTGTCATTAGCTGATATATACCATACCCTGTACAATTAGATTAACTTCAAGTAGTGTCAAGTAGTGAACTAAGCAGATTTATTACTTGTCAATTCATCAAATTAAAGTTATCAATTTAAAAGTGCAGAAGTAATACATTATTATACGAGGCATATGCTCTTAGTAATATAATATAAAAATAATCCAGTTTCAGGTTCGTATGAAATTACCGATTTCCACCTGGTATTATATCTGTTGACAATTGTCCAGAGGTTCTAGGAACTAAGCATTGTAACAATTATTGTTAATTAGGTTACGTTTCAAATGTCACTTCCAATAATGGTACCCATTGTAACACAGAATCCATTAATTAACTTAGTATATGTAAAACCGTGCACATTTTCATTGAACCTAAAATATTCGATTCACTCACATAATTGCCATGCAGTATGCCATGTTATCGCTTATCTGGGAAAAAATAATTAATAATTCGACCAGCCCGCATTGGAGCAGCGTGGTGGAATGTGCTCCAAACCTTCTCCCCAAAGGAAGAGGAGGCCTTAGCCCAGCAGTGGGAAATATACAGGCTGCTAATGAGAAATAATTATATTTGAAAATATAAGGAGACACGATTGCTATTTAATTTACTCTTTAAGTCATTTTTTTTTAACATTCACAATTTGAAGTCATTTTTTTTAACATACAATCTTATAAATGAATTTACATAGTGTACGTACAAAAAAATAGGAATTCACAAGACGTATACTTAGAGGATGAGGTTATGTCTTTTCGACATGATAACCGGTAGATCTATCACCCCATGCGAGTAATTTGAAACAAAACAAATAACAACCAATATACTAACAAGATCATAGGCGATAAAGAAACAAAAATTGATAGAACATTAATTTAAAAGAACAGGGAATCCTTCACGCCTTATCGTTCCTCTGAAATATTCAACGCGATATTATAAATGCTCGTCGGTGCTAAACAAATTGTTCTGGAAGTTGTGAATAATGTGTTCGATTCCGTACCGTTGATGGTGTTTCGTGACGAACGAGGGGCGGCGGTGTGACGAAGTGTCGGTTCTGTTACGATTTGACGTTAGTCTTATGGCGGTATGAATGAGCGTGCAGCATAAAGCGATTGTCATAACGGGATTCTTACAAGGATTTAAACAAGCATGGAAACTAAGATGATCTGAGTTATGTGATTGTTATTTATCTAAGTGCTCATTCAACGTTCAAACTAGAACACGGCAAAGAAATAATTGTTCATTATCACTAGCAGTAATTGATAATATGATGATACATGTTGAGATGAGATTGCAGAAAGCTTAAACCAAGACCACGATTCCAGTGGTCCAGTAATGCACCCATCAAGTACAATCGGTGGTTATTCCAGGTCTCCAAAGGATTGACATCAATTCACTCGAGACAACCTAACAAACCCAAAGTTTTTAGCAAGCAAATTAGCTATTAGCCAAAAAATGAATTTATTTAAAATGTATTCCAACAAAAAACATAAAATTGAAAAACTGAACCAAAAATATACCATTATAAATATCATGGTATATTTTTGTTTTTAGGTGTTTAAGCAGTTTTTATTATTATTATAAACTCTAAAATGTTCCTATAAATATATAGTTATTACTATGCGTTTTTCCTGATAATATTCCCCTTGTTTAATTATTTATTTTGTACCAGATGGAATGTTTAATTAACTTGTTTAATTTTTTTAGTGCCTATGTTACCTATGTCCTATATGGCTTATATATTATATTTTATTATAAACTAAAATTAGAATAACCATTTTAGTTTAGGAGAGGAGGCCCTTAGCCCATCAGTGAGAAATTTATAGTCTGCACATATTGTATTGTACTAATCGATTTTACCTATTAGGTCATTTTGTTAATTCTTTATCAGATTGTACCAGAATAAATACTTTTAATTAAATTATACAAATTATATTTTGCAAGATATCAGGATGAGATTCGAATCTTTAAATTCTCTTGCCAGATCACCCTCGCCTCGCCTTACCTATGGAATTTACGTCAAGTATACGATACGATTCTGACTAAAATAATTGGAAACCCTGCATGAGCAATGGAAAAGACAACTTTTTTTGATTTACTAGGTAAGCTATGATCGCACTTTTTGCTCACTGCAAGGAAATTTTCGCTGATCGACGTTACTATAACTACGATGGCAATCGTAGTTATTTGCTACCGATTTTATTATTGTTGATAATTTTATATTTATTCGAGTTTTTCAGGATTTTTCAACTGTAAAATTCTAATTGTCATTTCTTATTTTATTATAAAATGACACTTGGTTTGAAAGTATGCCAATCATTTAAAATTCGTTAATTCAATCATTCATACACACGTATAAATATATGTTTCAGAATCAAAAACCATAAATTATTTATTACTTTTCTCGTTATCTGAAATAAAAGTTACGAAGCATAGGAAATAATGCAAAACATTTTTGGCTCTTCAAGAATATTATATTACTTTATTATAAAATATTTTGCCGTTTTGAATTAGTAGATAACAAATATATATTAAAGCTAATTTTCCACTATTATTAATAATTATAATTGTTAAAAAAAAAAATTTAAATTGTTTATTTCTGTAACTTATACCTACATACAACAGATACAGCTAGGGAGCTCCTTTTAAGTAATGAAATTAACTTGTGTTAGGAGACCCGCTCTTCCACAAACGGAAACAAGTACATCAAGGTAAAAACAAGGAAAAAGTAACATTATTATACAAATTAAAAATCGTTTAAACAGGTAACATATAACTTCAACGTAGTTATATTCATATAACGCGCATGTAGGTTTGTGAGTGTGTGTGTGTGTGTGTGTGTGTGTTTGGGATAGTCAGTTGTACTATTAGTTTTTAAATAATTATGTAATTTTTTCCATTAATTTTTCAGTTTCATAGTAATCCAATTTTTTTTACCAGTCTTTTAACGTTTTTTTGCAATTATATGTGTTCATACCATAAATGTTCACTTTACGGTTTATTTTAGTAATTGTAGTAATTGTAGTATGGGATTTGCCTTTTGTTTAGTTATTTTAAAATGTATGAATTGTGAAGCTGCGCTGAGAATAATTGAAGGCAGAGGTGGGATGTGCCGTATTTCCTTTTGCGAATGGCAAAATAAATAATATATTAAAAAATCTAATCATATGTTTCTTCAAAGTGGCTTTTGTCTGCAACTCAACATCATATCAAAAATATAGAATTTGCCGCAAGATTTGATTTAGAACTATTCTTCCAAATATAACCATATTCAAAATAAAGCATTATACAACATGATGTTCATCCGCTTTGAAAACTAATTCAATATGGCAAGATAAGTGCAGTCGATTACAGGAATTTAGTGTGTAATAATCTAATATCAAATACTAAAGCAATTTGGTGGTGGATCTTATCTGCGGCTCACTGCTACAGCGATGAAGGGTATGAAATTATTGCAAGATACAATAGCCATTTTCCTAAACATATGGGTCAAATAAGTCCTATACTGAAGGTTTATAATCATCCGCAATATAACGAGCAACGATTACAATTGAATCAAAACGATATAGCATTATTTCTAAGTCAGAACGTTTTAGTGTTTCAATACGGTAAGATAAGTGCAGTCGATTACAAGACTTTAGTGGGTTGCGAAGTTAATATCTTAGGTTTTGGATTTACCAATGCAACAAGGATGGAGAAACCCTTGCAAGTTTTAAATGGGATGATGAATAACTGTCTCGAAAATGAAATATGTTTTAATGATTTTGTGAAAAGCCGTTCCAAAAGACGTGCATCTCATCATTAAAGTGTTATATTTTATTTTATTGATAAATTATTGTGCAATCCAATTAAGTTATACTAAATTGAGTATGACCTATTTTCCCTTTGCCTATTAAAACTTCAAATAAACTTAAATAAAACGTTTCAAAATAATGATATCAGTTCTAAGGCTTTGACCTCAGCGAGTACTATCCATTCATCAGCGCTGTGTCTTTCCGCCATTGTCAGAGGGGCACTGGACGTGCAATATTGATAGATTGAAAAATGATACATTCTGTCAGCTTTCGATTAACTAAGTTGAATGATTATCGATTGTATAAGCAGTTGTATATTTTATTACTTACTTGGTGGTAAGGCTTAGTGAGTGTGAGTGAGCCAGTGTAATTACAGGCAAAAGGAACACAAAATCTTGGCTCCTAAAGTTTCATACTAGCTGTCTTGCTGATTCTTCTCGGTGGAATCTACTAAAAGCCTTACTTGAATAAAGTATATTTTGATTTGAATTGATTTCTTAAAGCGCCAATGTCTATAGCTGGTAGTAACCATTTACCAACAGCATGGCCTATTTGCCTGGCCACCTACCATGATATTATAAAAAAACTTCTGCTGCGTCGGTCTCCCCGCGTCTCCGAATCTTCATTTTTCCTTTACATGACAAAGTTTTAAGTTTATAAAAAAAGTCTGGCCGTCAGGGGCATCCTAATAATCGAATTTCTGGTAATTCAAACTAACTAACTAACAAACTTTGTTTTTTTTTTTATGTCATTATAATAAAAATATAATAAAAAAAACAGTTCATAATTATGGAGTAAACTTATTGAAAATAATCAATATTTTTAAAAACAAAACGTAGTAATAGGAGAAGGGAATGGCGGCGGAGAGAGCCAAAACGGCATAAGAGAATATCGTACTCACGTACCCCGAATGCGCATCGGTAGACATTCATATTTTAATAAATTGATTTTACAAAATTTAGGGAGAAAGATGGGATCGTTTATGAATATAATTAGTAGAATAAACACTTGGTTTGCTTAGGTTACAAATCTACAATAGACGTAAACGTGATAGTTTAGGATATAAATTATTAATGCTTTTGTACCAATGATTTATAGACAAACTCCTCGCAGCGGGCCTACAACACTTTTCGTAAACAATATAATTACTCACTGAGCGTTTTGATAAGAATTCTCGATTCTGCAGCGCATCAGGCACGTTTGCTGATGCAAGAGTTTATTCAATCATGCGTGAGAAAACAGCTTTACTGAATTTAATTCAGCGTCTAATTTTGGATAGCACCAAAATCATTATCAAAATTATTTCTGCGCTCTGAACTCTGTTATTGTAAAAAGACACATCCAACTGCCTTTAAGGAGATGAGCTTAACTTTTATTTTATTATTTAAGTACATTAAAATGATTAGAAGTTATGCAATATATAACATAGGGTTCGCACATTTGTAACTTACAATTTATGGCAATACTATGTCGAAAATAAATAAATCAATAAATACAGAACAAAATCTATCACTTTATTGGTGTTGGTGTTTTCCCAAATATTAAAATAGCTAAATATTAAGATAATTTTCAGTTTAATTGGTTTATTGTATTTATTTCAGATTATATATTCAATGAATAACTGTGTTGGAAATTACATTTGAAATCCAATCTAATTCATGGCTGATCATTGATACGACGACTGCCGAAGCTCCCGGGTGGTAGTTGATATTAGCGGTTTCATGACAGCGACCTTTAGACACTGAATTAACACCTACTATCCCAGATGAATGTATCACTGGACCTCCTGAATCACCGGGACAGACTTTCGCTTTCACTCCGCAAAAGGGAACAACACACATCATCGTAGCCTTATACAGCAAATATTTTTTTTCCATTTCAAGGCAACTATTCATCATTCCGTCTAAAACTTGTAATGGTTGGTCGGGCAAGGTTGAATTTGTAATTCAAAATCCTAGAATGCGTACTTTGTGACCGACTAGAGCCTTATAATCGACTGCACTTATCTTTCCAAATTGAGAAACTAATAAATTTTGACTCATATATAATGCTACATCGTTTTGCTTCAAGCCGAAACGTTCCTTGTTGTATTGTGGATGTATATAAACCTTTAGTATGGGACTTATTTCACCCCTGTATTTTGGAAAATAGCTATTGTATCTTGCAACATATTCGAATTTGTTTTTGTAACAGTGAGCTGCAGTTAAGATCCACTTTGATGATAGACCAGCACCTGAACAGGTACGAATATAAATTATGCTATTATTATATTTTATAATCTTCGCTTCCAAGCGAATAGCATAAGGAAATTCATTGTTGAGCGCGTCTCTTCCTCCGATTATTCTCAGTGCAGCTTCACAACTTATGAACTTCAATATAACCAACGAAAAAGTAAATTCCATATTACAAATATTATGATAATATACAATGAACAGTTACTGCATCTAATAAATGTGTGTAAGATTTATTATCGACCGTTTTATTCGGTATTTTCAAATTTATTTGTTTATTTGTATAAATTTTATTGTATTCTTGTTTCGTAGCTTTGTGTTACAGATAAGATGAAAATAAACAGCATTTTATGACAAGTGAGTTTGATAAGTAAAATCTATGGAATGCATTGCTTTTATTTTTTTTTAAATTATTATTGTATGAATGAGTGACGGTCGTCACAAGATTTCACAGTGAAAGTGAGACGAGAGAACACACTCACAAACACACAAGGCCAGTGAACACAAAACAAATCACATTTTATACCATAATTATATATTGATGGATAAAATCTTAATAATTTACCCAATAAAATAACGTATTATTTAAATCATCTACATTAGATGCAGCTAGATTATTAAATAATAATATCTCTAAATGGATTATTGATTTTTCATTTGAAATGGTCTCTGCAATAGATATCATAAAAGTATTTAAAACCCTCAATATTAAAAAAACTTAAGATTTATGGGGCATTTCGATAAAAATAATAATAAAATTGTATATGATATTGCTTCGTTTATAGCAGTAATTATTACCAAGAGTTTGGACACGGGTTAATTTCCTAACTTGTTAAAATATAGTAAAGTTTTACCACTTTTTAAGACTGGAAACAGAGGCGATCTCAGTTATTACAGGCAATCCTGTCTTTAAGAAAAATATTCGAACAAATATTTTATATCAACTACTCGTTCATTTCGGTCCAAAAACTATTTTTCATCGGAAGCAATTCGGTTATATTAGAGCTAGCTCGTCATCTGCTGCTAAAATTGTACTTCTCAAACATATTTACGATGTATGGAAAAAATCACATAATGCTATCGGAGTATTCTATGATTTATCTGAAGCATTTGATTGTGTAGAATACCAAAAAGTTTCTTTATAGGCTCAAATACTTCAGTTTTAAAGCTTTTGATCTCATTGCTTCATGCTTAAATCAAAAAAATCTAGACAAGCGGTAGCGTGTCAGCCAAGTACAAGGAACAGAACTGGCGAGCAGCACCGTATATAATATTACACGAACCATTTGGAGCCACTTTTGACCTCCTCATAACTCAAAAACTATTTGACGTAACTAATAAACGTGTCAAAATTGGCTCATATATTGAGACTCGCGAGATACATATATCCAAATTTCATAAACCCATCTCAAACGGTTATTTAGATATTATCGTCTAAAAATCGTCATTTTTATCACTGACGATCACTGATCGATCACTATAGATCAAAACTATAATCTATTTCCAGGTGACCTAGAAAGTTGAAATTTATCATGCAGGTAGATAATTAGGCCAATACAAAGGAAAAAATCTGAAACCTGAAAAATGTTATCATTTTATTATAATTTTTCATTTTATTGGGTCTATAAATAAGTTATTGGGTCTATAATTAATAGTTCCTGTAATGTAATAATAACTATAAAAAAAATGACGTAAGAACCAGCAATCAAAACTTATGACAGCCGGTCTTAACGTGGATTTTAAGGTCTTCACGTGAATATATAACGAGTTGAATACCACCCTTAATTTTTTTAAATCCAAATATTTCCGTTTTAGTAGTTATGAGTATAGTCGACTTTCGTATTTATTACGTTATTAACTGGCATTTAGCGCACATCAGTGGTGCAAAATCATAAACCTTTAAAAAACAATAATAATAGGCATTTCGGTACACGGCGCGCGACGCGACGCCGGTGCAGCGGGATAGGAGCGTTGCGATAAAACCTTGACTGAGGGAGTGGCAACTGCGCTCACAAGAATTATTCCAATGTCTTCCGATGGAAGCTGCCTAGTCTATTTGTTTGCATATTCTTTGTTTGAGTATACTAGTATACAACAAAAAATAGGTTTCGTGAGACTGTAGTAGAGTATGTATATCGTAACTGGGATAATTTAAGTATGTACTCCAGTGCTACAAACGGGGATCCTTATTGCTTGGAAGAATAGTATCGAGCAAGCATGCTGATGTCAGCAAAGTACTCGTGAATGGGTCCAATGGAAAAATGGAGAAAGTACATTGGGACGTCGACAACAGCAATAGCGCACGTAAAATAACAATTTAATTGAAACATTATTTAATTTGCGAACTAGAAGTCAAAACCAAGTTTCAGATATTAAGTAATGAATATGCTCAAAGGAAACAATTCTCTATTTGCCTAGAATATTCTACTGCTATCCACAAATCACAAGGCCTTCGCCTTGACAGTGCTCTTCTCGACATAGGCTCCTCTATATTTAGTAAAGAGCAGGCTTACGTTGTCCTTTCCAGAGTTAAAACCTTAGATGGAGTATATCTTATCAATTTAAGTCCAAGTCAAATCTAGGAACAAGAGAGCTCTATTGTAGAGTACAACCGTTTGCGCACGTTATACTGCCCCGACTTGGCCAAATTAAGTATAAACAGAAAACGCTTAAAAAAAACCGGGCACTGAATGGGCAATTAACCCGAACATTTCAGAGGTACAAGAAAATATAGAACGTATTACAAAAAATTCCCCCTAAGCATTGGAAAATAGAATAGTTTAACAAAAACCGACGTTTTCCCGAGAAATATTAGCACGGCCGGTGTATGAGGTATCAACGGTACTGTCGTCTGCATAGCAGTGAATGTTCCTGATTTGCAACAAGTCATTGATATGCAGAAGAAACAGAGTGGGTGACAGAACGCAGCCTTGTGGAACACCAGCGTTGACGAATTTGTGGTCGAAGCATGCACCGTTGACAACGACCTTGATCCTCCGATCTGCCAAAAAGCTGGTAATCCAATTGCATAATTTCCCAGGAAGCCCATAGGAAGGAAGCTTCGAAAGAAACGCTTTGTGCCACACGCGATTGAAGGCCTTCGCTATGTCCAGACTGGCTGCTAATGCCTCCCCCTTGCTCTCAACTGCTTCAGCCCATTTATGAGTAAGGTAAACTAGAAGATCACCGGCTAAGCGACCCCGACGGAAACCGTACTGGCGGTCACTAATCAGCTGGTACTCCTCTAGATACCGCAGGAGCTGACAGTTTACAATGGACCCCATTACCTTGGAGAACAAGGGGGTGATGGCTATAGGCCTATAATTGGACGGGTCTAAGCGGTTACCCTTTTTGGGAATCGGATGCACTAAAGCAGTCTTTGATATAGAGAAACACTGATTTTTTTAGAGGTTTCTGAAGTTATGTCCTAAAAACACATTTTTTACACTTACATTGCAAACTCCAGTTAAACCCTACGAAATTGATCAAAATATGGTACTACTGTATTGTACACCTTAAAAAGGTCTTCAAAAAAGTCCGCGATAGTATATGTCTATCTCATAGGGATAGCCCACAACAATCTTTTTAGGGTTCCGTAGCCAAATGGAACACACACGGACAAAACGGAACCCTTATAGATTCGTCATGTCTGTCTGTCTGTCCAACCGTATGTCACAGCCAATTTTTTCCGCAACTATAAGAACTATACTGTTCAAACTTGGTAAGTAGATGTATTATCTGAACCGCATTAAGATTTTCATACAAAAATAGAAAAAAAAATCAATAAATTTTGGGGGGTCCCGGACTTAGAACTGATTCTCAAAATTTTTTTTTTTCATCAATCCCATACGTGTGGGATATTTATGGATAGATCTTTAAAAATAATATCAAGGCTTCTAACATAATTTTTTCCTAAGCTGAATAGTTTGCGCGAGAGACATTTCCAAAGTCATAAAATGTGTGTCGTCCCCCCATGTAACTTCTAAAATAAGAGAATGATAAAATTTAAAAAAATATATGATGTACATTAAAAATATGTAAACTTCCACCCAAAATTGGTTTGAACGAGATCTAGTAAGCAGTTTTTTTTTTTAATTTCATAAATCGTAAACCGCAATTTACCTTTCTTTCAATCAACTCAAATATTTTAAAAAATATTTAATTTCATAAACATAAACCTTGTTACTTGCTGCTGCGGAACCCTTCATGGGCGAGTCCGACTCACACTTGGCCGCTTTTTTTATACTATACTTTTTACGAGTAATAATAGCCTATTTTCGAAGCGATTTTAAGCAATACAGCTTTAATCCTTATCCAATTAAGTACCTCAAATACATCGTGCATTTAATATAGACCAATATGGCCTTTAACAGCATGTCATTTAAATGAATATTTTCGAACATATTACAGATTTAAAACGCAGGTACAAAGCGGTTTGTATTGTCTAATAACTGAAAAACTGTGAACGTTGTAAGACATTCTGTAGTAGGTATATTTAGTATCAACATTGCATTCCGGTGGTAGCTTAACTTAATATAGTTTGTAAAATGATGATTCAAAAATGCCCTTAAAAACCTACTTGAATAAAGTATATTTTGATTTTTATTGTTTATTTTGTCAAAGTACCGCTGCCGCGACGATTAAAGCCCGCCTCGCGAGGTAACATCCATCTTTTTAAACGTTTATATATTTTATCACATTTTTAATATATCACTGGGTTATTGGGGGACAATAATAATATTATAATAAAATATTTGCAATGCATTCCATAGATTTTACTTATCAAACCCACTCATCGTAAAATGCTGTTTATTTTCATCTAAACTGTTGCGTTAAAACAAAGTTACGAAACAAGAATACAATAAAATTTATTCAACTAAAACAAACAAATTTAAAAATATTCGATAATAAATCTTACACACATTTATTAGATGCAGTAACTGTTCATTGTATATTATCATAATATTTGTAATATGGAATTTACTTTTTCGTTGGTTATATTGAAGTTCATAAGTTGTGAAGCTGCACTGAGAATAATCGGAGGAAGAGACGCGCTCAACAATGAATTTCCTTATGCTATTCGCTTGGAAGCGAAGATTATACAATATTGGGATAATAATAGCATTGAGTATATACAGTTCTGCTCAGGTGCTGCTCTATCATCAAAGTGGATCTTAACTGCAGCTCACTGTTACAAAAACAAATTCGAATATGTTGCAAGATACAATAGCTATTTTCCAAAATACAGGGGTGAAATAAGTCCCATACTAAAGGTTTATATACATCCACAATACAACGAGGAACGTTTCGGCTTGAAGCAAAACGATGTAGCATTATATATGAGTGAAAATTTATTAGTTTCTCAATTTGGAAAGATAAGTGCAGTCGATTACAAGGCTCTAGTCGGTCACAAAGTAAGCATTCTAGGATTTGGAATTACAAATTCAACCTTGCCCGACCAACCATTACAAGTTTTAGACGGAATGATGAATAGTTGCCTTGAAATGGAAAAAAAATATTTGGTGTATAAGGCTACGATGATGTGTGTTTTTTCCTTTTGCGGAGTGAAAGCGAAAGCCTGTCCCGGTGATTCAGGAGGTCCAGTGATACATTCATCTGGGATTGTAGGTGTTAATTCACTGACTACAGGTCGCTGTCATGAATCCGCTAATATCAAGTACCACCCGGGAGCTTCGGCAGTCGTCGTATCAATGATCAGCCATGAATTAGATTGGATTTCAAATGTAATTTCCAACACAGTTATTCATTGAATATATAATCTGAAATAAATACAATAAACCAATTAAACTGAAAATTATCTTAATATTTAGCTATTTTAATATTTGGGAAAACACCAACACCAATAAAGTGATAGATTTTGTTCTGTATTTATTGATTTATTTATTTTCGACATAGTATTGCCATAAATTGTAAGTTACAAATGTGTCAACCCTATGTTATATATTGCATAACTTCTAATCATTTTAATGGACTTACATAATGAAATAAAAGTTAAACTCATCTCCTCAAAATGCAGTTGGATGTGTATTTTTAGAATAATAGGGTTCAGAGCGCAGAAATAATTTTGATACTTATTTTGGTGCTGTCCCAAATTAGACGCTTCAGTGAAGCTGTTTTCCCACACATGATTGAATAAACTCTTGCATCAGAAAACATGCCTGACGCACTGCAGAATCGAAAAGTCGAAGTAAGTAATAATATTTACAACTACTTATACGATAGATGGTCATGAACAAACAGGAAATACTACTTCTCTGTAATTCTTTAAGCTGTCAGGCGCCTGAGGGTTAGCTTGTTAACTAAAAACTGAGAAAATGTGTCGTACTTCAATCTATCAATATTGCACGTCCACTACCCCTATGACAATGGCGGCAAGACACAACGCCGATGAGTGGATAGTACTCGCTCAGATCAAAGCCTTACAACTGATAATATCATTTCGAAACGTTTTATTTAAATATATTTCAAGCAATTTCAAACGGCCAAGAGGAAGTACGTCATACTGAATTTAGTATGTTACGTATATTGCACAATAAATTATCAATAAAATAAAATAAAATATAATACTCAAACGATAAGAAACTTTTGAAACGGCTTATGTCATTGTATTTTTTAAATTCCGATATTCCAATGTCCCGTGATGACCAGACATTTGTATAAATTTAAATGAATGTGATATAAACGAAGAAGGCTTCTCTACGTAGTATAAAAAAAGTCACTTGGTAGTAGGGCTTTGTGCAAGCCCGGTTGGGTAGGTACTACCCACTCATCAAATATTCTACCGCCGAGCAGCAGTACTCAGTATTGCTGTGTTGTGGTTTAAAGGGTGAGTGAGCCAGTGTAACTACAGGCACAAGGGGCATAAAATCTTAGTTCCCAAGGTTGGTGGCGCATTAGTGATGTAAGGAATGGTTAATATTCCTTACAGCGCCATTGTCTTTGATCGGTGGTGACCACTTACCACCAGGTGGCCTATTTGCGCGTCCGCCTACCGATATCATAAAAAAAAAACAACTTCCCGCCGTCTGTCCGCTTAAATCTTTTAAACTACACAATCGATTTTAATACGGGTTTTGTCAATAAACGGTATTTCTGGTTAAGAGGAAAGTATGTACAATACATGCTTGTTATAAAAGAGAAAAGCTTAGGATAATAACTGAAAAAATAAATAATTTTTCTTTTAGGGTTGTATGGAATCTAAAAGTTTTATATAGATCTATATTGAAACCGCGTGAAGCCGGAACAGGTAACTAGTAAATATAATATGAAAAAACGATGAATATTTTTACCAATAAGGTTACAAACATTTCTCTTTTACGTAGAAAATCATTAATACAAATTATGAAAAAAGTTACCGAGATTGAGCCCCGCGGAACACTCAAACAGTATTCACATATACAAATTTATTGTTTATTATTTAAAAATTGTTTGCAAAATCTGTCCGGATTATCCTGATACATATCTACGTTGTTATATTTTTTTTAAATCGATTAATTCTAGTTGCTGTAATTTGTCGATATCAAAAATTATTTATTTGATTTTACTCTTATTGTAAACATCAGTGTAAATTTTAAGATGTATTAGTCTGAGCATCAGTTACATAATATTAATTTTAGAGTTACATCACATTGAGTAATCAAATTTTATCTATACAGGTTGATTTACCCATTACTCTAATTAATCCACAAAACAAATTATTTCAGCCAAACGTCCTTAAAAAATCTACCAATAGTGTGGGTAATATTGTAATAATACTGTGTAGTATTAAAGTATAAGTGAGATACATAAAAAATATCTACATTGAAATTTAAACGGGTTACTGAATTTACTGTCTAAATCATCATTAGTTTTCTATAAAATTGTATTAGTGATAAATATACATGGACATCTGCAACACCAGGAGGGTAGCAGGTGGGTTGCCGGCCTTTAAGAAATAAGTACGCTCTTTTCTTGAAGGTTCACAAGTCGAAAATAGTCATAGTAGTTTAATGATTTATTTTCTCTATTAATACAATAATAATTGGGTTCATGTCTGCTAGGTAGTGAAGATGATGACCAAGAGACTTTCCTTTAAGTAACTCGGTCAGTGATGCAAATGCACCAGACCACGGCCAGCATTTCACGACCGGCGATTGCCAAGCAACACTACAGGTAGACCTTGAATACAGCTAGAGTTGTTATATTCTAAATACGCTTACCTAAAATTATCCTTACCGGCCATTATTGTTTCTTATGTTGCATTTTAACGGTATTATAAGCTAATACCGAAACAATTACAAAATAAAAAGATAAATTTAATTTTATAAATATTTAATCAGCTAAACTAAAAATTTTCATTTTGATATTTCTTCTATTGATGTTCATTTAGGTATTAAGTTTTCCAAAATATTAAATTAAGCAATTCTATTGTATGTTATGCCGTTGAAATGACATTTGAAAGCCAATCTAATTCATGGCTGATCGTAGCTACTATACTTGCTGAAGAGCCTGGGTATCTTTTAAAGTTTGTTGTAAATTCGTTACAGTCATTAATCGACATGGAATTAACAGCCACTATACCTGATGAATGTACCACTGGACCACCAGAATCACCACCACAAATCGACGCCTCCACTCCACATAATGGAACAACACACATCATCGCATTCATAAAATCATTAAAACTTATTTCATTTTCGAGACAGTTATTCATCATCCCATTTAAAACTTGCAAGGGTTTCTCCATCCTCGTTGCATTGGTATATCCAAAACCTAAGATATTAACTTCGCAACCCACTAAAGTCTTGTAATCGACTGCACTTATCTTACCGTATTGAAACACTAAAACGTTTTGACTTAGAAATAATGCTATATCGTTTTGATTCAATTGTAATCGTTGCTCGTTATATTGCGGATGATTATAAACCTTCAGTATAGGACTTATTTGACCCATATGTTTGGGAAAATGGCTATTGTATCTTGCAACAATTTTATACCCTACATCGCTGTAGCAGTGAGCCGCAGATAAGATCCACTTTGAAGATACAGCAGCACCCGTGCAGAGGTGTCGATATTCAATATCATTGCTGTTACCATCGTTATTAACAATCTTTGTTTCTAATCGAATTGCAAAAGGAAATTCGTCTCGGAGTGCGTCTCTGCCTCCAATAATTCTCAGCGCAGCGTCACAAGTCAAGAATTTCAAAATAAGCAAAAAAATGTTAAGTGCCATGATTACTGTTGATTATTTTTTTACACATACACATATATAAAAATATTATACTATTAATCTTGACTTTTTTGTATGATATAGATACGATATATTATTTTTATACATTTTATGGTTATTGGTTTCGACATCGTATAAAAATTGTAAAATCTATTGCATACATTATATTATATAACTTAAAATTATAGACTTATTGTATCAATAGAATCTTAAGAAATAAAATGTGTTTTTTTGGTTTTGCTATCGTTACCCTTAGTCGTCTCACGCTCACTAAGACATGTTGTAAACACGAGCGTCACTCACGCATACTAATACACGCTGATAACAATTTAAAGTGGAGGGGCACGCCTTGGTGAGTGAATAGATTAATATTTTATCAATTATATCAATTAAATTACAATTTTATACATTCATTGTTTCTTTAAGGACGTTAGGGAAATAATTTTCAAGATATACGATAATTTTTAACTGGCTATGAATGAGAAATCTGCCTGCATGATTAATGTTACCACGCTCGCTGAAGTTTTTGCAGACACGTATTGTAGGAACTTGATGGAATAGCACCAATAATATCAGATGTTTTACCATTGGACAGCCTGAATCACCTGAAATACCAATATAAGAGAACGAGACATATTATGACCTCCCCGATCCAACTCCGTACTGGTAAAGTTCTTTCAGAGCAGTTAATAATAATGAAATGAGGCAAATGCCATCGTAATTGCCCCATCTTGTTGTGTTATGTTACACCGGAAAATACCAACTAACTTGGCACGCATCTTCTAAGCTAGCACTGTCCAATTTTAATACAGGAAAAAAATGCACACATATTTAAAATAATATTTAACTTATTAAATGTTGGGCACAACATTTATTATTATACTAAAACTTTTTATAATATTTGGCATAAAATCTCCTAGTTAAACTAACTCGCCGCTTTTTTACTTCTTATTATTTGTTACGTTTTTTGTCATTTATGTAAAAGCTATAGTTTCAAATACAACGATATTCACATGTGACAACATTTCACTGTTCAGTCCTAGCCCAGTCCCTTTGCTAATTATTTCAGGTGTGTCAGAGGTTCTCGGTGATATCTGGAGGCTAGTAGTATATTCATTAAAGTTATCTTTGAACACTGAACCTTCTACCCCAAATGAATTTACCACTAGATTCCCAGAACCATTTTCGCAGATCGTCCCTTCCATCCTCAACGATAGAACCACAAATATCGCCGTAAGCATACGCAGCCATCGTATTATTCCAATTTTCTCACAATTATTCTACATACAGAAATTCTGCTTAAAACTTACGCCACTTTTTGGGATGTCGAATGATTTTCAATCTAATTGCTTGAGTATTTGATATTAGATTATTACTAAATCCTGTAATCAACTGCACTTATCTTGCCATATTCAAAAATTCATTTGTATAATATGCTCTATTTTTAATATGATATATTTGGAAAAATAGTTCTAAATTAAATCTTGAGACAAATTTATATTTAACGTAATATTGAGCTGCAGTCCAAATCCACTTCGAAGAAACAACATCACATGAGCAGTGCAGCTTGAATCAAAAAATTCTATATCATTAGATTTTTTTAATATGTTATTTCTTTCCAAGCGAATGTCAAAAGGAAATACGGCACATCCCACCTCTGCTTTCAATTATTCTCAGCGCAGCTTCACAATTCATACATTTCAAAATAACTAATGAAAAGGCAAATTCCATACTTCAATTATAATTATTAATAATAGTGGTAAATTAGCTTTAATATATATTTGTTATCAACTAATACAAAACGGCAAAACATTTTATAATGAATATATTCTTGAAGAGCCAAATGTGTTTTGCATTATTTTGTGCGAGTTATTACTTTTTATTTCAGATAGTGAGAGAAGTAATAAACAATTTATGGTTATCGATTCTGAAACAAATATTTATATGTTTAAACTTGCTTGTATACAAGAACAAATGAATGGATGAATGATTTTTAAATGATTTTCATCATTTTAAACTTATTTTTATCTATTTTGATTTAAAAAAATATCAATAACAAATGTTGGCGATACCAATATTAGCAATATTGGTGCCGCCAGCCAGCCAGATATTACCCTATCTACATGATACTAATTTGGTAGGTAGTATTTTTTTTTTATGATAGAGGTGGCAAACGAGCAGGAGGCTCACCTGATGGATAGTGACTACCACCGCCCATGGACATCTGCAACACCGGGGGGCTTGCAGGTGCGTTGCCGGCCCTTCACGAAAGAGTACGCTCTTTTCTTAAAGGTTCCCAAGTCGTATCGGTTCGGAAAAACCGCCGGCGAAGCTGGTTCCACAGAGTGGTTGTGCGAGGCAGAAAATGTCTTAAAAATCGCGCTGTTGTGGATTTTCGGACATCTAGGTGGTGCGGGTGATATTTAAAAGTAATAAAAGTAATAAATATATTATAAACTTATAAATCAACCCTTTGTAAAACCCTTATAGATTAAATCTAAATGAAAAGCAAATTATTTGGGAAAAGATTCAGAAACATCTTGACGCAGTTGTTATTCGTGAGAGCTCATCACCATTCGCGAGTCCCATTCTCCTGGTTAAGAAAAAAAATAACACATAGAGAATGTTTGTTGATTATCGAGAGCCTATCTCTAATACACGACCGGAACCCTACCTACCCCCTCACTCGTATTGAGACTTTACCAATATAATCTTGTATTTTTTATGGCATAGTTTGGCGGACGAACATATGGGCCAACTGATAGTAAGTGGTCACCACCACATAGACAATGGCGCTGTAAGAAATATTAACCATTCCTTACATCACCAATGTGCCACCAACCTGGGGAACTTAGGTGGTATACCCTGCCTGTAGTTATACTGGCTGACTCACCCTTCAAACCAGCACAAAAATACTGAGTATTGTTGTTTAGCGGTAGAATATCTGTTGATTGGGTGGTTTGTGTTGTTGACACGGATGGTGGTGGTTTTTGGTTACCAAAAAAATTATGTATTGAATAATATGTTTTTATTATTAATGTATTTTTTACAAATTATTTGAATCTATGAATCGGCAAAGTTAAAAATATCTGCCGGATTTTATTATAGAAACGGATACCTTGCCCTAAGAAGGATTTATTGACTTTTCGGAGTCCGAAACTTATCGTTATAAGTTTATTATATTTTATAATATAGAAATTATTTAATATAAAAATTTATCAGCTATAGTGTCTTATGTACATACAATGATTATCACTAATTCTATCAAAGTTATCAATTTTACTGTGAATATGTATAATATTGTTGTAAATATATTCTGACGCAACCGTGAGCATTCCTAATTTGTTAAAAACATCTCGAAGGGAGTCTCCGGTTCCAAAATTATAAATAGACTGGACTTTTGTAAAATAAAAACAGATTCAATATATGCAGCGTTACCCCAAAGTAATATGCCAAATGACATAATACTATGAAAATAAGCGAAATATACTAGACGAGCGGTACCAATATCAGTTAGTTGTCTAACTTCAAATATTTGAAGAATACGCCGAGAGGTATGCATTGGAAGACAAATATTATTAATACCACACCATTCACAAGACAAGTTACATGCTACAAATTATTTTATGATATACAAGACACCGTCCAAATTACTTTATTTAAAATTAAACAGATAGACTATAAAAAGATTATATATTTAAGGTATTTCTTAATATAAGTCACCCCATCGGGTCGGACCCCAGTGGGTCAATGGGCTGGCGGCGGCCGTGAATCTCAAATCCTAATCTATTTAAAATTATTTATTTAAAATATATGATATGGATAGAGATATATTTAAGCAATTTTCGACACTGTCACTATAGTCAGGATTAATGTGTTCTCCTTTAATTGGTAGCGCGTATTTAGTTTAATAGGTTCGGATATGTGTTTGTGTTGTTAGAGAGCTGAGATGGCCCAGTGGTTAGAACGCGTGCATCTAAACCGATGATTTCGGGTTGAAACCAAGGCAAGCACCACTGAATTTCATGTGCTTAATTTGTCTTTATAATTCATCTCGTACTCGGCGGTGAAGGA
Source organism: Vanessa atalanta (assembly GCF_905147765.1). Taxonomy (NCBI): domain Eukaryota; kingdom Metazoa; phylum Arthropoda; class Insecta; order Lepidoptera; family Nymphalidae; genus Vanessa; species Vanessa atalanta. The sequence goes on from NC_061873.1 coordinate 564,165, forward strand.
AAACAACGTGGGGAAAAATGCATGTGTCTAATTTCAACGAAATTCTGCCACATGTGTATTCCACCCGCACTGGAACAGCGTGGTGGAATATGCTCCAAGCCTTCTCCTCAAAGGAAGAGGAGGCCTTAGCCTAGCAGTGGGAAATTAACAGACTCCTTTAATTGGTAGCACGTATTTAGTTTAATCGGTTCGGATATGTGTTATGGTATGTACCACTGCTGACAATCCAAACTATGAATAGAGATTATTATTGATATTTCCAATATACTTATATTACAAAAATGTTATATTTATATAAAATACTTTGAACTATGTTACAATTTGCCATATATGAAATACATATGTAAAAGTATAGAATGTCTTTCTAATGGACGAATCGCATCACCACTACCTCTACTAGTAAATACTGTAATGTAGTAGTACGTTGGTCTCCCTCGTCTTTGTGTATCCTAAAATAACTTTTACATTGTAATTACTTTGAGAAGACCAAATAAAACATATTATTGTTAAGATATTTTTTTGTAAGAAAATACGATGTACCTACATTTTTACAATTAAGTAAATAGTATAAAAAGGCCCTTAAAGATAGATAGATTTTGACGCATTTGCCAAATGCTATATCGCGATGTTATCAGTTATTTAGTTTAAAATGTGTTAGTATATCAAATAAAAGAGATTTAATCATGTAATTACTGTTTAGTGTTTTTAAAACAAACTGTTTGATAGTAAATATAGTGTTTAAATTATATTCGGCACCCTCGGAAGACGTTCATTTACAATCTATAGAAGAATCAGAATGTTGAAGTAAGGTGATAACGTTCAGTTCAATAAATTAACCGCAAATGTTTTTGATTGAATGTTTGCACGAATCATGATGAGAAGCAAGATTTAATGTAGGTCAAATCTATTAGTTTCAAAAATTGATTAAACGTAAGTAAACATCAAAATAGTCTAAAAACAGTTCTCGTCAATAGAGTGTTAAACAGAAAAAAAAATTCGTATGAAGTAATTTATTTTTGTTTTAGTAAATTCGTTTCTGTAGTTGTATTTAATGGCTATCTTACTCAGTCGTTTAATATTTAGTAATATAAAACCAGTAGACTTATATAGATTTTTTTTTATATTTATATACTCGTATACTCCCGAAGCAATAAAACACTAAACCTGTAGTGCTACTATCTCATTTGTCTCTATAATTAGTTTCTCTGTGGGATGAAGTACTGCATAACACGGTCCAAGTGCACTTTCATATTTTGAAGAACTTTATCAGTAAAGAATCTACTCCAATAATATTTTTTGTCTTTCAACGAATCATCTATAAACCGGTTAACCAAACCTAAGCCATACAAGCAAAGATTAAGCGTTGATAAAAATGGTAGTTGTCATGGTGACTGTATTAATACTAACGATTCAACAGACTTTAAAATGTTCATTAAGACCTTTGAACTACGAAGTGTCACATTACATCCTTTTTCTCTGTAATTACACACATTACCTTTTTACACCGGAATACTCCTTCCGCGGGAATATAATAGTACCTTTATTACATTGTTGCGTGGAATGTCTTGTGACCTGCTTGAGCCTCTTCAGACAGTCCTCCACGGGTCCTCATACTGAGGTTTAAAGTAAGGTATTTCAAATTTGACTCGCTCGATTAATAAAAAAAGTCTTTGAAAAAAAAATTGTCGTAACATTGCAGCAGATCTGGAAACGACATTTAATTTCGTATCAAATTCCTTTCGAAATAGTTCAAGGTCAGAATTTGTAATTGAACAAAATAAGAGAGTATTCATTTATTTATAATTTTATTTAAAATTTAGAAATGCAACAGAATGGAAATGTTCCTCTATGTGCTAAAAATGTTCTGTTGAAAAGAAAATTTGGAGCTCGATGCACGACGCTGTATCAATGCACTTTAGTGTATACCTCATAAAAATGCCTCATGTGTATATTTTCTTCAGTCATCCAAGCCACGACCACTTATCACAAGTTGAAATATAAACACAAATTAAGAATACTGGATGCTTGCCGATGAAGATAAGTGAGATACAAATTTAGATACAATACATTCAATACTCAGTACAAATGTAAATAATTATTAACATTTTAAAATACATTTCACCGCAGCAACGCGAGCCGTTTACGAGATAACTAATAAAGTACCAAATAAAGCAAAACATAAAAGCAATTAAGAAATTCATCGAAATCAGAAACTCGTCCCGAAGTACTGAGCCCCAGATAATTGACGGAGATTGTCTCCAGTAAGCCACGGGCGAAGTTTAAAGAATCGACTGCAGTTATCTTAACTCGAAATTGGCAAGGGTTAATGTGGGCGTAATTAAACTTGCTGATCCTCTCCCTCAGCACTCCTCTCGTGAACCAATTATGGATATGTTAAATTTTATCCGCTTTTTGATGATATTTATCAAATTCGATTCTATATCGTTCGTTTTGTTTAATACTAGTTGTCGCTCGTGGCTTTTCTCGCTTTTCTTTTAGGGATTGGTCGTCTAGTGTTGGACATAAGAGTCGATGTTATATGCATACCTTCTTTGGAGTTTAAGCTTGCTTTATAAAAAAATTCGTAAAATTTGGTTTAATCGTTCAGCCGAAAAAGAGCAACGAATAAACAGATAGACAGACAAAGTTACTTTCGCATTTACAATATTAATGTAGATAAATATATTAATATCATTTAATATAAGTGAGTATCTTAAGTTTTAAATATACACCAAACTATTGGTAGCTATTTGTTTTCCCATAATAACGTTTAACCCCTTAAACGTTATTATGAAACAAATTTGTAACTATCAAGTGAACAAACTTCTAAAATATTCAGTCATTTGTTTGTACAAGGATATTGAAACTAAACATATGTTTTATTACAAGAACAATTTTACAACAAAACATACGTTTTGCATATGTTTTTAAAATTTGAAAATGAATATAGTAAATAGAAAATCAACTAAAACGCAAAGTGTGATTATAAATATACCAGAATACGGCTGTGAGCGACTCCTTGAGTTGGAAGGATTTCACTGATTTGTAAGACTACCGCTTCAAGTTGTGTATCCATTTTAAATTGAAACCAGCCTTCCCTTATCAATGAAACCACTTTGTGATTAAGCGGGATTTCAGAATTTATTTCGGATTATAGTTCGTTAATTGCTTTGATTTCATTAACAGGACCAAGATGATCCCAATTTATTTAATAGTGTCTTTTTCTGACTTGATTTTTTTCTGATAGAAATTCATGAAGATTTAAAAAAAAATATATTAGTTTGTTCTACTAACTATAATTTTATAAAGAACTACTAATGAGGAATATGCATTATTAATACTTAAATGTCTGTTTATGTATGTTAATATTTATGAATTTTTCTTTTCCACATACATTATTTATTTATTTAGAATTATTATTCAGTTACAGTACACTTTCATTATTATATGCCAATGCTAATTTTACTTAGAATAATACGTAATGATATATTCAATAACGAGATTTAAAGATATATTAGCTTACCGGTAATGTATACCAAAATTGCTTTTGAAACTAAACGCAATGTAATTTGCGCATACTCACCAATCGCCAACGACTCGCAACTGAAATAGAAATGGCATTTCTTAATGAGATCAACAGTACAATTTGAAAAATACATATAACTTTAGGGCTGAAGATTCTGGGTTCAAAGCCAGGCGAATATAAATTAGCAGCGCGCTTTAATTTGAATGACGCTCGTGCTTATAAAATGTCTTAGTGTGCGTGAGACAAATGACAATAGAGTAGACAGCAAAACAAAAACAAATCGGACTAAATTTGTAATAATTGATCTCTGCTTAGGTTTCATGTGCTGTGTGTTTATAATTAATCTCGTACTTGTCGGTAATAGATTATATCGTAAAAAAAATGAGTTCGTCCAATGGAGCAGTTCTAAAACCTTCTTCTCGTCAGGAGTGATTTGCCCAGCAGTGGGATCTTTACTGCAGGTTTTTCAATTTTTCTTCTTTTCATCTTGTGTTGACGGGTGGTCTATTATTTTATTCAAATTTTCTTATAAGTAACGTCGAGATAATTGCCATAATCTACTCTGAATAGAGCTTCTGGAACTTTATTTTAATGTATTGATGTTTGCAGAAGGCGATTGTTTTATTCATAAAGTGTGTTATTATTTTAAAAAGTATTTAGTTTTATAATATCGTTTAGCTAACATATGATTTTTTTTTCTTTTTTTATGATATCTTTGTAAAAATGTTGATAGATATAAAAAGAGTCCCATATAACAATTATTAGCCATATGTTTCTGATATTAAAAAACGGCATATGTTCTTCTAATGGCTGTATTATTGAATATACATTTTATTTAATAGTATATGATGATATCCCCAAGATCGATTTCGGCCGCGGCACCAACCCGCCTTATAGCAGCGTGGTGGAATAAAAACTTCTCCTCAAAGGCACAGAAGGCTTTAACCCAGCATTGCGGGACTCAGTATGATATTTACAGGCAGTAACTGACTTTTTAATTGACGATTCCAATTAAATTTGAGTCAAACGTAACTGAAGTTATAATTTAAAAAAAACTAGTAATGTCGTCGATATTTATTAATGCCATTTCTGTTCCGTTCCTCTAAGGTTAATACTGGCGTAAACTCAAACAAAACGAAACTTCAAAAGGACTCATTAAGTTGCCACTCAAATAATGGGAACTGTACACTAAGCAATAAACCTGACATGGTCAGAAAGCATTGATGCTTTATATTAAACTGCACAGCACGTGCAAAACAAAATAGTGAGTTTATCCTGTTTTTGTAATTACGTATTTTCTAACTATATAAACCAAATAATACCAGAGGTAGAGAAAATCTTTATGCACTTGCTCGGTGTGATGTTTGTGTTATTTTCATTATAATAATTAGGATTATGAATAAGGATCTTGGTGTCGTATCTTAGTATTAGGGTGCAGGTGACTGACTTGCACGTGATGCAACCTGGTCTAGGTAGTGTTTGGCGTTCGTAAAACATAAACAGCAGCAATAAATTCGGAATAAATATTTTTATTCCAAATTAATTGTCTAATAAACTAGAAAAGAAAAAGTTATCTAATAAATTAATTGTTGTTTCTCAATCAAGTCCTTCCTGATTAAAGCGCGGCATAAAACTTTGCCACGAGCAAACATCCATCCGGCTATAAGCCAGGCTTAAAGCCACAATGTTGAAACGTATAGAACTATTTAAATATGTGTTATTTATCATAACCGAAATCGATGTGCAAATGTAGTCAATTAAAAGTAAGCAATAATTACTTAAATACTTATTTGATGATCGACTTCTTTTGTAATCGTTTTATATGATTTTAAATTTTGAAACGAGATTTCTCACAGAATAGAAGAAGCGTTAAAGCTAATCGTTAAAGAGATTTTTTCAAGTGCTCAACGCTGTTTTATAATTCATATCATCGAATCGCGGGCGTTTTTCCGCCAACACATTGGAATATTACGATGGATTATGTGTAAGCTCAATGGGTACTCTTTTTTGCGGCTGCCTGAAGCTAACAGTATTACGAATCAATAGACTATCTGTATAAATACATCAAACATCTAAGATTTCCTTTTTTCTTAAATAAACAAATATCCAGAGATTTCTATTCTTTGTGTTATTTTCGCTTACATTATTTTTATGTTCCTACATATGTTTAGGTATCAGCCTATACATATTCCACTGCTGGGCGAAGGCCTTATCTCAGTTTAAGAAGGATTAGAACTTTTCCCACCACGCTGGATATCAATATCAATATCATTGAAGTTAAACACCGCCGAGTACGAGATGAAGTCTAAGCATGAATAAAGCACATAAAAAGTCAGTGATGCTTGCGTGGGTTTGTAACCGCAATTATCTGATAAGATGCACGCGTTCTAACCATTGAGCAATCTAGGCTCCATTAGTGTTAAGTAAAATGTTCATATTTTTAAGTATAGCATTCCTTACAAATGTATACTTGCTTATATCAGTCAGGATTCGATGTATTATGTAAATTACGTTTATCCAAGACCATTAAATCGATATACTCGTAAAAATATTTCAAACAAGACATGTTAAAAAATTGACTTATATATGACACAAATTCCCAACTGTAGTTTCGCTTGCGTATCGGGAGGCAGGTATTAGGTACCTGTCCTTATTTGTATCCCTGACAACATATGCCTAACTTCGTGATGATCGGTTCAGTGAGTAAGACTAGAAAGCGTTATTAATACACAATTAGTTTGGCATTTATAATATCAGTTAGGATGATAATAGGCCCTCTTACTTAATCTATATGATATCTTAATGTACTTAAATATTTAACAAATCTTAGGTCGGTGATGCTGAAACAATATGGACATTAATAATGCTTTAACTCTGCCCATCTGAGAAGGATATTGATTTTATATCTTTTGTCTTTTTTTAATATCCTACAAAGTTTCGTAATTATTTATGTGCCTTTTTCATTATATGATTAATTTATTATATTATCTATGTAATGCTGTTTTTTTTGTTTAACTTAAATAAGCTACCATAAAGTACAACATTATTGCCTATAATATAGTATATAATATCTTATGACTAATCCAGCGTGAGTTAATTTATGTAAAAGCACCTTTTATCGACTTAATTTCTGTAGTTATTATGAGTCTGTTACAGGCTACAACCTTACGAGGAAATTATCTATTATATGGAGAAAATTCAAACGTTTACCCTTACATCGCATTATTTAATCTCTAGCGTAAAAAATCGTAAGCGACAACCGCAAAGGGTCTGTTTTATACGATATAAACGATTCATTCAAAAAATCTCCCAAATTTTTGGAAAAAATAAATTTAAATATTCAGTCAATAAAATTTATGTAACATACATTTTAATGCGAAAAATATAATGTATTATATACCTACTAGAAAATATATGATTAAGTTTATCCGATACCCGAATAGTATGTGTCGTTGAAAATAACTGCGTCACGATACATTCTAATTTCACGGTGTTATGTAAATAACGCAAAGTATCGCATATGTATTGTATAAACATTGCAAATTAACAAACACATACAATGGGAGGTTTCCTACACAAATGAAATCCGTATTTGCCGAACTTATCTGTCGAATAACTGCCCGCACTCACACTACACCGCTAAACTAATATATAGGAGAAGGATGATGCCACATTTAGGGGAACGACGTAAACAATATCGCTAACTTTGATATATTTAATTATCAATACTGTAATTAGTGTTGATTCTCTGATTATACATGTACATAAGTCAAAGTTACATAAACCAATTGTACCAGGCTGTATATGAATGTCACAAAATATTTAAAAAAATGAATATGTGTAGAAAAACAATTGAAGGATAGGTTTATTTGATAGCACACATAATAGACAAAATTAGTAAACAATAATTGTAACAGAAAATAAAAGAATAAATTAGTATATTTATTTGAGCAACACAAATTTTATAATAAGAGTAGGTATGTTATGTGCAAAAGAGTAAGCCTACGAATTTGGTTGATTTTTTTATGTCCGTCTTTGCTCCGTCAGAACTTTCTCATTTATGACCTTTTTTGGATTTTTTTTTGTAATTTGAGGATATTCTCATCATTAAGTATCATTATATTTTGAAAAAATACCACTCCCGATTGTGAAAAATACGAAATTGAACTTATTTTCCCAAATTATTACTATTACACTTTTCGTATAATTAATTTTATTTCATTTAATATTATTAACTCTATAACTTTTTCCTGTTGAAATCGAAGTAACTCGATATATCAAGTATTCATTGCAGTCACCGAATTCAGCATCAATTTTTAAAATACTCACTGAGGTTGGGGACACCATTAGTTTAAAATAAAAAATAATATCAAACGTAATATGTGGCACTACGCCAACTCGGCCGAAGCCACTAAAATGGCGCAGTCAAACAATCGCCCGTCAAATTGGGAGCTGCGGCGCAAAACAAATGAATTGTATGTAAATGAACGAGTGATTAGTGAACAGCGGTGATCGAATTATGGCATAACGAGGTCGCACTGCCTGCGGACTTTAATATACGAGTTATGGCATAACCACTAACTTATCATTTACAACACGAAAAATCGCTTTTGTATTTTTGTCAATGAATTTGACGTATTCGCTTTACGATCTATTTCATGTTTAATAAACAACGTCTTTATTTAAATGGCAACGTTATGTGTGTTTTGTCTGAATAGTTTTCCTGCCAACAATTAAATATAAAATAAGTATATGTTCTTTATCTTGAAATACATACATACCTACATACTTTCTACACTGGGTTTTAAGGCCCAGCACTAAAAAAACGCTATAAATAAATAAGCACCTATATTTTATTGACTTTGGTATATTTGTAACATCACACTACACTTTCGATTCTTAAAAATCAACCTTAAATTATGAAACTATAATTACTTTAATTTTTGTGGGATTATAGGATTTCTCTCATCTCAATGCATCTGAACATTCGGCGTGATGCACGAAAAAGCGTGATTAATTGTCAATATCACCTATCGTTAAACAACAAAATCAAAACTTTTATTAAAACGACGACATAAATTGTTGACACAAATATTTGTGAATCAGCAAATGTAAAATATCTGCATACAATAAATTCGTATGATAATAAAATCAAGAATGGCATATTTTGACGGACGAGCGTACGGCCCACCGGATGGTAAGTGGTCTCCACTGCCAATAGACAATGGCGCTGTAAGAAATATTAACCATTCCTTACATCGCCAATGGGCCACCAACCTTGAGAATTAAAATTTTATAACCCTTGTGGCTTACACTGGCTCACTCACCCTTTAATCCGGAACACAACAATACTCTTATTTGGCGGTAGAATATCTCATAAGTGGGTGGTACTCACCCAGACGGGCTTGCACAATGCCCCACCACCAAGTAAAATAAAGTAAATACTACTAAAGAAACTCCATTTTCATTTATTTTATGTATTGATTACTAGCTACCCTTGCCGGGTATACTATCTTAAGATTGAAAAACAAACATAAAATGAAAAAATATTGTGTTTTTTTAGAAAGGTTAGACTAGGAAAGTTGTAATTTTCATTTATCACTAATTAATTCATCTGATAATATGCATGTTAACCTTTCTTATGACTCACTCTATTTGTTGATGAAAACCGCTTTAAAATAACGTTGCGTAATTTAAATTATCTAAGCGTAACGATGGCGGGAAGCGACTCGAGGTTTTATACTATGTTAAGACTGCAGCCTGTCTTCTTAAGAAGATTCGGTGCTTATTCCACCACGCTACATCCATGCGAGTTGGTGAATACACATGTAACCGACGTTGATCGTTAAATACAGGTTTGCTCACGATGTCTTCTTCCAATGGCGAGGCCAAAATGAATTACAGACCCAAATTATGCAGAGCTTACCCGGGCCTGAACCCGGTTAAAATTCATACGTTCTAAACATTGGTCCTATGGTTGATATTTCATATATACCGGAAATCCTGTCACGACCAATTCTTTTTTATCGCCTGTATTTGAATTCTCATAAAATACACCGAATCAATTGTATGACCACATTTTTTTGTCATTCGTATGAGAATTTCCCATAAAATTCACTGAATGAATTCAATCGAAACGCTTTTAATGTCTCCTATGATCCTATCAATGGTTTACAGACCCTCGAAACTACCTCAAAGCTGATCGTCCGAGTTGCAATTAATTAATAACAAGCGGTAATTGTGGGAGGGAACTAAACCTAGCAGTAATCAAGCAGGAACGAATTTAATCACGCGACTGTCGGTCGTGAGCGATATTCGATTAATTAGAGATATCACTACCCGTGATGTATTGGATGGATGATTATATTAATTACTCGGCTTAAATTAAAACTGTAATTAATTGTTACATTTTAGTAAATAATGAAAAACTTGGACGCGAAAACGTGATCGCCTTCGGGCGCTTTCTTTAAAATAATTGCGAGAGAAAATTTGGATTTCTCTCTTACACAAGAATTCGTTTTTCTGTCGTACTATTAAATGAAAGGCCAACGTAATGCATTATTTTTATTTAGCTAAAATATATTAAGTACTGAACAGTTTAATTGTTAAGAGTAATATTTTAGTAGTCACCTAAAATCACTCTTGAACCGTCACATTCTGATTTGTCTGTCGTGAGACTTAAATTTATGAAGATCTAAATATTATTTATCCAAGTAGGTTCATAGAAGCACTTTTGAATCTTCATGCTACTAATTAAATATAAAGCTACCACCGGTTCGGAAAGTAGACTCTACTGAGAAGAACCGGCAAGAAACTCAGTAGTTACTCTTTTCCACCATTTTAATTACAGAGTATGTCAATAAAGTACAATTAAATTTAAAGTAAAATACAATAAAATTAACAAAAAATAAGCCAACTTTTTTTTTATCTTTTATATAATCTTGTATTGACGTATATATAATTGTAGTAAAGTATTGTTTTTAAAGGCCAAGTTTTATCTAGCTGTGGAACCTTATTATAGAAACGAATACCGTGCCCAATAAAAGATATATTAATTTTGCGAAGTAGGTTATTTTTATGCCTTTCCTCCTCATGTCTATAGGATGATTGACACAATTTCTTTCAAAAACATATATATTATTATTAATACACAATACTGTTGTAAACATATTCTGAAGCAACTGTAAATACATCCTTTATTAAAAACGTCCCGAAGATAATTTCGAGCACCGAGATTACATATAGGACAGGTTTTCCTTTAAGATGAGAACAGTTTCAATATCTGTAGCATCACTCCAAAGCCAAATGCCATAAGGCATAATCCAATAAAAGTAACCGAACACTATCAACATCACTTAGTTGCCTAACTTTTCTTACCACGTATATTGCGGAGCTGAGTCTCTCAGTGATAGACGATAAATGAGGACTCCACTGAACCTTTGAGTCTAAAGTGATTCCTAGAAATACTCTAGTATCAGTTACATTTAGATCACGATTTTGTTTACATGAGGTAAGACACACAGTACACATTTTATCTTATTGGCATTAAGAACTATTTTTTTTTTTTTGTAAAATTACTTTGTATCAGTGATAAAGCATTGTTTACAACGTCATTATTAGCTTTGATCCTGTAAACTTTAAAAATAATGTGGTATCATCAGCAAACAATACAATATCACAAATACTTTTAACATAAAAAGGAAGATCATTTATATATAACAAACATAAAACGGACCCAAAATTAATCCTTGTTTTGGAACACGCATTCTTAATAATAAAGATCCGAAATACTTTATTCCATTAAGAGACACCTATCAATTGGTAAAGCTGACCAGACTCCGGGCCTTTCTTTTTTTTTAATATAGGGAGGCGTAAGGGCAAATGTGCCACCCGATGGTATGGGGGCACCACCGACCTTAAACAATAGCGCTGTAATAAATAATAATACTCACTCACTCTTCATACCGGAACACACCAATACTAAGTATATGATGAGTGGGTGGTACCTACCCAGGCGGGCTTGCACAAAACTCTACCACCAAGATACCATAAGCAAAACTGGGTTCAAACCCTCGGGATATATAACCTTACTTCTAGCCATTTGAATTAATTTTATTTTTTTGTGTACAAGCTTCCTATAACATCCTCAATATAACTATGCTAAATCTCACGAAGTGTTCTCTTCATGTATTCATTTGTATAAAATTATATCTGTGCGTCACAAATGATTGCCAATAAAATTAATGACATTTACGGTAACAGTAAGTACTCTAAGCTAGTCAATAATGATTAAGCATCAACGATATTAATCACGCGGACTGGCCACGGGACGTGTTGATCGATAACTACCTTGATCGTATTGACCGTTGATCAAGTGAGTTACTTATAAGGATGCCTCTGAACACAGGGATTCAAATCCTGCGCTTGGTCGCTCTGTGATCACGACGAATTCGCATCGGATACAAGGAATAAAAAAAAATAATAATATTTTTTATTATTGTTTATTTGAATTCAATATGTTATAAATATTGTATAGCCGAAAGCAAATCATAGTTTATTCGAAAGTCCGAAAGAGAGTAATAATTTAAATGCAAGATTAGTTGCATTTACTGTCACTATGGTAAAGTAAAAAAAAACATGTTTAGATGGAATTTATTTAATTTAGTCTGTGTGTTTCAATCACGAGGTGTGTGTATTTCAAGCGCATACCTACTTCAAACCCGTGCTCGATATGAGAATATAAGAGTACATCATTACTTCTTACAGTGCCAACATCCCGGTGGCGATGTGATCACTTACCATCGACTAGTCTACTCCCCTCTAATAATAATAAAATAATATACTTTTAGGAGCAAAATATCCTTATGTCACACTTATTATAAAAAACTACTCAAATCTCAATCACCCCATAATTTATTAAGCCATATTTTTAACAAAAAAATGTTAATAACTCTGAGTAATTTAATAAAATAAATGTTAGTTCAATTAAATTGATGTATACATTTCCGCAGTCGGTAGGATTCGAACCTACGCTCCCAGAGGGAATCTGATTTCTAGTCAGACGCCTTAACCGCTCGGCCACGACTGCTACATTCAAAATTGCTAAAATTAAAAAAATATATGCGATAACAGCTCACAATCTGAGCAATAATCCTTCATAGCTTACTTTCACTTATCGTGTTATAAAATTTAACACAAGCGTTTGGGTAGGTACCACTCGTCATATACTGAAACCAAGCAATGATAATTAATATTATTTGAATGGTGAGTGAAAAGTGTGCTGGCACAAGGGATATAATATCTCGGTTCTTAAGTTTGATTGTGCATTGGTTATGTAAGGTATGTTCCAAATTTTATACATGTCAGTGGAAGCCACTTGCCATCAGATGGCCAATTTTCCCGTCCGCATAACAATTCCATAAAAAAAAATGATATAACTCATGATGACTCGTACAACTTCTGTAATTTTCTTTAATAAATTGACAAATTAATAATTAAAAACAAATTAATATATAATGTATAAATTATGTTGTGACATGTTCATGACAAATGACCGCAGCAAAGAATTTATGTTTCAATCGCTCAAGCTAATTTAAAAGATTTATTATATTTTTTTGAAATTTTGTAACTCCTTCCTTGAGTAGCCTGTCTATGCCCAAGTAGTCCCGACGTCACAATTTTAAAACAACGCCTCTATCTATCTATTTCATTCAACTATCATGTGATCGCAAATTAAAAACAGATAATAATTAGACTCAACCATTTTAAAAACGAATACCATAAGAGTTATTTCTTAAAATCTATAGAGATGAGGATTGTTTTCCTTTGATAGAGCTCCGAAAAAATTAATAAAACTAATTTGTTTGACTTTCACACAGGTAACGCCGCGTAGATGGATTCGATTAAAAATCGCGATGGTATTTTTAATAAAGCTCAAAACGAAGTATGCCTTTGAGTACAACGTGATTGACAACTGCCTCTTCCTCCCCCTCTACGCCAAATAAGAGAGTATATTATATTCACGAAGATGCTATAAAATGAGTTTTGATTACAAGACAACGCCGTAAGCATCGTTCTTTACCAATTCCTGTATTTCTTAGCTATTTTTCTATTAATCTAACATCAATTTATTTCTGACATTTGAAGTGATTTAATATTTTTGATGGTACAGAAAGACGATGTCTGAAATCGTTTAATGTAATTTGTTTAATGGTTTTTTAGGGGTTGGGCTTTGTGCCAACCCGTCGTGATAGATACCATCCACTCTTTATATATTTTATTACCAAACAGCAATAACTAGTGTTGTTGTGTTTTAGTTTAAAGTGAGTGAGCCAGTGTAATTACAGGCACAAGGGACATAAAATGTGAAGTCCCTTAAGATAGTGGCAGATGAGTGACGTAAGGAATGATTAATATTTCCAACAGCACTAAGCTATATGGGCGATTATGATCACTTACCATTAGGTATAGGCCCATTCAATCGTCCGCCTTACGACCAATAACATAAAAAAACGAATAATAATAATCTGAAAAATAAATTATAAATAAAATTGGATTCGCCATTAAAATTTTTTTTTGTGGAAAGAAAAAAAAATCTTCACAGCGTTCCTTTTTTTAAGTCGGTTAAAACGTATAATTAGATTTAGATTTTATCCAAAAAAAAATATGTAAAAAACTCAATTTAATATATTAGATACATCGGTAATTATTGTATATATTATTACTTAGAATTCAAATTACATATGAAATCAACGAATAAAACCAGTATTTTTTTATTATGTGAGTATTAAAGTGTGTCATAATATAACTTGTTATTTTTTTTATTAGCTATAAATGTATTTAAGTGGTAATTTTTTGTGCACTTATATACTTAAAACATGCAAAAACTATTATCATATTCAAAATTTTAAAACACACGTAATCGATGTAATTGTTTGCTCTTATTAAAGTAAAAGAAATATTAAGTCTCAAATACGATATGTGAGTCAAATACGATGAGAGATTTGTTTCGATAACACCACAAGATTATATTCTCTATTTAAAAAAAGAAATTCGCAGTCGGTAGGATTCGAACCTACGCTCCCAGAGGGAATCTGATTTCTAGTCAGACGCCTTAACCGCTCGGCCACGACTGCTCACATTCTCTCGTACAAAAATAACTTTCACATACGTAAGCTTAATGTTTTTTAAAGATACTTTCAAAAAGAAACTGTACTATTAGTTGAACACCGCCATGCGTCAATCGTTATATATATTTAGTATAATGTGTTAAGACTGTTGGCAAATTCTACGTCAGCAACTACTTTCAAATCATAGATTTGCACATTAAACAAGCACTTCTTGGTGGGTATCGACCACTTACCAGTTACAATAAACAATAAACCGAAGTACAAACTGTTGAGTAGATAGAATAAAATTATTCCATTCCATTTATCTTGACAAGTTCAAAAATTATGGCAAATAAATTAACCTACATATTATACTTTGCATGTATGTACATGTGCACACGTCCTTATTATCTCTGTAAAATTCTTGAACGAATGTTTGCTAAAAGTAATTAATTTTATGACAAATACAATGTAATGTAAAATACGTAACATTGTTTGGATTAATTTTATCAATAATAATTTCGTTGCGGCTTTAGATAAAGGAATTTACTTAGATTATATTGAGTAGATATATTTGTTCCTAATGAATTATGTGTTCTATTTTTGAATTGTTGTAAAATTATTAACGACTTGTAGAAAGAGATTCCAGCGACAGGTTAGTTTAAAACAAAACAAATTAAACGTTTATTAAAATGCTGAATACGTGATGCGTTAGCCGAGATGGCTCAGAACCCGTGAATTCAAACCGAAGGTCACAGCTTAAAGCCCAGGCAAGCTCTTTTAAATTAATACTTCATCTCGTGTATAGCGGTGAAGGAAAACAGCATTAGGAAACTTGAATGGATCGGGTAAAAAAATCACTGCTCAATGTGTATTCACTCACACATACACACAGAAACATACCCTCCATTATTTAGTTCATAATATTATATTATCTCATATATACCTATATCACTTGCCGATATCTAATTATTCACTTGTAATCGATGTCCTTAGTAAATTTAACTTTATAAATTTTCGGTTTACACGTGTTTGTGATCGTCCCAATAATATGTATCAACTGAGAGTTGAGGACGTCGTGACCTGGTGTAACTTTTTCAGGCACGAGTCTGCGTATCTACATAAAACTGTACCTAACTGATAAGACTTATTTTTGTACTCTATGAAGAAAAAAATATCGTTCATTAATCGTCAAAACAGCAGGTGTAATAAGCCCCATAATCAGAGGAAGGGAAATGCCCTTCCTCTGATTATGGGGCTTATTACGGGTTGTAATTTTATTTATAATACATTCACATGTTATATATATATGTATATAAAACATTTTGGCATCACATACATACTACACCAGAGGTTTTCTATGACAGAAAGTGTTATGCAACATTGTCTCTTAAAATTATGACATTTAAAGGAACAATGCATCAAAATAGCATAACACCATAAGGCTTGCAATACGTCACAAGTGGAATACGAGGTGAGTTCTTAAAGGTTTTATGTGCATTAATTTAAGAGTTTATTTGTCCTGTTTCCAATATGTATTATTTACGAATAAACTCATACATACGTTTTTATAATACGTATTTTCTGAATGAAGATGAAATGGTGTAATTTTCTTTAAGGAAATTTTAAGCCTTACATAGATTGCCAATAAACAATGTCAAAGTCCACTGTACACGTTTACGCCGTATATAATTACCAAGTTGTAATTAAAGTCTCGTAATTACAAATTATATTATTATGTACGAAGCGAATTCCATTCGAAATATTTTATTTCCAAAAAAGCTTAACTTACAAGAGACTAATCAATTAATTCTAGGTTTAGGATGTAATCTGGGCGTTGTAGTTCTAAACTAGAGGCCACTGGTTGGTTCACGAATATAACTTTGACTTAATCTTAAACCGACTCCAACTAAAACACTACGACAATAAATACGATACTAAATTAGGAGTGTCACTTTAAGTGAGGCAACGGAGCCAGCGTTTTGTGTATTTATTTTGACGGGTTTATATTTAGAACATTTTTAAGAATTAAGTGTAATTTTTATGGTTTTATTATTAGTTATTTTTAAAAATGATTTTTATGCGCAATACAAAATGTTAATTTTCTTTTCTTATTTATAATAAACGCCTATGCCTTCCTACTTGTATGTTTACCCACCTACGTATTAACATAAAACATGATTTTACTTCTGTCTGTCTGATAAGAAAATTCGCTAACCTTTTAAATTCAAATAGAAATACTTTTTGAGACAAATATTTTTAGTTATATTTTATACAGGGTTAAATCTTTTTTTGGTTAAAAGAACAAGCTATCGACAGCTTACAACCAATGTTGGTTAAAGTTTTAAATAGCCTGGCTTGTTTCCAACTTATTTCTCACTCTACACGCGGTTACGTTTTTAACTTTTAACGTTGTTTTTATCTGTATGGTTGGTGAAACATGAACATCGAAAACCGTTGTATGGTTTTGATAGTAAAACCTCTGTATGTCAAACTTTATGGAAGACGCCAATAAATTCGAGTAATAAAATTTTTGACATTTTATTAAGGGTATCGAAATTAACATATTTATATTGTAATTTTATTTTAAATGACGGGTCGCTGAAATCTCTCTTATGCAACACGAGAGATTGGAATAGGATCTCCTCAACGTTCTTTGTATATCTAAGAGTACATCGGCCATAGTTATTAGTATTAAAGCAATTTAATCGTTAACTATACAGTACGTACGTTAAGTTGTTCATGAAGAGCAATGTACATTTATTTAGCGCAGTTTGAAATTCAGAAAAAAAATATTCTGCGATTTTACTTCCAGTGCAATATACCAATAATAAAATTAAATATTAAATTTGAATTAATAAATACTTAGATTAAGATACTATACCTTAGATTAAGAATAGTGTTGATAGTTTTCATTTAAGTTGAATATTTCTATCATAACGAGTCATGGTTCCTTTTAGCATTAGCATTAGCAGCCCGTAAATGTCCCACTGCTGGGATAAAGGCCTCCTCTCCCTTTGAGGAGAAGGTTTGAAGCATATTCCACCACGCTGCTCCAATGCGGGTTGGCGGAATACACATGTGGCAGAATTTCGTTGAAATTAGACACATGCAGGTTTCCTCACGATGTTTTCCTTCACCGCCGAGCACGAGATGAATTATAAACACAAATTAAGCACATGATATTTCAGTGGTGCCTGCCTGGGTTTGAACCCGAAATCATCGGTTAAGATGCACGCGTTCTAACCACTGGGCCATCTCGGCATGGTTCCTTAATCAAAGTAAACTAACAGTCAATGAATATCCAGGAAACAATGAAACAATTGCAATTATAAAGTTGGAAGTATGAATTCTGGGAATTTGAAAAATTTCCATAGTATATTAGCTCATCCAATTCCAACTTATTTGCCCTTTGGCAATACCTCAATCTCAGCATACAGAACAATTGTTTTTTTCCCATTACTTTGTTTTCATAATTTAGTTTAAAATTTATACTGAAACATGAGATTGTTTTACCTATATATCTGTTATGGTAATGGGTAACGTCTCTACGATTACGTTGACATAAGCTTAATAAATAATAGAATTCTAATTAAAGCTATCTCAAACGACTTAGTAATTTTTCCGTGAATACGTAAAAATAAAAGAATCGGACTCTTACGTTCTTATAATATTTGACTGAAAGATTCATTTGTATTAGAATTAAAACCTCATTATAAATGAAATAAAATAAAAAAATTGATTTATTATTTTAAAAAAAAAACAGCGAAAAATTATTAAAATAAAAATTGTTATCAATCAAAGTATCAAACATACCGAATACCCGTCTTTCATGGCCCCGCCGCTAAGCACACTTTGATACTGGGCTTACAGAGGCCTATTCGCCTTATTTACGAGGTCCGTTAAACAGTTTAGGAGTTACGCAGTTCGTTACAGTTTTAACCTCGGAACAGATGGAGATTACTGACCAATGAGTCGTTTTAAACGATCCTAGTTTTAAAGTAAATGTATAAATTAAGTAACCCCAATTATATTGTAAATCACAGATAGTTCCATTCGAGTACAGCTCGTCCTTCGTGCTGTCGTTTCGTAACAGTTTATTCGACATCCGAAAACAGTTACTAAACTTAAGTTAGGACTGTTTAAGTCAAATGTTATAGTCAAATCAAACTCAACTTTGTTCAAGTAAGCTCTTACAAGCGTTTTTGGATTATTATTTTATTACATGTGAAACTATGCTTCTAGAATCTATACCGATATTACAAAGAGGTAGGTTTGTTGTTATCACCGAATTTAATACAATGCAAAATGTTTCATCGATGTATTATATGCTACATTATTCCTGAGCACTATATACATTATATATCTATATATATATACATTACTCTGATCCCAATGTAAGTAGCTAAAGCATTTGTGTTATGGAAAATCAGAAGTAACGACGATAGCACAAATACCCAGACCCAAGACAACATAGAAAACTAATGAACTTTATCTACATCGACTCGGCCGGGAATCGAACACGAGACCTCCGAGCGGCGTACCCATGAAAACAGATCTACACACTACTCGACCACGGAGGTCGTCAAAATTATATTATATTAATATCATAAAATTTCTTTATTAATAAATTTCACGCGTGCGAAGCCTGGCCGCGTCGCTAGTATTTAATAAAAATTGGCGTACAGGGAACTATAATCAAAGTATAATCTAAGATTACAATTACAATCGAAGAAAATAAAGATGAATGTAAACAAAAATGAGACAAATCCGTTATCTTGTAATTTTAATCTAGATTAAATTATAATTGATTTTACTTGAATGGAATAATACACACAAATCAGTAATAAGCTTATTAGTTTTATCAAAATCAGTTCACAGTTGGCAAAGTTGAAGAGCAACATACGTATTATGACTTCAATACGACATACAGACGTATGAACCTTCTTCTCTTTTAACTTCTAGAACCAATCTTTGAACTCTTACTTAAGCCAACTCTTGAGTAAGAGTGAATCAGTCGCTTGGTTCAAGCTTGCTTCCTTACAAATTTCATCAAATTCTTTTATATGGTTTAGACGTGAAAGCGTAACAGACAGACAGATGGACAGACAGAGTTACTTTCGCATTTATTTAGTCTAGGAGATTATATTATATGTTGTCTATCTTAATCTCAGATATCGAAATGTAAACGATTGTAGGTCGAGTTTCAATCCGGGCCCGGAAATACAACTACCGGCACCAGTTGGCCGGTTTGTCCGGATAATTGGTTTACCCGGCTTGGCCGTATATACCAAATACAGTCAAAGGAGACATTGCTACCGTACAACATATAAATACCTACCTACATGTCGTAAATAAAAACGGTTCTTAAACTCTCACGCCTTGGAATGCGCGTAAGTCGATGCTGCGATAGAGAAGGAATAGAGGCACTTGTGCACAAACTTGTTTACTATAGTAGTAGGACTTACGCAATTAGCTTGAGAATGACTTCCATAGCCAGAATCAGTCACGAAGTCGTCTTCATCAATGCGCCTTTTACGTAATAATTTAAAACTTTAATGAAACAAGAAGTTCCTTCAAATACTCGAAAATGCTAGAAAATAAATTATAAGAAATTTAATCTTGTATTTTTTCAACATTACGTAATGTTACTTCAAATTTAAACGGGTAGTATAAGATACACCCAAAAAAAAAAAGATATTTTCAAATCGATTCATAAATGAAGGAGTTCTGAGGTAACAAACAAAAAAGAAAGCAACATTCGACCGATTCGATAACCTCCTTCTATTTTTGTATTCTATTAAAAACAAAAGTATATATTTTAATATAATTGCGGTATATTTTAATATTTATAAATCACTACCGCAATAAGACCGATTAGAGTAAAATATTTTAAAAGCTTTATAAAGCTAATTCTTTGTTAATTTACATCTATTAGAGCCTACAAGTTAGCTCGTGCGCTTTGATAAAAGCCTTGCACTTAGTTATCCCATGGGACCCATTTCATCGACCGGGATAAAATGTATCCCATGTCCAATCGGTCCCAGGGTACAGTGGAACGAGCAATAAGTCATGGCATCAAGTAGAATATACCAAAAATACAATCACTAAAAACCGCATATAGTTTTATTATTGCAAATTAATAAACTTGACGTATTAAAAAAAAAACGATAAAATGGACATCTTAAAACGCGTTTTTAGTATATTATGTTGATTTATATAGTTTATATATTATTTATATTTATGTTGGTAACGTAAGTTTTTTTATTTAATGAGTCTAAAGGAAATATTGATTTCTTGCCGGCTTTTCTAGGTAGAATGAACATTCTTAAACGATGATAATTTCACATTTAGTATAATCTTACAAAATAAAGATTTAAAAGTGCTTAAGCGAGAATACACTTTATTTCAATTAGGAATAAAATTTAATTTTGAAAACTGAGGTTAAAATACAGACAGTTTATAATATATATTGATATGAGAGGCAAATTGTAAAAAAAGAAGCAATCATTTTTTTTTAAATCCAGGGCTTAAAATATAAACTTTCAAACAAAAAATATTAAAATTTACTTAATATTGTAAAATTATCCGCAGTCGGTAGGATTCGAACCTACGCTCCCAGAGGGAATCTGATTTCTAGTCAGACGCCTTAACCGCTCGGCCACGACTGCCTTACGTTTTTGTACACAAGCGAGGTAATATTTGCACGAAATTGTAGGTAAATCGTTAATAATAATTGGACTTTGAGTTCCGGCCTTTATTAAAAGTATAAGACCTTGTCTCATTGCCTACGCTGATGAGAGAAGGGTTTGTTCATTTTTGAGATTAAAATTCAACGAGAAAATGCCGCTAGAGTTCTTGCCACGATTCCAGGCGGTCATTTTTTTATTTTTTTTAATAGTATAGGCGCCAAACGGACAGAAGACTCACCTCATCACCTGAAAGTGATGTGACTACCACCACCCATGGACATCTCCAAAACCAGACAGCTAGCAGATCCGTTGCCGACCTTTAAGAAAGGAGTAGGTTTTTTTTTTGAAGGTCATTATTTGTATAGTTGTTTTTTCTGTATTTGTATAAATATATACAATATAATATTATTACACATAATTATCTACATTAAGGTCTTAATGTAAATATTTTTAGGTAAATAGTGTTTCAAAAAGTTAATTAGTTGACTTCAAAGGGAATGAGATTTGCAAATCGGCCTTATTTTTTCTATATATTTTCCTTCAGGAATCATTAAGGTATAAATTTAAAGAAATTAAGATATTGACTGTTGCTTCTCAATATATTCTGTAATGTTTTGTATGTACGGAAAAATATTAATGTTTTTATGAGAAAATGTGATTCTCATAACGTTGGTACAAGGAACAAACACAATCTTGTTACTCCTGTTACTCGACTGCATAGAGTCAGCAATTCTTTTGTGGGGCAATGTATACTGCTTCTACAACAGGATCCCAGAAAGCGTTCAAAATGCTTCTGTTGCGAAATTTAAAAAAAAAAATTAAGGGACGCTTCTGTGCGAATTGTATAGTAAATACAATTAGTGAGTTAATGTTTGATAGCACACCTTGGGAATGAAACGATCGCCTTCTGGCTGTTTCTATTCATATACAATTATGTATCTAATTAATTTGACGAAAAAAAAAAGGCTGTTGAGTTTCTTTAACCGGTTCTTCTCAGGTCAGGGTGTTCCTTTTTCCGAACCGATGGTATTGTTTAATTTGACCATCAATAAGAAAGTGTAATGCTTCTATATTGAATAAAGGAATTTGAGTTTGAGTTTTGAGTTTGCTTGATTGCTTGACTGCTTCGCCGATTGTGAGCCGACTTTGATGATTTATTATTCGTTAAATTATACTTCAACGGTCAAATAACTGAGGAAAAACTGACGTGAAGTTTTCACTTGTTTGTGTATTTTACTGAATACCTTCGCTCATTGTGAAGAGAGCCATTTCAAGGCAAGACAGATAAGGGCAAAGAGACTATACAATACAAACATGCATTATTATTAACAAGATCAAAGAGGTATTTTTTGACAAATTAAAATCTTAAAACTTATTCCATTATGATGTTTATGAACGAGAACTCTATCGTATGGTATGTAAAACTAATTATATAACTTGTAAGGAAACACTGCTACTATTTTTTGGATTAATTTTTAAATGCAAGTTAGTATTTGTATTTGTGTGAACTTAATATTTATCACTTTTTTTTTATCTCGCTGGAAAAACGCGTTTCTCCCACGTGGAAGTGGGGACGTATGTGGAACTCGCCGGTGCCTAAGACGACGATTGCGCTCCGGTACACCGGAATACCCACTAAAAAAACGCGCGGTATCCTCTTCATGTCTTTGGCGGACTCCACGGCATCGCATTCGCATGCTACCGTGACGAAGCCCATCGATCTCAAATTATATAACTATAGTTCTTAAAAACTAAGTGAGATCTCGATGTTGTTGTGCTTCACCGCCGACCAAGAGCTGAATAATTACAAACACAAGTTAGCACATGTAATTTCAAACCTGCTTACTCGGAATTAACTTCCAATCTACGTTTGAGATACATTTGTTGTGACCACTGGACTAACTCGGCTCTTTAAATATAAATATAAAATAGATCTTCAAGATAAATAAATCTCCAAAATATCTATTAAGAGAACGTAAAACTTCTTGGTTATTTATTATAAAATAAGCAACGTTATTAATATACCCTCTATTAAGACAGTGCTTTTATGTAGACAATCTTTATAACTTTTAATTTAACTTTAAGAGTTTTTTGAACGAACTTTTATTTTCGAATAAATAAACGTTAAATGTTTAATGAATAATTCATTGAACGAGTTATTTAGGGGTTGTTTGGAAAATAAGAAAATTAAATGGATTAAAGACTTTGGCGAGGGAACCCATTATTTCAGGGGGTGTTGATTTATATACGAGTAGGAATAGCTAGACAAGGTATCCGCCCTGCAAGGGCAAAATTAAGGCAAATAAGAATTATAATTATACATAGATTCACCAAACCGCACTAGGGAAGCATGATCGAAAAGTTCCAAACGTTCTCCCCAAAAGTGGAACATTATGCTGCTTCAAATCGTATAATTAACAGCCTATATTTGTTCCTAACTTACTTTACAAAAACTATAATATAAAGAGACTAAACTTATTTTATTTTATAAAAAATATTGTATTCATTTTTATTTCTATTTTAAACGAAAGTGGCGATTGAAGTAATGGTGGTTGTAAATGTAACAGCCTGTATATGGCAAGCAGATTGGTCATTCTTCTCTCGAGGAGGAATTTTCACGCTTCCTAGAAAAGCAAAGCGAAGCATACCACTAAGTAGTAGTAAATACTCTGTAAGGTTTTAGTATTTAATAGTAAACAATAAAAAATAAAGAACTTAGCAAAATAAAAACATATTAATAGAAACAATAATCTCACGCAGTGCGGAAAACTTTCAGGAAGTTAGTTGGGATCGTTTAGGAAGTTTGTGTAGCAAAAGTTGTGACGTAGTTTCGTGTCGGAAGAGGGACGCGCTTTCGCTAGCAGTGCGACGACTAGTCAGCGCTTCACCTTAGAACTGAGTCACACTAGAGAGCTACAACGTTGCGCCGAGGTGTCGTGGGACACCCAGTTGAAGTTATATATATAGTTATATTAGGCAGGCAAAGCAAAAATGTTGTATCCTATTTTACGAAAATTAAGCGGACGAAAGGTTTGAAATTTGGTACAGTTAAATTTTTACAGCATACAAGTGCAGAAAGCTAATACGTTAATATAGCATACATTAGAAATTAATTTAATTATACACACACAATCATGCGTTTATTACACACAAACACGTACTATATACACATTGAATACTGTCATTAATAATTTCATACTACCAATGAAGATAACACTTCATATCAAAGTTAAAAGTCATTGACACAATAATTTTTTTTTTTTTTTATTGTAATAAACCTTTTTTATTCCAAATTGTCGAAAAGAGTAACTAATGAGTTTCTTGTCGGTTCTCAGTAGAATCTACATATCGAACCAGTATTAGCTTTTAATATACATAGTTCATTGTTCAAAAGTGCTTCAAAGCCTAATTGAATAAAGAATATTTTGATTTTGATGATAATGCCAAGGTATCCTATATTACGATTCAATTTATATAATATATTTTTATTTGTAAAAAGGCAATAATCAATCAACTAGTCTCCGCGAAGAATGGTCGTGGTGACCATAATTTAGTTCGGACAATCCTGAATGGTATATAAAGAGACAGTCCCGGTACTTGAATATTTACGCACAGAGAATCGTTCATACCGCACTGCCAATTTGATGTGATCAAGCTTTAGGTTTCGTCGAGTCATTCGGTTTCCTTCATAATATTAGGATGAATTATGATCACGGTTCCCTTAGTTATTTGTTGTGATTTTGGTCGATTTGTTCACGTTTGTGAAGAATACGTTCATTTGGAATAATTATGGTTAATTTACCGAAACACAGTTGTGGAACTTATTTTATCGAAAATAGCACCGCCCACGACTAATTAAATGAATATTTAATTCATCATAAACTAAAATTTCTTTGAAGATTGATCTTTATCAGTGAAAAAGCGCTTAAAATAATTTGTTAATAATTAGTAATAAAGATTAATACGGTGTATCAAATAATTAGGACTAAAGTTACAGGGAAGTGGGCGTACGTCAGAGGCTGATAGAAGAAATACGTGATTTAGCCCTATTTTCTAACATTCAGCTTTAATCAAAAAGATGGATTGTCACATAAAATAAAAAAAAAATATGAAGAGCCTTAATTGATCCTCTAATTAACGTGTTTTTCATGATTTTCTAAAGAATGGTATATACGACAAAGAAAAATATATGGGTCCAACTAAATCAGGCAAATTTTCCAGAGATTCTCAAACCGGAATATAATAATGTTACAAATGAGCAATTTTCGTCTTAAAGGTTGACTTACATGAGCTACTTGCTACTTGTGTGTAAAATATTAACCCTACGTCACGTGTGATGAAAAGATAGGAAGGAGACATTGGTTGAAAAATATGTTAGTTTAAGAAATGTTGCCAGTAACAAATATTATTAAAACTTTAAAACTTAACTTCTGGGTTATATTGTACAGATCTTTTTATATTATTAAAATATGAGGTAGATAGAAAACTAATAAAAAAAAATGTTAAATTATTTAAAAACACACATAAAATTTAACCTTTTAAATCGACGATTCTTAAAAATTTATAATATATAGCTTAAAAGAAAATAAAATATGCTTAAGTATACATCAAAAGAGTAAAGAAGGCATACATAGTTATAAGCAGATAATAAAATTGATAGTATGGACAAAAGGCGGTCTTATCGCTAAGAGAACCTTTGATCAAGAACAGGAGATCAATAATCAAGGTCGGCTATGATTTTCGGTTAATTTTTAAGTCATTCAATTTTCATATTTTTGTTTGCTTCTTACTGACTTTGTATAGTTTCTCGAGCTACCCAGCTTCAATTAATATCATTTCTAAAATGACGGTTCAAAAGTGCTTGTAAAAGCCTTGAATAAAGTATATTTTGAGTTACTATTGGATGCTCATAATTTGTCTGTAAAGCGACGGCAGATTATTTATGTACAATATGAACAACACAGTTAAGTTCTACACTAACCTTGGTTAGATAAGTTTAAATAA
Source organism: Vanessa atalanta (assembly GCF_905147765.1). NCBI lineage: Eukaryota > Metazoa > Arthropoda > Insecta > Lepidoptera > Nymphalidae > Vanessa > Vanessa atalanta. The sequence goes on from NC_061873.1 coordinate 590,495, forward strand.
AATTTTATAAATTGAACTTTTAGAATATTTTTTAAGTTTTTGTTTATATTCAGAAGAGTCTAAAATCAATTACTCTACTTTATGAACGGAAGATGTATCGCCTGAACGCCATTCAGGTCGCTGATTAAACGGCGGCTTAAAAAAAAAGGCTAGACTGTTAACTGAGAAGCTTCCAGCTCCAGTATATCGCTGCCGATCATGAGGTCCTTGGTCCAATAGAAACAATTGACATTTTTAATTGCCATTGTATTGTAAGAGTGAGGAAATGATACGCAACTGTGCACACACACTTGCAAACTATAATATCTCCAGTGCAACTTACTGATCTCCTTTGTCACTAATGACCTAAATAACCCACGAGAAAAATTCACTATTCCTTGGTAACTAAGCTTTAAAGCAAACAATTATTTAAATATATGAGACTAAAATAATAAGAGACATGCAATATCACGTCACTTAACTAGTCTTAAAATAATAAGGGTTGAATCTACAAGGACAAATGACATAACATCTTAGTTGGTGTCACCAAGGCGACGCCGTAACGATGATCTGTGTGGTGGTTAATAATTTACAGCGTCAATGTCATAAGCGGTAGTGACGACGAAGCGGCCCATTTGCAAGGCTACATATTTTAATAAAAAAAAAAAACTAAATTTGAGATTTTGAAAAATTACAACAGGGAATAAGATTGACGGGAAACGAACTGGCGACCTAGATTATCGGAATCGTAATAATCTACCGATATGACGTCACAGAAAGTCATGAGCACATTCACAATCTCAAAGTATGTGAAGAGAAAGTAAAATATCAAATGTACTCACAGTGTGTAGCAGAAATACTGATCTGACATCAGCGAGCAGTCGTGGCCGAGCGGTTAAGGCGTCTGACTAGAAATCAGATTCCCTCTGGGAGCGTAGGTTCGAATCCTACCGACTGCGGATATTTTTTGCAATGCACAATTATTTTATTTGTATCATCGAGCAAAGAATACGTTTTGCTTTTTCTGTAAAATACTTTCATTTGTAAATAAAATAATATTTCTAATACTTTATAATAATTATTAATTATTGTTCATTAAAATCAAGCTAGTGACATAATCGATTATACACACTTATAGTTATTACAAGTGTCGTCTTTTATTTAAATAAGAGCAACCTTATTATTTTTATCACAAGGGGCGAAACTATTTAGGAATATGGAAATACATTTTAAAAACTCATTAATTAAAAAAAATGTAAAAAATACATTAATATAAAAAGCATATTATTCAACACAAGATAATATATAAATTAAAAAAGCGTGGAGCTAATACTTGTTGAATACCGGGTAGAATATATTTTATACATACATATGTATGTAATTATGTTTAACTATCATATCTTTGTATTATAAATGTTGAAAAAGAGTAACTACTGAGTCTCTTGTCGATTTTTCCCGGGAGAATCTATATTCCGAACCGGTGGTAGCTTCACTTAATATAGTTTGTATAATGACGATTTAAAAGTGCTTGTAAAAGCCTACTGGAATAAAGTATATTTTAATGTTGATTTTTTTTTTACATATAACGACTAAATTGATAAACGCTTTATTTTTTAAGTCGGATAAAAACGTATTAACTTTCCATTTCGCGGATGTATAGGATTAATATACTTTCATAAAGATTTTTATTGCGTAAATATTTGGAATGTAATAATACAAATTTATATGTTTTCTCATATATTTAATAACACGTCGTATGAAATAAGATTCATATTGATAATATAATCATTAGTTCTTTACGCTAATTTAATTTAAAAATCGAAGTCTTGCTTGGTGGTAGGGCTCCGTTCAACAGTTCTGGGTAGGTATCACCCACTCATCAAATATTCTATTGCAAAACAGTAATACTTGGTATTGTGTCTTCCGGTTTGAAGGGTGCGTGTCCCAGTGTAGCTACAGGCACAAGGGACATAATATCTCAGTTCCCAAGGGTGATGTATTAGTTTACGAAAGGTTTCAAATTACTAACAGCGCCAATATCTATGGGCATACGACCATTTTTGGTTGCCCATATTTGCCCAATCGCAAACCAACGCTAATAACAATAGTGTCTTAGAGAAATAAGGAATTTATTGTAATTATAAATTAAATTAAATAAAAATCATTTATCTTAGGTTATAATGATTCAATTCGAATAATATTGACGATAAATTATAATAAACAATAAATATTATATTAATAAAAAAAAGAAAATTATTATTATTTTAAATAAAAATTCAATCAATTTGAATTTGAAATAAATTATACAAATTTATAATTATATTTGTGAAAATTCATTGACGCTGCAGTAACAAGTCTGTCGTTACGATGCTGTACGTTATTATTTGTCACCTTTGTTAGGGAATTTAACTTAATAAGATGTCGTTACGTCATAAAATACTTGAAGATATTTAATTTATGAATTACTAGCGACCCGCTCCGCCTTTTCACAGGTGTAATTTATTAATAAAGAAAATTAAGAGTGCGCTTGGCAGGAAATTAATAAGTTATTCGTATTTATTTTGATATATAAAAAAAAACTTCGAAGTTGAGTAATGATTTTATTCTGAAAAATAGATCAAAATTTGTCCATGGCTTGTAGAATTAAATTTTAGTATTTTAAGTGCCAAGGGAATATAAACCGGTTATCCGAACCCTCGTTTTGCAGCGAGCGGTTTTTTTGGGTGCACTTAATTTGGAATCGGTGATGCCTTCTATAGTTTTCACTCGAATAATAAAGGACATACAGTGTAAAGAACCATTTTAATCTATATTAAATAACCAAGGTTACTAACATGTATCTGAATAAGATTCATATTACATTGGAGGAAATGGCTTGGTAAATATTCCAGTCTTAAAATGTGTCCTGTGTACCTTAAAGATATACATTGCATGTTATATATATTTTGTAGGTTTCTTTAGTACCTACAATTTTCTAGCAAAAAAACAGTTTTTAGATGTTGTTTATACAACACAGTTAAGCGGTTTTGTACAAAATAATAAACCTTAACATAAGTTATCCTTGCCTAATCACGTTTATTTGCGGCGATGAAGTTTGTAAACTGCACTTTAAAGAGATTTGACAGTCTTTTTTGGCGGGCGGCCCCTTTGTCGCCAACCCTCCTCGTGAATGCATCGCTGGTGGGTTGGTTCGAGCTACCGTGGGGTGGTTAAGGCGCTTACGTGCTCGATTCGGAGGATTTCGTAAAAAATCCCTAAGTTGGCCATTACGAAGCCCACGGTTGAAATGAGGTTCCTGTGTTACCTTTTATCGTTCCTTGTCTCTCTGTTGTTAGTACCAGTTTAATATTTCTGATATTTAAACGTATTTTCATAATGTCACGTGGCCTTATAAATTGATACCTTGAAGAACCTAAAAGCTGAGAGATACAAATTGGTATTAGAGTATTTTTTTTACTCTAATAAAGAAAAGTTATCCCAGCCCATCAAGCTGCTCACGCGAGTTGGTGGATACACATGTGTTAAATGTTTTTTTGTGACTCATGACCATGTTCGCACGAAATTAATTATAATCTCAAATTAATATGAAAACTAAGTGGTTCTTATTTCGAATCGCAATCTTCGACTAAGAGCGCTATGAATATAGTCAGGAGTGATCAATTCTTGGCAGAAGTATCACTGGTAGATTTTTGCATTAAGGTTAACTTACAAATTATATCTGCCATTGTTATATCGTCAATACTTATAGCCTATTCTCCTATCCTATTATATGTGCTATAAACATTTCTTTATTATAAAACTATACTTTATACTTATATCCAATTTTATTTCCAAAATGCCGATAACAACTTCGCCGCCATTGAAAACTTTACTTTTTTGAGAACCCAGAATTGTTTAAGATCTCGGTCAATTATATCTCGTCAATTCTTTGTCAATGTTAAAGTTTCTTACATTTTTTACATTAACAGCCTGTAAATTTCCCACTGCTGGGCTATGGCCCCCTCTCCTCTTGAGGAGAAGGTTTGGAGCATATTCCACCACGCTGCTCCAACGCGGGTTGGTGGAATACACATGTGGCAGAATTTCGTTGAAATTAGACACATGCAGGTTTCCTCACGATGTTTTCCTTCACTGCGAGCACGAGATGAATTATAAACACAAATTAAGCACATGAAAATTCAGTGGTGCCTACCTGGGTTTGAACCCAAAATCATCGGTTAAGACGCACGCGTTCAAGCCACTGGGCCATCTCATTAATATAAAGTTTCTTATAAAGTTTCTATAATAAAGTTTCTTACTTATCTTTAATCATCTTGTGGCAGAAATAGACTATAATTGCAATCATATAATAAGTACTTCAAATTAGAAGCTACGCACTTGGTACTCAAATAACATATATACATAGCATTAGTATGTTTTACAATTTTGTAATATCAACATATACAGACGCAAATATGGTAACAGTATCACCATATCCGAGTCAACGCTTATTTAAGTTTTTAATGAAGGTGTATTCTGACGTTAAAATTTATAAATATGAATTATTTTTGATATGTTTTCCTCTGATGAGACAAAATAACGTTTAGTACAGTTTTCTTAGTGGTAGTTCTAATTTATATGATTCTCAAAGTATTTCAAAAGACTTTTCGGGAATGTCTTGACTATTTTTCAAATATTAGGATAAAGCATCATGGTTAACATCGTATATGTTTTCTGTCAAGAACAAAACTCATTGTTATAAAACGGAACAATAGAGTTTAATTTCTTATTTATTTATAAACATATGCTGTACATAAAATACAATTATAATTCACAAATTAAAACTAACAGGTCAAATAACAGACGACATATAATTTATCGGCTTCTATTTATAACAAGCCTACATAATAATAATAATAATAATAATAATAATAAGCCCCCCGAAACCCAACCACACGTCCTGATTGACCATCTAATCACGTGGGGGGCGGACACACGATAATTAAATTACTGGCGTGGCAAACGTGGCAATGGTAACCCATTTAGTATGGAGACGCGTAGTAAGAAGAAACGTATAGGGCCGCTACCCGGGGGCGATCGCCGGGGCACACCTGGAGCTGGCGCTGGGTGTGACAGCATGCGGACCGTCAGCGGTGAGGAGTTGAGCAGGCGGGCTTCTCCCGATAAATTCCACACTACAGCCGGTCGTCGTGAGTTGAACAGGCGGGCTCACGGCGTTAATGCTACAGCCGCTACCGATGATGAAACTAACAGATTGACAGACAGAACAAGTAGCCCAATAGAGCCTTATAATAGTCCTAGCACTTCATCATACACACCCTCCGTCCAGTCATCACCTTCCACTATTAGCTTAAATACAGAACCACACTTACCAGCTTTGAATGTTGCGCGGGAGGCGAATGCCTTTTTGCCCGCGTCCACCAAGGCTGGAAAACCGAGAGTTCGCATGAGATGGAGCAAAGAGGTAAACTCATTTATCATGCGAACATATTACTATATTACCAATTTAGAGACTGACATGACCACATATAGACAGAAGATGCATGAACTTTTTACACAAGAATACCCAGGGATTACGGTTACAGAACAGCGAATTTCCGATCAGAGAAGAACTATAGTAAAAAACAAACTACTAACCGAAGACGAATTGAACCGATTAAAAGAAGAAGCACGTATACAGCTACAACAACACGACGTTACTACACCATTACCCCGAAATCCGTCTCATTCAGAATTTCACTCTCAAACAGAATCTTTTACAATACCAAACACACAAAACACACACACATCAGATATGTCAACACAAACTGAATCTGTAACGATAATATTAGAAAACGAAGTTAATACTTTAAACGCAAAAAATCCGATTACTGAAACGTACATACAAGAAATATATGATAAATTTAGTACAACTTTATTGCAATACTCAGGAACGGATCCACTAATACGTCCTCGACTTCCTAAAATAAAATATAGCCCACAACTCTACAATTTAATACAAATATTTAACCAAAACATATTAAATAGATTTATTTCAGAAGATACACAGCTAATAGACATACATACCCTCATATACTGTACAGCATTAGTAATAACAGAAGAAGTAAATCCTAAACAAATAGAAAATATGCAACGCACAAAAACTAAGCGAACTAATAAACCACCGTGGCAACAAAGACTCGAAAAAGATATCGAAAAACTCAGAGCGGACTGCGGTAGACTAACTCAGTATATTTACAATAATAATAGATCAAATAAAGTAGTAAAAAGAGTAGAAGAAATATTCCAAAATTGTATTATACACACTAAACATAACAAAAATAATAGAAAGCCAGAAGAATATTTGGACACGTTAAAACAAAAACTCGCTCTTAAAGTTAATAGACTCCGAAGATACAAAAAAGCACAACAGCGAAGAAATGATAACGCCATCTTTACAACGAATGAAAAACTATTCTATAGAAATTTACAAAAACCACATACTCCCACTAACACAGTAACTGACAGGAACACAGACGTACCTACTAAACAAGATCTAGAAGTATTTTGGTCTGGTATATGGGAAGAACAGGTAAGCCATAATTCAAAAGCATTATGGATAAATGACGAAAAAATAGAATTTAGTATAATAAAAGAGATGGAATTTGTAGAGGTAACCGAAACAGATATAAAAAACATAACAGCAAAATTACACAACTGGAAATCACCAGGCATTGACAAGATACACAACTTCTGGTATAAAAAATTAACATCATTACATAAATGCATAGCGAAAAATCTAACACATGTCGTATTAGGACAACAGAAAATACCCGAATTCATGACAATAGGAATAACTTACATGCTACCAAAAACCAAACACTCACCACAACCTTCCCAATACAGACCAATCACATGCCTACCTACAATATACAAAATCTTAACATCAGCCATTACAAACAAAATTAACACACACATAGAACAACACAATATAATAGCAGAAGAACAAAAGGGGTGCAGGCGGGCCCATATGGGATGCAAGGAACAATTAGTTATTGATTCCACAATTCACAAACATGCTGCCACAAAAAATAGAAATCTCCATTGCACTTATATAGATTATCAGAAAGCTTTTGATAGTATTCCACACTCTTGGTTAATTCAAATATTAGAAATATATAAGATAAACCCAAAAATAATAGACTTCTTGCGTAAAATAATGTCATACTGGAAAACAACACTACACCTTAACTATGGCCAAAATACTATCGTTACACGACAGATACAGATTAAGAAAGGGATCTATCAAGGTGATTCCTTGAGTCCCCTATGGTTCTGCCTCGCCCTTAACCCCTTATCGCATCTATTACACCGTTGTCGAGTAGGATATCCTCTTAAAAGTATAGAGGAAACCATTATATCACATCTGATTTATATGGACGACATAAAATTATATGCAAAGAGCGATAAAGACATGAAAAAACTAATAGAAGTAACAAAAGAGTTTAGCACCGATATCAACATGCAATTTGGATTAGATAAGTGCAAAACAATACATTTAATAAAAGGCAAAATAAAACCGGGTAACTACGCAATAACTTCTTCTGATACAATAACAGCTATGGAACCAACAGATTTATATAAAAACTTAGGCTATAATCAACTTAAAGGACTCGATCATACATCAATCAAACATACACTTACAATAGAATATAAAAGACGAATAAACGTTATATGTAAAACTCAACTCTCTGGGAAAAATCTTATAAAAGCCATTAATACATATGCTATACCTATACTGACATACTCATTTGGAATTATAAAATGGACTAAAACTGACATAGAACAAATAGAACGAAATACACGCACAATTCTAACAAAACACAATAATCTCCACCCTAAATCTGCAATAGAGCGCCTAACACTCAAAAGACAAAATGGAGGAAGGGGATTGATAGATATTTATAATCTCTGGCAAAAACAAATTAATACACTAAAAACATTCTTTCATTTAAAATCTCGCACTAGTGATATACATAAAGCAATAGTTGTAAATGACATTAACTACACCCCATTAAATTTAAATGAGCAAGGATATCATATGAATGACTGTATTGATGATCCTCAAAAGCAAAAACTAGAAAACTGGAAAAAGAAGGTACTACACGGACGCCACCCACATGACTTAGAACAGCCCCACATTAATACAATAGCATCAAACAAATGGCTCAAAATAGGAAACCTTTTCCCAGAAACCGAAGGTTTCATTATAGCAATCCAAGACCAAATCATTAACACGAAAAACTACAGAAAATATATTATCAAAGATCCCTCTATCACAAATGATAAATGCCGTAAATGTCATATCCAACCAGAGACTATACAACACATAACAGGAGCGTGCATAACCCTTACACAGACAGACTACACTCATAGACATAACCAAGTAAGCAATATCGTTCATCAAAAACTAGCACTCAAACACAAACTTATACAAAACACAAAAACGCCATATTACAAATACATACCACAAACAATCTTAGAAAATGCCACACACAAAATGTATTACGATCGAGGCATTCTTACTGATAAGACCATTCACTATAACAGACCAGATATAACTCTACAAGACAAAATAAATAAAGTCACTTACCTTATAGACATAGCAGTACCCAATACGCACAATCTACAGAAAACTATCGCTGAAAAAATAAATAAATATAATGAGCTCAAGGAAGAAGTTACAAGAATCTGGAAACAAGAAAAAGTGTACATCATCCCTATAGTTATCTCCACAACTGGTGTCGTCCCAAACCATCTCCTCCATAGTCTAAAATTATTAGATCTAAATGAGTCCCTTTATATCCCAATACAGAAGGCTGCTATCTTGAACACATGTAGAATAGTAAGAAAGTTCATGCAATTAGAAGAGACTGACACAACATAATTACTACACATAAATATTACATACATAAATAACACACACCACATACTGCATTCACTTGATTTATATCCGTGAATGTAGTTTACACCAGCTTAAAGGCTGAGAAAAACAAAATTTCCGAAAATAATAATAAGCCCCCCGAAACCCAACCACACGTCCTGATTGACCATCTAATCACGTGGGGGGCGGACACACGATAATTAAATTACTGGCGTGGCAAACGTGGCAATGGTAACCCATTTAGTATGGAGACGCGTAGTAAGAAGAAACGTATAGGGCCGCTACCCGGGGGCGATCGCCGGGGCACACCTGGAGCTGGCGCTGGGTGTGACAGCATGCGGACCGTCAGCGGTGAGGAGTTGAGCAGGCGGGCTTCTCCCGATAAAATCCACACTACAGCCGGTCGTCGTGAGTTGAACAGGCGGGCTCACGGCGTTAATGCTACAGCCGCTACCGATGATGAAACTAACAGATTGACAGACAGAACAAGTAGCCCAATAGAGCCTTATAATAGTCCTAGCACTTCATCATACACACCCTCCGTCCAGTCATCACCTTCCACTATTAGCTTAAATACAGAACCACACTTACCAGCTTTGAATGTTGCGCGGGAGGCGAATGCCTTTTTGCCCGCGTCCACCAAGGCTGGAAAACCGAGAGTTCGCATGAGATGGAGCAAAGAGGTAAACTCATTTATCATGCGAACATATTACTATATTACCAATTTAGAGACTGACATGACCACATATAGACAGAAGATGCATGAACTTTTTACACAAGAACACCCAGGGATTACGGTTACAGAACAGCGAATTTCCGATCAGAGAAGAACTATAGTAAAAAACAAACTACTAACCGAAGACGAATTGAACCGATTAAAAGAAGAAGCACGTATACAGCTACAACAACACGACGTTACTACACCATTACCCCGAAATCCGTCTCATTCAGAATTTCACTCTCAAACAGAATCTTTTACAATACCAAACACACAAAACACACACACATCAGATATGTCAACACAAACTGAATCTGTAACGATAATATTAGAAAACGAAGTTAATACTTTAAACGCAAAAAATCCGATTACTGAAACGTACATACAAGAAATATATGATAAATTTAGTACAACTTTATTGCAATACTCAGGAACGGATCCACTAATACGTCCTCGACTTCCTAAAATAAAATATAGCCCACAACTCTACAATTTAATACAAATATTTAACCAAAACATATTAAATAGATTTATTTCAGAAGATACACAGCTAATAGACATACATACCCTCATATACTGTACAGCATTAGTAATAACAGAAGAAGTAAATCCTAAACAAATAGAAAATATGCAACGCACAAAAACTAAGCAAACTAATAAACCACCGTGGCAACAAAGACTCGAAAAAGATATCGAAAAACTCAGAGCGGACTGCGGTAGACTAACTCAGTATATTTACAATAATAATAGATCAAATAAAGTAGTAAAAAGAGTAGAAGAAATATTCCAAAATTGTATTATACACACTAAACATGACAAAAATAATAGAAAGCCAGAACAATATTTGGACACGTTAAAACAAAAACTCGCTCTTAAAGTTAATAGACTCCGAAGATACAAAAAAGCACAACAGCGAAGAAATGATAACGCCATCTTTACAACGAATGAAAAACTCTTCTATAGAAATTTACAAAAACCACATACTCCCACTAACACAGTAACTGACAGGAACACAGACGTACCTACTAAACAAGATCTAGAAGTATTTTGGTCTGGTATATGGGAAGAACAGGTAAGCCATAATTCAAAAGCATTATGGATAAATGACGAAAAAATAGAATTTAGTATAATAAAAGAGATGGAATTTGTAGAGGTAACCGAAACAGATATAAAAAACATAACAGCAAAATTACACAACTGGAAATCACCAGGCATTGACAAGATACACAACTTCTGGTATAAAAAATTAACATCATTACATAAATGCATAGCGAAAAATCTAACACATGTCGTATTAGGACAACAGAAAATACCCGAATTCATGACAATAGGAATAACTTACATGCTACCAAAAACCAAACACTCACCACAACCTTCCCAATACAGACCAATCACATGCCTACCTACAATATACAAAATCTTAACATCAGCCATTACAAACAAAATTAACACACACATAGAACAACACAATATAATAGCAGAAGAACAAAAGGGGTGCAGGCGGGCCCATATGGGATGCAAGGAACAATTAGTTATTGATTCCACAATTCACAAACATGCTGCCACAAAAAATAGAAATCTCCATTGCACTTATATAGATTATCAGAAAGCTTTTGATAGTATTCCACACTCTTGGTTAATTCAAATATTAGAAATATATAAGATAAACCCAAAAATAATAGACTTCTTGCGTAAAATAATGTCATACTGGAAAACAACACTACACCTTAACTATGGCCAAAATACTATCGTTACACGACAGATACAGATTAAGAAAGGGATCTATCAAGGTGATTCCTTGAGTCCCCTATGGTTCTGCCTCGCCCTTAACCCCTTATCGCATCTATTACACCGTTGTCGAGTAGGATATCCTCTTAAAAGTATAGAGGAAACCATTATATCACATCTGATTTATATGGACGACATAAAATTATATGCAAAGAGCGATAAAGACATGAAAAAACTAATAGAAGTAACAAAAGAGTTTAGCACCGATATCAACATGCAATTTGGATTAGATAAGTGCAAAACAATACATTTAATAAAAGGCAAAATAAAACCGGGTAACTACGCAATAACTTCTTCTGATACAATAACAGCTATGGAACCAACAGATTTATATAAAAACTTAGGCTATAATCAACTTAAAGGACTCGATCATACATCAATCAAACATACACTTACAATAGAATATAAAAGACGAATAAACGTTATATGTAAAACTCAACTCTCTGGGAAAAATCTTATAAAAGCCATTAATACATATGCTATACCTATACTGACATACTCATTTGGAATTATAAAATGGACTAAAACTGACATAGAACAAATAGAACGAAATACACGCACAATTCTAACAAAACACAATAATCTCCACCCTAAATCTGCAATAGAGCGCCTAACACTCAAAAGACAAAATGGAGGAAGGGGATTGATAGATATTTATAATCTCTGGCAAAAACAAATTAATACACTAAAAACATTCTTTCATTTAAAATCTCGCACTAGTGATATACATAAAGCAATAGTTGTAAATGACATTAACTACACCCCATTAAATTTAAATGAGCAAGGATATCAAATGAATGACTGTATTGATGATCCTCAAAAGCAAAAACTAGAAAACTGGAAAAAGAAGGTTCTACACGGACGCCACCCACATGACTTAGAACAGCCCCACATTAATACAATAGCATCAAACAAATGGCTCAAAATAGGAAACCTTTTCCCAGAAACCGAAGGTTTCATTATAGCAATCCAAGACCAAATCATTAACACGAAAAACTACAGGAAATATATTATCAAAGATCCCTCTATCACAAATGATAAATGCCGTAAATGTCATATCCAACCAGAGACTATACAACACATAACAGGAGCGTGCATAACCCTTACACAGACAGACTACACTCATAGACATAACCAAGTAAGCAATATCGTTCATCAAAAACTAGCACTCAAACACAAACTTATACAAAACACAAAAACGCCATATTACAAATACATACCACAAACAATCTTAGAAAATGCCACACACAAAATGTATTACGATCGAGGCATTCTTACCGATAAGACCATTCACTATAACAGACCAGATATAACTCTACAAGACAAAATAAATAAAGTCACTTACCTTATAGACATAGCAGTACCCAATACGCACAATCTACAGAAAACTATCGCTGAAAAAATAAATAAATATAATGAGCTCAAGGAAGAAGTTACAAGAATCTGGAAACAAGAAAAAGTGTACATCATCCCTATAGTTATCTCCACAACTGGTGTCCCTCCCATCCATCTCCTCCATAGTCTAAAATTATTAGATCTAAATGAGTCCCTTTATATCCCAATACAGAAGGCTGCTATCTTGAACACATGTAGAATAGTAAGAAAGTTCATGCAATTAGAAGAGACTGACACAACATAATTACTACACATAAATATTACATACATAAATAACACACACCACATACTGCATTCACTTGATTTATATCCGTGAATGTAGTTTACACCAGCTTAAAGGCTGAGAAAAACAAAATTTCCGAAAATAATAATAATAGTTTATTTGCTCGAATATGGGTAAACAAAGGTATTTCATACATTTACAGTGGTCCAACATATTCTGCCGATTTGGCGTGCAAATATTTTTGAAGAAAATAATAATACTATTAATGAATTTACTACAATTACAGATATAAAGTTTATAGTTTTACAATTTAAATAAATATTTTCAATTTCATCATTATAAATAAATAGTTATTTGTCAATTAATTCAAATAAAGTTACAATATTATTTATAATTTAAAATTTGTCGTCAAAAAATTCATTTATACTATAATACAGTTTATCTATCAGTAATTTAAAACAAAAATTCTTAAATAAATTTAGAGACAATTCTTTACAATTTCTGGGTAGGTGGTTGTAAATGCGTATGGCCATGCAATATACATTGTTGTGATACAAAGCTAATCGTTGAGCTGGAACGTACAGTTTGTCCTTAAATCTGCTACGCGTATTTATTACATCACAATTTCGTTTAAACAAATAAATATTTTTATGAACAAATATACTAATTTCATATATGTATAGGCAAGGAACGGGTAATATATTTAGACTTTTAAATATGGGTTTACAGCTCTCGGTGAAATGAATATTATAAATAGTTCTTATACATTTTTTTTGTGTCTTAAATGCAACATGCAAGTCCACAGAATTACCCCATATTACAATACCATATCTTAGCAAAGATTCAACATATCCATGGTAAGCTGTAATTGCAGCTGTAACAGAAACTATTTGGCTTATACGCCTCAATGCATATATAAATTTATCAATCTTGGTACATACATTTTCAATATGATTCTTCCAGTTACAATATTTATCTATTATTATGCCCAAAAACTTTGTATTATTAGCTTCTGATATATCAGTTTTGTCAAAATTAATTTTAATGGCCTGTAATTTACTTCTATAAGTTTGAAATGTAATAAAATTTGTTTTGTTTAAATTGATTTTTAAATTATTTGCTTTAAGCCAATGAATTACTTTTACTAGAGCTGATTTTAGTTTTTCTTTTAAATTCGTATGATTTTGACATTTAATTAGAATAGTCGTGTCATCAGCAAAGAGAATACATTCATGCTTTATATGATCAGGAAGATCATTTATATACAAAATAAATAGTACATTACATAACTTGCGTAATCATCGTTCTAAAGCCTTAATTACGTCATAAATGGACATTAATTGGCCATATAAAATGTATGAACCTTATAATAAGCAAAACTTAGACAAACTTCCCATACATGATTATGTATACGTAAGTACTTACTTGGTGGTAAGCCCATCTGATTGGTACCACCCACTCATCATATATTCTACTGCCAAGCAGCAATACTGAGTACAGTTGTGTTCCAGTTGAAAGGGTGACTGAGACAGCGTAACTACAGTCACAATGAACATACATCTTAGTGCTCAAGGTTGGTGGCGCATTGGAGGTTAATAAAAGAGCACTGGTGAATTGAGCACGCATTAGCCAATTTACTTGTTCACCAACACATGTTTCTTTTTATGACATAGGTTGTCAGGCGGGCAAATGGCAGACCTGATGGTAAGCGGTTATCACTGTCCATAGATATTAGTGCTATTCGAAAGATGTCGGCATAGCTCAGAGGATAAGCCAGCTGAAGTGGCAGTGGGCCGGTCACATCTATAGAAGAACTGATAGCCGTTGGGGCAAGAAGGTTCTAGAGTGGAGACCGCGAATCGGTAAGCGTAGTGTAGGACGCCCTGCGGCACGGTGGAGCGACGATATACGGTAGGTGGCCGGTAGAACATGGATGAGAAGGGCTGACGATCGGGTTCAGTGGCGCGCCTTGGGGGAGGCCTACGTCCATTAGTGGAAAATAACACAGGTTGCTCATAATGATGATGAAACATACCTTACAACACCAATGTGTCACCAACCTGGGGAGCTAAGATGTTATGCCTGTAGTTACACTAGCTCACTTACATTCAAACTGGAATACAATAATACCAAGTATTACTGGTCAACGGTAGAATATATGATCAGTGGGTGGTACCTACCCAGATAGGCTTGCTTCGTATCACCAAGTAAAGCACTTGGTGATATATTGAAGATATTGGTAGGTAGGTAGGTTGGTATATTATTATGGAAGAGGGTACACTATCCCAGGCTTGATGTATTACCATTGTGAAGTTGGAAAAATTGTGTTAAATTTTATCATAGTGTCATTCATATACAATGTTTGTCATTTTTCATATGATTTCATTAAGTGGGATTCACATAATATTGTTGTAAATATAAAATTATGCTCCTGAAGGTATTCCTTCTTTCTTAACATAATTCCAATTTAACCCATGATTGCTTACAGCAATACTACCTATACGGTAACTAACCCTACACGGCTAAAGCTGCCTTCTGTCCGTTTAGAAAATTTTTAGCATTAAATCAAGCTCCTCGAATGAGGATTGACAACACTTAGAAGTTTGTCAGAAGCGTGCATATTTTATCCATACCATATTTTCTTTCGCAGTTGGGCACGGTAGGAATTATTAAAAAACAATTTTACAACAACTTACATTTTAATTAATTGATATTTGCTCTTGAACCCAAGCTCTTTAGTTCAATTCCTCACTATTCTCAGGATCTTTTAGTTGGTTGCGGTTCCACCCAGTCATAATACTACTGTTAAAGAGCATTACATAGGTTTGTTTGTATTCCATATTCAAATATGGAATACAAAAAAATATACAACGGACACTGAATCTAAATTCCCAACGTTGATGGCGCATCGAGAATATAAGAAATGTTTAATAATTCTAACAACGCCTTGTCTTTGGGCATTTGTGACCACTTACCATCAGGTGACCTATTTGTTAGTCTGAATTTCAAATTTGAAGAAACTCTTTCAACTCTACTGCGATTACTTATACATATTTAGCCCATCACATAAACTAATATACTGACGCTGTTTTTTCTCTAGTTTAATATATACGCCACGTTAAACGAACAACTCTTTCGGGACGAAAAGTTCGCAGAAACGTCGACGACGCGACACTCAAAGGCATACTCCACTCCAAAGCTTATTAAAAATACCAACGAGATCAATTTTAATCGAATCCTCGTGAACCCGCACCCCCATACAAGTACGACGAATAAGGTATATTTTTTATTGAATGTAGGATGAGAACCCTAATGGCCTACATATTAAATCGATGGTTGTCTTATTCTTACGCGACTCCGGCAAAGCGAACGGGAATGTAATGATTTTAGCAGAAAATGTGTTAATCTCAATTTTTATTTTACATGTACAAGCTTCTAAGCTTCGAGAGAAGCTATAACTCAGTTATACCAAACCATTGTTAGGCTTCAAATGCATCATCGTGTATATATAACTGACATAATACACCAAGTTACAAAAATAAAAAATATAATGGTATGGAGTAGGTCTCTGTTTAATAGTTTTTATTAACAGATTCCGAAAATGTATAATTTGCACGCATAAGTTCTTTTTTATGTAATAAAGATTACTCGTTATTCGTTTTTTTTAAACGATGCTCTTATTCATTTGTTTCGCTTCTTATTCAAGCTTGTTTCAAATAAAAACAATATTTTAAAATAATTCTCAATACAAACCTAACAATATTCATAGGAAACGTAGATCTCAAAAATATATAAACAAAGTTACGCAGCCGGTAGGATTCGAACCTACGCTCCCAGAGGGAATCTGATTTCGAGTCAGACGCCTTAACCACTCGGCCACGACTGCTATACAAAAGCTTCTCAAAGCTTCAACCTGTTAAGTCAGAAATATGTATCCGCCTTTTAGTATTTAGGACTTATTTGATCCGAAGAGGTGTATAAATTTTAAAAAATGACAATTTTCTCTTAATTATACTCTTCACAAAGCAATTAATAAGTACGAGCATACTTTATTTAACACGAATATATATTCTACTTAATGCCATTATTAAAAAACCAAATATTCGAATAAAATAAATCTCGACTAAAAAACGAGGATAATCTCATATTATAAATAACTTCATTATTAAATACCGAGCGAATTATTTTGTCCCTATTGAAAATACCTGATTCGTAAGTACCTACTGTACACGTAGCTTTCGAGGAAATAAATATTTTAATTTGTTTTATTTATTTGAGTACAAATTCCGCGTGGTTTGACTCACGTTAAAAATTGCACCCTATGGGGGTAACATATTGATAAAGGTTAAATACTTTATCGATACGTGTGTATTTGACTGAATCCCTGAAATAGTTTTTGTGTGTATTTAAATGGGTCGTGGTTAAGATTTAAGTGAATAGTAGTAAGAAGTATATAAAATACTTATCGGTCGTACAATTAAACGGGCAGCTAATATAGTGGCGCGTACTTATAGATAGAACATCTTAGTTTTGCTAGTGATTGTGACATTCAATTATTGTTATTATAAAGTCTTTATTAAAACCAAAATAATTTGATGCCGTCTATTACGCTTTTACTACTGAATCTCTAAACCGATTTTCATATTTGATGAAAATAAGTTTGAATCGCAAGACAGGACAGGCTTACCTTTTTCTAATTAACCCCTAAGAGGATAAAATGTTGCAATATGATTTGTCTGCAAGCTCTTCAATTTCGAAGTTATACATTTATATATTTATATAGGTTTAAAAAAAAGTCACTAAATATACTTGGTAAAGACTTAGAAATTCCATTCATCATAGTAGTTTATAGAAGATGACAACTGTGTTATCGTGAGACAAGATAAAAATATACACTATAATTTTTAACAATCAGTAATATCTCGCTTTTTGTCATTAAACTCCCAAAGGGGGTTTAATTTTGGATGAAACTCAACAAAATAGTTATTCTTAATTTAAAAAAAAATAATAATAAGTACATGTAAAACGTAATATTAATGGAATGACAGCTTGATAAGTAATTAACACGGACATAACTCCGAAAATTCAGAAATATAAACTTTTCTACCGCAGTCCAACAGTCTTCACACTAGACTGTCGTTGATACAATAAATCTACTTGCAACTCATTTAGATTTATGAATTGCAGTGTTTTACTATAGGTGGTAAATTATTGGTAGGCGGATAGTACCACAGATTCACCGAAGTATCCACTTCGTAGCTACAATCTAAGTTACATGTAAACAAAAGATGATATCAAAACTTCAACGCTTTAAGCATGTATAGCGTGCCCTCCGGCTATCAATCGTGGTATCGCTAAGGATCTACCACGTCGACGCGATGCTCGCCTCGCTATCCACCATCTACCTCTAATTACCGCTAACATAAACACTTACGCCCTTTTGTAGAATGTTCATTTATTGATTGTCTTATCGAATGACATAATAAAACGTATTATGTTTAAACCGACTTTAAAGAAGGAAGTTATCGACCTGGCATAAACTAATGTTTACAAAAAAAGCAAGGCTAAGAGGCTAAAACAAGTAAAATAACTGATTTATTTATTCAATTCTTTAAGTAAAATTACTTTATACGTTGTCATGGAAACTATTTTATCGTAAGCAAATAAATAATTTTAATTTTAAGTGTATACATATATACAATGTTTGTGTGCACACAATTTCATTAAGTCATTTCTGGTGAATATATTTAAATATTTTTACTTCGAACTCATAAATAACAAATTCATTTTATCTTATGACAACGATCAAATTGAAATAACAAATGTGTATATTCAGTATGTTTATAAATACCATAACAACGTGTATTGCACACGTAAGTAATTACACAAGAAAGTAATTATGCTCCCATTGTTTTAAGTCTGCGTTGGGTTGATATAATGACGTCAAATGAAAGAGATATCACTTAAAGGAATCAATTGTCAAAATATTGGTGTTATTCTTTTATTACGCGTAATTTTGAAAATGAACGTATTTTTTTTCTATCCCATTTAATTTAAGGTGTTTTTTTTAAATAATGTATAATTTAGCCATATTTTATTTAATTTAGTTGAAGTTTATTAACAAATACTAATGTTCATATTTTTATTCTTATGTTATTAATATAAAAGCAATAACATTATTCATTTTAAAATAAATACAATTAAAGTTAATTTGACCTGTTTATTCGAGAATTAATTTTATTGAAATTACTTGTATTCTGAGAACTGAGATGGACCAATGGATAGAAAACATGTATGTATTTTATCTCAAGTTTGCGAATACAAATTAAGCACAAGCAACCTTTGATTTTTCTTGTGCTTAATTTGTATTTATATTGTACTAGCGACCCGCCCCGGCTTCGCACGAGTGCAATACTGTTACTAAATACACTACAGTATGTCTTTATATATAACGTTCAGATTTTCATTCATTAGACAATACAAACTGCTATGTCCCTGCGTTTTAAATCTGTAATATCTTCAAAAATATTTAATATTTTAAGCGCAAAAAAATGTGTTTGTTTCTGTACTATATTGTGCATGTATTATACATATAAATCTTCCTGTTGAATCAATCTATATATTTAAAAAAACTGCATCAAAATCCGTTGTGTAATTTTAAAGATCTGTGTATACTACACAGGGACAGACAGCGGCGGCGACTTGGTTTTATACTATGTAATGATGATTCGGGTACATATCATACGCTACCTGCGCTGGTGCAGTGTGATCACATATCCTTAAACCATTTTCTTCTTAAGAGGTCCTCTCCTCTCCTCTCCTTCTCATCTCTGTCTAGCTTTTTTTGTTTGCAAACGTTAAACATATTTTCATTTGTTTTCTACTAATTTTTACTCTAAAAAAACCATTGCGCAACTTCATGCAGATATCGACATTGATGCGTCATAAGACAAATTTACAAAAAAATTGCACTTGTATTATTAAAAAGGTAAAAAATATAATGTCGGTATATCATCGTTCTCGTCAACAATACATTCGATAAAATATACCTTTCGAATGGCTCTGTAAAACAGCGTTCCAGAAACCACATAAACCGTGCAACCCCAGTTATCTTCCACTTGGCTCTGGTTTCTGAATACATTGTTAGAGTCATGTATGTATGTATGAGCCGCCTGCACGTATTAACATAGAAAACGCGCCAAGCACCCAACGAACGCAGCTCCTCGGTTCGTGAATGTGCTGAATCCTAAAATCACACGACTTCTTAGCGACGCCATCTTTGAGAGCGTCAATGGCGAAACGAGTGCATTTACGTCAAAATGTGAGTCAGGGATGTTTAATTTGAATTTGTTTGCTTTAAGAAATGTCACAGTTACCTTTAACTTCAGTTAGTAGTAGTCACTAGAATCACGAGGTGTGTAATTATTTCTCAGAACTCATCATAAATCTTTCATTTAATTTCAATATCGAGTGACAACTAATTTATATTGATTTAGCTGGGATCAAACAGTCAGTATATTATCACTTATCAGGCATAAATCTAAAAATATAATTCTACATCCAATATCTACAAATATAGGTAATTATTTAATGCCAGTGACGTATCTGCTTATTTTCCTGTTGATACTATATATACAAATAATTAAAATGCAACAGTAGCTCTGTCTGTCTATCTACCTGTTAAGTTAATAACTATTTTTTATTGTTATTAATATTATTATTATATACAATTATTATAATAATATAAAATCCAAAAAATATATTATTTTTAAATATCAGGCTTCTTATACGAGTATTCTATTCGTAAACTGAGATGAAAATAATTTTTTATTTAAAATAATCATTAATAAGGAAAATCCTTTAATATAAATAATAATCATTTGTTGTTTATATTCAAATTTGTAAAAAAATTCAATTAAATATTTTATAAAAAAAAAAATGTTTGCAAATATAAACCATTAATATATGTAGGATAATTAATTTCATACTTGCCTTCTAAAGAATCTCTGCAAAGACAATGTGTACAAAAGGAACTAGGCATTGCAATCCGATGTCATTTTAAATCCGACAGGATCAGTCCAGACTACTAGATCAAATCGGGATAGTTTCGTTATTAAATGAGAATAAAAATGCGTTCTTAAAAATACCTAACGGCGATTCGAATGCTATATCAGTCTTTAATAGTCCTTCGTTATAAGTTACAAAATCTTCGTACCATTTCAGACGATCGACTGAATTTATTATACATACCTATATAATACATATATTATACACTAGCTAATTTCCGATATTTTATTAGTATTTTTTTCAAAATCATTCCTTTTATATATATATATATATATATAACACAAGAGTTCAATCGTAACCAAGGAAAAAGAATTTGAAAATCAACATACTAATAAATACTTTTCGGTGCAACTAACGAGTAATTATTACATTATATCACGTCTTAGAACGAGCAGAGAGACGACAGTCCTCAACGCAAGCCCAATGCTGGTTCTAAGCAAGATTTAAAATCGTATAGACAGATTGGAAATTATGCGTTGCAGAATATAATAATATCCAATAATAAATCTAATTCAAATGACACAGTGGTGAATTTTGTTCGATTTTCACGACGTACCTTCTGATCTCCACGCGGACTGGTATATCTCTCTATACTCGTACTAACCAATTTCCTGACCGGTTATTAAAACACTGATATTGGAGAAACTATGAAAAATGAGTAAATACAATTTGAAAGGGTATTTCGTTTTCTTACACACAAGCACAATAAGTGATTTTGAGCAATTTTAAGGAGACTTCACCCCCTCGATTTTTATTTCATCCAATCGACGCAATCAGAATAAATATGGGCATTATTACGCGTTATTGAGTTTGACAAACATTTCGTGCTGAAAACTCACGATATATTTTCTAAACTCTCTGGGAGGGAAGCTAAAGTAAGTTATCAATACATGTGAAGTATCGATGGAAGTAATATCTTGTTATATTTGACAATTCATATTTATTTTGAATACAGAATATTTCCACAGTGTTATATAAATTATTAGAACACCACGCCTTCGGGAAAATTTTCACCTTTTGAATTATTTTAATGAAATCTAAATACCAGTTGAAATCGGCAGAGGTGGGTTTATGAGTATTCATACCGATCAGATGACCGATATAGAAATTGATATTTTGCAGTGTGAATTATAACAAAGTCTACATATAAATTCTGTTTATAAACTTTGATGGTAAATGATCAAGGTGTGTCTATTAACCTCATGCTAATAAACCGACATGCTTTTATGCCGTATGGGGAGGTCAAATATTCTACCGCCAAACAGCAATACTTAATATGGTTGTGTTCCAGTTTGAAGGGTAAGTCAAACAGTGTAATCACAGCCACAAGGAACATAACATCTTAATTCTCTAGATTGGTGAGGTAAAGAGTGATTAATATGTTTTACAGCGCCAACCTCTATGGGTACTGTTGACCACTTACAATCAAGCGGACCATTTAACCTACCCAGAGTCGGATTTAAATGTCTAAAGACCTTGGGGCCACAATAAAGTGGTGGCCCTGAAGCAAAAAAGACGTGGAGACCCTAATAATTTTATTATGAATTAAGTAATTTGAATATTTTAATTTCTGTCAGTAAGCTATGATTTTTTTACTTGCATCGGTAAAATTTTAAACAATAAATAGTAACATTATAATTTGACTATATCTAGACATGTGTTAACTCGTCGGAATCTCTGTTCTCCCAGAGCAGTTGCCCCGGATGCCCTTCCCTAAATCCAGCACAGGTTAGAACTTGTGCTGGTTAATCACACCAAATCACACAGAATCACACAGAACTTTTTTATTGCTCTAGGAAGACCTAGAGCAATAAAAAAGTATACGACATGTGATAACTATTGAAATATTGAGGAAAACATTTTATGAATTGTTTCAAGTTCCAAAAATCTTTCTTGTTACCAAAGAAAAAATAAAGAAAATCCTTTGACAATCAGAGATGAATATGAATATTTTTTTATACATATTATGTTTCGTATATAAAGTACTCAATTATCATGAAATCAATAAACATTAATTAATTATACAA
Organism: Vanessa atalanta; assembly: GCF_905147765.1. Taxonomy (NCBI): domain Eukaryota; kingdom Metazoa; phylum Arthropoda; class Insecta; order Lepidoptera; family Nymphalidae; genus Vanessa; species Vanessa atalanta. The sequence goes on from NC_061873.1 coordinate 613,615, forward strand.
GCATCGAAATGAAAATCATTAAACTTAACAACCATCGTGAGTTATATGACAGGCTGTCTCATCAAGTGGTAACTGTCAGTGTTATTGATAGTGTCGTGTAGTGGTGCGTCCCTCATCAGCGTGAGCCTAAGTGTTTTATGTTTGTTCGTAATTAATGATTAGGATACACTGAGTTCTCATATCGGTAGATCTTGAAGGGTCATAGCATAAACTGATTGAACGTTTAAGTTTAATTTATGTATACTAAGCATACACGTTGTTTTGTTGGTTTAGGAGTTAAATGTGTCGATAACTTTTTGATTTATTTTTAGGAATATTTTAATTTAATTCAAAGATATGAAAATACTAGAATTTTATTTGTAAAGTCTAGTTTAGAAGGGGTAAGATATCGGATGGTATAATTTTAAGCAAAACTATTCATTGCATGCTTCTCTAAGCAAACATTCTTGCCATATAAGATATCAAGATATAAACGAATTGTAGTCAATGAAACTGTTGGAATGATGTGTATCATTTAATGTTTTTAATTTTGTTTTATTTTAGTATTATTATTTTAACCGATCAAGTCTGATACAGCTACCACGGTGTATAGTTGTTTCGTTACTTAAAATATGGTATATCAAAGATTATAAAATATCAACATTTTACATTTCTATTTCCATTACCCAAACTAAAGGTTAACTCTTTAATTAAAATAATATGAAACTGCTTTTAAGATATATGCTATAATAAATCGTTTCATTCCATAACTGCTGCCGTTTAAATGCTATTTACCTCTTTGACCTACAATATACAGTTAAAAGTTTATTCCAAACTTTTTTCTTCCTTCCGACTCACATATTATTAACTTAATAAAAATGTTTACCTTTAGTTATTCTGTGCGTATTGTTTTAGTTTAATTCAATTCAATGTCATCAGAAGTTGGTTCACGTTGGTTCATTTTCGATGCGATGCATTTTAACGGTAAGCTTGACCTCATTCTACACACAGGATTGGCTCCAGACGAAGGAACTCCTAAACGGATAAAAGTATTGACAGAAAATCTGTGAAAGCAACTCTGTCTGTCTGACGGTCTTTCACTACCAAACCAATGAACCGAATTTGATAAAATTTCATATAAACCAAACTTGAACTCCAAGGAAGAACATAGCCTACTTTTTTACCTATCACGTGACAACCAACCCCCTAAAAAGCAAGCGAAGCCGCGGGCGACAACTAGTTTAGTATATAAAAGATTGATTTAAAGATATGTATCTATAAATTGATTTGTTGGCAAGCGTTTTTAACGTTACTTGAAGCAATAGTTTATAGGAACGTTAACTACTTATCTTCATTTAAACATATGGTATATTATGTCCGTTGGGCGATAGACACACGGGCGCACTTATTTTTTTAACGGGAACACAACAACACAAAGTATTGCTGCTTGGCGGTAGAATATTTGAGCGGATGGTACCCACGCTTGCTTGCACAAAGCCCTACCCCCAAGTAAACTGTTTTTATAAAACTATATACATAATGGTATCTTTTATATCTACATTAAATATCGCTGTTTTATTTTAACGAACATCACACAAAAACCGCTGATTATTTTGACATGAAATTTGTACCATTATATTTAGCGTAAAAGGTTTTTAGCTAAACCTTATCATACTATATAATTCGTACCTACAACTTAGCCACAGCAACGCGTGGGTGGTTGGTTTATAATAAACGTACCTACTTTATTTAATTGTTGTAACAGAGTAACTTATTGAGTTTTGAGTAACTATTGAGTTTTCGTCTGTTTCTGCACTAGAACGGTGAATGAGTTACACTCAGCTCCTGCTCTCTCCGACACATTGGATTATTAATAATCACATTAATAATCGATTATCGATTTTACTATTCTTGAAGGATTTATATATAAATCCGGATACCAGTAAAAATTATTAACTTTGGTCAATGTTAACGGATACTGTTATAAAACTTGTGTAGTCACTTGATCATTCATGGATAATAGAACTTCATGGGCCCATAAAATTCAATTTAAACATAAATTAATTTTATTATATTTATTTTATTTTCCTTTAAATATATCATAATTTAGTGTTATGTTATTTATTATTATATCCTAGTATATATTTAGAATATTTTTTATTAGTATTCTCTTTACCTGTTAATAGGGCTTACGTGAGCTCGAAATCACGTACAACACGTATTTAGACGAAGACAATATTATTAAAACGAATTACGAAACGGAGGTTGTACCAGGATTTTCACTCTCGACACTAAATCAAGAATAATGATGAAGATGTTTTATACTGACAATTTAAGTTGGTATTAGAACGGCTTATTTTATGAATTTTGAAACATGTATTCAATTTTACCGTGCTATATCTTTGTATCTAATCAATTTGAGCTTATAACCCTACATTAATTTTGTAAATTAAATACAATGTGGCTTTTGTAAGTGTTGATGACATCACCAGTAATATATCTTGATAAATAGTAACGGTTTCAAGCTGTTCATTCCTGATATCATATTTTTATATCCTTCATATTAATATCAACACATTATATCGATGATAAAAAAGCGTGGAGTAGTTGTTGATATTAAAGCAGGATAAATTACATAAACGTTATTCTATTTGATTGACATAACTTGGAATTTCAAATGTTGGAAAGAGTTACTACTGATTTTTTTGCCGGTTTTTCTCGATAGAATCGGAATTCCTACCCAGTGGTAGTTTTACATTATATACAATTCTAGAAAATCCACAATACTACGATAATACAGCATAGTTTGATTAGATTTTCAATTTCAGAGCCACCGTTACGACGGTATTCGAAAGACGCAGGTACTACCCACTCATCATCAAACGAGGTTTTGATTTCAAATTAATTGTAATTACAAGCATAGACAGAGAAATTTCATATAAGTTGAGTTGGTTGATGTCCCTTTCATGACGAGAAGAGGAACAGTAAATCTTATAGTACCAATAACACATCAACATTCGTACAAGTAAAAAAAATAAGACAAAGCTGCTTTTGGAAGACTCCTCTATATAACATAGAAAATTTGTTTAGACTTCACTACAAACACTATATATTTCTCACAATAAATGGCACGTGCAAACTACCAAAACTCTAAATGAAACTCGACCCTCAACTTGCATAGGAACACAATTGCAAAACTACTTTACAGTGCGAGTGAATTTCTGGTAAACTTTTAAAGTCGCACACTCCCGCAACGAACTCTGTTAAATGAAATTATGGCTCACCTACATTCTTGCGGGAGTCTCAATCTTGAAAGGCTGCCTTCCTACTGGTCATAGTGCTATCAAGTGCCAGGTTATAATGCTACTGCTATTATTAACAAGCAAAAGTTTAACTAATTCTAAATGTAATGTAGTGTAAAAAACATGAATAACATTATCGCATCTCACTCGGAACACGTTCACAAGCGACTTACTGGTGATACGCCATTTTGATACGTGTATCCTATAAATCTCATAATTATTATAGCAAATGTCTCATATCACCTTTTGACATTTCATGCCTTTGTTCTGCGGTAAGTTTCAAGTTTCTTCTATCTTGGAGTTATATTCGTATTATAAATATAAATGATTATTACTTTATTCGGCTCTTCTTCTATATATATTTCTTATATATATATATAGATATATATATATATATATATATATATATATATATATATATATATATCTGCTTAATGCAGATAAACTGTCACGTATAGCTCCGTATAGACGGTGTTTGACCAGCATGACTGCGGGGTGACATAATGAAGTGCACGGCGGCCCGGCTCGGCCCCCGAGACGCGTCGATAACAACGCTTTAGCATTTGTATGGCGACCTGTTTGCCGCTAAATCCCGCAACTGACAAACGATAACACAACACATGCCACTATACAGTGCACTGATTTATGGTTTATAAATTGTTTATTATTGGTACGATGTTCTTTTAAGCGGCATTCAATAGAGTGAACTGGCAGATATCGTCACATGAGCAAAAGAAGCCGACCTTTCCCTCTTTTTCTATTATACATCTTTATAAAACATTATTTAAACTTGTTTTTTGTTATTTTTTTGTTCATATTTTGTACATAATATTGGACTTACAAACTATCCCCTGTTTAAACCCAAAAAGGGGTCGATTTCTAAAGATACATTACTAATACACTCCCACACCATCTATGAATCATACATTTTAAATTTCAAGTCTCATACTTCAAAAACATAGGACTTTCATACAAATTTCCATGTTCCGCTTTATCCCCTAAAATGGTAGAATTTCATAAAATCCTTAGTTCTTAGCGGATGTCTACACCCTATAAGAAACCTACCTGTCAAATTTCAAGTTTGTAGTAGTTATAGTTTCTGAAATTTTGTGATTAATCAGTCAGTGGTATTTCGCTTTTATACAAAAATATAATAGATTTTTTTAAATGTCTACTTTTGAATTCGTAGCCTAACTTATATTATTTGTGGCCAAAGTTTAATTGTTTTTATATTACGCATGCACGATTAAGTACTAAGCCGCTCATCGTGAAATATTGCACACAGGTTGTCAGTGCAACACCTAAATACACACACACACACCCACACACACAAAAATAACTGTTTGTGTACACTAGGTTCCGTATAATATGTAATATGAAGCGATAAGGTGGCACTCTCATCGTCCGAATAACGAATACGAGTGCAGCGTCTAGTCGTCGATGCGGCGTGCATAATGACAGTAACGAGTCACATTGTCGCCGACACCTGGTCGCAGGCCCACATCGGGGACCATCAGTGGTGCTGTGACCATGCATTAATTGATCAGCGTGACCATGACTAAACAACCAGCCATATTCAACACGTATTACGCCATGTTTATAAAGTTAGAATCTTTACATTGAGCAAATGCTATAATTATAGTTTGTTTTTCGTAAAATTAGATTAATTCATTTGGTCAATTGTTAATGAACTACAATTGACGAGGAACGTACTTTCAGCTCGGTTAAAATGTTATAGAAGACGTAAATCGGCAAAAAAAATACATATTTTTATGTAATCGGTAGATACTTAAGTCTTTTGTGATAGAATATACGATGAGGGGTACCTCTCCAGACTTGCACAAAGCCCTACCACCAAGGAAATATATTTTAAACTAGCTGTGCCCGCGACTTCGTGCGCGTTGTTTGAATTTAAGTTATTTGGATATTGTAGCGAGATTTTATTTTTATTCTGTATATAATTCTGAAATAAAAGTAGCCTAAGTTACTCCTTATTACATCCGCTATCTGCCAGTGAAAGTTCCGTCGAAATCGGTTCAGTCGTTCCAGAGATTAGCCGGAACAAACAGACAGACAGACAGACAAAAATTGTAAAAAATGTTATTTTGGTATATGTACCGTGTATACATACATATGCATTTAGTAAAAATAGGTTATTTTAATAATACAAACAGACACTCCAATTTTATTGTATGTATAAACAATATTTAACCATATAATAAAATTTCGATGGAGCGTTTAAAACCAAACCATCCTTCTTTCACAGAGTATTGCTCTACGATAGAACTACAAACCATATTTACATAAAGATATTTAATAGACGACCTCCGTGGTCGAGTAGCATGTACACCGGTTTTCATGGGTACGCCACTCCGAGGTCCCGGGTTCGATTCCCGGCCGAGTCGATGTAGAAAAGTTCATTATTTTTCTATGTTGTCTTGGGTCTGGGTGTTTGTGGTACCGTCGTTACTTCTGATTTCCATAACACGAGTGCTTTAGCTACTTACATTGGGATCAGAGTAATGTATGTGATGTTGTCCAATAAAAAAAAAAATAAAAAAAAAAAAGACCAGAGAGCGAGACAGTTATATTGTAAATCAAATGATAAATATTTAAATGTACGTTTAATAAGTAACAATCCAAAAGCACAAACCAGCCATGTCGTTAAACATTAACTATTTATTCAGACAAGCCGACAAAGGATCTAAAAGGAAAAGTCACTTACCATCTCGTTGATTGACTGTAAGACTCAAAAACAATAACGTCGGAAAGAAACAATTTGTCAGCTCGCAAAACAAAGAGCTGAATTCATTATTTCCCCAAAACACCTGATTCAATTAGAAGGTAAATAAGTTATAGACGTCGCTGAGGAAATATATAATTAAATTTCGTTCGGACTCGGCTCCCGCTAAACAAATAATCTATATACGTATAAGTAAACTGTAACGGGGTCGTGACTGACAATTCAATGTTCTCGTTAAAAGACTTATTGTGTTATAGGACAAATTAAAAGATTCTTAAATCGCCTTTTTAGTTATTGATGAGATTTGTTTTCAATCTCGCCGACAATGATTTAAGAACGCAACTGAGTTTTTAAACAGTCGTCTTGAAATTTACCTTCCGAAGTAATGCTAGTTTTAATTCTAATTTAATGATGACCTTATACTACAAACATATATGTATATAAAGGTAATTTAAATAAATAAATATTGGATAACATCACATACATTACTCTGATCCCAATGGTAAGTAGCTAAAGCACTTGTGTTATGGGAAATCAGAAGTAACAACGGTACCACAAGCACCCAGACCCAAGACAACATAGAAAACTAATGAACTTTTTCTACATCGACTCGGCCGGGAATCGAAATATTTTGATATTAATGTTTCTTTTTTCCATAAAATAAAAGCTTGGATTGGAATAACATAGAGAAACGTAATAGTCATTTGATAAGATCATACTAATATTACTACTTTATTTAATAATGTATATTATATTATTTTTGATGAACTAATTATAAGCGTAAACATTAAGTTCGTTAAATGATGATAATCGTTCGATTTGATTTCATTTTTCACTCATCACTTTTTCTAACCCCAAACAGCAATACTTGTATGTACTGATGTTATGTTCCGATTTGAATGGCGAGTTAGTCAGTTTAACTAACAACAAGCTAAATAAACAGGCGCAAGGGACATGACAAATTAGTCCTAAGATGGCGCATTAGTGATATGCGGCGCATTACTGTACCAAATATTTCAGTGGTGACCACTTACCATAGGCAACATGTTGAAAAAAAATCTAGTGTTCGCACAGAACGCTGCATGGAATTGCTTTGAATCGTTTTAATATTAATTACAAATATATATATGTATAATATTAACGAAGTCGGAGAGAAAATTGGCGGCCTCGAAACTTCTAATTGAACGCTGCCAGAACTATAACAGATAATTTGTACAGTATTAGTCCGTATAATTATTAGTTTAAGCTAATGCTATAAATGCGTAGGTAACTCTATCTGTATCTATGTCAATATGTCTGTCCGACCGATTTTGAAATTTTGCACGGTTAAATAATACTGGGATTTTTTAATTTAATCAAAGGACTTAAAATGAAGATGATGACCTCAAATTTGAAGATGAAAATGTATGTTTATGAAGGCTATTGAGAATGATTACAAAATCTATACTAATTTTATAAACGGGAAAGTTAAAAATTTAATATATCCGCAACGTTGTCTACTAGAAAACTTCTCAGTATTGGAAAAATAAGACCATAGTACACCACGCTGGTCCAGTGCTATTTAAATGTAAGACCTCGGAAAGTCAGAAGTGCGTGCCGTGGGATCCATTATTTGCGATGCATTCCAACAGTGTTCACTAAGCTAACGCTACATTTAAAAATTATTTAATTTAAATATATTTTTAAATATGTAAAATAAACGTTACACGCTGATTTCCACGAGTACAGCCGCAGGTTTAGCTAGTAACAAATAAATTTAAAACGATTCTGAAATTAAATAAATTTAGAATTATTACGAGATATTTTAATAATACAAGAAAGAAAGGCGTTTGCTTTTGCTTTTCCAATTCATAAATTGAAATTTTATTTTAAAATACATCAATGTTTAGCACAGTTTCGGTAGCTGTTTAATTATCATGTAGACTAAATAATAATTGAATTATGTTTAGTTATCATAAGTATATAACTTAATGTCGGTATTGATTAACCAGTGAGTTTCTTGCCGGGTTAAATTTAGTTCAATCTCAGAAATAAGAATTTAAAACTGATTCTAAGAGCCTATTGAATAACGTTTATATGGATTTGATGTAGTGTCTGTAATAGCAAAACAGCGTTGTTTTATAATGAGATGTTCCAGTGGCTGAAAACACAAATCTTCAACGAAGGTCGCGTATTCAAACCCGAGCAAATCCTACCGTATTATCACGTGTTTAATTTATTCTTAATAATTATATTATAGTCATCAGTCAAAGCAAACCTCGTAAGGAAACCCAAACAAATGTTGAATGAACTCTCACACCATACCATATGCGTTATAATATACAGAAAACTTTTTCCTTAACTCTTTTGCTCTTGTACTCATTACCAGCAGTGGTACACTAACGGAATTTTTATATTTTACAGGATGTTACCCTTTTTGTTTTATTTTATTTGTTTCAATCCCATTATTAAATAAAAAACATATAAATTTTAATCAATTTTAATTTAATAAAAAAAACATCTTTAATTTTTTTTAAAACTTATTTTGTAATAAGTGGTTGAGATAAGCTCTTTGGAGCCAAAGTAGTTTTCTTTTTCTTGTAATAAGAGTTCATCGTATATAATTTTTTAAACCATAAATAGTAGCCAGTTAAAACTAGCTTAGAGCTGAACTTTGTTACAGAAACTTAGATAGTTAAGTTAAAGTTTCCTTCGTGATTGATTGAACAATGTGTAAAATAAACTTAAAACTATTAAAACCCAACTTTACAACTTTATCTAGGAAATATATAATAGCCAGTGAATTTATCTAACACGCTTGCAAACGCTATCGATTTGAATTCAAAATGATAGCCCGTCTAGGTAGGTACCACCGACTCATCAGATATTCTACCGCCAAACAGTAGTACTCATTATTGTCGAGTTCGTGTTTGAAAGGTGAGTGAGCCAGGGTAACAGGCACAGGAGACACACACACTTGCACAGATAAGTTTGTCTTTACATCATTATTTAATTTTAAATAGTAAAGAATATAATTCGTACATAAAAATATCATAAATATGATCTACAACCACAGATACTACATTATCTGATCCACTGTATCATACATTTTAAACGTTTACAGTGATCACGTGACCTAGTAAGTAAAGTTGAACATATCTATTAGGAGCGGTGTAATGCAAGGGTGAGATAACGAATGATGTATTTGTTGCTGAACTCTGAGACGGTGTGTGCTTTAAGGTAATTTGTAAGATTCTATTTCATTCGGTTCATTGCTTGCTTTGTGCAAAACTACCAAATTTTATTAGTTATTTTATTATGCGAGTTTAACAGTGTACGAGTAAAGCGATCCGAAGGTCGTTTATTTTATTTAGACCTTTTTGAGCTAGTATCGTCTTAATTTTTAACCCTTAAAGTGATGAATTTCCTTATTTTAATTTACAATTTTTGGATTTTTTCTTGATTGCCGACATAAGTCCAATAAATACGATGCGGCGCGGGACTTACAAAAGTAGGCGAATATTTCATGCATGATATAAATACATATATTTTAAAATGTCTCACTACGCTTTTTTAACTCCTAAAATACGTTTTATATTATATTTTTTAAAAATGCCTAAGTATGCCTATCTGTAGGGTAAATAAATAATTATCAATCAAAAGTTTCAGAGTTGAATTAAATTTTAAGCTACCACTGTTTCAGAAAGTAGATTCTACCGAGAAGAACCGGTAAGAAAGTAATTACTTTTTTTCATTACGCTTTCATATTCGCGTTAAACATTTGCTTTAATTAATTCGATTACTAGTATGTTCCCTAATCTGTTATCTTAATTCACGTAAATGTCTGTAAACATCAGGTGTGACTTGACCTGTATTTTCAGCCGTCGGTTTGCCTCGACTTACTAGCAGACTATGAAATAGAAAGTTAAGGCTTATTTAGGACGTAACGTGCGTGCACCGAGTGTTCACCTGTGCTTGACGCACGCATTGCACAATATATAACGCGTAGTTGAATATTCTTTGAGGTTTGTTTTTGAAATTGTGTTGTAAATGTTCGTAGTAACACATAAGTTCTTAAAAAATAAATAGCGATTAATACTCCTTATAATATTAATAGTTAGGTCTAGTTTCTATAAATAACGAAATAATAAAAGGGAACACACTCCACTTTGTTAGTTTCGCATGTCTTTAGCCGATTTTACAAACAAGTTCCCATAACGAACGAAAAACCCATAGGGTAAATATTAAAATTCATAATTCATTAAATGTATTTTAACAACCGAAAAAAAAACAAGCAATGAATAACAAACAAAAATAGATGACGTGATATAATTTGTACAACTTAAAACGCGAAACACTAAACCAGTATTAAGAATGACTTCAAAACATTCAATACGCAGTCTCAAAAAATATTTTTACATCGCTCGCTAACTATAGAAACGTCAACATTCCTAAACAAAATATTAAAATATAGACGGCAATGCATAGTGTATTTGATAAAACATCGATTTATGTTTGTGGTTTATGGTGGTAGGCGTAACGGTATAATGGTGGTAGATATTACGCGATAGCAGAGCATCGCACGCGAGCACGTTCCGACAGACACCCTCATAAACTATGTAATACATATGTACAAATGTATCAACTATGTTATTTATAACCAAGCGTTTAATGTTATTTATGGAATATAACTACCGGTATGTTTTTAAGTAGGGTATGCTGATAGCGATGCGGTATATGTGCGGTTAAATTATTTAAATATTTTGGCAGATTTTTTTATGAGTACATATAAGTTTCACCGATGTATTTGTAATATCTGCTCTATATAATTACCGTGAGAAAATTCTGATATTAAAAGTTCTATATTCTGTAAGAATAAACTCGCAACTCACCGCAGCGAACTCCGCTAAACTAGTGGCAATAAACTGTCGGACTTTGCGTCGCTTATAATCGTATATGTATATCATCTCACATATAAAACCTACATAGTACAAAATAATACAACAGATAAATTATATCATATTTAATTATAATCGAAATAAGTAAAGTAATTGTTCAACTAAAATCTAAACCCACCTCCCCCCCCCCCCCTTTTGAGGAAGATTTGGTACTTATTCCACTAAGCAGCTCCGATGCGGTCAGATACACATGTGACAAAACATTTAAAATACGCAGATTTTCCTTCAGCTCTGAATACAAGATGAAACATAAACACAAATGAAATGGATACGAAAATTCAATTTGAACATCAGGTACATAAGGACCCTCACTGGGAGTATTCGCGTGTATTGTTACAGTTCAGATTCGAGCATTACATAAACAGGAGAAGATCTCAGCATTACAGTGCGCAGCCTGTAATGATCCAATTGTAATATTATATCAGTGAGAGAGATTCGAGCATATAATGTTCGTCTGTCGTAAAAAAACTGCAGGCGAATGCACCAAATCAAATCGTAAATTTCTACATTAGTTACATTGTACATAGACGCATTTAACGTCAGCCTATATTTATGTACTAGCTCTTAACTTTATTTAACTAGACCAAATTAAAGAGCCTAATGGCTAATTGCCAAGGTCTGTTTTACCAGAACAAAATTAACGATTCCTCGAAACGAGATGGTATTTAAGAAAAAAATATGAGTGCCGGAAAAACGGTAGCCGGCGATTTATTCCTTACATCTGGGACTCGTTTACAGTCGCTGTTTGTTGGCTTACAATTTTTAATTGCTAAATTTTAAATAGAGGTACACGCGATGTTTACCGTGAATCAAGATAACTTCCGTTTTAACCTTTTTTGGAAGTTTTCCAACTTGTTTATCTTTATCCTACTGATTGTGATCATGTTAATTATAGACCATATAGCAGGGCCATCTGAGTAAAACTACGTGATTAATATTGTTAGACCCTAAATAATGGGGGACTCTAGGCACGAGAAACGGCTCTTCAAACGTCCAGCGCAAAGATGGGTCGAGACTGTCGAATTCGCTGATCGAATCTAGACCAGAATGGCGCAGGGGTGTCACTGGTATCTCGCAAACTCTTTTTCATCAAACACATACGTGTACCTTTAATCACACAGAAGTATGTTTATGTTTCCTGTATTTAATTCAACGAAAACCAACTCAGAGCTATAGTTCTAATTAAATATATATTAATACCACTCATTGCGAGATCTCCAAAATTATTTGTCCGATTGACTTAAAATTTAGCATAGTAACTTCTTTCGAGAAGTAAACGCTCAGGAGAAAGAGTTTTTGGAAATTTTAACTCAACTCACATCGAAAAGAAAGAGACAGCATTATTTAACTGAACATGTCCTTTACAATGTTTACCGATAAAACCATAATAAAACATAGTATGATATATATTTCATATATTTGTTTTATAATGATCTCATTTAATTAATATCGTCGAAAAGAGGACAAAAAGTCGTATTGACCCATCAACTTTTATAAATTATGGCGTAAATCCGCGGTCGTATAAAAAGTCACTTTTTAACTTTTAATAAGAATCAAATTTAAACTTTACGTCGCATTACTTTTCATTTAAAAGATTGAATAAAGCAGTAACAGTCAAAGTTTGCAACGAAGCGTTATTTATAAACGAAAAACTAGAATTCATTTAGGCCGAAAAGTTTTCCCGTAAACAGAGAAGTCGAAAGGGGTGCCAACGTAAAAAGACCGCTTGATTTTAAGTTGATAACAATAGGCGTGGCTGCTGTACCACAAATATATCATGAACACGGCGACGATTTAACAGAAAATAGGCCTTCAATATCCATCGCGGCCTGAGTATTGGACCAGATATGGAGCAATTCTACATAACTATCAATGGATAGGAAATTTGGGAGCTTTTTTGATCAGTCTGTAGAAGGAAGTTGTAAAGTAAACAGGGATGTTTATTAATCATTGTGAACTAGCATCGTAAATAAAGTTATTTACGTCGCTTTATTAAGGGGTGCAATTTCAAGCCTCTTGCATAACAGGTATTTAAAATAAATAATATTAGTGAACTACCATCTTCATTTTGTAATTTAATTTTTAAGTTAAGGTAGAAGATTATCAAATGGACCATCTGATTGTAAATGATCACCACTGCCCATAGACATTGGCACTGTAGGAAATAGTAACGATCCCTTAATTGCCAATGTGCCACAAACCTTGGGAGCCAAATTTTATATCCCTTGTAAGCTGATCCACTCACCCTTCAAACTGGAACTCAACAATACTAAGTATTGTTGTTTGGCGGTAGAATAAATAATGACCGGGTGGTATCTTAGGTATCAAACGTAGTGTAGGACGTCCTCAGGCACGGTGGAGTGACGATTTGCGCAGGACGGCTGGTAGGAGCTGGATGCGAGTTGCCGAAGATAGACCACAGTGGCGTGCATTTGGAGAGGCCTATGTCCAGCAGTGGACGAATGCGGGCTGATGTGTGTGTGTGTGTGTGTGTGTGTGGGTGGTATCTACGCAGATGGGCTTGAAAAGTAAACAAAGCCCACTAGGTAAAGCTCAGTGCAATAAGCCATATCCCTAAAATCAAACAACATATAAGATACTATATAACCTATGACTAATTAAAAAATAAACCAAATAAATGTGAAATTTTCCCATTATTCAAATTAACAGCAAGACAAGTAAACACACGGACAAATCACAATATATTTCTCATATACTAAATAAACAGCTGAATAAATAATTTTTCATTCCACTTAATTCAGAAATAATTAGAATATTATAAATATTAAAGCCAAACTAAAGTAAAAAAATGATAACATGGAATAATTAAGTATAAAAGTTTAACAAAACTTCCAACCATCGTTTCAACTTGAAAAATAACAGTAAAACTAAGACAAAACTAAGACTTCAATTATTTCTCTTAAAACAACTATAAAACATCAAAATCGTCTTAATTAATGCAGTTCTGTGTCTTCTTAAGACTGAAATAAAATTGAACGAGTCCGTGGACTCTCATTGCAAGCAAAGAAAGGCTTGTAAACTACTGAATATATAGTACGATATAGCGCCAGGTGCAAATGCTGTACCATCTCTTACAATTTTCTTGACCATCATTAAATTAAGTTAATCGTGCAAACGAGTCTTGGCTGAAGTACTAATAATATAACTTTTATATTTTAGTAAATCTGTGTCGGACAAGGATCCTATATATTTCTTTATTATATATAATGTAAATAAACTCCAAGAACTGATATGGCCCGGCTAGAATACGTAGATCTTAATTGACTAAACGGTTTAAACAAGACAAGCAGCAAAAATTTCTTATTCTTAAATTGGGTTTATATCAAATCTGTCTGTCTCTGTCTCTCTCTCTCTCTCTTAATCCACTAATTCGAATTGGAGCATCAGAAAAACCTCCAAAAACTCCAAAAACAGGAGAGGAGGTCTTTGCAGAGCAGGGATATTAAGACTTCATATCACGTCTCTTCAAACAACCTACTATGTTCATATATCTAGCCGAATGGTGCGCATTTTTACCATCGTGACCTTTAAAACATACTCTAGTATCTAGCAAAGTATTTTTAAGTCTTAATTAGAACTTAAACAAACTTACCTTGTAAAATAAATACTACTTACTGAATGAGAAGACTCGTAAGTGTCTACAGAAATTAAAGTCAATTTGATATTAGTTGAATTACCACAATAGAACCTGGGTGATTAAATATTAGAAACGTTTATTTACAAGAAAAACAAATTACAAAGTCCATAGTCAAACATATCCAGTACAATCTGGTAATCCATTTGCCCTTCAGTACTCCTTACATCAATAGAAAGATGAACAAGAAGAGTTCAGTATGCGTTAAAGGAGTAAACTTTGCATCAAAAACTTTAAAATTAAGATGTCAGAACAAGAAGAACTTCGTTCTTTGGTTTGACCTTGAAATTTAACATTAGGGAGATTATAGTAGAGCTACTTATAAAAAATCCATCAAAAATCGCTTATTTTAAGCAATAAATGCTATAGCTGTGATGAATGTAGCGGTCGAAAATGAAATCTACATTATACATAGCTATACATACATTAGCAGCCTGTAAATTGCCCACTGCTGGGCTAAGGTATCCTCTCCCTTTAAGGAGAAGGTTTGGAGCATATTCCACCACGCTGCTCTAACGCGGGTTGTTGGAATACACGTATGGCAGAATTTTGTTGAAATTAGACACATGCAGGTTTCCTCACGATGTTTTCCTACACCGCCGAGCACGAGATGAATTATAAACAAAAATTAAGTACATGAAATTCAGTGGTGCTTGTCTGGGTTTGAACCCGAAATCATCGGTTAAGATGCACGCGTTCTAACCATTTGGCCAACTCGGCTCGCTATACATGACGAGTAAAAATATTAAGTAAAAATAAAAAATAAGATTTTTTGCATAGACGTACTCGTAGTTAATAGCTGTGAATCGCATTGCGCATTTAATGGATAAACGTCATTATATCTCCAAGTTTCTGCTATCAAAGGATAAAATACCCATGAAGCTGCCAGAAAAATGTTTGCGAGGGCCTTTTAATTAATACCCTGGAAATATTAATCTGGACGATGAGTCTGATATTAATCCGTATCTCCTTGAGGAAATGGAAACAAAAATCTATTTCTTTATATCCCTTAAGTATTTTGTACGACTTAGGTTACCTTACTGAATTTAAACGACAATCGTAAAATAAAGAGGCAAGACGAAGATAATAAATGTATTTATTTTCAAATAACTTCTAAATTGTAATCGACAAGTCAAGTTTGTATTTCGTCTTGAATGCGTCTGGTGATCTGATCAGGACTGTTATGAATAGGTAATACGAACTGAAAGTTATGTTACAAATTTAATATTCGACACGCACCACGAGACAGCGAATTCAATTTCAACACCTACCGACATAGTTTCAGAAACTTGCACTTGCCTGCAAATCGTATTAAATTGTACCAATTGACCGGTTCCCCCTTCGCCCCGAGTTTCTTGGGGCAATTAAACTTGTGCACGGGGACAGCATCAAGTGGAGAAAACAGCCTCCCCCCGTAAGTAAACTTAGAGACTGGGAGCAAGTTGCACGAAACTTGACCGGCTTTATCCGTACTTGCGAACTCCGTAACTATCCGATCGGCTCTCACAAAAGCTTTACGAGTAATTTGCTAAAAGTCCGGCCCTGAGATTCGAGATTAGGGAAACAGGATAATGACTGGCTATGTTTGTTCCGCTCGTTACAGTTGAGTCGTGATCGGTGATGTTTGTACTTGAACTTTTAATTGCTATTTATTTACTTTTTATGTTTCATTTAAAATAATAAAGAACTCAATTCACAAATTTAATAATAATAATATTAAACCAATCATCAACATATAATACTTGTCGCGTCATCGCCCTAATAATATTATGACTTGATAAACTAAAAAAAAAAAAACACTTTGTACGCGTTGTCTGGATATACGGACAACGAAACAAGGCGTTGCAACACACTCCTTAAAATCGAAATTCGGACAAAACTTTTACATAACGAACTTTGTATCAGTTTCGGCCGATCAGGAAAGACGCATGAGGACAATGAAACAAAATATAACGATATTAAATTAAAAATAATATACTCATACAAAATAATTTGTAATTCATTCATAATACAATCGAATGTAGTCAGTTATGATATTAATTAAAGTTCAGTACAAAAGACTGCAATTAATGGTTACGGTAACATTGAAGAATTAATAAAATGAAGAGAACATTGTTGCACTTATAACATTAAGAACGTTCAAAGGAAAAATCATAAAAAAATAAGTGCTTTTGATGATCTAGAAAACTTTATTTCACCTTTAGCCGATAATGGATTCATAGCGCTTATTGAACATGCATTCAGAATAAGAATTAAAATGCAAGAAGTTCCTGCGACTTAAGAAAAAAAGTGAGAAAATTTAAAGTTCTCCGTCGTCAGCTTCGGACTCGTCAGCGGCATGAATATTCCACCAATATCTACATTAGAAAAATCCGGAATGCTGTCCACGTTTTAATAAAAATGGTTATAAGAAATTCGTTTCCAATTAAAGAGATTACGGAAACGGAAAATGTTCGTTCAGATTCATTTATTAAAAAGTATCAGTATCGTGTTCTCAGTTATAATACTGTCTGTTTGGATATAAATATAAATCCCATTCAAAACGTAAAATATGAAAGATACAAGTCTCGCAACGCAGTTCTTTCGCCAGAAAAGTTGTGAGATCCGTGGAAGGAGTTTCAACAACTTTGTCAAAAATTATTTCCTAATTTGTTACCGACACAATTATGAGTATTTTATAGGGACCGTAAAATCTGCCATATCTGTCCACAAAATCACGCTGTAACAGCATGGTAGGCTTAAATCTAGGTAATAGGTTACATAACCTATTAAATTTCCCACTGCTGGGTGAGAGCTCTATCTTAACACGAAGTCTTACTATCTGTTCTATAGAATTACTAATTAGAATGTCTAAACTTCTATTTATACAAAACCAAGTTCTTAGCTAAAGTGGTTACAACGCTAGTGGTCTGACACGATTTATCTAATAGACGCAGTATCTCATTTACGACGTTTGGGTACCAATTCTCACAAGTACCTTTTTTCTGTATAATTTTATGATTTCAATTTTTTGTAAACTTGATATTGACGAAACGAAACTTCGACGAAACTGAATGTGACACCTGGTGTCTAACTTAATTATGCAAGCCGTGGTTTCCTCTAATTAATGGAACATACATTTTGAATGTAATTAAGAGCCATTATAAATTTAGTCATATTTAGTGTGTATCTCTTGTTTGAAATCCTTAAATAAATAAAATGTCCACAGTGTAGGTGCTGTCTCAAACATCTCACATTATCAAAAAATAATATTGGTGTATAAGACAATTAATATGGGTAAACGTTACTAGACAAAAGTAATTTCTTTACTTTCTGTACTTAGGAATAATTCATTCTTCAATTTTTAAAATAAATGAAATAACCACATCATCAGTATTTTTTAAGATTATATAATCATACCGCACATGAAGCTCTTCGCTGATACCGTAAGAAGTATCGTAATTTATAAAAAAAAACTTCTAAAGAAAGAAAATTTTCCAATAAAAACTGTGAAGACATTAAATTTTCTCGTCTCGTCCGACCGCATTTATCCGACGGTATCGCCAGGAAATCTGTTACAAAAGCCTGGGAAAGTTAGCGAAAGTCAAACTATTGTAAAAATTGGATCTAATTATTCAATTTATGATTAAATATTCTGAACATATTATTATCATCTTTCATTGAAACAGTGCAATATTCTTTTTGACTCAAATGTTCTTCCAAATGACCTGAAGAAGGTGGCTCTAGCGCACCTTGGGAGAGGCCTATGATTGGCTGCCGATTGATTTAAAGTCAAAAATTAGCAAGTTAAATCTATTGAAAATAAGTATTCCTAAAACGATGTAAAATATATATATGTAGCTTAATGGAAATAATACTTTAGTCTTACTCGAATACGAGTTCGAATTCGGTCAAGGACTGGGGTTTCGTGTGCAGAACTTTTGTTTACAATGCCAGTCCTCTCACTCTCGGCGTTGTAGGAAAATGGATAATTTACAAGTATTTTACTTTAAAAAAAATGTTGTTCAACGACAAGCAATTCAATCTCTACAACACATACGATAAGTTTATATAATTTCATTATACTATCTATACAAATAAAAAGGTACACAAAGTCACATAACCCAGTCTGCAACCACGAACTATAATTATAAGCTCTGTATCGAAACGAATAAGGTTCATATTAAACCGTGTATATTCGAGTATTCAAGATCTCGAGAGTGCAGTCTCTCGACAATGCATTGGTCCAGGAGGTGCGTTTATTGCATTTTTGAGCACCGCCAATGCAAAGGCCACATGTGATTTTGTTTTTAAGTTATCAGTGAAATTACCCTTTATTCCTTGTGCACGAAGGGTCATGATCGTGTAGTGTTTTTATATGTTTTCGTAAAACCCAATATTTCACTAGGAGTTGCAAAGCATCTGCATATTTGATGCTTGCATGGCGACATTGTTAAAAAGGTAGACGACGTTGGATTCGTTGACTCCCGTATTGGCATACATAAGTTATGAGACGCTTTATAAATACTGAAATCGTAAAGGGTAAGACATTCTCCAAACTCAAAGAGAATATGTTAATATACAAAAAGTTATTTTGTATGAAACCATCGAATGAATTTAGACGACGAGTCTCTGAAAGCAAGCGCCACATGTGATACTAGAATTCAGTTTATCAATATCGTTGTAACGCTTTTCCGCTTACAAAGTTGGCAATTTTTTTATTCAAACTCACAAAACAAACTTTTTTGGTCAAACTCGAGTGAGATTAACTAACTGAGCGGGATATTTGATAGAGCACTCATAATCTGATGGAACATAGACGCAAAACTTTAGGCACAAGATACGAAATAATTACTTTCCGAGGAAAATTGAGGGAGGAAAATTGTAAACAGTGGCAATTTCTAAACTCCAGGCAATAAGCCCCAATAACTTTTTAATGGTTATAATTAGCCCAAGATCTCTTTTAGTGTTTTATTTTATTTTATGTCATAGAAGTGAACTGCCAAATGGGTCCCTTGATGGTAAGTGGCCACCACTGCAATATTAATCATCCACCAACCTTTGGAACTAAAATGTTATGTCCCCTTTGCCGTGATACTGGATCTGTGTATAGTTAGACTGGCATTAACTTTTAAAACCTACCCAGGTGGGCCTACACAAAGCCATACAGCCAATCTCGTAAATACCTCGGTAGCGCAACCTAATAAAAACCCACTAAACCAACAAGGCCTTAAAAAATCAGCAGCCAAAAAAATGTTTTTAAACAGTGTTGGCAACTTGTCAACTCGAGTTGAGGCTTATTTATCGTCAGAGATAAAATACTAAGTAAAAAAAGTAGCAAGCAGTCTGTCACAGCGACACGATTATATCAATATTAGCGACTGTGATGAATACCAGCGTCAAAATAAACACTCATAAAGTAAATGTTTCATTAATATCAGTACTAATTAATATCAGGACGGCGGTAATTTTTCCCCAACGGCCTTTGGTCACTACCAAAGTGTAACAAATAATGAACAAAGCCTAAAAACTCAACTAGTAAATTTAGTTACTAATTAATTTTGCACAAAATTTAAACTTGTCTTCATAAAATATACTTAACAATAGAGACTTAACAAATGAAGCTGTGTTTTTATATCTTCGTCTTCATGAAATTCATGCTCGTCACGTCAATAGTCTAAAAAATGCAGACTGCTTTGTGAAGAGGATTAAGCACCCTGTTAGTGTGATGGTGAGATTTCGTCTAAGGGTATGGCGCGCCTATACATCGTGGATTGGATCATGAGGTAGGATATAAGCAGTATAAGCGAGTATTAGAAACTTGACTATTTCCATAGCTCAAATGGTTTCATGGTGCTGAAGAATAAATTTTTATGCACTACTCCTTAGTACTACACTACTTAGTGTTTAAAACAACTGGCTGAAATAAAAGCCTGGCTGGCTAATTCACCCGACAAGAACTCTATTAAGAAGCTGTGGGAGCTAACCATACGGGCACGTTTTTTAATTACGCATTACAAAAAAAAAGGCTCGTCATTGATAAGATACTTATCTATCTATAGCTATACTAATTAATCATGATGATAAAACATTGCATTCAACATTTTTCCTAAATTTAAATTTAAAACTCAATACCAAATATCTAGCCTGCGCGATTCAGAAATTTACACAAACGGATCAGCGCCATCTATCGTCAGTAGTCTGTAACACACTTTCTCATAACACATTTTATTGTTTGAAATTTGAATAATTACTTAATTATTATACGCTTATAGCTGTGTGAAGTTAAATTACTACTCCATTAATGTATATTAACAATAGCAAATTATTTTTACTTTTATGTATATAGGTATAAATGGAAAACTCATTACCAAATATCTTGCCTGCGCGATTCAGAAATATAAACAAACTAAACAGCGCCATCTTTTGGCAGCATGTTGCACACAGCAGCGCCCTTTCTTTTAATACATTTTATCGTTCAAACGCTTGAATGACTATTAGATTACTTGATTCAATTGACTTAATTTCACAGAGGTAAACGTCAATTTTTACCTGTAACATTTATTAAACAATGATAAAAAAGTATATCAAAATATACGTATACTTGGAGTTCTGTGCAAGTCCGTGTACCCACACGGACTTGCAGGTACCATTTATCATTATACATTCTACCGTTAACAGTATTATTTAGTTTTTTGTTTTCCGGATTATAAGTGCCTTACTATTAATATGAAATAAAACTTATTTCGATGGCAAAACGCGTAATGTTAAAACCTTAACTCTATGTTGCATGCGGTTTGCTCAAAGGTCTTCTATATTATAAACTACAACAGTTCTTGATATACAAATATATTTATTTAAAATTCAACACTATTCCATTTAACTATTTATATCTACTTTATTTAACTTCGAAAGTTCTAAGATGAAGGTCGCAAAATCGAAAACGATTGCTATAACTCCATAGAATATCATGGATTATTCAAGATTTCGACTAGTGATATCACGTCCGAGTTTCGCTGAATAGACTATATACAATTATCCCTATTTAATAAATAGTAAGTATCGTGCCAAGCGATCTATTCGCCCGAACTGTGCTACTAAATATTTTCGATCGCCTCTTGCCTTTATTAAAATATCTTGTCGGATCTTGTACTATCTCCAAAACTGTCGGTCTAAATAGTACGTTCTAATTAAACATAATTTAATTACCAATCAAAACGCTACTAATCATTTATTTTAATAAAAAATCAATTGAACTAAGTTTGAAATGTATTTTTATAAAAGTTAATCGGAGGCGCAACAGGACCATCTCCACCTCACTATATGTGGTCACCGTTATCCAAAAATATTGGCGTAGAGTAAATATTAACCAATCCTTTTCACCGCTAATGTGCAACCAACCTTTGTCACTAATAAGATTCGCCCCTTTGTGCCTGTACATTGGCTGTTTAGCAGTGGAATAATTAATGATGTGTGCCTTCCACAAAGCCCTACCACTAAGTAATTATATTTTATTTAGTCCAAATTTTAAAATATAAAAATGGTTACTTTGACTTATCTAGAAAAGGTGATGATGGTGATGATGTTGTCCTGACCAATTTCGGCTACAACTGCTTATCTAAAGGGATCTTAGCGAACTACACAGGACATATTATAATGCAAAAAATGTGCGCAAAAACAGGTGTTGTCTCTATTGAGTGAGTTCAGGCTCAGGACCAACGTTTTTACGTGCTTTTCGAGGCCCGAAAGTGTACACACTTCAAACTTCCATCCTCCATATGATTACTGAGACATATGAAACAGAAAAACCCAATAACTTTTCATCGACCTATGGTTTTTACTCAGGACCTCGGGATCTGAGGCTTCAGTTAAAACAATAAAGATAGATAGATACTATCATGAGGTTTTCAAGGTCGAAATCTGCAATAAATGAAGATTCAGTAACACTCCAGATTGCAAGAACAAGACGTTATAACTCTAGCAAGCGATTTAAATAAAGTGACCTATAAAGGGGCCGCCTTCTGAATGTGACGAATTGTTAAAATTCCGAAGTCGTAACAATTTCATAAGTCAATTTGCCGATACCTGAGGGAAATTACCGACCGCTGATAGCTGCTTAGAGCCGAGGGGCAAGAACGCAATAAACGTTAAAGAATTTTGAAATAGAAGGTATTTATATTTTGAAACTATTTGATGAGATGATAATATTTCTTTAGCTATCATAAAACAATCAGTGTTTGTAAATATTTTGGAATTTTGGAATGTATTGTGCTTCTTACCAACATTGTATATCAACTCCTTGTATGGTTACACTTTGTCTTCTTTCGAGTATGAAATTACTGATGAAGGTAAGTAATAAGAGATTCGGTTATTTGGTTATAAAGTACTTTGAAGTTTTCTTGGTAGGGCTTTATCAAAGACCACATGGGTATGTACCACCTGCTCATCACTCATCACCATCAATACTTAATTTTGCTGTGTCAAATAATGGGATGTAACCATCCCTTAAGATGCGATGAAATATTAACATTTCTTAGAATACCAATCACTGATGACTACTTACCACCAAGTGTGCCCCTGCGACAATCTGCCAAACTTTTAAAATTAAAAAAGGTATCTTAGGCAGATTAATTTGTACTTTATTAAGAGACTGTGGTTTGTGTGTACTAATGAAACTTCTTTTTTAACATTTGAAGTCTATTCAGAGGCAGATCAAGCATACATGGCGGAATATTATTAAAATTACATATAGCAAAAAAAAAATTGTCTCAAGCTAAATAGGCGTGTTGTTTATTTATTAATGACTTAAAACATGTTTTTTTCTTTCATCTTAATTCTTATAAAATAGCTCTCAGATCAAACCTATACTAATTTCAAATACATTTTTATTATTAAAGTAACCATCCGATAAAGGTTACGGTACCTGATACGGATGGCGGATATCAGAGATCTTGGTACTCCTTGGGTAAGGCTAAAGAATAATGATAATTATATTACTAAAGCTCTTTAAGCCTATAGACAAAGTTCGATTAACTTTAATGGTTACTGCACCACTCGTGAAAGTCGAAGGGTTATGTTATAGACTATAATCTTCCTCCTTAAACGGAATAGCTAACGAAAAAATGTTTGATCAACGCGCTCAATTATACAATTTTTTCCATTTGACATTTCATATATAAAAAATCATGTAATTCACGTTTGGTATCAATCAATAGTAAACTTTAAATTAAGTGTCACTGCGAATAGTTTTTACAGTTGACAAATGACAAGAAAAAGTCTCCACAATTATTCGAATAGATACATAATACCAAAGATAAATCAAAATGATTATTGTGTTTAAACACAATATATGTTGAGATAAACAGACACTGCTTGTCAAATATTAATCTATTAACGATCGCCGGTTTAATAACCGCCTCTGTAGCTTCGGTAATTGAATTTAATGAACACTCCGAAGAACAATCGTTTATTAGTTAACCACATCACTGGTCACGTCAAGATGGCGTATTTCCCGCTACTCAAACTTTTTTAATTTCAGTCAGAAACGTTCGAACGCCAGCACCGGATCGGCGTTTTTATAATCAAGTATTGGCAATTGATTAGCGAGTAATTTGAAGTTTTAAAATTAATTATGTTAACGCTGGATTACGGCCCGGTTCTGATAGCCAATTATCGAAGCTGATGAAATGTGATTGTGGATCTCATTTTGATGCATAATTTATGTTTGTGAGATTCGAAAATCATATTTTGTCTGAGAGTGATTTGATTTGCTAACATCATCACGCGACGTCCTTAGAATTTGTAATATAGATTTCATTTACAATGAAAAGAAGGTATTAATTAACAATCATTAGGTACATAGTATAAAACAAAGTCGCTTACCGCTGTCTGTCACTATGTATGTTTGATCTTTAAAATTACACAACGGATTTTGATGCGGCTATTCAAGATGAAGATTTATATGTATAATAAATAGATAAACACAGATTATTTTAGAAGTTTCTACAGTGTCTATCTTTTAGAGATTACCCACAATAACCATTTTTTGTCCTTCACTTTTTACAACAAATATGGCATAATGGCATATTTTCGAAATTATTTTAAGCAATATAGCATTAATTATTATCAAATTAAGTAAATTAAATACATACCTTAAATACATTCTACATTTTGACAATCAATAAGCAAGTGCAAACACTTCTATATTGAATAAAGATTTTTGACTTTGACTTTGACTTTGATTTAATATAGATCAATATGGCTCTTTACAGCATGTAATTTGAATGTATATTTTCGAAGATATTATAGATTTAATAGTAAGAGGCATAGCGGGCTGTATTGTCTCATGGCTGAAAAACTGTGAACGTTGTAAGACATTCTGTAGTATATATTTAGTATCAGCACTGCACCCGTGCAAAGCCGGCGCGGGTCACTAGTATTTAATAAATAACACTTAAACTGGTTATAAGTAAATGAAATTGCTAGACCGAAATTAAAATATGGTGACCACTCAAGAGTTGTTTTACATTCGGTAAGGAAATTACCAAACATTTTATTTCCTTAAAGAAAACTTCAGTTTTTTGACTAAAGTATGAAGCAATAAGATAATAATTTTTAAAACCGTTTTATACTGTAATGTTCAAGCTTATATAAAAACATTTCGTTTGTAATATTGCATTGTATGCAATGCAAATATTAAAAAAAAATAAGTTTATACGTAATAATCTTTTAATATTTAAAAAATATGGATACGCAGTAATTCACAACTCCCCCAATAGATGGCGCTGAACTATTTGCTTGTAAAACTGAATCGCGCTGGCAAGATTTTCGGCAATTCAGTCAGCTTAGAATGGACGGCTTGTAATTTTTTGGTCTTAAGATTTTTTGCGTGTACCTCCAGCCTGTGATACAGAACTATCTGTTCCCCGAAATTTAGGGGGTATACCTTAATGTTTTTTCATAATACTCAGAAAAGTACTAAATGTGTTAATTCTTATACTCTTACTCTTTACTGGCGCAAATTTATTAGACTTATTAAAATATAATATCGCTACCTACCTGGCCTACTAAAAAGCTTATCTTCAAAAATTAATACTATCGCTAGTTTAGGTTAAAAGTAATGGTTTTTGCAATACTATCGATAGTATTGACACGTGACAATATTATCAATAGACTATCGATAATATCTCTAAAACCTTAACTATCCATATTCTATCGATTGTCTATCGATATGCAACACTACTTCCAGTTAATAAATTTATATAGATAACGTACAAAAAAGCAGGCAGGTATAGAAAAAAAAACGTAAGAACCGTAAGAAGGACTGACGAAAGAAACTCAGCGGGGTGTTTCGATTTTGGTTTTACTTGATGTTTTATTTAAGATTTTCAGTAGGTGGTATACTTAACAATGTATAAAAATAAAGTAGATAAAAAATACTTTTTGTATTAAAAAATTGTTACGCTTAAACTAGGTACGCTTTTGAATAAAAAAACGATTTGTACTAAATATATTTTATTGGTGCTCCCGAGTATCATTACAATCAAAGCATTTTGCTTTGCTTAAGACTTAATTGTGCCCTCAGCCGCCAATTATTATTTTACGACGGAATAAAACGAATGGGCTGATTCTTCAAAACAGCTTTTGTAATTCCACGATCTTTCTTTTATATTTACCAATAAAATATTTTTTAGTAAATATGTTAAAATTATCATCTTTGGGCGTGATCTGTAAATTAATGATCGTGATCACTAGCGCAGGTGATCTGGAGTTAATTAGTCACCAAAGTGGTCACAGTAAGTCTGTAGTTACCCTTCATCTTCAAGCCATGACCAGATTGACCAGGGTAGACACGGTACTCCCCAGACATTTTACAAAATTAATTTGAAACCCTTCGAAAATTTTGGAAATATTCGTTTTCAATGCGATATACGTTTTCTTAATCAACATTATATACCTATACCTAATACATATGAACATGAGTTTTCCAATTTTTATATTAGGTGGATTAGCTAATAGCTATATTTACTTTGTTATTAATATTCATTTATGAGCAACATTGTAATGTTAAACTACAAGTTGCGCGTCTAAAAATTCTTTAAGCACGTTGAGACATAACATCTAAAGTTACGAAGTAACCCAACCTATATAAGGAAACGAACTGAACCAAACTATAGCGCGATTTAATCGACTACTAGCGCCATCTGTTATCAACCGAACGATTTAAACTCTCAACTTAGTTCTACTTACGTAAAATATTATATGACGAAACGTATTACAATATATATTATTTTTAGTAATACTGATAAATTGTTATAATACCTATTTTTAAGAAAGTAACTAAATATGATGTTGAAGTATAAATAATATATCAATAGAAACCAATCAGCGTCAAGCGCAATAAAGCATCAAGCGAAAAAGAGAGAGATAGATATACGCAGTGACTTCAATATCGGCAGATGAGGTCGCGCCATACTTGTATTCTAGTTTTTTATTAAAATTATTTCTTTTTCATTCTTGTTTGGCCGCAATTTTAGTACCGTTGAGATATGAATACAGATGCCGTAAACTGTTTCCTATTGTAATATTTGAATAGATTAAAATAAAAATCAATATTTCAATAAACAATATACCAAAATAATTAAAAAAATATATAAATCTTACTATTTACGTAGGTAATTAAATAATAATATGTATTGTAATTTGTAAGTCTTATCTTTAATTGCTTTTAATGAACGCCTGACAAAAATAATAGCAATTTTGCGTACCATATCTTTGCTGTTTTGTTTTTTAAGTGAGTTTTGAACGATTAAACAAAATCGAACATTTTAATATACGAAAAGCGGTCCACGGAATGCCCCATCTGTGCCTGTATACCCCAGGGAAGCTGCTCGTCACCAGTCTGCTACAGCAGATACACGGATGACATTTAAGTTGCAGACGGTGCCATCTTAGCACTGTTCGCCGACGACGCTGCTTTTATAACTAAATCCATGAATGCCTCGCACGCAGCTATCAAAATGCAGCGAGCACTGGACGCACTGCCCCCTTGACTGGAGCGCTGGAGGCTTAAGGTCATCGTTGCGAAAAAGTGATCATCACCAGGGAGCTCTTAATGCGACACCATGTTAAGAACGCCCCCTTCTGTAATGTATTTACTCTTTAATAAAAGTTACTCCTCATAAGATAAGCTATCTGTCAAAGGAAATACCGTCAAAATCGGGCATAGACATTTTTGAGTTTTCGAGCCCGAACAAAGAATCAGACAGGAACAAATTTTAGACTATTTTATTTCTTACTCTATTTACTTTCATTTGCACTTAGTAACAAGCTTTTTTTTGACATTACAACCATACACTTCAACAAACAGTGACGAATCCCCAAGCTTCCTATTAAATACATTTAAAGTTACATGAGATAATTCTAGTACACATTTTTTCCAATGAGCAAATAGTTACTCAACTCGGCTAAGAAATCACTTAATATAAACATTCTTATTAAACTCTTTAACTCGGCATTATTCCATTAAAAATAAACATCAAACATCACAATCAGCTAGATCAAGAAACATACCCTAACAAAAGATCGCCTATCACAAAATATAAAAAGTAAAAAAAGATGTCGGGGATATTAAACAGTACAGTTAGAAAGCTATAAATCCAGGCAAAAAATCACAAGACCGGTCACGGGTTGAGCTCGTCTGAAAATGAAGTAGGTATACGTAATAGAAGCAAAAGAAAAATTTAAAATAGTCCAGACACAGATCTTTTCTTTTCCTAATGCCCTTTCAAATGAAGAGGTTTACTGAGAATGCAATATAAACTCTATTTCTTGCGACTTTCACCCTTACCCCGCTAGCAATAAGGAAGTTAATAAACATCACCGATTAAATTAAGAGGGAAATCAATTGACGCGGAAAAAGCGTTTTTTAATCAAATGGACCAGAAAGGGGCGTTCAAAAATCGGCCATTAATTTTAACGAGAAAGCATTGTCATATTTTCTTTTGAATCGTTCGTAATATCGAAACGCAATTAATCCGCGGCCATTCCACCCTTACCCCTAATTGGAATTGATGCATTCTTGGTCATTGCCAATACGATTCTAAAAAATACTCTCTATAAAAAACACTGAGTTATGAGTTTTTTTATAACTTTTAATCGTTTAACGTTAACATCACGTATCGCGTTACGCTTCAAGTAACGTTCACGCTAATTTTGTCATATGTTTCCTTATCCCATATACTGTTCTCTTGCTCCAAACTCGTCCATCCCATATACGACGTTCTCCCTCCTAAAGTCCCTCGCTATCCCTTTTAATGTTAAATGTTTGTGTTTAGTCCACTTCTAAATAAATAAATAATAATATAATTAATGTAATTTTTTATGTAAATACATTGAGCGTAATAAAATTAAGTTAAATTATTAAGTATTTTTGTGATTGTTCTTATATTTTATCTTAAGAATAATTTATGTTTATCTAATTATTTATTAATTGTTGTTTTAGGTTATGGGTTAACAAATAATCTACTAATATTGGGCCCTCAAATTTAAATTAAACCTGTTTAGACCGTGCCGTTCAATCTCCATTGCACGTGACATTGTCATAATAATCTGTGCCTTCTCGGCACAAATAAAAGCCAAAATTAAAAATAAAAGATCACAGCTGAGTATACTAGTTGCTAAAACTAAAGCTTCATAAATGCAGACATAGGTGGAAGATCGGCATTGTTTGTATTCACATTATATTTATATTCGTGTCTCGGAAAGCACGTCAAGCCATTGGTTCTGGGGCTAAACTGTTTCCGGTCATATCAGATTGCCGTCTTAATTATGATAGTGAGGGAATTGAGAGCGCACCTGTGTTTGCGCATGTACTTGAGCACTATAAGATGCTCTGAGTAGTTGGCTAGTCGACGTGGTGGCCGAAATCGTCAGGACACCATAATAATTATATTTTAATAGGTAAACATTAAGCTAAGTAAATTGAGATCAGTATTGTAAATTTTATAAAAGTAGTTAAAAAAAAGTAAATTGCGTGATGAATTTTCAAAAACGCCGTAAGAACCTTTATAAAGATTTTGACATTTCAAACATAAAAAAAGCGATCTTAGATACGAACTTTCAACCAGTTTCACCCTCTTTCGTCTAGTTAAACCCACTAGTTTAGGCTAAACCAAATTCTACTCTAAGTGAGTGAGTGAGCTAAGAAGTACTTTTAAATTTTACTGATAAGAAACTCAATAGTTACTCTATTCCACGAATTGAGTTACAAGCGTATGTGTTAATGCAATTTGCATACGAGCAATGCAAAAATAATTTGATCAGGCCGCTATTAGTTATGTATTAGCAGTGGGATTCGGATCACAATATATGTGATTATGAACACCATAGGTATTATCCTTTGTTATCGTGTCAATGATAACTATGAATGTAAATCCGAAGTGCGATGTAAGCTCTGTTATACCCTGTTCAAGTTAGCTTGATCTTTTTGACAGACGGCTAGGCAGGGCTAGGCTAGACAGGCTAAAAAGTCTTAAAATTTTTGGATAACGCTGGAATCTTTAGGAACTTTTGTATTATATATATATTTTTAAAAATTTACATTTGCCAAAAAGATCTAGCTATCTTGCTCAGGATGTAGGGTAAGTTGTCGTTGAATAGAATCACAACATATGAAAAAAAATTTTGAAAATCCAAAAGCACAACTCATAAATCTGAATGCATACGCATATTAAATAGAAAAATAACTACTTATTGCTAAATTTCCAAGTTAAACGAATTAAATATATTATATACAATACAAGTCTTTTGCTTTTTTATGAATTATAAAATAATTAAACAATACTGATTAGTATAGCCATTCGGGACCATCCAATAAGGAACATATTATTATTACTGAAACGAATTTATTAAATAAAAATCAATCTGAATTAATCGTTTTTTAAATGTTTCAGGCCTAAATCTTGATTGAGCGGAAATCAAATCAAATCAATTTTATTCAAGTAAACTTCACAACGAAGCGTTTTTGAATAGTCAATATTAAAAAACTACCACCGTTTCGGAAAGCACGGCAAGAAACTCGCATAAGTATTTGAAAAGATAAACAGATTTACAATGCTGTTTTTTTACAATAAATATTTAGTGTCCTGTGATGGAACCCGAACCTAAATCCGGGCTTTTTTTTTCTAAAAGTGCTCTTTTAATGAATACTAAGACTTATTTATTAATTTAGTCTTAATAAACTTTTTAAATTTCCTAAATGGTAAATTGGCTACATTTCCCGGCATACCATTGCCCAAAAACGTTCTCTGTACCGTATGCAAGCGGAAAGTAGGGGTTACAAATTTATTCTTATTTATGGAATACTTTTGTATAATCTTCTGTATAAACATTATATTATCAAAAATATATTGTGAAGCAGCCAGTAATACACCCATTTCTTTAAATTTTTCTCCAAATTATGTCCTGATATCACACTTGATGTCCATTAAATGATCTTAAATTTCTATGCGATGCGATATGCAAATTGCATCTTGATTTTGTGAACTAACAAGAGTATATTAATTAATATTTTTTCAATGTTGATTATTAAAGTTAACCGTGAATAATCAAATAGTGTGATTTTAGTTTATCATAAGTTGTTGATACACGAAAAAATTTAAATTGAAATTTTATCAACTAAAGTTTTAAAGATGACAAACTTATTTTATTTGCTTATTTTTTTAAATAATATAATTAAGCGAGGAGAAAATTTGCTACCTGATGGTTGTTTTTTTTTTTTAATTAAAGAAAACAAATAATCTTCCATTAATAAAGATTAAATGAGGTTTTATAAGGGTATTTATAATATTTCATTCATCCGATTGTGCTTGCCCGGGATTAATTCGATTATTATTTATGTATTTTAACACTGGGCCACATCGACTCCACAACGAGCACGGTACTTTTAAAAGGTGATCGCATCCAATCCACGGCAGCACATTCAAGCTACAGATGAAATGCCCAGTGACCCCATTGGAGATGAAATCGTGACTTTAGAGTCATATGAATAGAAATGGTATAAAAATTTATAGGTAAACCGTTAGTTAGCTGGTTCAAAGATAAATCCCGCGATTAATTAAGCACAAATAAAAGTGATTCAGTTCATCAATTGGTGGACTTTGTGCAAACTTGTCTGGGTATCTCATCGTATATTCTACCGCTAAACAACAATGCTTAGTATCGTTGTGTACCAGTTGGAAAGATGAGCCAATATAACGAAAGGGCATAAAATCTAAGTTCCCAAGGTTGTCACGCTGATGATATAGGGAATGGTAATGGTAATACTATTTCTTTCTAATGTTGCAGTTCTGCCCATTTAAGGTGATTTTATCATAAGCTTAGTTTTTAATTGGTAGCGAATATATTTATGGTAAGAACGCGTACATCTTTATCGATGATTGCGGGTTCAAACCCAGGCACCAATGAATTTTTATGTGCTTAATTTGTGTTTATAATTCATCTCATGCTCGACTGTGAAGGAAAACATTGTGGAGATACCGGCATGTCAATTTCAACGAAATTCTGCAACATGTGAATCCCGCACTGGAACAGCGTGGTGGAATATTCTTCAACCTTCTCCTCAAATGGAGAGGAGGCCTTAGCCCAGCTGTGGAAAATTTATAGACTGTACATGTTGTGTGTTGTGATTATATTTTACTAAATTCTAGTTTTAAAAAATTATAATATATTCCATATAATGAATACCACTTCCATTTTAACCGGCTCTGTGTTCATACTTGTATTGTTGCATTTTATTAAAATTTTCAAATATGCATTTCTCCTCTTGTATTCTTGTATTCTCAAACTACTTTTTATTACGAGTTCAACGTTTATCATCACAATGAAACTTTGATTGAAGAAACCAACGAAAAAAGGCGCCAAGGCTATATTGAATAGACTCTTCGGTTCAAGCATCAGCAGCAGCAGGTAAGATTTATATGAAATTATAAAATATCATAATCAAAATGCAAGGGTTCCTTCACTAAGAGATTTACTGGAGATGTCTACCGAATGTATCGGAATAGGGTAGCGTGTAGACTGCAACTGTTCCCAAATGACAATTTGTATCTTTGCTTTCTTTATGTTTTTTTAGTAATACCGAGTAGCCTCAGCCACAATACTTATAACCGACTAGGCGTGGTTGGTAGTAATAAGTTGTTTCTACAAAATACGTTGTCCTTAATTTGTCCACGCGTCATGTAACGACCTATCTAAATTCTGACTCAATTGTGACATTTGTTTTATGTATGTAAAAAAAAAATGTTTATGTAATATTATTTTAATTTTATTTAGTTATTATATATTATTATATTTTTTATTATTATTTAAAAATAACCTGATATATGATTCAATTGAATTAGCCTTACATAAATATATAGATAAATAAACAAAAAAACACACCCACACGCGCACACACACACACACACATACACACACACACACACACACACACACACATACACACACACACACACACACACACACACAAAGCAAGCAAGCAAGTGAAGATTGCTCGAACAAATCAGAATGAGTGTCTACATCACTGACCTGCACTTGAGCAGCGAGTTGGGATAAACTCCAAACTTTGTTCATGTTTTGTTTGTTTAACAGCAGGAACCCTTAAGGGTGATTTGGACAAAGGTAGGCAACTACGACTGTTCTTTAATTAAGAATATATTACAGAATCCGACTGTTTCACCAATTTGTATACGGAACTCTAAAATCGTAATAAAAAAGCGTCGCCTCATAAAGAGTCGGAGATGTGCCAGTTCTCTTTGATATTATCACATTAACTTTGTATGTCATACAAATACAGCCTTAATAAGCTTTGTTTGTGAAGAGCACAAGTTTCGGAATTATTTTTACTGTAATACTCATATTTTAAATCAAAGTAGTTGTTTTTTCTTATACAAGTACGACATACTGCAGTAATTGTT
This sequence comes from Vanessa atalanta, assembly GCF_905147765.1. NCBI lineage: Eukaryota > Metazoa > Arthropoda > Insecta > Lepidoptera > Nymphalidae > Vanessa > Vanessa atalanta. Next base: position 647,187 of record NC_061873.1, read on the forward strand.
ACACATTACTTACAATATGTTATAGATGTAAGGGGGTCTATACTTTAATATTTTTGTCTTTAATCACTATCAGATAACTGTTGTCGATTTATGGGCTACTTTTATTTACGTGACACGTCAATTGATTATATTGAGTGTAAGGTACTTTTATTTGAAATTTGTTTTAGATAGTTACGCCAATCTTTAATTAATAGTTATTAAATATTAGTCATTTGTTTTGTTTCAGTGGTATGTGCCCTTAGAAAAAAGCAAATGAGTAATTTTTTGAAGGGTGTCGCGATTTGGAGTGCAGTTATGTGTTGTAACTTACTTACACACACAACTGCACTCTGTATTCTATCTCAAACTCCGATAAGACAGAAAGATTTTACTGTTTTAGATTTAGAACATTATCTGCCACTCTGTGGAACCAGCATTTGCGTGCGGTTTTTCCGAACCGATACGACTTGGGAACCTTCAAGAAAAGAGCGTACTCATTCCTTAAAGACCGGCGACACGCCTGAAAGCCCCCGGTGTTGCAGATGTCCATTGGCAGTGGTAGTCACTTTCCATCAGGTGAGCCTCCTGCTCGTTTGCCACCTATCACAAAAAAAAGAGAGACTATCGGAAAGAGTTCTGATGTCGGACCAACGGAACTGTCCGTGGTAAGGGAGTGGCTTACCTAGCAGCTGGTACTAACATTATCTGGAGAGAAAAACTAATAAATAATTTAATAGGTCTAAGACGAGGCTTAAACCCTAACTTAAACCCTGGCTTAAACCCTAACACTAATGAACTTTTTCTACATCGACTCAGCAGGGAATCGAACCTGGGCCGTCGAAGTGAAATGAAAACCGGTGTACACACTACTCGACCACGGAGGTCGTCAAAATATGATGAACTTCGCATTAAATTAAGTCTGTTTGACCGTGAGTGACTGATACAACAGTTCCGCCATTAGCCATTTTACACCCAAACATAAATTCTGCATTTTATGAATTGCAATTCAAAGTTGTATATAAATAAAGTAAATAAAATGCAAGTACAATACGCGTTATTGAGTTATATCCGGGTGAAGTAATTTCACGTAACGCGAACAGCGAACAGAAATAGCCGACCGGGGGCTCGTAACGGAACACCCGCACCTAACATCCCGATACATTACTACCCGATACACTGCCAATATACTTTTATGTCACTGCATATTATAAAAATGTATGCGTCTGTCTGTACTGACTAATAAACCCGTTAGTTTTTGTTTCTCTCTACTCGCTTTAATACTTTTTGGGTTTCGTGTTTACCTTTTTTTGGTTATACATATAATTACTGGCTTAATTTGGTATTATTACCGTTACAGGGCTAGGATCGTAAAGTGTCGGTCCGCCCATCACCGCTCATAAAAATATTCCCTTGCGAAAACCGCAAAGGGTCATAGCGGTGACATCCATACTTCTTGGAAGGCGGCTACCGTTCGATCAACCTGGGAACTTCAGTGAAAAAGGCGATCTATGGTATGATTAAACCTTACATCGCCAATGCGCTGCTTACGTTGGAAACTAAAATTTTATGTTGTGTCTGTACTGTGTTACACTGGGTCTCCGAACCCGAACACAACAACACAAAGTATGCTGTTTGGCTTCTTGGACATAGAATATATGATGAGTGGGTGGTACATACCCAGACGGGCTTGTACAAGCAACAAGTATTTTTTTTATAGCTCATCAAAATATTACAATATTTTGAGTAACCGAACGTAAAGTTTTAAATTATAACCGAATTAATCAATTTAGTCGCGATTATAAAATGGCTGCGAAAAAAATTAATACATATACTCATAACATAATCTAATGAATATCTGAATCTGCACTATGATTTAAATTTCTCACATTTTTAATAATCTCTTTAAATATACACTAAACACTTTCCATTATTTTGACCATCGATATTAAATTTAAAAAAAATAAAGTTTGAACGTGTCTGTTCAAAATTGTTTTAAAATATGGTTAAGTATCCAATGTCCTAACTTGAGAATATCCGCGTATAATGAAATAAAAAAATATACAAAACACCAAATCTATATTTTACAGGTTTATTATTTCAATGAAAAAATATTATTTCTCATGTATGGTTCTCACAACACAACACACAAACTTTACATTTACGTATTATTTTTTTACATCGTTTGAACAATCAAAAATATTAAATTAAAAAAAAGTAATGTAATATAAATTTAAGTTTATAAAACAAATAATCAAAACCTTACAATTACGAAAGTAAACAAAACATATTTTTTATTGGTGGTACCTCTATGAGGAAACCTTTATAACATCACTGCGATATCCGTCTGTCTGTCTGTTAGTACAACCCTTATTACAGAAACACAAGGAGCTATAAACTTGAAATTAATACCACACTTACGACTGCGGTCCCTTGGAGCTATTAAAAATCAATCCTCTAAGTCGGGTAGAGTCAACAGATATAGCCGTTTATGTGGTATTGTCACACCATTGACCTAGGTCATCTAGACCACACCTAGAATAGGGTTTGGCAGATTGTCTCAGTGCGTGAGACCGAATCACACTGTTTTTTTTTTTTAATACATAGTAACATATATATTGTTTCCGTATATTTTTGTATGTAGAGTATTAATATTCACACATTCTTTACTATCGTTTGGCAAGTTATTGTATAGTTGATAACGAGCGATACCGCACGCAACGACTAGTATCAGCGCTGTTTCGGTTATATTAAAAGACGCTAGCTTATTTGCCATTGTTTTTTCAATTTCTGCAATCGTTTGATTTTACAGTTATAGTCTCGAACCCGACCTGCGTGTGAATATCTCATAAACGCGTGCATACTCGTGTACTGTTACATCAATATATTTTGCTGGAAACAATAATGAAACGATTATATAAATATATAATGGTATGATGGTTATTGTTTGTGAAGGATCGTTAAAATATATGTACATCCTTGAAGTACATTAGTCCAGCACAGCTTTGCAAATCGAATCTTTTCGAATGAGTCACATGTTGTGATATTTGCAAAATCTTGTCTTTTTTGTATATTATATTGTACTCGTAACATATTTCATTAAAAAATGGATTATCATTATATTATTCTTTAACTTCCAACTTTAATGCTATCTCTTTTAAAAGGCTATTTATTCCTTCAATGGTTTTATTTTTAATAGTTATAATAATATGTAATAATAAAGAAATTATCTTATATCTTTTATCTATTCAACTAAACCTTGCAATAGCATTAAAAAAAAATCATCGGTACAAACAAATATTCCCATTTGTGAATTAACTTGACACGAAATACTGGGAAATTCTTGATAGCGCGATTCAGAAGACTTGTAACGCCATCTAGTAGCACAACTGGAACTAAATGTTGAATTGATGCTCACAAAGCCCGAGCCTTGAGGCATATATTCTGCCCTTGTGCTAGATAAAGTTTCAATTCTTTGTTGCCAATTATTATATAAATCTGCTATTTTTTTATGTAACATTTTCCATTAGTAATAGGATTTATATTCATCCCTTATTCAAACTATTACGTAATAAATCTAAATTGCCACAAAATATACAAATTATTCCTTATTCAAACTATTACAATGTAAAAAATATAAATACTTCTTGTAGGTCACCATAAAATGGACACAATTACCATTAAATCTTATCTATGCACGATTAATATCGGTTTAAAATCTATATAAGCTCTTATTTAAGAATAAACTCGATTCTCAACCCAAAATGAAATCGTTAATACCAAAAAATTAAATTCGACGCTGATTATTATAAATATAAAGTATAAGGGATCGCATCAAATGGGCGGGACACTAAGTGAGTTCTGGTGGAATAGTCGGTACTGCTAGTATTTAATATAATCACTTTAAGTCGTAATAAATAATGTATGTTAGCAGATTAGTCCGAAATAATTAGAAAATTATTATATTCATATTTACATATACATATTATATTGTATGCAAAAAAAAATGTTTATTATTATTGATTGTAATAACGTTTTATTTGACTAGTAATCAAAACTCGACCGTAACCATTGTTAAAGTTAAAAAAAAATTTATTAATTTGCATTTCGAATATTTTTTATTCTGTACTTATTTCCACTTAAAAAAACCGTTTTGTTTCAGACTGTTTTTTATATATATTATCATGACGGATCTTACATTTATAAACATCTAGTTGACGCTCGCGGTTGGTGCGCGTGTTAGGGACAAAAAAGTAGCCTGTATCCGCCCTTGGAATTCAAACTTGCTTCATTCCAAATCTTATCAAAATTGGTTCAGTGGTTTGACTTTGAAAGAATTCATATTTATAATATCAATATAGATAACGTAATAATAATATTTAAGTGTACGAAATCACTAAATAACTCTGATAGTAAAATATGTTATGAAATTTGTTTGGAACAACGCTGGATTGAATTCAATTCTTTTTTTCCTATTCGCAGCCGACTGACAATGCTTACGGACTCATGTACGTTCACTTGCTTCCCATTCCTTTTTTTCATTCAATCATTCACTTAACTTTCATTCGCCTTTATATTCACAGAAGCGACTGAATAAGCGATCTTAGTTAAGCTAAATCTATTCAATCTAAATTAATAATATTAAGAATAGAGATTTATTTACATGTAATCATTTAATTCTGAAACTACTGAACTGAATTAATAAATTCTTACGTCATTAATAATTTAATTCCAGGACTAACATAGGCTATATTTTATTTCAGTAATAATAAGATTTTATTATGTTTGTGTGTTACTCTTATATTAAATCGGATTTGCTTGGTGATAGGGCTTTGCGCAAGCCTGTCTAGGTAGGTATCACCCACTCTACTGATTCCGCCGCAAAACAGCAATACTTAATATGTTTAACACAAGGGACATAGCATCTTAGTTCCCAAGGTGGCGCATTACAAGTAAACAATGGTTAATATATCGTACAGCACCAATATCTATGAGCGGTGGTGACCACTTGATCGTCCGCCTATAAAAAAAAATTATAATATAACCAGATACATTAAATAATGCAGTTCAAAATTTTCAAAAACTTCCTGTTTTTTGTAATTTGACATTCGAGCGATGGTACGTAACAATTATATACTTGTGTACGTAGCTTTAATTAACATATCCGTTTAATATGAATCTTTTATTACCAACCATATTAAAGTTCCTTTGACGACCAAACTAATTAGATTAGACTTAATTACTTTGTTAAATAAATACCCTCATATATAAACTAGTATGAAGACTAGTGATAGTCTAATTTAAAAAGCAATTTTGAAACCAAGCAACTTATTAAAAATATGTTTATATCGTCGCGGTTTTTTAAATGCTGAAACATAATTAACTAATTTAAACTTAAGAAATTTATTTCCTCATAGAAACATTAATAAATGTTAATAATGAGATAAGTTGATACGATCATACATTTGTACAATTTACAATATTATATTATTCTGTTACTATGAAAGGCTTACAAAAGAAAAAAAAAGTTTCTTTCCTACTTTAAGCTTTTTAAGAAACAATGTCAATTGTCAAAGATACCCTTGAGTAGCGCAGAGGTTTGATGTTAAAACATTTATAACGAGCGGGAAAGCCTCGTCGAACGGCTTAGTGTTTACTTTATGTAACTAATAGTGTCAGTAAATATACCCATTTGTATCGATTCGATAATTTTCAAGAACAACTTGTAGAACTTGTTCTTGAACAAATATATACTTTTGCTACTTACTAAATTTAACTAGCTGTCTCCTACAGCTTCGCTCGCGTTTCAGGCGTGGTCGTCTGGCATTAGGCACCTAAAACAAAGATCAAGCTTTATGCAAAATATCATCAAATTCGGTTTAGTGGTTTGGCTGAAAAGGACAAAACATATAAACAAACAGTCAGAGGGAGAGAGAGGGAGGGACAGGGTACTTTCGTATTTATAATATTAGTCTAGTTTGAGTCTGAACAAATTGTTTTTGTTTTCTTTCTTTCATTCCGGCGATTAATCGTCCTACTATTTTCTTATTCTTGCTAGATAAGTTTTAGATCGAAGAACAAACAAACATATAGAAAAAGAACAGTTTTATTTCGGCTACTAATATTGAAATCATTGGCTTTCTCTACTATAATATGCATTATACATTAAAACCTTCGCCTTGAATTTAAATTCCTTACCGCATTAAATTCCTTTACATAGTTTGAAAGATCTTAGCGTGCAGACAGCGAATCGACTTTGTTTTATGTATACTATGTAGAGATCAATAAATATCTACGTTTCTCAAATTCACTTTCACTTTAAATTTAGACTATTGATGAGCGTGACTTTCTTGATTATGACATTATCTTTCTTGTTCTTGTATTGATTTATTAAAATTAACTACATTACCAGTGTAGACGCACCCTTAAATCTCTAAAAAGATTAAGTTAGTAAAATATGATTTATAACTTAATCACTTTCCATCCGCCAGGGAAAGATATCCATTAAAACATTTCGACTAATAAAGGGCTCGAAGGACCTAGCCCTCCCACTCGAAGGGCTCACTTAAGCTAATGGATTTACTTAAACATTTTTTCGGATCTTAAAAACGTAATAATCCTTCCCTTTATTAAATAGAAGGCTCATTATCTATTCCGTCAGGCGAGTGCGTGGTTCGTGATACCCGGTTATATCAAAATATACCCGGCCATACTCGGCTACACGGCTACTAAGTAATTTATCCAGGATTCGACTCGACCGCTCTACATCCGAGTCGGATTTAAAATAAGGACGCCATTAATATGCGTCTCGCAGGCGGCAAACAGCAACAAGCGAGTCAAGGGTGAAGACGAGAGGATCTTGGAGTATTTATTCGAATTATATTTAAAAAGGATTGTTAACTTGTTTATTAAGGACCTCTTTGTTTCAGCTTCGTTTAAATTCATTTTTTTTAAAAGCAACCGTATTATTTTTCAAGAAATTTCGATATAATTGGGTAAGGGAATATGGTAAGAGAGTCATGGAAGGAAAGAAAAATTAATAGAAATTATCGTTACATTCTAATACATTGGTAACTTTATTTATTGCTATAATGTATCAGTGAATCGCTGTTATAGTTAATAGTAGGTTTTGTTAGGCCAGATACCACCCACTGACATCAGTCATTATGCAATACAACACTTCTCATTATTAGCTTGATCAGGTTTGAAGTTAGTGAGTCAGTGTTACTACCGGAACAAAGACATGACATCTTAATTCCAAAGGTTGGTGATGCATTGGCGATGTAAGGAATATAAAGGTTTAATATTTCTTAAAGTGCCACCGTCCACCACAATAACCACTGGCCATACGATGCTCCATTTTCCCGTCGATTCATCAAAATAAGACTAGAAAATGAAGTTAAACTTATAATATTACGAGGGCTGCCTTGGCTGTCTTATTTAAAATGTTTTGATTGAGCCTTGGTTTCTTACATGTTTGTATTTCGAAGTATTAATTCGTCGATAAAGTTTTAAGAGTAACGTGGAAATTAATCAACAAGTTGTACAAATTAATTTACTTTCGCAAGATTTTATTTTCATTCCAACTTTTAATATGTTGGGTCCAATGTTGCAACTAAATTTAAACGAAAGGTAAGCTGAAATTTTGCAATACGTTTAGTCTTGGCTACAAACAGGTAAGGTTATTCCTGGATTCATAAAAGCTTTTGTTTTCATCATTATCAACTAGCATCAGTCCAAAGAATGCCTCGCCCATAACACGGTACTGTACTCCTTCAATCCCTACTAACTGTCTTGCGAATATCGAAATAATAGTTTTTGCTTAAAATTTCCATTTTTATTATTAATATAATATTCCGTATTATTAGTATATTCCGTAAAACAATATATAAAAAAAACAATCTCTAAAAGAGATCACTGTCTAACTTCTAGGATTAACAAAATATGTTATTTTTCCTTAAAGAAACGAATTAATTTTACACCGAGAACTGTTAAGTATAAACATTTTAATTGTGACTATTCAGCTTGCTGAATAAACTTATAAATCGCGGAGTCTGCGCGTCATAATCTGTGCGCGCTGGAGATGTCTAATTGTTTTATTGCAGCTAAGCTCCGCTATAATCACGAGATTCGTAAACACGAGACGCTTGTTCTTTGTAAACTTTTGACATTTTATACAAACTTTTAAGAAGTGTTTTCGTAAATTCTCGGCTGCGTTCGTAGGAGGTTAATTTTTGCTGTGGCTTAAATATCGTTTGTAGTAGGGTATTCTACTATGTTTGAAAAAGTATATATATATATATATTTCCTAATAAAAAGCCCCAAAAAAATATATTTCGGCAAAATAAACACCATAGATGTGTACCTTGCTGCTTACACTGATAGTACAACGGACAGACAAAACAGCAATGTGCTTTTATGATTTAAAATCAGACTATTTAAGACTAAGTAATTTCTATATACATTTATTTTTTATCAAATTTCATAATTCATTTTTTACTACTGAAAGTACCCTAGTATGTGTCGTAGTTGGAAATAAATCTAGATAAGAAAAAAGATCATTCAAATCAGGACAGAACATACAAAGTAGATAGCGATAGAGTAGCTGATTGCATCCATGGCTTTGTGGTGATGGAACTAATTCTACCACGCATCCAATGATGATTCTCGCGTGGCAGAATTTTATCCGACAAATGCAGCTCACGATATTTTCCTTCATCGCCAAGTAATTCATGAAGTATTAATATCTGAAATCTACAATCATATAAAATTAATACATTTAAGAGAATTCTAAATTATATGTCAATCAATTACATTGAATATTTAATGTGTATCCAATCAATAGATGGTATCATGCGCTCGTTCGACGTCATACGCTTAAACTACTTAGTCATCGTTAAACCGGCGATCCTAATTCGAGTCGGCTTTCAAAATGGCCGGATTTGACTATAATTTCGATCCCAGCCATATTTGAGTATAATGTGTACTTCTACATAGAATTAAGGCTGAGAGTATACATGATAGCGCTACGCGGCGCTATTTGATATTAATATCGTTTGATTTTATTAAAATAATTCTCTAGAAGAAGATTCTATAATATTATCTCGTATCACACTCGATTAAAGAAGATCAGTCGTATTAAAGATTTTTATCGGAAAAATCAAACGATATTAATATCAAGTATCATTAGTAATTTATCAGTAAAATATAATTCAATTGTTTTAAGAGGTAGAGCTATGACTATACACATTATATAAAAATATTTACACTTTTAATATGTATTGTAATATTTTAATATTTATCGTCTTCCCCCTGACTAATAGCTGTTAGCTCCAGTTTCTAGATGGTGTCTGATATCAATGTCGAATAAATAAATTTTATTTTAATCTATAAATTCAGACTAACAATCTTGGCATTCAGTATTTAGTAAATGACAAGAGTTAATGATATAAAAATAATGTGGCCGTCGAGTTTAACTGGTATTGAAGGAATATACTGTTTAAGTTTAAAAAAGTTAAAGAGTTTCAGTAATAAATTAAATTTATATATTTTTGCTACGCGTGCAGTACACACACTCATAAAGACAAGCAACGTAATATATAGGATTTTTTATGGCCACCTGATGGTAAGTGGTCACCATCACTCATAGACATTGGTGCTTTAAGAAATATTAAGCATTATTTACATCACACAAACGCGCCAACCATAAGCCTTATATGTTATGTCCCTTGGGCCTGGCTTGGCTCAATCGCCCTTCAAACCGGAAGAGAATATTTAATTAGGCATTGCCTTACCCAGGCATTCTTGCACAAAGCCCTACACTAAGTTAAAGCTACCACTATGTATAAGCGCCACAAATCAAGGGAGCAGAGAGCGGTAAAACAAAGGGAGCACCATGGTATAAGAGCGTTATGTCGTTTGCCGTTACGGCATTAGACTAAAATAAATTTCTTCAAAGCGAAATAGTATCTTCAAACGCCACAGTCCTAGTCAAGAATATACCTTTAGTATTGAAACGTATTCAATAGGGAGGGATTATCGTTAAGAGCACATCTGAGTTTATTTACTTCCCTATTACGAACTAAAATCGTAGAATAGTTGAGGCAAATACAGGGTCGACTTAATGCGGATGAGGCGAAGGAAACCCCCGGTAATAGGATGGGGCAACTAATCTTACGATAGAAATGATTTTAAATCCTTCAATTAGTTATGTATCCAGGAAGTATCCTGACACAAAGTATGATATATAATATATGATAAAGAGATGATACACATACAATTAGTATAGTAAAAGAATTATTTAAATATCTTGAAAAATTATGAAGTTATCCAACTTGTACTGTATCGTATGAAAAATTAAAATACTGAAGTTAGCGTTGTGACGTCAGAACTCTGAAAACTCGCGGTTACGCGTATAGTACGCGTTTCATTTAATAGATTATTAGACCTTGATAAAAGATTTATTGAATAATCGCTGATTTTACAATTACTAACAGTATTTAAAACGGAATATTTACCACTACTAGACTTCTACGAATGTCTTGTTCACGAGAACAAGACATTCGTAGATAATGTCGAAATATCGAGCTCCAACAAATAAAAAAAAAAAAATGTTAAATATCCCGTTTTAAATACTGTTAGTAATAAAAATAACCATGTTAATTTAAAATCTTAGATTTTACAATTGTTTTAATGGTTAAATATTTATTTAAAAGGTTAGTTCCCGCGTGTGAAGCCGAGAGGTTCGGAAGTTGCGTGTATTTTTGGTTGTATTTAACATCCTATATATATATTAACGACCTCTGTGGTCGAGTAGTGTATACACCACAACGCTTTCCATGAGTACGCCACTCCGAGATCCCGGTTTCGATTCCCGTCCGAGTCGATGTAGAAAAATTTCATTAGTTTTCTATGTTGTCTTGGGTCTGGTTGTATGTGGCACCGTCGTTACTTCTGGTTTTCCATAACATAAGTGCTTTAGCTACTTACATTAAGATCAGAGTAATTTATGTGATGTTTTCCAATATTTATTTATTTATATATCCTGATTATATTACCTATCTACGTGCCAAATTTTATCCAGATCCGCTAAGCGTGGTATGATTGAGTAACAAACAGTCATCCGTTCGTCTAAACATTCGCATTTATAATATTGAAAAGATTATAAGTTATGTATAGATTTTAATCTTTTTAAATACACTAAAATTTTTTAATAGGCCGAGTTAAATATAACTTTGTAGTCTTATTATAGAATACCGTGCCCGAAGAAAGATTTTTCAACTTTGCGAAGTCGGCAAATAGGTGTTATTAGTTTATCATTTCTCCTCGTATTTATATAATGACTGTCACCGTTACTTTCAAAGAGATTGTGAATATAAATAATATTGTTGCAAAAATATTGTGAAGCAACTCTTAGTATACGCCGCTGTGTGTCCGTCTCTCATCAGGCTGTATCTCATGAACCGTGATAGTTAGACAGTTGTAATTTTCACTCATGATATATTTCAGTTGCTGCTAAAACAACAAATACTAAAAATTAGAACAACATAAATATGTAAGAGGGCTCCCATACAACAAATATGTTTTTTTGTCGTCTTTATAGATAATGGTGCCGAACCCTTTGTGCGCTAGTCCGCTCGCACATTGCCGGTTTTTTCAATGTCATCCCATGGTGTCTATACCATCGTTTAATTCTTAATGTTAAACTAAAAAATGTAAAACTCCTGACTCAACAAAAATCTCTAAAATATATTATATCCATGAGCACGACACTGACGCACTAAATCCTCACTGTGCTCGGTATCGCTACAAAATATTTCTATTTATAGTATACACAGATCTGTAATAACATAATTAGTATTATATTTATATTTTATATGAATATATATTATCTGTGCATTTATGTATCTGTCATCTCGAGTGACACACATCGCGGAAAGCGCGGGAAAATAAGATATATAAAAATTGGCGCGCGGTGAAGAAGTTGTGTGTGCACAGCGAGCTGATATTTAAATATAATATCTATTTAATGTAACTTGTAAATCGACCTTACATGTGAACATTATACCATTGAACAATACTTTATAAATGCGAGTACTTATTTGAATGAATGAGTATAATACGATTTACTGTAAATATTGTACTGCCAAGGGGACATAAGGCCAGTAAACCATTACACTTTATTACATCAAATTTTATTGACTTGGTGGTAGGCCTTTGTGCGAGGCCGTCTCGGTAGGTACCACACAGTCATTATGTATTCCACCGCCAAACAGCCGTAGTCAGTGTTGTTGTGTTCCGATTCGAAGAATGAGTGAGCCAGTATAACAACAGACACAAGGGACATAAAATATTAGTTCCCAAGGTTGTAGGCGCATTTGATACACAGCGCCATTGTCTATGGGCGGTGGTGACCACTTACGATCAGGTGACCAATTGATCGTCCGTCTATCTATATCATAAAAAACAGTGTCAAAGATTACAAGTTACACGAAAACTTACCATCAAGTGGTTAATTTGCATGTCTGCCTGTCCTGCTATAAATAAAAAAGAACGCCTACCAAACCTACAGAACACGGATATACATCGAAAAAACCTTAGTTCATTTTTGTAACTAGGGTGTCCATGTTATTAATCTTGCTGGACATGTTTATAAATATTTATGAATCGTTTTTAAGCAATAACTTCAATAATAATTATTCACTTGGATTATATAAATTACTTTTAAAAATTATAACATTATTATCAAACAGCAACACTTCGTATAGCTTGTATAGGTTATAGTATGAAGGATGAGTGAGCCAATTACAAGACCAAGAAACGTCACACTTACTTTCCATGGTTGAAGAAACTTTGACTAAATAATAAATAATTCTTACAGTGGCTATGTCTATTGACGGTAGTGTGCCTTTGCAACTCGGTGGTTCATTGCGTTCGTCTAAGTAAACAAATGAAACTCCGAGCAATCGCTATGTTATTTGCTATAAAATATTTATTGTCCTCTCTGTATTCGTAGTCACCCTAAGCCAGATTTCCGACTATCCGAGGCATACATATTCAAGCAACCGAATTTTTGACACAGCTCCCAAACTTGAAGCTTCACACCAACTTTCCACTTTTGAACCGAAGTACCAAAGTGTGGAACGATTATTCCCTTTGACTTTGGTGAAAATTTCGTAAAACCTGAAACTGATGTTTGCGTATTAAGGCAGTTTTATAATTTTGAATTTGTTTGCTTGTTGAATATAATTAAAACCACATCTATAAAATATATTTAAATATTTAAATCATACTTAATATAATAATAAATTAATTAGCACCCTCAGTAAGATTTATTAGCGGCCTCGGTACAGATAGATTGATAATTTGATTGTTTTTTATTACTAAATTCCAAGTACAAATTGCAAAATTGTTCAATGTTTTCACTTTTACTTTCATAAAAAGTAAACTTATCTTATAAAATAAAAGTAACTGTGATACTGCTACACGTTGAATGTATGATACAACAGCTTCTTAGTTTATACTACTACTTGCTTCTGTAACTTCACTTATCAAATTCAACAAGCTCAATGAAAATAACATTAAATGTAGAATATTTTATCATACAGTACAAGAATATTTCAATTATATTTCAAGTCGAGGGTACACCTACATCGTTAGGGAGAACAACTCAACGCATCATAATATTGATATCTTATATACTCCTTTAAAGAAAATATTATCCTTTATAGTGCTCAAACAATACAATTTATAAAGACAAAGTTTGTCCTCGAATCCTAATATAGTAAACTAAGCATTCTTTATCAAATATCTTGGTTCTCTAAAGCTACTTATTTATAACAAAGGCACTCGCTGAAAATCCCTTTACAGGTCAACAATCGGCCAAACATCCAGACATTTGGATTTTAAATCTTATAAAGCCGATCATCCATGGAATATACTATGCGAAGCAAGAAAGCTTATCATGATAAAACAATAACATTTTAGATATTATTGCTTTCTACCTCTCCAAGCTACTAGACAAATAACAGTAGCGTTACTTTACTTTAAAAACACGGCTTTCACTGGTAGCCCTGCATTTGAAACAACCGAAATGATAGTTACAGAAATATTTTATAATGAAATAAAACTATTAAATAAAAACATGGAGTTACATTAATAAAATAAATATATTTTTAAATAATTATACACAGCGGTGGCGGAGAATGACAGCATTAGAGTATCGTATCGTTTGCCGTAACGGCGTACGAGCTGATCAAAGCTTCAAACCAAAGTGTGTTGTATATTTAAAAAAACCTTATTATACAAACTACGTTGTGTAAGTATTTTTTGTATTTTCCCATCATTTAAATTATGTTACAAAATACTTTTATTGTAAGATGTCACGTTTACGACTTAAGGCCGCTTGTGCAATACTTTTTTTCTGTTTCTCTTGTTTTTTTGTTCGTTTTGTTTTTGGTGCAAAATAAAGTTTATTTGTATTGTATTGTAATTGTGCTATTGTTTTATTCTAACGCCCTCATAAATTTCTGTTTAACTCAAACGTTAAAAGTTCAAAGGTTGGAAGGTTCAAAGGTTGAATTGTACATAATATCTTTAGACATAAAGCCTCCTTTTTGTTATATTTTATGTTTTTTTTTTTTAAATTAATCACATTGTTAACATACGTAACGTATGAATTCGACCTACAAACATGTTAGAATATTTTTTGACACAAAATGGCGACGTGTGTTCTCTGTTATGAGTTATATCTCTACAAATATAAAACAATAAATTATATAACAATAGCTTGTAACGGAGGATCATCCTTAGGTTGTATCTTATTTTTAACATTCACCTTAAGAGGATTAGGAGGGCGGTTAAGAAAATTCACAGCAGCCCTAGTGATTTATCTCGGTAATGACTGGGAGCTCGGCCACGCCTTTTTAAGATCTGTTTAAGAGAATCAAGACGAATTTAAAACGGGAATTTTCTTAAGCGTTCATTTTGCAAAACAGCCATGATTAAGTGGTGGGCGCTCTTCCCGGGACATGATGGATGCGGAGCACGGATGAAATAAATCTAGATTTGGATTGACTTTGTTTTTTGTTAATCGGACACAAGCTCCTGGATAAGAGAGACTTATGGGAATATTTAATATTTGTCGTTCACGCGCAAAATGGTTTTTTTTTATGAAAATATTTACTCCAACTATTGAAAAATGAAAAATCATTATAGAACACTAAGATTATTATTAATTCAAATTTCATTAATCCACCTATAACCATATTTTTTTATGATATTATATACGTGCGTATAGGCCACCTGATGTCAAGCGGTCACCACCGCCCATAGACAATAACGCCATAAGAAATATTAACCATTTCTTACATTGCCAATGCGCCACCGACCTTGGGAACTAAGATGTTATGTCCCTTGTGCCTGTAGCTACACTACCTCACTCACCCTTCAATCTGGAACACAATAACACTGGGTACTGCGGTAGAATAGCTAATAAGTCGGCGATACCTACCCACACGGGCTAGCACAAAGCCCTACCAGCACGTAAACATAATAACAACTGCTTCTATACTATATTAAAACATAAGTTATTATATAAAATAAAAGATAATACCTTTATTCAATATTTTAGTTATTGAATATATACCAGTGGTTCAGAAAAGTATATACCTTGACCTGAGGAGAACCGATGAAAGAAACTCAGCTCGTTTTTTTCTGTCTAGTTTTGTAATTGCCAATAAAGTTATACCAAGGAAGCCATTGTTTATTCCCAGCGCGTGCTATCAGCTATGATCTTACTAATTGAATAATAACCTTTTTCACACAAACAATTCTTTTAACTTGTTTTAAATATAGGAATTTCACCATTTAATATTGTAAAACATTGTTTGGTGGTAGGGCTTCTATTTATTCCACCGTCAAACAGCAGTACTTATTATTGTTATATTCAGGTTTACGTAACAGGGTTATGCAGGAAATGATTTAATTTTTGCTTGACGCCAATGTCTGTGTGCAGTGGTGACCGTCCGCACCAATGACTTAAAAAAACCGTACAAATAACCCGACAAAATAACTACCAATTCCATACTGTGTAGTGGCAGTAACTATATAAGTTAATTAACAGAGAAATAAATGATTATTATTATTATGCTATTTATACGAGACGCGTGATCTTAAGCGAAGGGTTCGAATTGAGCAAGCACCGCCGTGTGTTTCTTAATTATGTATACGTCGCAATCAATTCGTTTAATTGGTGTTTTTAATTAATAGCCTAGTCTTCGTACTAAGCGGTGCCGTTTAAAGATTAGCCTGAGTGACATAGAGCTATAAAAGTATTAATTAAATTGAGAATGAATCCTAGCAAATTTTCTATATAAACAAATGCGAATCGAGTGTTTGTCTTATATGAAACGATATATTTGCAGAATAAGATCTTTGTCGCCTGAATAGTGTTTTTGAACGAAGTTATTTTACGCGGCTTACAGTGAGTGAACTAGCATAAATCGCCACGTAAGGAAAAAACGTTACGCCTCCTCGAGGCGATGTTTCTCTTTCTTTTTTATACGGTTTTATTTCAACTTATTTTTTTTTTTTTGTTATTGCTTTGATTCACGTGGATATTTAATAACAATTATATGTCTTAGATTTTCATTATTTTCAAACGTTGTTTATTTATTTGTGTCTTTTATTTATTACTAGTGGGTCTCCCGCGAAACTTCGCGTTTATTCAAAAGTTTTTTAGAAACTTCAAAACCTATGACAGATTTTGAAAACAAATTACTTTAATTTTGTTGAAGTTTTTCATTTTTTTCTTATACACCCATAGTTGTATAGCGCCGCTCTCTAACCGGCCTGTAACTTTTTTCAAAAGGAATTCTTTGTTAATTTGTAGCAATTTAGCAAAGTGCAATCAAGAATCCTCTTTAATTTTCTGCACATCTACGGCTGGAGCTGTTCAAAATGAGACCATAACCGTTTTTTTATGTGCAGCTATCGTCCCATCACTGAGACAAAAATCAGCTCACACGATTAATATATAAGATATACCTAAATCAACTTCGTTCCCAACTAGGTGTCAAATTACAAATCTCTTTTCTTTTTTGTAAACTTATCATTTGTAATAATTTCTGTGAAACAACGTCTCAAGCATCAATAGAAACAATTAAAAGACAAGTCGCCATACACTATTGAACCATGTCGTTTGCCTAGCTTTGCCTAAAGCACTTCTTTCCTTGGATATTCATAAGTCGAGTGGACCCGATGGCATCCCTCCAATCGTGCTACGGACTTGTGCTCCCGAGTTGGCGCCGGTCTTAACGCGTCTTTTCCGGCAATCCTATGCATTCGGCGTCGTCCCGAACTCCTGGAAGACTGCTTTGGTGCATCCGATCCCTAAAAAGGGCAACCGCTCAGCCCCGTCCAATTATAGGCCTATAGCCATCACCTCCTTGTTCTCCAAGGTAATGGAGTCCATTATAAACTGCCAGCTCCTGCGGTACCTAGAGGAGTACCAGCTGATTAGCGACCGCCAGTACGGTTTCCGTCGGGGTCGCTCAGCCGGTGATCTTCTAGTTTACCTTACTCATAGATGGGCGGAAGCAGTTGAGAGCAAAGGGGAGGCATTAGCAGCCAGTCTGGACATAGCGAAGGCCTTCGATCGCGTGTGGCACAAAGCGCTTCTTTCGAAGCTTCCTTCCTATGGGCTTCCCGGAAAATTATGCAATTGGATTACCAGTTTTTTGGCAGATCGGAGCATCAAGGTCGTTGTCGACGGTGCATGCTCTGACTTAAAATTCGTCAATGCTGGTGTTCCACAAGGCTGCGTTCTATCACCCACTCTGTTTCTTCTGCATATCAATGACTTGTTGCAAATCAGTAACATTCATTGCTATGCAGACGACAGCACCGTAGACACCTCATACACCGGCCGTGCTAATATTTCTCGGGAAAACGTCGAAGAAAACCGGAACAAACTTGTATCTGAAATCGAGTCTTCGTTAAACAAAGTCTCGAACTGGGGTCGGCTAAACTTAGTTCACTTCAACCCCAAAAAGACGCAAGTTTGCGCGTTAACCGCTAAAAAAACACCATTTGTCGTATCTCCACGATTCGAGAACATTCCGTTAGCCGCTACAGCTAGTATCGGAATACTTGGCGTTGATGTTTCGAGTCTCGTTCAGTTCCGCGGTCAATTGGAAGGCAAAGCCAAATTGGCATCAAAAAAGCTTGGTGTGCTCAGCAAGGCAAGACAGTATTTCACGTCGGCCCATCGTCTAAGACTATACAAGGCGCAAATTCGGCCTCACATGGAATACTGCTCTCACCTCTGGGCGGGTGCTCTCCAGTACCAGCTCCTTCCATTTGACCGTATCCAACGTAGAGCGGCTCGAATTATCGACGATCAAGCCCTTTCCGATCTGCTTGATCCTTTGGCTTTGCGTAGAGATGTTGGATCGCTCTGCATCTTCTACAGAATTTATCACGGGGAATGTTCCGAGGAATTGTTCGAATTAATCCCGGCTGCTGAATTTCACCTTCGGACATCTCGTCAAAATTCCAAATATCACCCGCACCACCTAGATGTCCGAAAATCCACAACAGCGCGATTTTTAAGACATTTTCTGCCTCGCACAACCACTCTGTGGAACCAGCTTTCGCCGGCGGTTTTTCCGAACCGATACGACTTGGGAACCTTCAAGAAAAGAGCGTACTCTTTCCTGAAAGGCCGGCAACGCACCTGCAAGCCCCCCGGTGTTGCAGATGTCCATGGGCGGTGGTAGTCACTTTCCATCAGGTGAGTCTCCTGCTCGTTTGCCACCTTATGACATAAAAAAAAAAAAAAAAAAGCTGTTTAATTAAAATATATTCATCTAGGTATAATATAACCATTTATATTTATTAAAATCTAAAAATTACCAAAGGTTCGGAATATAGATTGTACCGAGAAGAACAAGAAACTCAGTAGTTATTGTTTATCAATTTTAATTTTTATAATATATTAATTCTTCATCAATAGAATAACTGATTACCCGTTTTTTATCATTCACGGTATCATTTTTATCATATACGGTACAGATGATAAAAACGTGTAATAATTGTTATAATAGTTGGTATAATCATTGTAAAATTTTACATGAAATTTTATGGTAGATTTATATTTAATCACTGTAACATGACGATTTGATATTACCAAGGCCAAGCTAAAAATATTTGCAGAATCTTAAGAAAATTAAAGCAATTAACCCAGGAGATATGTAAATAGTTCGCGAAGTCATTATTTGACTTATTTAATGGGGTGAGCGATAAAGAGAATAATTAAAAAATTCATACAGCAGTAATTTAATAAATTACATTCTTACTTTGAATGGAATATCAATTTGATCTCCAAAATATCTCAATGTAAGAGAAATGTCATCGGCTTACCGCAGGCGACGTTACCATTTATCTCAGTAATGGTTTCAAAATCTTGAGGAAATCATACAGTTACTTTCTTGTCTTCTATACTGAATGTTAAGGATGAATTTATTATTTTGTGTATTATAGTTTTCTTAATATGTTACGATCAATGTTCCTTAAGTATTCTTTATTTTAAGGGCTCATACTTCATTGCCTTCATTTTCTACATTATAATCAGTTACTTTGTCTGTTTTATCAAAATCATTTAAGAGAAAACTTTGCATGAGAGTACTTAAATCGTTATTCAACATATTTTTATCTCGTAATTATACTAGCTTCACTTTGCGCAAACTCGTTTGGATATGGTTCAGCTACTAGTGAGTTAAACTATTTTCAAACAGCCATGCTTGGTATTATTGTCTTTTTGAAGACTGAATGAGCCTGTGTAATTATAGGCACATGGATTTCAGACGATATATTCGACGGTGGTTAAACCGTAATATCATTATTTGGGTAAAATATCGCCAGTATATTTAATAAGATAGAACATATTTTAGAAATCTTAAGCCCAATTTTTTATGCCAGTGATGTGGCAAAGTATGATTAAACTTCGCGTACGAATATATTTGTAATACATCAAGTAATAAGTCTTCCTCTTCAGTACTTACTACTTCAGTTTAGTCATTCACGGACACTCCAAGTCTTATTAGACACTCCAATTATATATACAACTCTATTAACTAATCACAAAGCTGCACTACGATTGACGAAAAACTTCTCAAAACTTGCTTCAATACGAGAATATTTCATGTACTTTAAATTTACCACGTCATTATGACTTTAAAATACATCTTATACAAAATAGTTTCAAAAACATTTGAAAGTGCGCTTAAAGATATTTAATAGAATGCACTTCGCACCTTGACTTTACATTTTGTTTAGATTTGCTTCGGGCAACGGAGAATCAAGTTGGGGCCACCGAACGTACGAACGAACGGACGAAATTAAAATCTTTAAAAGCCTGCATTTTGTGGCTCACTGTAAAGGCCAAAGATGGCGAGGTCCTAAGAACAAACCTTAAATCGGGCCAAGAAAATAATTGTCAGTAGTAACCTAACCTAAGAGTCCAGTTCCAGAGTTCGGTTCTGGAAATACGAGGTGCCTGATCTCTCTTCGTTCGTTTCGGATTTGTCTTCCCATCCCAATTGAGTGAGGGAATAGAGAATGTACTTGAGATCGCGCACACACTTGTGAATTATAATAGCCAGTCAGCCAGTCTCTCTCGGGAATGGCCGCAATGGTGGACCAGGGTTCTGTCAGGAGAATCAACTTTCCAATTTTAGCAATCACACCAATTTTTTTCCTTAATGTTTCATGAGTGAAACTTTAATTATTTCTTAGAAAATATAAAAGTTATAATTTATTCCGTAAAAACTAAATTTGAATGTTTAACAAAATTAACCGCAACTTCAATAAATATTAAAAGTGATCGAAAAAAATAACGAATTCCGTTCTGGTAAGCTATTCTCGGTAGAATCAATATAACCGGTGTATGTTAATTTTTTTTAAACATTTTTTTATGGTATCGGTAGGCGGACGAGCAAATGGGCCACCTGATGGTAAGTTGTCACCACAACCTTGGAAACTAAGATGTTACGTCCCTTGTGCATGTAGTTAACCTAACCCTTCAAACCGGAACACAACAATACTGAGTACTGCTGTTTGGCGGTTGAAATTCTGGTGAGTGGGTGGTACCTACCCAGACATGCTTGCATAAAGCCCTGTGTAATTTCTGTCTGTCAAATATGTAATGCCTGATCACTGCATTTGGCCCACTGGACCATGGTCTGGTCACTGCTCTGGTCACTGGCCATTTTTTGTATAGGCCCTATACAAAATATGACACGGGCAAAACTAGGTAAATTTCTTATTAATAGTACCACACGAAAATAAAAATCTAAAGGCGTGGCTCCACTAAGCCGAACAGTGGGCCGCGAGATGGATTGTTAAGCCGGTACTCAGACTGCACACTTTTGTTAGCTGCTGCCTTCGTTCGGTGTTGCCATTTAATAACTCTATCATTGTTTTCGATTTCATCACCAAAATTCATAAAAACCTAAACTTATTTCAAAAATGATTTTTAAGTATTTATTGATATTTAAGATTTCCGTGAACATTATTTATGGTAGATAAGTTCGTTGCATTCCCAATGCTTAGTAGTAGTATATCAGCAATATTCCATCTCAAAATAAATTTAAAAAAAGACTTACTTTTTACTATAAAGATACATACAAAACTCAGTAGTTACTCTTTAAAACTCATTATCATTAACTACAAAAGCTTTTCCACGACAATTTTTACAAGGCACTAGAGAGCTCTTAAATAATTTAGTGCAAAAATGAATAATGAAGCCAGCTATCTCTTTCGAAACAATTAAAAAGGCAGGCCTAGACCAGGCGAGCTCAACGTGCCGTCATTACGCTTAATTTATGACAATTATAAAATTTTTAAAGCGAAGTAAAGTTGTGCGAGGGGAATTGTCTTAAAATATTTTATGTGGGATAGTGGCAAAAAATATAAAAATCGCTCGGACGCGGACGTTATAAATGGCCGGTAATTAGGGCACACACCGCCGCGTCTAACGCCCGAGACACAACGAGTGCTGCGTGAAGATATGTGGGGAATTGAGAATAGGCTTACTCATGTAGATGAGCGAGCTGTAACGCGATTATAAATTTAAATGTAAAATTTACTTCCACGTACACGCATAAATCTATTCTCCGTGTAAAACCAGAAAACCGTGGGTTATTTGAATTTTAAAGCCATGATGTACGCTATAAAAAATCATGGTACCGATTTTACTTCACTTGCATTTTCATTTGGGACGGAAGTAACCCAAAAACCCTGTATAGTTAACTATTAAACTCTCAGTATGGTTAGTGTACTCCATGTTTTTTGTCGGTGTAGATACTGTATATTCTTATATGTTGTGAGCGTAGCTGGTCTTGCTCATTCGCACTCACGAATCGCGAAGAAACAGCCTGTAAATGCCCCACCGGGCTGAGCCTCCTCTCCTTTTTGAGAATAAGATTTATGTAGTAATATCGTCATTGGTTAATATGTAACTATTATATTTATAATACGTCCATTAAAGTACAATTTTGACAATGATGCGCTCTCTTAGGTTAATAAACACACCGATAGAATCAAGTATTTAAATGTTTAATGAATAAAAAATAAATAATACGTATACACGTAGGCGTAAATTAATCGCCAAGGAATTTCATGCTAACCCCCATGTCAAATATGATTTATGATTGACATATTGATTCTATATTTGAAAATATGTCAGTATAATTGCCTTGTAAACGCACCGTTTGTATCCTACTAAAATCCTTACCATAAAGGATGCCGATTAAATGTACGAGAAGCACCTGATATGTAGTGGCACAGAGTTCCAACTTGGGTCGTAGTAGTTGTGACCTCTGTCAATACATGATGCGTTTTTTTTAATTACACAGATCATAAATTAAGATCGTGGGCGAACCTCATTCCTGTAGTAGTTATAATGGTGAACAAGTATATGGTCACAAGGACTCTCTTTACATAGGTTTCTCGACAAAAGAGCAACAGCTTAGTCTGTGAGTGTCGATCTGGCAGCTGTTTATCTGAAAAAATCAAAAAGACGGCTTCAGAACAACTTAAGCATATATCACTTGAACAAGGAATCGAACCTGTAACAATTTATTGCTATACAGTAAATGAAGCACTAAGTATGCAATAGACGTTGAAAAAGATGTAGACTATATAAAAAAATAAAATTTTCTCTCTACGAATAGATCCACTTTGGTCATCATCATAAATATTTTAAGTAGCTTCTGTTCCATGCGGAGAAAAACAAAGGGAACGTACAAAAAGAACACAATTCACAACAAAAACATGTCTCAAAAGAATTGTATGTTACCTTTGTTTGCGCGGCCTCTCTCGTTGTGCCGCCGCCTTACAACTTACCTAGCTCAGTTATAGGGTTACGCGCACGGAACAGACTACTTTTACTGGATATGACATTAATCACTTCTTAGAGTTTTCATGTGTTTTTTTTTTTATCTCCGTCCAATGACTAGTGGTGCATTCGAATTTGGAACATGATCATTAACACGTTGACTAATGTGATTGTCTCTACTAAACGAAAGGGTTCTTCATTGAGCAATGGACCTGAATATCTGTTCAGTTAATTAATTATTCTGTTTAATTAATATCAGAGTATACATTAGAACCATTTCTAACCATTATGATCTTAAACAGAATTTATTTATGTATATTTCTCTATGTTACTATATTTTTTTTTTATTTATTGAATCTCTACTCAATTAACTTAGGGAATTATAGAAATAAGACTATTATAAGGAATTCTAAATTTGATTAATCACATTTTCAGTTCTTAAGATTTTTATGGAATTTTTAAAATATTTGTTATTTTAATTTTAGCAAAAATAAAATATTCCTTTGGAGAAATCAAATAGCTAATACCTAACTGAAAAGGTGGATAGTTTAAATCACACAATGGCTATATGTACTAGGAAATCACGCGACAGACTAACAGTAACTAATTCTAAGATGCTTATTGGTCTTTATTGCTGATATTAAATCTAATACAAACGTCACAGCTAACCGATTAAATCAGCCATCCAATGAAACGCCTGAATGACATTAGAATGATCATCACTGTTATGTTACGTCTCTTGTCTGGAGTTACTCTGGCACACTCACCGTTCAAAATGGAACACAATACCAAATATTGCTGCTTAACGGTTGAATGTATAATGAATGGGTGGTATCTACCCAGACGACCTTACACAAGCACCTACCCCAATTAAACATTCGTCACCGACATATTCTTAATGTGTATGTGTGTGAATGTACTTACTATGGTACTATATATATCTTTTTTTAAATAAACAAGATAGCGTATTAAACTTATGTATTGCAATGCGGTATTAAAAATAATAAAAGCGATAAAATAATAAAGTATGAATATTTTAAACGTCATTACATAAGCCAACAGGAGGGGACTAAAAATGTAAATAGTATGCATGTTCCACGGCCGCTGTTCTGAGGTCGTGGCGGCCGGCAGGGCTTTTTGTAGATATTATCCTTTAGCACTCGTATTATAAGCGTTTGCTGAAACTCACAAAGCCAACTTTTTGCTTTCGCTGGATTTCCGCATATAAAAGTACTTATGTAATTATCGTTACACTTTTTTGAAATTTTCTAACGCTTCTCTAAAATTACTAACACACTGCACGTTTTTATAACGATTTTGTGAGAGAACAACTTAATGACTGAATAATTTACTAACATAATAAGATAATTATACCTACATATAATGTACAACTAATAATTAATAGTATTGAAACTATGTTACGCAATAAAACATTTCATTCATGACCGTCACCGAAATTGAAGTATATTCAATATTCAAAAGACAAAATATTATACAAATATTATATAAAAGGCATTAAAATTAAAATAATTTTTGTCATAAAATATTTTACGTAAACATGGACTTTTATATAACGAAAATCATATTATATTGAATTTACCAAAGGAGTCGTTGCACTGGTAGAGTCGGTACCGAATTTCGAAGAGGACCCGGGTCCACCACAAGAGGCCCCTCTCTTTGAGAGGCCCCTCAATATGATGAGAAGCCCCACTATAGAAATATTTTACACTAGAAACACATCACAAATCCGATAGATATAGTAAAATAAAAGTATAGGTTTTGCAGTTACGTTTATTATAAAGAATTAATTTTCTACGTTAAAAATGTATCCACGAGGATCAATTTTGGGTCCCTTTCTATTTCTAGTATATATAAATGATCTTCTTTTCTATGTTAAAGGTATTTGTGATATGATATGTTTTCTGACGATACTTCACTGATTTTTAAGGTCGACAAGAAAAAACTGACTATGACGATGTGAACGGTGCATTATCACAGATACACGATTGGTTTACAGTAAATAATTTAGTTTTGAATGCTCAAAAAATAAAATGTGTAGTTCTTACCCTACCCAATGTTAGAAAGCAAAATTATAAGATCAGATTGTCCATAAGCCCGGAATGTGACGTGAATTCCACCGAGAAAACCCAGACAGACTCGGACTAATTATACTTCTTTACCCAACAAATTAACTATCACAAATGCACATTATAAGTATAGCTACCCGACCCGCCTTTTAAGAATAAATTAAGATTTTTTACTGCCACGTCTTTGTACTATTTAAATTTTAATTTCTATACCCCATTATAAAGCTTAAACGTACAAATTCCCAGTCATTAATAACCAATCACTTAAAAATCGAGTTTGCAATCAATTCTCCAAAGAATTATAGTCGCAAACAAGGGAAGTATGCGCAAACATCGCTAGGAAATATATTCATACCGGCACTGCGGTAATAAGTAAAAACGGACAAAGGAGGAATATGAGTGGCGCTAAAACAATAAATGTCCCGCTAGAAACGCTTGGCGGCGTGCATTGTTTAAAGCAGGAATTTTGCAGCCTTTGTGCATTACTAATATTTTAATATAACGGTAGAAGTGGTAATCTCTTATCGCGGATACACATGAGATTAACTGAAGGGACCGGTTTGTGAATGTGCGACTGCACAATATTGACAAAACCAGATACCACATGCGTTTTTTTTAAAGGAATACTAGATACATCTCTATTTGAGAAGATGTAGTCCACTGTAGCATTAGGTGTATAAACTTTGTTTTGGGTCTTATTAATAAATTTTTTAATCTCATCTCGGGCTCGACGGTGAAGGAAAAATCGTGAAGAAACCTGCATGTGTCTAATTTCAACGAAATTCGGCCACATGTGTATCCACCAACCCGCATTAGAGCAGCGTGGTGATATATGTTCCTTAACCCAGCTGTGGGGAATTTACAGGCTGTTAATGTAAAAAAAACTATTTATTTATTGTTGTGGACTAAAAACAGACCAACTAATGGCAACATTGGAACTGTAAGAAAAATCAGCCACTCGCCGATGTACCGCCAACCAAATAACGATGAAGTGATGTCCACAGGACCAAAGAGTAACAGAACGATCTGCAAGCAATTAAACATTAACATTACATTAGCAGCCTGTAAATTTTCCCACTGCTGGGCTAAAGGCCTCCTCTCCCTTTGAGGAGAAGTTTTGGAGCATATTCCACCACGCTGCTCCAATGCGAGTTGGCGGAATACACATGTGGCAGAATTTCGTTGAAATTAGACACATGCAGGTTTCCTCACGATGTTTTCCTTCACCGCCGAGCACGAGATGAATTATAAACACAAATTAAGCACATGAAAATTCAGTGGTGCCTGCCTGGGTTTGAACCCGA
Organism: Vanessa atalanta; assembly: GCF_905147765.1. Taxonomy (NCBI): domain Eukaryota; kingdom Metazoa; phylum Arthropoda; class Insecta; order Lepidoptera; family Nymphalidae; genus Vanessa; species Vanessa atalanta. Next base: position 673,952 of record NC_061873.1, read on the forward strand.
AATCATTGATTAAGATGCACGTGTTCTAACCACTGGGCCATCTCGGCTCATGCAAGCAATAATTCAATGTATTCATGTATGAGTAAAAGTATCTATTTTACTGAAAAATTAAATATTACTTTTATTTTCTTTTGTACTCCTTCGAACGTTCTTTCCCGTACCTCCCAAGGGTGGCTGGTAGAGAATGTTTTTAACGTTAAACCATAAACTATTAAATAAATCAATTCATTTTGATATAATAATCATTATTTTATTATTATTACTTTTTAATGACAAAAATATGTCAATTTACATTAGTTTCCGGATCAGAGGTCCACTATTTTTGATAATAATGTGAAAGCCCTAGATTTAGTTAATAAGCATAAAAATTGTGTACTTTGGTTTTCTTGGGTGTATGAATAAATAAATTATTATTATTAATAAAGTTGTTATTGTAGATAAGCAGATCGACTATACAAAACAACTTAACACCAATGCGTAGCCAACCATGAACGCTTAGATGATCTTTGAACATTATACTCTTTGAACTTGCAATTATACTAAGTTGCATTTTCAAGTAATGATCAGTGCTTAACAAATCTTCACAAGTCCTATCACCAGTGTAAAATATCTACTATCCTTATTAAAACAAAAGCCAGTTAAAAAGATATCGAATAAATATATGATTATATGTTACTCTTGAACATAAAATAATGCACGCACATTTTGGTAAATCTATTACGATCTGTACTGTGTGTATATTGTTATCTCTAAATCTAATAAAGCCGAAATAGCTTTAGTCCAACAAAACAGCGCAATGTAGGTAGTTATGAATAAAATTGAACAGTTAGTTTTAAAAGCGCACTCAGCGGATTTGTTCGGATCGCAATGTCACACCGACGCCGCCATAATGGCTCGTAATCCTATAATAAAAAGGAATTTGTTTTAATCCTATTACTTTTCACGCTATTCACTTCATGGTTTTAACATTACGTTTTATTTCATATCATTTAAAAGTTTTCTGTCCGCGACGTTGTTCACGCCGATCAGAGTTATAATCATTGTGAAACGATTTGTCGTCATTGTTATTATTTTCCTATTAAACTAGAAGGTTTTACGTTATTTAAATATAAATAAATTAAATATCAACCAAATATTTATAGTTCATATGAATAACATATTTTATGATAAAAAAAATCCACAAACTTAAATTAAAATAGTGCCTTGTAATGAAAAATACAGGCACGTTAAAAAAATATAACAATAAAAAATAAAAAAACAAAAAATATCAAATGCTTTCAAAGGATAATCAGCTAAATTCTACACAAGACAAGTGAAAGTCAAAACATTTATTCAAAAGAAGCATTATATTTCCTTATTTAAAAAATTAATATTTTTTCCAGATTTAACAAAACCAAGGAGATACTATTTGATATAACAAGCCAATATTCAGTGATTAAATCAAAGAGACATCTCCATACCAGCGCGCACTAAGTTCCAAAGTTTAATCGCTACGTTCATATTAATAGTGGTAATTATACAAGTTCTTAGAATTAATAGTCGAAATATGAGGCTTTCACGGATTTAATTAAACCCCGTGATCACGAGTCGACATATATTTTAGGAATAGCAGATCTATAAGGCAAGTTATATCTCGGAACTGGACCCTTGTGACGATTATTACAATAATTGTAAGAAGTTAACAGTATAATAATCCCATATCTCTGATGATTATAACACGGACCACTTGCGTTGGTACTCAGGTACTTATATGTATGGTGATGAATTTGTAAATATGACCCTCAAACGAAACCGCATCGCTTATAGAAATTATGCTCACTTATTCGAGAGGCATCGTGCAGTACTTATTCCTCCGGCGATTATTATTTAAAATGGAGCTCTCAAATTATACATTCCAAAAAATCGGTTTATATCGCATGACAAACACATAAAACGATTCATTTTAAAATCAGCTAAAACGTTTATCTGTCATTACACCCAAATAAGTTTCAATACAAAAACAAACACATCTGTCCCCTTTGTAATATTTGAATGAAATAATCCAGCAAAAGAATCAAGGTTTAAACAATTAGAAGAGATAGCGTATAACAGGGGACCATTTAGTGATAGTGACACTATAAAGGCATCAATGACCATATGCCACGTTTTTGACGCCTCAGCGCGCCCCCAACAAATGTAGCGGAAAGATAAACTGGGATAGTCGGGGAACCGTGGCATATACAAAATACATATTTTCCTTACATAGACACGTCTAAAAATAAATTTATACTAAGCCCTGTCACAGCGACATGAGATAATGGTTAAATTCGTTTTGAAACATTTCGTCCGTGCTTCTAAACTGAGTTATATAAATTTAGATACGTTTACATATTGCCCAATAGCTAAATTGTACTTGTTGTCTAATTAATAGCGTGCTTTATATGTGCTTATTAAAAGATTCAGAAGTTAATCACACAATACTGTCAACTTAGGTACTTTAAATTTCGATGTAAGGAACACTAAATGCCTTGTTTCTGTGAACTAAAATAAAGCCAGCCCCATCTCAAACTGCGCGTGCCGTAAAAGCCGACTAAGGGATTTTTGCTTAGGAAAACTTTTGTGGCAAACTAACCCACCAGAAAGAGCATTTCCGGGGATTTTTGGCGTCCAGCCATCGGCAGTAAAACTTTAAAAAAAGAATTTCATGCAAAGCTGACGCTGATAAGTATATAACACAAAAAATACCCTCTATCCAGAACCGTTAGCACACTAAGAAATATAAAGCATACCTTCCTCGCTACATCGTCAATGCGCGGCCAACAAAATATAGGCAAATAAAAAGTTAAAGTCGGTAAAGTTAATTATCTTGTATTTTCGTTCTATCAAAATAAAGGTAAAATCCATCCAACTTGATATCAATAAACTTGAAAACTAAACGTAAAAGAAAATAAAATTGAAATAAAAGCCTGTAATTCTGTTTCGGCTCGCATAAAAACTTATTAACCGATTTTATTGCTTCTGTTAACTTTCAACATAAAACTATTCGTAGAAGAGAATCTACATTAATTACAAATCTTAATCACGAACGAATCTGGTACAAAACTTGGGGCATAGCTCTCGCATGACTGTTCACAATAACAGAAACTTTAAAATATCTTCGAAAGTCATAATTTCAAATGGTTCACAAAATTAGCAAGCCCAAAGACTTCGTCAACTATCATTATCTTTTTAATAATGTCTGCAGTCTAGACGTTTGGTGTCGTAAATTTAACGACTACACACGACTCTACTGAAATCTGTCAGCTCAACTTAATTGCTGAGGCTGCCACATTATTATCATCAGTATCTTACTAGTTTCTGCCCGCGATTTCGCCCCCGTGCGAATGGAGAGAGTAAGGTTTTCGTAATAAAATTTAGATTATCACTCGCTTGGCCTTTAATAAAAAACTGCAAGTTTCTTAAACATTAGGTTTCTGTCTAAAAAATCAAAGTAGTAGTCCAAAATCTAGAAATGTGTATTTATTTATTCGAAACACCATCGGCATATTCACAAAAACAATTCAATCAAAAGTAGACGGACCAATGCAGTGTATCAACACCACTACAGGTATTTACAGCACTATTTATAACGGAACACAGGTCCAAAATATAAAAAGGTAAGAGACAAATGGCCTTTTTTGATCTTATCAGATTTTTCGTCCCGTCAGATTATGAAAGTAAAGGAAAAGAGAGTTTACTTGTATGTACTCACACTCGTGCACTATATTTTGTCCTGAGCAGTGGCGTAAAGAGTAGTGATCGTAGTCAGAATTTTTCAGGACGACATAATCATCCCATACATAAATCTAGGAAAGATAATTGTATCTCTCTACTGAGTCGTAAGGTTATATGGACATATCAAGGCCCTTAGGACAATAGGAAAAAAAAAAATACAGACTTTCACGGTCAACTGTCTTACTCCACTTAGGGAATGCTTTAGCTGATGGTTTGTTTGTACAAATACTGTACTTACTGCCGGTACTGCTGGTACTACTGATACTTTGCTGGAAATTATCTTTTATAGACATAAAATTACTGAAATTATTAGATCCCTTATTAACTTGTCAATACTACCGAAATAGCAGGTAGTAAGTACAGTAAGTTCTTATATAAATATCGTTTTATTGAAATCTGGCAAAACAGAAAAGTTGTTCTATGAGATTCCGGAAATTCATGTCTCTATAAGAAATGGCTATGTGGAACACGCAGTTTCAACCCTAAGCAAGCAACACTGTGTTCTATGTGTATAATTTGTGCTAAAAATCATTACATGTGTATGTTGTCCCTGTGTATGCTTAGATTTTAAAATTACACAACGGATTTTGATGTGGTTTTTAATAGATAGATTGATTCAAGAGGAAAGTTTATGTATAATAAATGTACAATATAGTAGAGAAACACTAATAATTTTAACGGTTCCTAAAGTGACGTCGTAAATATACACATTTATTGCGCTTACATTGCAAACGTTGGCTCAACCCTACGTGATAGATCAAAATAATGTACTACAGTATTGTACACCTTAAAAAAGTCCGCAATGGTATATGTTTATCTCTTAGGGATAACGCACAATAACCATTTTTTATCCTTTACTTTTTACGAGAAATAATAGCTTATTTTCGAAGCATCTTAAGCAATCCAGCATCAATTTTTATTCAATTAAGTACCTTAAATACATTGTGCATTTAATATAAGTAGATCAGTATGGAAATTTAAATGAATATTTTCGAAGATATTACAGATTTAAAACGGAGGGTCGTAGTATTGTATTGTCTAATGGCAAAAAAACTTTTTATTATTTTATTAGATTGTCTAAGGCATTCTGTAGTATATTTAGTATTAGCAATGTACCCATGTAAAGACGGGGCTAGTCGCCAGTTTTTTATAATTATAATTTTCAAACTTGACATAAACCGTCGGCCAAGGACAACGAAACCTCGAAGTGCTTTTTTCGTTCGTTTAATAATCCGATGATAATATTGAATTAAAATATTCACAAACCTGATTCAGTGCAAACGTATTTGGATGAGCAAAGATATAAATCTGACTGTTCCTGATATATCATTTTACATACGAAATGATTGTTTTTCGTTCGCTAATAATTAATAACAAAATGAATATGTGGAAGAAAACAAACTTGAAATACTTTATTACATGAAAGGGAACCACAGATACCTTGGTTCATTAAAAACATTCTCCGAGTCAGGTTTTGTACGTATTATACACGGTAGAATCTCATATTTAATTAATTTGTCAGCGAGGGCCGTAACGAATTAATTAATTTAATGAAAGTAAAGTTTACCTAGCAACGGCGTGATCAACCAGACGTCTTTTGATGGATCAGCTTGACAGTGGAAATTCCACTGGGGTTCTTTGGACCGACTGTTTGAAGTTTATATTATAATATCTGAAATTATAATATTGAACATAATACAAATTATATATGTTTCTGCCATACATAAAAAATACAAAATATTGGGTTTAAAATAAATTACCAACAGTTTCTTAAATTAACTTCGAAACTCACTCGAGAATCTTGAAAATCATCCTACAGTGAAACTCTATTTTTATGGACGTATCTTTTGAATGTTATAAATATTATAGTCAGTGCGACACGATTTTCTTCTGCGGTGAGTTTCGATTTTCCTCCTGCAGCTTTGAACCCTTAATATACAATATTAAGTGATAGATTACATTACATACATATATATATAGATTACATTACATATATACATTACATATATATCCCAACAAATGCTGATGTTCATAAATTAAAAACTTCCGCAAAAAAGTTATGTCAAATACAATTCGAATGGTAAATAATTAAAGACGAGAACAAAAAGTCACGTTTGACGTACATTTTATTTATTAGCCGGCGAACCGCATCGATTAATAATGCTCTGTCATGCGTTCGTGACAAAATAATAGCCCATAAAGCCCACCAACCTGCTATATTACGATATACATGTATATGACATGGAATAGGATCATTATTTAGTTTCAATTATCAAACCACAGCCCGTCCAATAATTTACAATGATTCATCATGTTTCAGAAATATTTCCTAATTAATTTTTCTGTTTTAAATTTAAAAAATGTATATTTGGAACATAATAACCATTTTTTGTCCTTATAATATACAAACCAATCTGAGACGGCGACTGAAGGTCAATCTAAATCTGGATAGGCACCAATGCGTTTAATTTGGTTTACAAAGTGAAGGTAAACGTCTCGAGGAACGCAGGAGGCGAATTAATTTTTTATCGTCTGTATTCACTCCCATGAAATAAATTCCAAATCAGTCCTGAAGGAGGATAGTCACGAGACATGAATTAGCACTTTAAATATACTCGAATCACAAATATACCTAACGTTTAACCTTTTATCTATAAAAAAATACTTCAAATAATACTCTGATAAATATTCGAGCTCATGAAAAAAATTAAGGGTGGTGTGTTTTCATCAAATTTCAATGTGACTAAATAAGAAGGATACCTTAAAAAAATCAATAATCAAAATATTTATTTATAAAGTCTTTACGATTGTATTCGTAATAATTACAGAAACTTTAGAGTTTAAAATAATGTAAAAACGTACTTCAAAATTTTCAACTATAATCTGTGATAACCTTATTATTATCAAACGATTTTGATATTTTTTTAATTGGTTTTATATTGCGATAAAACTTAGAACTATCAATAAAAAAAAATCGAAACATACAAATTTATACATGTTTTTCTTAAATTTTTAATATAAAATATGGTTGAATTTCAAACCACTGATACATTAAAAATTCTATAGCCCTGGTCCTTATTGTCGCTCTAGCAGCAGTCACGGGTTAAGCAATAAATATGCAAAGTTTGGGAACATTTATAGACAAATCCGTATCTATAGGGGATGAGTGTTCGCGTAACAAATTGTGAACAGGTGTGGTTAATCTGAATTTTAAGCCAAATATCATCGGTTCCTATGTCCCTATTTACTATACGAGATAATAGACTCTCTATTTGTCTGCCTCCTTGGTGTAGCGACTTATAAGGCCTAAACCTATAGACTAGGTCAAATCCAGGTCGCTTCAAAAATATTGGATTTTTTTTAACAAAATTTTCAGCAGCAATCTGAAGTGTTTATAGGAAGCGTTTAGTGACAACTGTGGCAGATGACACATGTGATATTAAGTAATAAATATGATTGTTTTTATTAAAGATTTTTCTAGTAAAAAATAGTACCAACATACCACCTTACTGTTGCAATATCCAGAAAACTTTATGTAAATGCCAAAAAAGACTTGGTATTTGGACCTGTACTCGTAGTGGCTAAATCCAGCCCAACTGCTACGGAAGTGTACCAACCAACAACAACTGTACAAAATATCAACTCAATCACGTGAACTATGTGTGAAAGAATAAAATACTAACAAGAACATGTATTTGCTTAACCCATATATAATCCGAAAATCTACATTATATATATTACAATAAATATAATGTAGATTTCGGCGCCACAGTCCATCAACATCTATACTGTTCAATCAAGAAAGTTAAAATCAAGATATACTTTATTCAAGTAAGCTTTTGCAAGCACCTTTGAATGGTCATTTTACAAAACTTTATTAAGTGAAACTACCATCATGTAGATTCTACCGAAAAGAACTTTTTTCCAACGTTTAAAATATGAAGTTAAGTTAGTTCGATCAAACGACTGAGAATCTCCGATCTCGACAATTATATTTATAGACAGGCAACGTCAGGCATGTTTCATTAGTACCTACATATTTAAGATATAAAAATTATATACAATTATTAAGAATAAAAAGTAAAAAGAGAAATATTTATTGCATTCGCTGCATTCTCGCGAGCTAGTTAAATGACTAAAGCTATAAAATTTATTTCAAATAAAAGCGTAAGCATATCTAAAGACTTGAACTCATATGATATAGTAGCTAGACTGATAGACTGAGCTGTGAGGTGGAGCGGACGTGATTATACCCAGGATGTAGGGTGCACTGCACATCCGTGCCACGGTTCATGGCCCCTTTGATGGACCCATCCCTCTATCCTTCTACAGGATAGACGACGCTCTCATTGTGCAGGGCTTACCTGGTAAAGGTAATAGCTTACTTGATTTTGTTTAGAGATTGTTATTAGAGTAAAATAAGATATGAAATCGAGAACGTTAAATATATAAAATTAAATCTTTACAATATTTTCACAAGTCAACGTTCGTTGTAGGTGCGTTCGTTCTATGATTTTTAATAAAAGATATATATAGGATGTAAGGATTCGAATGACATTAGAGATTATTATTATGCAAATTAATAGGAACTCAGACAATTATTAAGATATTATTTTTAAACAATAGGTAGTTTGTATAGGTATAGATATAGAAGATTTTATTGTTTAATGAATTATTTCGGCGAAGAAGTGCGTTGAGAGGACGTAAGGTCTTCGCGAACCTTGAATCTTGTAAATATAACGCAATTTACTACAAACATAAAATCAAGCAGTTATATGTAACTTAGCGAAAATCTCATCAATGTATTAATAATTGAAATTATTTCGTCGTAAACATACAAACAAGAAGAAATTCTGCTATGTAAATTTATTTATATAGTTATGTGATCCGGCGATTGAACCAAGTGAGGGTACGTGGTCAACATTACCCATAGACATCGGCGTCATAATATAATCAATCCATATGTTACCAGTGCGCGGCCAATCTTGGAAAATAGAATATCATACATACATGCCAGTATTACTGTTTGACTATAGAAAATATGATCATGTTGCCTTGCACGAAGCCATTCCAAAAATACACAGTAACCTATGGTATCTCTGTTACTCTTTCACGGCTTAAGTACCAAACCAAATTAGATGAAACGAAGTATGAACCAAGATTGAAGATTGTATAGGCTTATTTGAAAACGAACCCCTACAACGCGAGCGAAGCCAAACCAAGAAAACAAGCTACGCCTCGTTTGTTGAACTATTGGTGCTGGATGCAAGCTGTACAACTAACACGTATGAAAAATGATCACCATCATGGAACAATAAATCGTAAATCCGAACTGAATATCAAAAACGACACTCTAACAATAACGGTATACGATATAACGATACGACGGTATTACGGTCGATACGGGGAGGATATTCAAAAATAATGAAAACTTTCCTAAAATTTTAACAAGGGACATGGATTCGTTTACGTATAGTTTTTAATAATTCATTTGCAGAAATTTATTTCAATGTATTATAAATTTTCACACTGGGATCAGTCCAGGAATTTTCTTATTTAAAACAATTGATCAAACAACAAGAATTAAAGACATATCTTTTAATTGTGAACAAAAATTACAGGTTACATGATAACTTTATTTTATTTTACATTTGATAAAACATTTTGTAAAGCTCGTAGTGTTTTTTCTCCAAAATGTGAAAACATTCTTCTAAGTTTCACGACAATTGAAAAATAAATTTTTTATTCTACAGCATTTATGACAAATTCCAAAAAACACGACAAGTTATCGAAATTCATATTTCAATAAATACAACACAAGAATGTATACTCATCGTCTTACAGAAGTACACAACGTTGATAAAACAAGAGCACACTTTAAAAACGATAAAGCTAAAATACACTGTCAAAGGTAAAAGCGACCGAAATGAACCTGAAACTAATTCCAGTAGGAATAAAATGTTTACGTTCCCAACACGTCCCGTATACAAGCACCTGCAGACTATAACTGTCGCTTTGTAAGGAACAATCCAATTTGGTTGCTACAGAAACAGACCTATTTTAAAGTGGATCCGAAACGGGAAGGGTCGTAGAATAATCGAATAGTTGCTCTTTAAAATATTCTGCGAAATACAAAATATCTTTAAACATTTTTACTTTATCTAAATGATTTTTGAAAACTTTTCTTTTTATGAACAGGCTGTTATCATCATCGTACAAAGTATAAAACAAAGAAGCTTACCGCTGTCTGTCCCTATGTAGCTTAGATTTTGAAGCGGTTTTTCAATAAAATAATGAGATAACTTGACACTAATCCGATATGTGGGTGTTTAAATCAAATCAAAATTCTTTTTTCAATGTTTTAACCATGAACTAACCAATCGTATAACCTTTTGCATACATGCGCTTCTAATATATTTTTTTAATTTAGCAACGGAGGTCTTTTGAACGCTTTCTGGGATCCTGTTGTAAGACCGTTTGCATTGCCCCACAAAAGTGTCATTAACTCTGTGCAGTCGATTCATTAGTTTGTGATGGTTCTTTGTAAAAATATTCAAAATTATTAATATAAGTATTTCGATACATACAGAACATTACATTTTATGTATTGAGCAGATATTCAACTATGCCGATAGTCCGTCAAATTGAAAAAGTCGTCTGCCACCTACGTTTGTATCTTACCTGTACCTTTAATTCCAAAATGTGACGATCCCTTTACACCAAAACACAATAATAAATTAATTCAAATAGGATAAAGGCCAGGAATTTAATTTTGATAGTTTACCAGATTGTATTGTCACCGATGAGTGCCAAAATTCAGATTAATCGAATTCTGTTTAATTTAATTAAGTATTTTTAAATTAATTTACTTTTACCAACATTTTTCTATACTGTACTTTTGAATATATATGTTACTGTTAAAACTACGGTAAATCTTAAGATTTTCCAGTAAAACCTAAGATTTATCGATTATGAATGGTAAATGTCCATAAAACTTTAGGATTCGAACTTTTACCATCATTCACTTGGTAAATCTTAGGATTTACATGTTAGGTAAGGTTAGATTGGAATGGTAAAGGTCCGAAAAAGTCATCCCTTTATAATAAATACTTACATTTACCAACTCATGTCGGTAAATCTTAGGTTTTACCGAAAAATCTTAAGATTAACCTTAGTTCGAGCTTTTACAGTAAGTATATATATCATAATTAAAGTAAACGTGTAATAACTATTTAACCCCACGCGTAGAAAAAAATTAAAAATATAAAACATGCCTTTATGGCTTATATACGTACATCACTGTAGAATTGTAAATACCGTTAGATCTTAATCTATCTCGCGAGATTGTAAACTACCGAAATATTGTGAACGGTGATTTAACTCAAAATAAAACGTCAAAAATTTCGATAGTTTATGATATTTCGGTTAGGTTAGGTTAGAGTTTATAATGTAATTGAAATCACGCACTTTGATAGATCATAATCTACTGAAAAATAATGCGTTTAAGCATTATGTTACGTTGTGTGTGTTGTTGTTTTATGTTATTTACAATTTTACGGCGACATAAACCTATATCTGTATATCAAAGGCTAGAAATAATGAATGTTTTATTTGATTATGAAGGCCTATATTTACGGGTGGATTATGTTGATTTTCATCTTCAATAATGACTCATATTGAAAGATTATAAAAGTGACTCGTCCAAGAACTTAGACAACAAAGCAGTATTATTTAATTGAAAACAGCGGAATCGGAGTGTTTTGTGATAAATTTAATTAAAGTCCCGATCACGAACGTGCGGTTATGGCGCAGGATTTATTGACTTCTTCGTCCTTTGTTTTCTGTGTGAAATTATTTCTCGTGTTGACATAATTATGCTCTATATAGAAGTAATTGCAACTTTTAATGAGATATTATATTTTTAATTTATTTATCTTATAATTTTGTCGATTTTATGCTATTTCGTTTTTTATGTGAATTCAACCGTCGTTTACTAGTTCAAAACTTGGAGAAACCTTCCCATACTCGAGGAATATAAGACCCCTTTTCAACTTGGTAGTCCAACATTTAAACACGCGAGTACTTTACTGCAATCAGTATCGACTTATCCATTACAAAGCGATCTATCCGTGCAATGCGAATACTTTCACCTCACGCCTCGCATATTTTTCTCTCTCGTTTATTCAAATGTTTTGAATTATTTCTGAAACTACTGGTTCAGATTTCAATTGTAAACTGTAATATTTGTATGGAGAAATAGCTTAAAACTATCATGCTTTTTAATTTGATAAGGACTGATGCCTTGTGAGATATAATTAAACTAAAATTATGAATTGCATACTTTTGTTTTAGTTTTCACGTTTGCTTGTGGTTACGTCGGCAAAAATATTAGCTGATAACGTCAATTTCAAATCAGCTGTTTATAAAAATCGAAACACTTAACAGTGCAAGCAAAAGAAAAAGATGAAATAATCAATTAAGTTTCGCAAAGAGGCGAGTCTTTATGCATTCACGGGGATTAAATTAAAATATTTTATGCAAGGAGCGTGCAGCTCCGCCTCGAGAAATAATTAAACGGGCCGCAAATCCTGGCTTTCCATAATTCACTTAACTCATCCGATTTACATATCGCCGGTACGCTAATATGTATAAGTTATCAGCGGGTTTGTCGACTTCGGTACACTGCCTCTCAACCTACTGGACAGATATATAAGCCACTTTCTTTGTATACATATATCATGACCAAAACGGCCAAGTGCTATGACGGATTCAGGTAGGGGGGGAGCTAAGGGACTGTAGAAAAACCGTCGCAATTCTTCCCTCATAAATCTTGAACTAAATTGACAATTATTATCTAATTAACCCTATTAACAAGCACTACCTAAAGTAAAATAAAATGTTTTGTTTCATTTGTAGTGTTTATTTTGCTAAAACCTACATTCAGCGGGGTCATATCCCGCACAGGTGACAATTCAGGACTGTCATTAGCCCAGCAGATAAAACATAAGCGAAGACTCCCGGGTAACATGAAATTTCTCTTATTTTAAGTTATTATATATAACGAAAATAGTTTCGTTCGTTTGTTTTTTTTTTATTGATAAAATGACAAAAAACTTGTTAAATTGACAAACAATTTTATTACATTGAAAATTAATTACCGACCGTTAGGTTAGTGTTTAATTATATTTAAATTGAAATTTCATGTAATAACTAACCTTTAATCGACGATCCGTCTTTCAGACATCTTATCTTATTATGACTTTTAAAAAAAAATCAATTGACAACACTTTACATACATATCTGAATAAAATTTTCCTACATTTGATAATAATAAATCAATCTAGATTACACGTTGTTAGTTTTTAGGACACATACATAGTATCTATACCGATAACTAAAATTGATTTAGAAACAAAAGCCTTACTCAGCAAGAGTATTTCTTTTGACTTCATTAATTACACCAAAATAAAAACAAATATACGACCGAGACGAGACGTAGCAAGTAAAAACAAATAGAAGAAACACATGACATCACGGAGTAATTAATTATTACAGCAAGATTCCTTAGCGATCAGCCGTTCTATTTGTTTACTCCCAGCCACGCCACGAGCGTATGGCATACAGCGTACAGCGTACGGACAGCTGGCAGCATTAACAATTCTACCGCCGTCTAGCGACGTGGCGTACACTCGCCACTGATAGCTTAATCCCGAGTGTATGAAACACGACGTATCTATCTCAATCGTACAACTTTGCTATTTTTATTTCTTATTTCTTAAAAGTGTAATGCGCTCCGTGACAGTCCCGTCGGAATTTATTTGGTTTTAAAATTCATTCGTTATATACAATTTGTTTGGTACATAAAAGAGCACGCTATTCTCATCTGACATTAAAATTAAGAGTCTGAATATATATAGGTAGTATAAAAGATATATGTATAGGTACTTACTTATATCACAAATTGTAATCTAACATTCCGGTACATATGACGTTATTGAATTACGTCTTCAATGTAAAAATTAAATAGTTAGAATTAAAAAAAAACACCTATTTAAAAATAATTAAATCTCTGTATGAAAACTACTAAGTTTTTATACTAGTATTTTATTGATACTAGTAAATAGCTACCAAAGATGTTTGGAAAATTGGAGATAAAATCGTTAAATTGAATTCATTTAAAATTCTTTTGTAAACATTGACCGACAGATACGAACAGATAAAATCTTGTAATAGAATCGCACATTAAAGAAAAATAAGAATAAAATTTTAAATTTTTAAATGACAATTATACAGAAGCGTTCCAAACACATTGCGCAAAACGTTCCTTCGAATTAGAGTCACATAATATTTTAGACCGCAAATAAAATGTAAAAATATGATGAGGAAGGAATGGCTAAGACCCAAAGATTCGTTGGAAAAATTTCGACCTTCGTTGGAGTTTGACCTTCGGTAACGAGGTATTTGACTGAGACTGTATTGCGAAGTCAACGCAACCGATTCAATTTGCAAATTGCTTTACGTTGGACCGTCTACCCTTTGAATCTACACGGATTACATATGTGATTCAACGCTAAATGTTCTGAATCGACATGTAGCATCCTCACTGCTTTAACTAGTAAGTATAGTTAAAAGTTAACACTGTATAAATGGACCTGTTTACAATTGATATGATTCTATTTTCAAAACAGATGAATGAAATTATTTATGAGATAAAACGTCAATCGATCTCTCCCTATGTGTTTACTGTACTGACATAGGGTATTAGTGTTAAATATGACGTTAATAATATGTTTATGTGTGCGCAAACACAAATCTACTATGTATACCCTCATTCTCATCGTCTAATGGAACGACGAATTTGAAGCGCAAAGGGATCGATCTGGTGCGAAACCCACTACTTGTCGTTGTCTGACATCTGTTTCTAAGCGATCGAGGCAGTTCAGATTGAGACTAATATCAATAAAATATTAGCTAAATTGTTTTCAAAAGCTATTTAAATATATCATTGTTACTAAAACCAGTATTCCCTCTAGCGATAATTCAAAGCGAACCTGCTACTAACGTCTTCGTTCACTGTTACCAGAGATATTTATAAATTAAATGAGAAACTTGCATTCGTACTTTAAGCATCATATTTTTCTATAATTACACCTTTACATTTTAGCTCTGGTGCAGTTCCCGCTTCCTCAGACGATATATTTTTAATTTCCGGCACGCGCAGACGCGGTTTGTTTGTGTGCGGAGATCAGATACGAATAAATGAGCATACTATCCTTGTAATATATCTGACTATTTATATTTTATCAAGCAACGAACGGGAACCGTTATTTCGTTCGTGGATTAAAGTTAGACTAAGAATTCAAATTTCGAATAGAATAATAAATGTTAAAATTGCTTTTTTTGTTATCTGTTACAAATAATGCTCGGTAATTACTTTTTTAATACCTTCTTGATTAAAGATTTTTTTTTTTTTTTACATATTTTCAAATCTGTTGGTTCTTATTTGATTTAGAAAATTGGTCAGGAAAATAATATATTTTTTACTTTCTAACGTGGTCTTAACTATCAAAAAAATATGTTTTAATGTAATTAATATCATTAATTTAGTCTCAAATATATAAAAAATATAATAATATTTATTTTAGAGTAATGTCGTGGGTCACTTGGTAAGAACGAAGTCGCTTTTGCTACATATCAAAAATGCTATAGAATATTTCCATGGCAAGAAAAAATCGGCGTGATTAAAAATATTAACAAAGAATACCCAAACAAAAAGAAAGAGGCAGTGAGAAAGAGAAGGAAAGGTCGCCTAGAGGACAAAACGCTTTTTCCTAAATAACAATAAAGGTCAGTAATTTTAAATATTTAAATTTTTAGCCAGACTGTTCTGCCTGAGAGTTTGTAGAATGTAGATATGGCTTAAATTGTACATTTGTACGTCTAAAGACGTTAAGAAATACCGAACGGAGTTAGGCTTGTGGAGTTTGAAATATGCCCCATTTGACCGAGAGCCGGCTATTTATTTACGGACAAGGACTCCTCCGTCACTAAGCCCCAAACAGAACGGATAAAGGCACCGATATTCAGTCAGCGAATGTGCAACATATTATATAAATTATATAAACCTATTTAAGATGCACAATAAGACGGTCTTATCGCTGAGCCTCTTCAGGACAACCTTATTGGTTGAAACAAACTCATACATTTTGACTTACGTACTTATCAAAATCAAAATATTCTTTACTTCGGTTTTGAATTATTACCGTATTAAATTAACTCGGTTCATGAGAAACTCAGTAGTTACTCTTTAAATTACAAAGTATGTATGTAACAATAAATTTTTTATAATAGTCTGCCTAGAGATCAATAAATACAGTCAACATATAAGTCCTTGCTTTTTTATCTTTAATATAACCTTGTATTGATTTGCCTTATTTATCAACGTCTTTTGGACGTGAACTTTAAATGTTTTAATATACCAAGATAAAAATAACATATTATTTTATAATTATAACACATTAAATAGGATTCAAGTATTCCGTCAAATTACAATAATATAATTATATGAGTGTTTAGTACCTACCCAGACGGATTTTTATTCTATGCTGGAAGTCTGTATTTAGGGAAGAGCATTTTTAGCATTAGCATTTTCCCAATGCTGGGCTAAAGGCCTCCTCTCCCTTTGAGGAGAAGGCTTGGAACATATTCCACCACGCTGTTCCAATGCAGGTTGGCGGAATACACATGTAGCAGAATTTCGTTGAAATTAGACACATGCAGATTTCCTCACGATGTTTTCCTTCACCGCCGAGCACGAGATGAATTATAAACACAAATTAAGCACGTGAAAATTCAGTGGTGCCTGCCTGGGTTTGAACCCGAAATCATCGGTAAAGATGCACGCGTTCTAACCACTGGGCCATCTCGGATCTTTAGGATTCTCTTTAGAATTTTTGCCCGGTTAGCTCAGTCGGTAGAGCATTGGACTTTTAGGGAAGAGGCCTACTCCAAATGTCAATATCACCCGTCATACGCAGTCTTCCTCACAATGTTTTACTTTACCGCCGAGCATACTTTTCTTCCTCCTTTAAAGCTTATCACTTCACATGTTAGGAGTGGGGACGACAATAGCCCAAGGGAATAGGATCGATCCTGCGACATTTTACATCGTTAGGCGGCCAGTAAACCACTACACTATTGACGCTTTTATTAACACAAATACGGTTCACCTACACTGTCTTCTGTTTTCAGTCTTCTGTTATTTAGCCTAAACATAACTGACTGCGAAATAGTATTATTAGCGAGTAGATAAGAATCATATCAAAAATAAAATTGAAAAATATCATTAAGTACTGTTAGATGTTATAACAAGCTCTTTTGACAATTACAGGGTATTTCCTGACAATAAAACTTTTTAAGCCGCATGGCAAAACAGTCACAAATGGAACGCATGCGATTATAATACTCCTAATACTTCTAATCACTCAATGCGTAAATTTGGGTTGAATTTTATCAACATTTTATTCGTCGGCGACCTGATTGCCGCGTCCCGTAACGCTAATTGTAATTAAATCACAAAATGTGTATTTAATTTGTATGTGCTGTATTCATATAAAAAAAATCCAAATTTATCAGTAAATTTTTTTTATTTTTTTGTCTAAAAGATATATTTTTTTTTATAAATTGGGTTAAGATTGTCCTCGTGCAACAATCTGTTCACCAATCTTTCTCTTACGATAAAAAACACTATAATACCAAGATAACGTATCGATTATATATCGTAAATATACTTACTGGGCACGTTCACAGTTATTACAATGTTTTTGTTCTTAAATTAGGTTAAAATGTTCTATTCAATTACAAGGGAATGTAAATTTGTACGTTTCAAACGTAAGCATCGGTGGTTCAGTGGTAGAATGCTCGCCTGCCACGCGGGCGGCCCGGGTTCGATTCCCGGCCGATGCAAGCTCTTTTTATATATTTTTTTAATTTATAAATAGTAGGCGAACTGACAAATAGACCCACCCGCAGATAAGTCACCACCGTCCATGGATCATTGCTGTTATAAAAATACATTTCTTACATGGCTCATCCTTCGAACCGGAGCATTAAGATACTCAATATGTTAATGTTAATAATGTTAAACGATAGAATATGTGATGGTACCAGACGCTACTACGCAGACCGCTATAACCTAGTTAAAGGAATACTTACGAAAACGAAGCAGTAATTTTTTTTTTTTTTATGTCATAAGGTGGCAAACGAGCAGGAGGCTCACCTGATGGAAAGTGACTACCACCGCCCATGGACATCTGCAACACCGGGGGGCTTGCAGGTGCGTTGCCGGCCTTTCAGGAAAGAGTACGCTCTTTTCTTGAAGGTTCCCAAGTCGTATCGGTTCGGAAAAACCGCCGGCGAAAGCTGGTTCCACAGAGTGGTTGTGCGAGGCAGAAAATGTCTTAAAAATCGCGCTGTTGTGGATTTTCGGACATCTAGGTGGTGCGGGTGATATTTGGAATTTTGACGAGATGTCCGAAGGTGAAATTCAGCAGCCGGGATTAATTCGAACAATTCCTCGGAACATTCCCCGTGATAAAGTCTGTAGAAGATGCAGAGCGATCCAACATCTCTACGCAAAGCCAAAGGATCAAGCAGATCGGAAAGGGCTTGATCGTCGATAATTCGAGCCACTCTACGTTGGATACGGTCAAATGGAAGGAGCTGGTACTGGGGAGCACCCGCCCAGAGGTGAGAGCAGTATTCCATGTGAGGCCGAATTTGCGCCTTGTATAGTCTTAGACGATGGGCCGACGTGAAATACTGTCTTGCCTTGCTGAGCACACCAAGCTTTTTTGATGCCAATTTGGCTTTGCCTTCCAATTGACCGCGGAACTGAACGAGACTCGAAACATCAACGCCAAGTATTCCGATACTAGCTGTAGCGGCTAACGGAATGTTCTCGAATCGTGGAGATACGACAAATGGTGTTTTTTTAGCAGTTAACGCGCAAACTTGCGTCTTTTTGGGGTTGAAGTGAACTAGGTTTAGCCGACCCCAGTTCGAGACGTTGTTTAACGAAGACTCGATTTCAGATACAAGTTTGTTCCGGTTTTCTTCGACGTTTTCCCGAGAAATATTAGCACGGCCGGTGTATGAGGTGTCTACGGTGCTGTCGTCTGCATAGCAATGAATGTTACTGATTTGCAACAAGTCATTGATATGCAGAAGAAACAGAGTGGGTGATAGAACGCAGCCTTGTGGAACACCAGCATTGACGAATTTTAAGTCAGAGCATGCACCGTCGACAACGACCTTGATGCTCCGATCTGCCAAAAAACTGGTAATCCAATTGCATAATTTCCCGGGAAGCCCATAGGAAGGAAGCTTCGAAAGAAGCGCTTTGTGCCACACGCGATCGAAGGCCTTCGCTATGTCCAGACTGGCTGCTAATGCCTCCCCTTTGCTCTCAACTGCTTCCGCCCATCTATGAGTAAGGTAAACTAGAAGATCACCGGCTGAGCGACCCCGACGGAAACCGTACTGGCGGTCGCTAATCAGCTGGTACTCCTCTAGGTACCGCAGGAGCTGGCAGTTTATAATGGACTCCATTACCTTGGAGAACAAGGAGGTGATGGCTATAGGCCTATAATTGGACGGGTCTGAGCGGTTGCCCTTTTTAGGGATCGGATGCACCAAAGCAGTCTTCCAGGAGTTCGGGACGACGCCGAATGCATAGGATTGCCGGAAAAGACGCGTTAAGACCGGCGCCAACTCGGGAGCACAAGTCCGTAGCACGATTGGAGGGATGCCATCGGGTCCACTCGACTTATGAATATCCAAGGAAAGAAGTACTTTACGAACTGCACTTTGCCGGAATTTAACCTCCGGCATCGTGGTATCACACCGCGGGATTGTTGGTGGTGACTTTCCTCGGTCATCCATAGTCGAGTTCGCTGCAAAGACAGAGCCTAAAAGATCAGCCTTCTCCTTCGCTGTATGGGCCAATGACTCACCGTCCTTGTGCAGAGATGGTAAGGAAGGCTGACAGAAATTCCCTAAGACAGCCTTGGCGAGAGACCAGAACGCACGTGTTCCTGAAGGGAGGCGCACCAGTCTCTCGCCAATTCTGCCAATGTACTCCGTCTTCGCCTTAGCAATCACGTTTTTGAAGGACCTAGAGGCAGAGTTATATTCCTTTCTGATTGCACTGGTATTTACATCACGAGACGCTGATGCGTTAGCCCAGTCTTGGTAGCGTAATAATATGTATGCATAATATCTATTATATGTGATCAAATGAACTTCTTGAAGTGAAGTTCGATCATTATTATATGAGTCGCTTCATTCGAAGATACAATTAACTAAGTAGTCCTTTTAACTCACAGGCATTGTCCGCACGTTTAGAGAATCGATTCATAATCGACCTCTTTTTATTTTTATTTTTTATAGCTTATTTTTTCATGTCGTACTGTCACTTGTCACATCATTCTTGTTTAGAGATTTACAATAAAAAGTTTTTAGTCTGGCCGCGGGTGGGTGGGAACATTGTATCTTCGAATGAAGCGACTCATATAATAATGATCGAACTTCACTTCAAGAAGTTCATTTGATCACATATTATATGTTCGTCGCTTCATTCGAAGATACAATTAACTAAGTAGTTGTTCAGAGATGGTTATTATGAATAATGTTTTATGTAGCCATTTCAATAAAATATTCATATAACAAATAAAAACTTTTATTCTTCACACATTTATGGATTTTATTTATTAGAATTAACAAAATTATCATTTTAAATTATACATATGTATTATATTAATATATTAATTATTAACCATTATCAATTCCACAAACGGAACGTGCGAATGTTCCATCATTCGTAAGGGGTCGGTTATAAAACCGAGCAAACGACAATGATGATCTAGTCCAGCCCGCTGTCTTTCTAATAGTGTCAATGCAGACTCCTGCTGATGCTGCTGCCGAGGTGGAGGCGTGACGAGTACTGTGTGCACTGAACACAGATACGTCAATGCCACTCTCCGCTAGAGTCTGCTTGATCCACCTACTTATTGTTTGAGAAGATACTGTTTTGTGAGGTGTTTCTTACAGCTCAATAACAGTCTATCTGTGTCTTCAGACCGCAACTCTGATGTTACTTGAAGGTAATCCTCCAATGTTTTTGCAGGGCATATGCTTGGGTTGTCCATAAAAAAAAAGGTAAAAATAGTACAGGCTGGTCACAATTAGTTGCTGATGTCTTTATTATATCAGATATTGTGATCTTTATACCAGAGGGAGTCTTATTGATATTGGCCACTTTGATAAGTGATAACGTTTGGACTCGGTGAGAAGTACATACGGCTAATAAGATTGTCAATTTTTTTGTTAGTTTGGCTAAATCTAGGTCATTATTAGGGTACCAAGTGGAGACAGTGTCGAGTACCAGCTTTGGATCCCATGTTGTGGTGTATTTAGGCCGAGATGGCTTTTGTCTATAAATTGCTTTTAATAAACGTTTAATACGCTCGTCAGATCCGACATTATTTCCGAGAAGTAATGATAGGGCAGATCGATGATTATTAATGGTACCATATGATGCACCCTCGTTAAACATTTTAACTAAAAATGATATTACTGCTGACAGTGGTGCTGCAAAAATACTAACCGAATTTTTTGAGCAAAATGACCACCACGATTTATAAGTGACTGAATATTGTTTCATTGTATTATCTGAAATTGAGGCTACCATTAAGTCTAATGCTATTTCGGGGGTTCCTAATCTATTAAATGCTTCCCTGAGAGCGTCGCGGCCCCCAGGGAAAGGCTGCGGTGGAGTCGGTGGCACGAACTGAAATTTGAACATAAAAGATCTTTACTGGGTTCGAAAATCATAATATCTGATATGATCATTCTTTTTAGAAGGGGAAACCAAGCTTGTCCAGGCCAATACGGAAATACCAGAATACCCATAGCTTTGTCCGTTATAACTTTTCTCAAGCATTTAAGAATAAGAGTAAACGGTGGAAATGCATAGAAAAAATTTGGATACCAGCTGATTGTGAACGCGTCGACTGTCATTGCATCGGGGTCTGGTTTCCAAGAAATATATTGGCGACATTTTGCATTGATACGGGATGCAAATAGATCAATTTGCGGTTCACCAAGGATATGAATTATCTTTTGGAATGCCCAGCCAGATAGTTCCCATTCTATATCCACGTTAGGTTTTCGTGATTCTTGGTCAGCTTCAATATTTTCGTGAGTATTAATATATGATGCAAATAAAGAGATCTCACGCAATTCGCACCATTGCCAAATTTCTTTAGCCAAGTCATTTAAATGAGGAAACCGAATCCCTCCCATGCGATTTATATAGCATAAGGCTGTTGTATTACCCGTACCAATATTGAACAATTAGAATGTGAGCTAGCAAAACATTTCAATCCTAGAAAAACGGCTAATAGTTCTAAACGATTAATGTGGAAGGATGATTCCTCAACTTTCCATCTTCCATTTGCTCGTTTCCCGTTGCAAAAAGCTCCCCAACCGGTTTTAGAAGCGTCAGTAAATATTTCTAACTCAAAATTCGTATCACATCTTAAGGATTTTTTAGTTGATAATATGTTTTGTTTCCACCAATATAAGTCACGTAAAATAATGTCAGTTAGTTTAATTTTTGCCTCAAAATTTACATTTATTTTTAGTGCTAAAAATTTCTGACGTTCGAGGGTTCTGGTATATAACCAACCATATTTGACTGCTGGACAAGCAGCAGTAAGAACTCCGATAAACTGTGATAATTCTCTGATAGAACATTTTGGCAATAAATTGAATTTATTAATTAAAAACAAAATTCTATGACGTTTTTCATCTGGTAAACTTAATGTCATTTTTACCGTGTCATATACAAAACCTAAAAACTTACAGACCTGTATGGGCTTAAGATTGCTTTTATCAAAATTGATTACAAAACCAAGACATTGAAGCAACTCAAGAGTTTTGTTGACGTTGTCTTGGCATTCTACGGACGTATTTCCTATACATAATATATCATCAATATATATAACTGATTTATAACCCTTGTTACGTAAATAGTTCATGACTTCTTTCATTAACTTTGTGAAAACTCTAGGCGCTACTGACAAACCATAAGGCATGGCATTAAATTCGTATGGAATACCATCAAATTCAAAACGTAGATATCTACGGTGTGATTTTTGTATAGGTACTAATAGATATGCCTCTTTTAAATCTATATTTGCCATGAAGCCATCTTTTGGAACTAATTTAGCTGCAGTTCTGTAGTCTTCCATTTTAAAATGTGTGGTATGAATAAATTTATTTAATGATTTAAGGTTAAGAATAAATCTCTTTGATCCATTAGGCTTAGGAGCTAAAAATATACTAGAACAAAAATCATTTTTAGATCTATTACATGGAGATATAGCGCCTAGGTCAAGTAATTTATTAATCGATACTAACATATCGTCCCGATCAGTACCAGCAAGCAAGTTCCTTGGAGTTGAAACTTGCTTAGGATATTTCCAAAATGGAATAGCATAACCATCTGAGACCCATTTGAGTATTTCTATATTATTAGAAACGTGAACCCAACAACTATAAAAGAGTTGTATTCTTCCTGCATGTACCTTTATTGTTGAGCTATCGCACGTGGCTGCTTGCCCTGCGTAGGCGGCTTCTGTTGTGCAGGGCCCGTTGGTTGGTATTTCCGACTCAATAAAACACCTCGGCCTCTCTGTCCTTCTCGCCCCCCCCTGTTCGATGAAAAACGAGGGGGGGCTTTCCAGTTTCCCTGGGGACGTGAGCGACTTGTCGATGCTTGATGATTGACAGGTAAGGACGTAGACAAAGATTTCAAGTTTGTAGGAGGCTTCTTTATTAGGAATCCCTGCTTTTCAATCGCTTTTGATACTTTAATTTTTTCGTAAAGTTTATTTCCAAAAAGCATGTCGTCGCGATCCATATCTGGCATTATATTTAAAAAGGCCTTGTTTAAGCCTGGTGCAATAAGTTTTTTTCTTGCCTCGGTCTCGGTGTGATGTAAATCACATAATATGCGACAACTATCGCTTAGAAATTTTATGGCTTGAAGCCTATCTTTGCCTTCATCTAATAGTAATTCTAAGCCTTTGTTAAGTGCAGCTATACCTATGCCTAATTGTTGCTGAACCGCTTCTACCTTTTTATCCCGGTTACGGATAGTTTCAGCTATGGCAGCCAAAATTTCCGGATTTAATGTTGGTGCCTGTAGTAACGAACAGTTTTCAGGTATCGTGTATTCTTTCATAAGTTTTCCTTTGGTATCTTTATTAAGACCCTTTTTTAAAATAGGCAACCAAAGTTTCGAAAGCTTTTCATGAATGCTTGGCCCGAATTTGAGAGGTTCTTCAGCAATCTCGCCCAGGGCGCAAAGAATATCCGGATCCAGCTCCGGAGCCGATTCCGGGACTGGCAACGAAGTTAACTCTTCACTACCCGCGACATTTCCCTCTAAGTAATTCTCTCTATCACTGTTGTGTTGTGATTCTCGTGTAAGCTCGCCATAATCGTTGTCTGAAAAAATCAGACAAAGAGAAATATTATTGAGGGAAGCCAAAGAACTTTAATCGATTTATAAAAATAATTCGAATTCTATACCAGAGTGTGAGCATAAAAATTCTCATCATGAGGATACCCGATCTAACTCTGGCATTATATGGCAGGTAGTATTAGTTATGTAACAATAAATTGCTTTCGTGAGGATACACAATCCACCTCCCAGCATCACATGGGTTGTATAAAGTATATACAAAGAAATTGCCTTTGTGAGGATACACGATCCACCTCTGACATTATATCGCAGATAGATATTATTTGTATAACAATAAATTGCTTTCGTGAGGATACACGATCCACCTCCCAGCATCACATGGGTTATATAAAGTATATAAAAAGAATTTGCCTTCGTGAGGATACACGATCCACCTCCCAGCATCACATGGGTTATATGAAGTATATAAAAAGAAAATTGCCTTCGTGAGGATACACGATCCACCTCCCGGCATTATATACTTAACCCAATAGTATTGAGAATGCATACTCGACTTAGTAGGATTTTTTGACAATCACTAAAAACCCACGTGTTAACTCACGGTTAACCTCAAGGGATTCAAAATTGCCTTTGTGATGACACACGGTCACCCTCTAGGCGTGATCGTCTAGTATTTTAATTACTGATATCAATGGATAATGGCTTAAAAAAAAATACTAACCGGATTGATCGGAGTCTGATGTTGAGTAGACGATCCGATTACGTTTGCGTTGTTTTTCTTGAAGTTTTCGGAGCTTGCGCCGATAACGACTAATCTTTTCCTCATTTCTTCGTTTTGTCATGATGATTTTTTATAAATTTCCTAGGCCCGTGCGAACGTTGCCTCGCTCGGAAAAAGAATGATGTGACAAGTGACAGTACGACATGAAAAAATAAGCTATAAAAAATAAAAATAAAAAGAGGTCGATTATGAATCGATTCTCTAAACGTGCGGACAATGCCTGTGAGTTAAAAGGACTACTTAGTTAATTGTATCTTCGAATGAAGCGACGAACATATAATTTAAATAAATTATTTACGTAACAGAAATGTGGTTGTAACTCGCTGGACCGATTTTGATGGTATTTGGAACAGGACGACAGGATATCTGTTATGTAACTCTTCCTATGATGTAAACAATCATATATAGGATTGTGCGACATTCACAATAATATTTCCAATACAATTATTATTATAAAAATTAAATTTAAAGAAAGACAATGTTTATATATTAATTATATAATTTTGAGGGATTGATATTCCACTCTCTAAGAGTGGAATATCAATCCCTACAAAAATGTAATATACATTGTATTTATTTAAATACAAATACTCTTTATTGTACTAATTGTGTTATTAGTTACACAATTAGATCTACCCTTCTTTAGGGTAGGTAAGATTCACAAAGTCTATCTCATCGCTAAAAAGGTGACACCCTATTTTAATTATTCTTTTATTTATATGTAAAAAAATATATATTTAAAAACCATTTTATTTGGCCGCCATTTATATTTAGTTTAATGTATTGTCAAAAAAACCCAAAGTGTCTACAAAGGTCCAGTCACGAGAAAAAGTCCCACGCGTACTAAAAAAAAATCAAAGATAGTAAAAATATCTCTTTATATGACACAAATGTGGCTTAATAGCGAGGCGATTACCGATCTATCCTACACTAGTTTCAATAAGGAGCCATAACGATCAAAGCTCGAGTTCAATTCCATAACTTGCGTTCATTGGTCAAGATCTTCAGTGGGTAGTGAGCTGGTCAAACGCTCTCTCTGTACCACATTATTCTAATATCAATCGACCATCTTTTATATTGAAATTGAGTTCTAAGCTCTTTGACTATTACAAGCTATAACATAATATTATATAGCATTGATTCTAACGCCAAATTTTAGTTTCATAAACGAGCTGTTCGTTTGCAATTTTGTAAAGATTGTGATATTTTATTGAAAAAATCATAGACATGGACAGATATCAAAATTTATGTATACGTCATATGTTCCCTGGTTTTAAAAATAATAATTTCAGTATAGTGACAACTCTATTGTCATTCTTAAATTACGAAAAGATTCTGCACTTTTATTTCAGTGAAATCTAAATAGTATAGCAATTTATTATAAAGATTTTATATAATTTAACAGTGGAAAGTAAAATGTCTCTCACGGCATGTATTTTTTGTATTGACAAATTACTAAGCAATAATCATCGAAGTATTTTTTGTTTAACCTTTTAAATAGACACTATAACAATTGATATGTATGTCGTCTGTGCCTTAGGAGTTTCTTTCTATTGTTTTGATTGAGTTTCAGAATCACACCAGGTTAACGACTGAAGATTTTTGTAGACATTAGATTTTACAATTTCAGCAAACATACGGTGTTATAAACATAAAACATGACCAACAAAAAAAAAATAATTATAATAATCTTTTTTTATAGCTTCTCTATCGCTCGCATTCGAATAAATGCCTTACACAAACCGGACACGACGAGCTCACAGAACGAATATAATAATAATTTAGTATTACCTGAAACCATTCTCTTTGGAATTGAAAAGCCATTATTTTATGAGATAACATATGGGATTGGAACC
This sequence comes from Vanessa atalanta, assembly GCF_905147765.1. NCBI lineage: Eukaryota > Metazoa > Arthropoda > Insecta > Lepidoptera > Nymphalidae > Vanessa > Vanessa atalanta. Next base: position 700,893 of record NC_061873.1, read on the forward strand.
GTGGAATCCCATTGGAAAACGAGGACTTTATTCCTATGCACATTAACGCATAACTTCTATTTAAATCCGGTTTTAACCGAATTACAATTGTCGAAAGGCATACATATGTTTTTCAAATATTCCTTGAGTAATATTTTAAACCAGAAATACACAGATTTTTATAAAGAAGTAAAATTCGTGTGTATTGATTAAGCTGCATTAATCCTGAGTGCCATCTATACTAATGTTAAAAATGCAAAAGTAACTCTGTCTATCTGTCTAGAACCGCAAGGAAGGACACAGACTACGTTTTTATACCTAAAACTTGACAACTTTTAAAACGCGAGCGAAGCTACGGGTTTTATATAATACATATGGAACAGATAAATTATCTAAATAATTATAAAGACCTCGTCAAAATCAAAGCTATGCTTAAGTAGGAGCTAGCAAACAAAACCGTTTTAAGATGAAGCTAAGACTTATTGTAATTATATTAATTTGGCGATGTCGACCACTTAACCATTAGGGTTCCCTTTTTAACGACAACCAGCTAAATAAAAAAAATCTTTGCTGCGATTGATTGCGGGTATATTTCTACAAAATATCTCTACAGAGCAGTGTTTTCGCTTTGAAGCCCAAGCTTTTAGTTATATATTGCATTAAATTAATTTCAATACTCGTCGTATCGTATATTTTCAAGCAAAACAGTTCATTTTTGGAGTGGAAAATCATGTAGAAGGGTTAAAATTAAAAAATCAGGCACATCCCTTAATCACCAGGGCTTATCTCATTAAGTGATACAACGCCAGCCCCGTTATGGACTAATAAACCTCGAGATAAACTTTATTACATTACGCCTCTCTGAGCGCCGCCGATAGCATCCGAGGCACACGACTGTTTTACGATCCACGGCTGTACTAACAGCTTACCTAAATCTTGAATTTGTTGGGAATTCAAAAATTAGACGACTTATTTACGTACCACAAATTTTGATAGTAAATTCGAATGTATCATTAGGTTTAGTAGCTAGCTTATGTGGCCGATGTCAAGATCCTAGTCAAAGTTAAAAAATCTTTATTCAATATGGAAGTTTTACACTTGCTTATTGACAGTCAAAAATCTGTCACCGGTCCTGAGTTTCTTTTTTATTTTGTTTTAACTATTGATTTCATGTAAAATAACAATAAACATTTTTTCGTTAGTTAAAACAGACTCTCTTTAACGATTATTTTAAATTTTACAATTGAATATTTTTGAACGTTTTCTGAGACTCGGTTGTAAAAACGTATACATTAGCCCACAAAAGAGTTACTAACCCTGTGTAATCGGGTAAAATATGGTAGATTCTAAGATATATTTCCATTTTTCCGACAATTTAAAATATAGTCTCACTGTTGGGACTTTGCCTTTGTGGAAAAGATTTTGAGCTTTTCCCAAGCAACTGCTCCAATAGTGCTTGGTAGATATACATGTGGCATAATTTCAGTGAATTTAAAAACATGCAGGTTTTCTTACGACATTTTCCTTCACCGCGGAGCACGAGATAAATTATAAACAAGCACGAGAACATTCAATGAACCCGCAATCATCGGTTAAAGGTAAACTCTACACCATTTGACATTAAATTCATATTAATTAAACCCAACCTAGTTTAAATGTATAGTGCATTTTCTGATAGATTTGAAATTGTTTTTTTTTATACTTTCGACTTGTGCCTCTTGTTGACCGACTCGTTTTTCGCTTAAAGATTTTTATTTCGATTAAAAAAGACTAAAATCTATTTACAAAACGCTATATTATGTATTTTTTTTTTGTGTGTAAAATTATTTAACTACATACATGCTTAATATTTTATTATGTCGTAGAATTACGCTTCTTTTCTTAGGTTATATTTCTTTTTATCCTTTTTAATAAAAATGAATTAGTAGAGATATTTTTATATACATTTATTATATATTTTTTTAAAAGAACTTAATATATTTGTTTACAAAGTCGTAACTATGAGCTATTTTTTTTTTAAATTTATCTTTTATTATACAGGTAAATTGCAGCTTAATCATTAAATACCTACACGTACCTCCTTCACGTACTTAGAACTCGAGGGTTCCCTTCCATTCAAACCTAAGTGAAATAAAATATATAGTGCAAATATTATGATACAAAATTTCAAATACGGTAGTAGGGTAGGGTGGGTAGTAATAATGGTGGTAGGGTATTGTGCAAGCCCGTCTGGGTAAGTACCATCCACTCATCAAGTAATCTACCGCTAAATAGCAGTGTTGTTGTGTTCCGCTTTGAAGGGACGCACAAGGAACATAACATCTAAGTTCCTAAAGTTAGTGGTGCATTGGAGACGTAAAGAATAGTTCATATTTCTTACAGCGCCATAGCCCATGAGCGGAGGTGACCATTAACCATCAGGTGGCCCATTGTCCCGTCCATAAACACTCACAACAGGAACACAATACACTCTCAAAAATAAATGTCTCGAAACGAAACCTTCGTTTTTGAAGACGCTTACTTAAAATAAACAGATTCGTTTGACAGAACTCCTGCGACCTTAAAATTCGTATGATTATTATTTCATCATTATATTCGTATATAAAAACAATTTCTCGTTTCTGTTTTATGCATTTCAATTGACTTGAAAGTTGTTGTTTGCGCTTACTTGAATCTTTCCATCGCGGTACTCAAGAACCTTGGGTTATGGGATATATTAGCTAATACAGTCATACACACAAAATGATTCATTAATTCATATGAACCATATAAACATATCGAAGCATGACGTTCGTCTTTTCTATTTAAAAATATTTCAATTAAATTGTATATAACAGCAAAGAGCAACATTAACACGAGTTTTACGATAAGTCAACCAGCTACATAAAGCCATAAATGTACAATAGGCAAGAGTAAAACAACAGAGACGCCGGATATTAGAATGTACATAGCTAGCGAAACTAATGTTTTATTTCGAAACAAAATATAAAATTATTGCCATATAAAAAGAATTCCACTAGCGAAAAGATAGAGGTTCTACATTTGAAAGTTGCGAAAAATTAATAAAATACGGTGCGAAAGTTTTCTATAAACATCGGAGCAAGAATATTTTTTTCTTTCATGACATGAGTCTCACATGAATCCTGTGTGTATTATTCATTTGTATGCGCCGCGTCATGAAGAATAAAGTATTGTGACTCGGAACATTTGTATCGGAAACATATTCTCATAGATCGAAATGTTATCAACACATAATATCATATCGGTGCCCTTTTTCTCGTCAGATTTATAGTCATCTCATTATAATTCATTTATCGTTTTCATATCGTCCCAGTGATTATACGCAGTAATAATAATTCTATGCTAGTGGGTAACCCGCGAAATTTCTCGTTTATTTAAAAGATTTTTTAGAAATTTCGAAACCTATGAAAGGCTTAATTTAGATTTCATTTAATTTTAAACTACAAGTCACGACTACATTTGGCGCAAAAATAATACCTTATGTAAATGAAAATTTTAATGTCAAATATAATAGTATACATCAGTTCCGTTAGAATTGGAGTTTGTCGAAAACAATTTACTTTGATTTTTTTTACGTTTTTCATTTTTTTTTTTCTTATTCAGCCGTAGTGCTCTCTAGCGGCCGGTTACCTCGTGTATGGTTTAGTTTACTTCGTGTTCGAGTGCTCATGAAATTTGTCATCGTGGATGAATCTCTATGTCAGATTATCGTACAATTTACCATGTTTTATTTTATTTATTTATTTTATGTACCGTTGCAATTTGAGAGTGAGATGATAATAAATGCACCTATTTTTGCGCTCTCATCGGTACTATATTACGATCTCATGGCAGAAATCGGTCTTTATTACTTCAGTATAATACACGCTACCCAAGTTGTTTATTATAGCGATAATTAAAGTTAAAAAAAAAAAGTAAAACTACCTCTAAAACCGCTGTACCTTGACAAATATTAAGATTACAAATATGCTGGATAAATTCACTAACAAGTTCATACGGATAAAAAAAAAACGATCGCAGCGCCCACTATCAGCTACAATCTAGACCATCCAGGGGCCCACACAAACACACACGAAGATATAAAGGCAGAGGATTTCAATTACATACACACATACAGAAGTATTTCCTATATAGAGATATTTTAACGGTTATGATAAACAAAAGTTCGTGAATATAAAGTTTTATTCGTAAAGTTAGGTACGTGTTTAAAGAAAACACGTACTTACTTTATAAATATTATCCAAGTTTATTCGCAAGTATTTAAATATTGCTTAAGTTATTATTTATAAGTAAAATATTGGTTCGAAACAAATCAAATTATAACGTAAGCATAACGAAAACAAGCGAGGAAGTAATGAACAATGTGCCATTGAATTTATTATAACCGAACTCGAAAGTGACGACGTGACGTTTCACATGATGAGAGGCTGAGACAAAGTTTCTTAGGCACATAATATATAGTATTACTAAGTACGTGTTCAAGATTGTTTGCGTTGCAGCGACACGATGTGTAAATCTGTGCTCAGCGAGGACTTGTGGAAGCATTTCCTAAAAATCTCATGTGTGAATAAAAAAGGAATCTGTGAAATTCGTTATTATGTCAAATAACAACAAGATCTCTGAGGATATTAAAATAATTTAACCATCACTGTCTGGGAGATGAGAAATAATTTGAAATTGATGATTAATGAAAGTTCACTCTTAAATAGTATTATTCAAAAAACATAAAAAAATAAAACATTTTTATTATTACTATATAGCATACATGCTACACACGCGCACAAACAAGAGGACAGTGGATATGAGAGCGTCATGTCGTCACGGCATGCGAGTCGGTCTTACCCGTAAGGCCAATTATATTTCCCATTAATAACAAAATGTAATTTTCTTTTAAATTTGCTTTACTTAACCCACCTGAATCATCACATACATTTATTTGTCGAACAAAACGTATTCCCAATCGGCCTGATAATTATCAGATAGTAAAATGCTGTTTGATAAGCTGCACGGGCCGATTGTAAATGAACAACGTTACCGGATATACATTTATGTATGGCAGATTGTATGATTCGTCATAATACAAACGACGTCGTCTGTTTGCAAATGTTCGCCGGTTTATGAAATGCCGAAGGCAAACTGTAACATTCCTCGTCATTTTGTAATTGTCTATGAAACCCAAATGACGTTTCGTACACCGTTTACAAAATGCCGCGACAAAATGTATAAAATGGTTTAATTTGTTCGTTTGAGGTTATTCTGCACGTAAGAATTCAATAACATATATAAGATTTTAAATTAACATGGTTATTTTTATTACTAACAGTATTTAAAACAGGATATTTACCATGATTTTTATTATTATTTGGTGGAGCTCGATATTTCGACATTATCTACGAAATCTCGTGAACAAGACATTCGTAGATAATGTCAAAATATCGAGAGAAGATATCAATAACATATTCTTGGAAACTGGTGCTCGACGAACTTCTGAGGGGTATTACTGTTTTGCACAGTGGAGAATTATCATGAATAACACTGAAATATACAATGTTATTATTTATGTTTATTTTTCTCGAGATAAACAACAGTCTCCGGTATCAGGAGTTTGAGGATAAAGGCTTATTTCTTATTTGACAGAGGATTCGTCTCATGACGATATCAATCACGTCAAAATATATTGACAATGATATACGAGTATGTATGTATATATTCTGTGTATTGTTGATAATTGATATTTTTATATAAATAATTGAAATAATTATTATCAATAATTATAAATCTCCAAAGGATCTGGCAATGCAACAAGAGAAAGAATCCTCTCTGGATTACTTATTCACTTTTGTGACAATTTTTTTAAAATTAACAAACATAAAGCAGATGACACGTCACAGCTATTTTATTATCCTTAAATTTTGGCTACTTTAACACGTTGCTCTTTGACAAAATTAATATGATTAGATCCAGCATCAAATTTGCCTTCGGCGATTAACAATCCAGCGAGCATTTGCAAACAGGTATGATGATGAATCCTACTATCCACTGACGACAATATTTATACACTAATGCCTTCACTAAAGGCCTCCCAAGTCTAGAACACTATTAAATGTGTTATATTTCCTAGATTAAATATTTTAGGGTTCCTTTATTATTATTTTTTATTTTAGTTAACTACATTTTAATACTAATATAATTCTACATTCTGGTTGTGGCGGGATTATATCCATTAGGAAGGTAAACTATCTAGAAGCTCCACACGATCTAGGAGTCCCTAGACACGCCAAAATTTTTAATGAAGCCAAATATTTCTCCTATTTAAATAAGGCGATTTAATATAGTAAAAATAATTATGAACACAAATTGAATTTTATTATATAAATTGTAAAGTAAGATAATGGTATAAAGCCCCTGAGACTTGGGAGCCCTGATATGCTTAATCCAGCCCTTTTTTTTATAAATAAACTATATTCATAGACACTTAATAAAACATTGCATTTGTTAAAATGACGTGTGATAATGAAAACGTAGTCTGATGTATCAAATTTAAGATGGTGGAAGCTCAACACCTTTAAAAGCTATAAAAACATAAGCAGCTCTCTCACGTGCGTCATAAACGTTGCTAGAACTCAATTTTGCGACGTATTCGACAGTTCCGCACTAAAGTAGGATGAATGGATGAGCAAAACTAACATTGTCCGTATTCTGAAGCAACCATTATCACTGAAAATATTCTAATAAACTTGCGGTCATTGTTTTAAAATATTATGTTACAACAAGAAATAAAAACATCATATATATAACTTTGTCAAACAGTACTATTCTTTAACTTCAATTTGTATTTCACTCTTAAAATGATGAAAATCGGTTTGGAAGAGAATATCATTCAATTGTTTTAATTATTATAATCAGTGTCGCATATAACTTTTTTAACTTTTTATCTTCGCTCAGATCTAGGATCAGATCATAACATGTCATATCGTATTTTGCGGTGAGTTCGATTTTGTCCTTATATAATAGGCATTTATCATTCTTTTTATGTAATATATACAAAAGTTATATATAATAACACTAGTGCACACACCAAATAATATTCACAATTATTGAGTTCAATTTTAACTTAATTCGGTAAAAATGTTAAAGTTATATAATATTTTATGGTTAAATCCATAATAAACGACTATAATTTGCCTCACAATACTGATTACCACAATAAAAGATTAACTTTTGAATTTCACGATAATTGTAGGTAAGTAGAATTCATATTATGAACCGGAAGCAGCTTTAATTTTAATTCATCTTGTAAACTGACGGATATATTTTCCATTTAATTCGTGCTAACATAAAACTTATATACGTATATTATTCTTCACAGATATAACATATGGGGCTTTAATATATATACACAAAGCTTGAAAACACACTATCACTCAGCAGACAAGCAAGAGGAGCCACCTGATGGTAAGCGGGCACCAACACCATAAGAAGTATTAACCATTCCTTACGTCGTCAATGCACCACCAACCTTGGGAACTAAGACATCATATCCCTTGTGCCTGTAGTTTCAAACCAAAACACAATTGTACTGCATTAGCTGGGCTAAAGGCCTCCTCTCCCTTTGAGGAGAAGGTTTGGAGCATATTCCACCACGCTGCTCCAATGCGGGTTGGCGGAATACACATGTGGCAGAATTTCGTTGAAATTAGACACATGTTGGTTTCCTCGCGATGTTTTCCTTCACCGCCGAGCACGAGATGAATTATAAACACAAATTGTACTGAGTGCTGCTGTTTGGCGGTAGAATATCTGATGAGTGGGTGTTACCTACCTAGCGGGCTTACACAAAGCCCTACCACCAAATAAACTCCTTACCATTTCTTTAATTCCACTGCCAAAAAGTACTGTTTTATAGGGACCTTTTTTACATTTAATTCTTAAGCCAATATCAAGTTTTGATAAATTATTACCTCGCATGACAAAGGATCTTATTAAATATGAAAGTGAATAATTCCGTCTTACATCAGTAATAATGAGGCGTGTTACGCATGTAATCGGCTGGAAAGCCTTATCGGCTGGAACGCTCAGCGGTTGCCAGCGGCTGCTACAGCGTACAGAGACCGCAAATCCTTTTCCAGACATTCAGCGTTTTCCCATAATGACGCTAATTTGTTAATTAGCACAAATGTGTGTACGATGTAAACTAAGCGTACCGCGTACGTCGATTCATTGCGGACTTTGTTTAACGGGTTAAATAAAACTACTCGTTCTATGATTTGTAATTACGCAATGAAAACTCCAAGCAAGTCATCATTATTGTAGAAACGACTTCGTTATAAATGGATCGTTTTGCATATTTTAAATACTGTACAAATGTACTTGAAAATTCGGGCAAAATACCTAGTGAAAAAAAAAGTTATTTTATGTGGAACGTATGAAATAACATATTTGTAGATAAAGATAGATAGATAAAGCCCTTAAAATAAAGAACATAATATTAGAAAAATAATCATTATTTCTTTACTTAATTATCTCGTACATACAAACTCTATCAATACAAAATACATCTTAAGTAAAGAAAAAGTACAAAATTGTTACGCAAGATACTTAGAGTATTAAATCAGTAATAAAAAATAAAAAATAAGAATCTATAAAAACTTCATAATCAAATACTATACGTATCAAAATAAATAATTTATTAATGATGTATTTATAGAAATAAAAGCTCATTTAAAGTTAAGATAATAATATTAATAATTAGTAAAAATAAAGCGTTAAAAAGTTTTCGATGTCCATCTCCAACATGAGCTCAAATGAGAGCCGAGTCACGGGGAGCGCTCGCGTGTTATACAAAGTTACCACGAATATCATTCACAATAACGCAGAGCGCATCGCCCATCCCGAGCAGGCTCAGCGACGGCGGTGCGCGCACTCATTGTTTCACCGCTCGTATTTCTGCCGCCCATTGTTACTTTTTCCTTATTACGACCCAACCCGCGTATACGGTAATAAATTCATTCTCGCAGAATCGCCACATTCACCATTTTCGCTGAAAACTTATTATTTACGGAAAGAGTGTAATTACGAAACCGAACTTTAACTATTAAATACGTATATTGCGAGCCATTCGAGAACACGCTAACATGAAAAGATGTATGATGTTTTGTTTGTTTATTTGTTTCTACGTTCACGCAAAGCTATTAAACGTACTATTTTTACTTTATAAAAACGTTTGTTGTCGTTACATTTTTTTCTATATAAAGTTTATGTCAAAGTAATCGAATACAAATTCCTAGGTCTAGCGATTTTAATGTAGAACTATTCTCATAAACGAGTAAAAAAATATTATATTTTTATTTAATTGCACCACGTGACACACATTGATAAATATTTTTTAATATTTGAGCTCAATTGTTTTTAATATCTAGATATAGGATTATATCGATCAAAATAGATTACAGCATCGTATATGTGGCCATCGCGCAAAATGAGACAGCTTTTCGACAAAATCACTATACACTGATTAACTCCAATAATTGTCAAGAGATAACTCGTGAACTCACAAATACTTATTATAAATTAAAATCAGTAACAACGATATATTTGAATCTGTTAGGTACCCCATGTCCATTTCCTCTTCTTCTTCTTCTTCTTCTCTTCCCTGCCCTTATCCCAAAATAGTTGGAGTCGGCGCAGCATTTATTTTCCTTCTATTCTCCTCTATTATTCGTCATACGATCGTTTATATGTGTCAACCCTTTCACTTTCTCTGTTATTGGCGCTATTTTCAGACTTTCTCTTATATGCCTATATCCTTTTATGTAAAAAAAATAATGATGATCTGTTGAGCAGTTAAGACGTGAAAGCATAATAAACTTAATTTCTCGTTTATTGTATTAACTAGCCTGCTTCGCTGGACATTCAATAAAAAAGGCGAAAGAACAATGGAATAAAAAAGAGAAGCCTACAATCATCTACGGACGATTTCGCATCGATTGCTCATAGTCGCATACCGATAGGTTCACGTTATTGACGCACAAAAAAAAAACAATATATACAAAATATTAAAAACTAGAAGTAGAACAATTTAAAGAAAAACAAACAACACTCAACTACTAGTCTTATAATTCTAGTCTTATAATTCTGAAAAAAAAAATCACCATTATTTAAACGTTAACACTATTTCTAATCTTAGTTACTAAAACCGACGTGGACACATCTAACCAACACAACCGTTTATCAATTAGAACAAGGCTATTATTACGAATTACGTAACTAGTATAATTTCACGATAAAATAAAAAGGAACATGAATATTATAAGAGCAACTATCTAACGAACACCGCTCGCAAAGGCCCAAACAAAAGTGAACTTGAGAATGTCATGATCCCTCTGACGTAGCTTATTCATCTACCCAACACTTGTCAAACCTAGACATAATAATTGCAATTTCTTGCAAATTCTCTGCGAATGCATATATAGATAAGGAATATTATTGCATATAATATTTGCGGTCTGTGTATCATTAAATAAACAATAATTCTAAACACAACGGTTGCAGGCATTGAGAAATTGCATTTTCTACAAGTCAATAAGTCGGGCTCCGTTCTCGAGTACTGTGTAAACGCAGCATGTGCCCAGAATGGACATGATACACGGGTACGATATTATTGTAGCTTTCAAAACACTGTTTTTGAATTATTACTTGTATATAAAAATTGAAGCTGGTTGAGAGTTATGTACTTTGTCACCGTTTGAGCAATCCCTATGTAATTTTGTGTATTCTTTCACTGAAAACGCTTTTATATTTTCGGAACAAGTGCCGGACTTAAACTTTACACCGTTTCACAACAACCGATCAATTAAACGAACCAATTTATATAATTGATATAATTTTATTAAGACAACATCTATCGGGTTTTATTAGTAATTTATAAAATAATGTCTTCTATCTACTTGTGCCTGTAATTCCACTGGCTAACTCACCCTTCAAACTGGAACACAGTAAGTGTTACTCCTTGTCAGTATAATAAGTATATGATGAGTAGGTGGTACCTACCCAGACGGGCATGCACAAAACAAAATTTAAACTTTTTTGAAAGCTTACAAAGTGGAAATATAAAGCAACTGCCTCTAAATGACTCATATCTGGGATAATGTTAACAAAGTGTTCTCATTTGAAGATTATTCCATCGTAATGATAAAATACGACTTGGTAGACACGTCTCTCAACGTAATATGCAGCATTTCCTCGCGATATTGAGAATGAAACTATCGACTCTGTTAATTAATAATATTCAAATTATTCATCATTATTTTAAAAAGATTAATTAAGATTTGCATAGAGTCTTATTTTAAACTATTTAATTTGAAAACAAAACAATCTACCAAAGTATAAATGACGCAGAGGAGCGAGCGCGCGGGCGTATTCTCGTAATAGCATTATTTGTTATTCCCAATAATATTGTTCTGAAACAGAATATGAAGTTATAAAGACAATCAAAAAGTAAGAAAGTTAACGAAAGAAAAACACAATGTTTAACGGCCGCGGGGAGAGTCGTCCAAGTTCCGTAAGTCACTTAACCTCCCTGAGGTATCCATTAATATCTGCGAGCCATAATTAGCAATTACCCATAGGCAATTAAGCATTTACAAAAGCCGAATTTCCCAATATTTTTTGGCTGGCAAGATTAATACTTACCACCCACTCATCAGATATTCTACCACCAAACAGCAGTACTCAGTATTGTTGAGTTCCAGTTTAAGGGTGAGTGAAACAGTGTAACTACAGGCACAAGGGACATAACATAGTTCCCGAGGCTGGTGGCGCATGGCGATGTAAGGAATGGTTAATATTTCTTACAATAGCGCTATTGTCTATGTGCGGTGGTGACCACTTGCCATTAGGTGGTCCATATGCTCGTCCGCCAACCTATACTATAAAGAATAATTATAATAGGAAGTATGGATTTATCCAAAACATAAAATGACAAATTTATTAAAATAATTAATAACAGTTACAGTGGCAATTAAATAAAGTTTACGCATATAATTCACTACCGTCTACAGAAGGAATGAGCATGCTTGTTCAGAAACGTCACTTGTAACCCAACTAGTCTAATATCCTCACCAGACCATTAGGCAAATTTTAAGTATTATATCTCCAATTAAATTATTAAAATAAACATCATTAACATTTGACACGCTAAAATTTTAGCTGCAGGTAAATTTTTACAGGTGGTTGGGCTTCGAGCGAACTCGCCTGGGTGACTAATTTCTGACCGGCAAACTAAGTAAGTTGCATCCATTCGTTCATGCATTGAAAATTTAAATCGTCGATTTACCGCGTGTACTGGATCGCTTGGACGCCATAAACAATACGATCACGGCGGTAGGTTAGATAAACCGGATTGTGGAATAAAACGTTTATTTACGACGGACGATTTGTTTACGAAATGGCGAGGTTTCAAAACAAATCTGTTTCGCGGTGCTCTCATTAAATTTTTTCTTCCTCGTTGTGAGAGTGCTTAATAAATGCTCCCTTGGCTTTTGAGATGGTTCACCACTGTTATATAAGCTTTTTATATTTGGGAAAACCTCTGGAAGTGCTTTAATTGAATAGTGTTGTATCTGTGTTCCAAATGTCATCACATATATCTGGTACACCTAAATATTTTATTTTATAGTTTAAAAAATGAATATGCTATTCTTTCGAAGCTAACTCAGCTTAAAACATTTATGGGAAAGTCATCACTGTTATACGAATTCACAGAATATTTCATGTATCTATCGATTTTAAAAATCAAGACATAATTGTTGCTAGTCTCTGTATTTTTGGTTGTAATATCTCCATTAACTCAACTGCAACAAACCCTCTGTTGCTGCAGACATCCGTGGGCCATGGTTATCACTTTGTATTTAATCATGTAAGCCTCCTGCCTCCTTGCCTCCTATTCAACTTTACAGTTCAAACTTATCGCTGAAGCTGAATGCATATTTAAATTATCGCAAGTATTATTTATATCATGGCATATTGTAGCTTCTCTTGTTGAGTATAATTCGCCCGAACCCCGGTGTAGCCTGTCACGTTGATACAGAATGATTTAGATGCCACAGGTTTTCTTTCTTTTCCCTTTTTTTATCTTTCCGGAACATTTGGCGCCGGTTCAGACCTTCCGGCGCTTATTCTGTTCAAATTTAATAGATTCACGGACGCATTCGTTCAAAGGGTTCATCTGAGGGACGTTTATTTGAGAAACTATAGACCCTAAGATTGTATTAAAATTTAGTTAGTGACTCTAAAAGTTAAACTTACTAAAAGTATTTATTGTTTTGTAAAACAATACTTTGGAAGTTACTTATGAGTTTTCTTTATATAAAAATAATATGTTTCTTTACATATCGAATATTTCTACTTAAAACACAAACTAAATTCTAGACGACGAAAAAATAAAGTGAAATAAAGTACATCAATTATTTTTTCATTCAATATAAATGACACAATTTTCTATTATCTCGGTTGTAGACATAAACAAGTATTAGTTACAATATCGTAAGGTAAAACTGCTATACTCAAGAAAATATAACAACTCCTGTGTAATATTTTGTATTTGATGAACCATTTCAATGTGGAACAATCACCACTTATCGACGGCAAGTTTTATTAATATCAGTTTCTCACTTTAATGCTGAATGCTTATTGGTCTCCTAATACTCCATTGGTTGCCATCGACCAATGAAAATTCAATTTAACGCCAAATAAGTTATAATATCAGTATTTAAGACACTGATATTCTTACCTACAGTTAGTATGAATATATTAAGATTAAATATGTTCCTGAGAGGAACGCCTCAAGCCCTCTAATTAAACATAGTGCCAGAGAAAGCACAACAATTTAGGGACAGAATATTCCATTAAAATCTGCGAAGGAAGGCATTCTAGTCGAGTAAATTTCCTTCCTTGCTGCTTTACTGCTCCTTACAGGCACACAGTTCCAACCGACGCGGTGCGATACCGCCGCTGAGGGAGATGGGACCTTGTCGCTCTCGCCCTGCTGCTACAAACTATATAGGGAGGTCTGTCTCAAATTCAATTCACTTTATATCACTTCACAATTGAAAACAAAAGCTTTTAAAATTATAGTCATTTTGAAGCTTTTTCTATGTGACAATGTTTTTACTTTTGGCAAAAAAAAATGTACTTTCATTAAATGATAAATTTCAATGGATTGGTCTTCTTATACCGAAATTGAAAAGTTTTGATCAAAACGATTATAATTCATATTCTTGTCTTATTTATACTTCTATTTTCTGCTGATCGTAACACCCAATTTTTATTAAATGCACGGACAACTACCTAACAACAGATATTGCAAGATAAAAAGCGAAAGATAATATAATTTCTGAAAAAGCCCAAGAACTCCTCAGCGCCCAGTTTATGACGCACGTGAAAATTTTATAGTCCGACGTTAGGACTTCTAAGGGGCATGTGTCCATTCCTATACTATATTTCTTTCATATTTATATATTACCAATTTCGATAGCGATAGTATTCGCAATACTTTTTCGATCAGCACTAAAAGTATTGTTTCATGATATGTATTAAAATATAATATTAAAAAAAAAAAACATGTACGCAAGATCCTTTTTGGTCAAAAAACATTGTACAAAAAATCTTATACATTAGTACAATGAAAATGATATTGGCTAAACCGATTTAGAGTAAACTGACGTATTACTGATTGACTATAAAATATATGATGAGTGGCGGTACCTACCCAGACGAGCACGCTTCCTCCAAGTTAAACTGTTTATATTTGATAGCACGGAATCGTTCAAAGAAAAAAGTAGGTATTTTTTACTCTTTAAAAAGGCGAATTGAGGTAAACATCATGCCAATACAATACAGTATAGTAATATAATACCATAAACAAAATGTATTGCCTTAATGTAATCAACAAAAGACGTAAAGGATGTGTGTAATAATTGCTTATATAATGCGATCAATATGAATCCTACGGTTTGTACTTACAATTCACTATGTTATCGACGGAGAAGCAAAACTTCGTAAGGATACCCACAGTTTTCGATCTCATGTAAGTTGTAAACTAAGCTCCAAAACCTCAGGAGCAGCGAAGACATTGCCCACTAGTGGCACTTTGACAACCCGTTTCAATATGTCTGAAAATATCCTTTTGATGTAGATATTTTTATTTATTTTGTCAAATACATTGAAGTATTCTACACCCTTGTAAAGCCTTCCAGTAATATTAAGTAGTATACTTTCATATATCAGCTATAAACATATCTTCAAGGAATTGGAAAATATAAACGTAAACCGAAGTAACTGTTTCCTATTATGGATTCTAAGCCGTTACGTCCACGCTATAACTTTTAGCATTAAGTCTCCGTTATTTCCTGTAACCACACATATATTTTATTATAAATTGGTCGGTTATTTTTTTAATTCAAAAATATAAATTTAAATATACTCTTTTGTTTTTGTTGTATATTTATCGTACAGAAGTGATTTCACTTCTGTACGATAAATTACGATACGATACGATACGATTAAAAAAAGACGAGAATTTAAATTACTTTAAACAATTTATTAACAAAACGAATATAGCTTATGTAACGGAATTTATCTTAACATAAATAAATCACCAAATCATACATATTGAAGTAAACTACATACTCAGTTGAGCTTACAAATCCAAATAAAACACAAGGAACACTTTTAAAAAATTACAAGTCGCGCCAATATCGACCTTACTGTCCGCGCCTAATAAGAAAAAATAATGGCGGTTTAATTCGGTTTCGCGCGCTTTTGTTTTTTTTTATTTATTCTTGTATTGTACATAATTTTGATGATGGTGTCCTCCTACGTCATTTCGGCCACAGTGTCAGTTCTCAAAGATCATAAGCCAAAAACTATAATATAGTACATAAATGTTTATTTTTCGTATATATTATTTTTATAGTAATATTACTTAGTACGAGGCTTTGTCGTTGTTTCCTTAGATAATTCGAAATTTAAACTTTTTAGGGTTCCGTATTCCAAAAAACGGAACCCTTATAGATTCGTCATGTCTGTCTGCCCGTCCGTATATCACAGCCTCTTTTTTCCGAAACTATAAAAACTATACTGTTGAAACTTGGTAAGTAAATGTATTCTGTGAACCGCATTAAGATTTGCACATGCGCAAAAATAGAAAAAAACAATAAATTTTTGGGTTACCCCATACTTGAACTGAAACTCAAAAATTGCTTTGTCATTAAACCCACACGTGTGAGGTATTTATGGATAGGTCTTCAAAAATGATATTAAGGTTTTTAATATCATTTTTTTCTAAACTGAATAGTTTGTGCGAGGGACACTTCCAAAGTGGTAAAATATCCGAAACCCGCCCCCTGTAACTTCTAAAATAGGAGAATGATAAAACTAAAAAAAATATATGATATACATGCAAACTTCCACCAAAAAATAGGTAGGAACAAGATCTAGTAAGTAGTTTCTTTTTAATACGTTATAAAACCGCAATTTACTTTTCATTCAATCAACTCAAATATAAAAAAAAAATCATAAACATAAACCTTGTTACTTGTTACTATGGAACCCTTCATGGGCGAGTATGTCTCGTACTTGGCCGCTTTTTATTTATTTTTTAATTATTTTCTTATCAGTGTCTCAAAGGTTCGCTCGAACAGCTATTTTGAAGAGTCTAGCTGTGTATGAATTAATTTTCTTATATACTAAATTAACCTTTCTACTGGTATCGTCATTTGACTACGATAAAGAAATTAGTAAAAAATATATTTACACGTTAAATTTCTGCTCGTGTTAATATAAACAAAATGACACGGAATCGTTCAAAGATAAAAGGATACCTTTTCAACTCTTTGAAAAAGCGAACAGAGGTAAACACCATACCAACACAATACATATAAATGGAGTGTTACTGATTCGTTTGTAGATATTAACAAAATGTATGGCATTAATGTAATCAACAAAAGACATAAAGGATGTATGTAATAATTGCTTATTCAAAGCGATCAATATCAATTCTGCTGATGCTTACGTTTGATGTTTCTAAATCGTCTTTCAAAACGTTATCAGACTCGTATTCCTTTGAATCGTACTTTGATATATTTTTGTAAATATTTTAATTGACAAATCAATAATGTAATTAATTGAATTCGACTATCTACACAATCTCTAACTTCAATCCGTACCATTTTTTTCAAAGCAATTAACTTATTACTCAATATAAGATTATATTAAAGATAAAAAGCAAGAAAATTAGTATTTATTGATATCTAGGCAGGATATATAAAAATTAATTGTCCTGACTGACATACTCTCTAATTAAAATGGTGGAAAACTGAGTTTCATGCCGGTTCTTCTCGGTATAATCTACTTTCAGCACCGGTGGTGGCTTTACATTTAATTCGACACTGTAACGCTGCGCTTTTATGAGCCTACTCGAACAAAGAATATTCTAATTTGATTTGATATTCTGATGAACATATTATTTAGTACATTCGAAGACCATTAACATCACAATAAAAACGAACAGATTTTCATAATTCGTATCTTTTTATCTCTATGCATAACAAATCGTTTTTATATTTTTAACACAGAAGCTCTCTGTTGTGTACACAGATAACAATATCCTTTGTTCAACCCGTATTAGGATTTCATAAAATTCGACAGAAACAAAAAAAAAAGGTTAGTCCGTAAAATGTAGCAGCGCAGATTAAGACATGCATTGTTAAAGGGGTGGATTGAAGGTACCACGGCGGCGACATAAAATATGCAGGATGCTCCTGACATTGTCTAGATTACCGTTAAAAAAAAAATGAGGGTTTAAGGCTCTTTCTTTTAATAAACAGTAGCTTTAAGCTATAAAACATTTTGCACGTAAACTCATTTCGAAGATTCATAATATTTAACAGCGACTTCGAATTATTTTGAACAAAGCTGCAATACTATAACTAATCCTTGTTTCGACACAATTTATTTGCAACAATATTTTTGCTTAATCACAAGAATATTTGAATATATAAGATTACTTTAATAGAATCAGTGACAAGAATTGTATAAACACGAAAAGTAATGACACGTGTAACACGCAAATTTTGATTTCACAAAATTACTTAGAGTAAAGATAAGTTATGTGTACAACTCTAATCTTTATTCAAGAAAAGTATTCTATTCTATATTCCATAATAAATCTAATTTGAAAGTATCTGCGACACTTTAGTACAGCTACTGCAACGTAAAGGGTGAGTGAGCCAATGTAAATCACAAAGAAAACAATAAGAATTCGTCGAGGTTCAAATTATGCCATATTCAATAATCCTTTAAATCGTTATTCATAAAAGTTATTAGCAGCTCAGAATGTAGATTCTATCAAGAACAGTCGACACTCAATAAACTCATGCCATTTCATCTAAAAATTATTCCTAGATGTTCCGTCGTCCTTCAAGTTCCTCTTTACATTCAAATGCTCATTTTATCTAGCTTTCTCTTGATAAATATAAACAGTTAGATAAAAAATACACCACATGCACTCTGAGTGTGTCGTAACAGATGTTGTAATAAAGGGTAAAGCTATCCTCGAGCGGCTGATACCCAACAAAAAATACCTACAATTTATCTCCACGTGAAATTTAATTTCGTTTCCTTATAGTATTCGCGTATGAACGAATCACTTGTGTTTGTATCATTCTGAATACACTATATACCAATTAATTAAAATTAACAAAGCAAATAAGATACATGCACAAACAAACAGACGGTTATATTAAGCGTTAAGATGTTAATCTGATTTAAAAAATAAATAACAATTTATTTAACTTAAAACAATTTACAAACAAACTAAAATTAACCTCGAATTTATCCTGACGAACAAATAACACGAAATTAAACAATTGGGAATAAATTACTCACTCAGACACTTATAAAATCAAAATATAACAATGAAAACTTTTAACAAAAGTCGTGCCAATAACCTTTCTAGTCCAGAATCACAAAAATAAAATGGCGGTTCTGAGATTAGCGCGCACCTTTTTTACCATTGCAGTTGCAGGGATATAGAAATCTCCGAACTATACTATATAAATAACCTTAGAATTAGAACTTTAACTGAGTATAGGAGTAAACTGCTAATTAGTTTGAATTAAACCATCAATGCCTTAAGAGTTACAACGCTCAGACGATGTGCTGAAAACAAAGTTTAACCTCACAAAAATATTTTCCTTAGATCTCATCTTGCGGTATAAGAACGCTTGTAACATTATAGCAGCTGTAAAATGCATGAAGCACGTGGGAACAATAGAATGAACAACCTGATTTTTTAGTTCTTACCCCGAGCACATAACACATTCATGATCGTTACACAAAAACATTGGGAGAATATACACTTGTACGCAATTGCATAAACAAAGTAAAATTAAATATTAAATGATTCTCTCCTATGATGACAGTAACACAACAAGTACGAGTCAGACTTGTGTGAAGAGAGATGTGCAATTTTACGGCAGAAAATTTAAAAGAATGAAATTACGACGAATTTATACTAAAAGAAGTAAAAGTACAGACTCATTCTCGACGCGAGACTGAAAACAACAAACTTTTTTAAAGCAAGCTTTAATTTATTGCATGAACTAAATGTTTATTTGGTGGTATTTTTTTATTTATTAAATTTCACAAATGTTAGTAAGGAAAGTTATATTGAGAAAATTTTATATCTTATACAAAATTATGTTAAAATGTGAAAAATATATGGTCATCACCTAAAGGATTTGAACACTATTTTGTTCATTTTAATAGATGACTATAGTATACTAATTCAATTAAAAAAAATAAGGAACGTCAATAATCAAGCTCTATCTGACCAGCTTGATTCTATGATTCTGCCTTGTTGGATAACTCGGCATCTTCTAAAGCATCGTTCACATGGAATTTCCCGAATATTTGTTTCCATTAATCCCGGCCACTGAATTTTACCATCGCACACCGAATCAGGATTCTAAATTCCATCTACACCACATCGATGCCTGGCAATCCACAAGAGCGCGATTTGTAAGGAATTTTCTGCCTCGCACAATCACCTGTAGAAGCAGCTTTCACTGGCTCCGTAGATGTTAAATAAAATAACATTTTGGATTGCATATCCAAAATATAGTCTGTTGTGAACTGTGTTGTGTTTTTCTAATCAGTTTTAGTCACGGGAACCATTCTTAGTGGACAATAGCCAATTACGCGAAAGATATTATAGCGCAAAATCGTGTGTAAAAACACAGGTTCACCCTCTACTTTGATTCAGACACAAAGGGAGAGATTACAGTAGCAGGACTTAACATTCTTTCTTTGACTTTGAAGTAAAAATGCTAAAGACTTCTAATTTATAATCTAGCCACTAAACCAACATGGTAGCTGGACTGTAATAGATTTAAGAGTTTACACTTAAAATGTGCTTACACTATTAAGACTACACCAAAGAAATACACGGTATATATAAATGTAATTAAATTTAATCATTTCGTTACGAATCGGAAATTAACTTTAAAAAAATCATTGCGATTACAGTCGAAACAATGTATTCGAACCCAACGTTATAAAGCTATAAACAAGGCAGCGTGGAAATAGTAAAAAGTTGAAAATTCCCAGTTTATTCGTTCGGTCGTTGCATTATTCATAAGTGATGGGACAGCGTCCGGCGAGCCCGCGGGCGTTAATAAATATTCAACCGAACTATAACCCTTCTAATACAACGTCCTGACATAATCGAAATAAAACAAATACTGACAAGATAATATAAACGGACCTATGTTGTCCGATCTTTTTAATACAGAAGTTTCAAGCAGTGTGAAGTATTATATAGATCCATATTAACAACAGGAAAATACAACCTTTCGATTATAATCTATACTTATAAAGTAACATGTCCTGACTGACTAATTGACTGACTGACTCATCATCGCCGAGCGTAAACTATTAAATTTAGGGCCACGAAATTTGGCGAGTAGTATGGTTTTATTGAGTAGTCCTCCACTAAGGATGGAATTTTGGAAATTCTACCCTAAGGGGGTGAAATAACGGTTGAAAGTTTGTATGGAATGCCGTCATTTTTGAAGTTAGAAACATGAAACTTTATATTTCGGTTACTGATTAAAAATAAGCATTTTTTTTTTAGCATTAGCAGCCTGTAAATTTCCCACTGCTGGGCTAAAGGCCTCCTCTCCCTTGAGGAGAAGGTTTGGAGCATATTCCACCACGCTGCTCCAATGCGGGTTGGTGGAATACACATGTGGCAGAATTTCGTTGAAATTAGACACATGCAGGTTTCCTCACGATGTTTTCCTTCACCGCCGAGCACGAGATGAATTATAAACACAAATTAAGCACATGAAAAATCATCAAAAATCATCGGTTAAGATGAACGCGTTCTAACCACTGGGCCATCTCGGCTTACTAATAAGTAGATACATATTTAAGCGTTTCTGGAAATCCTACGCCAAAGGGGTGTAGAAGGGGTTGATATTTCGTATATAGGTTAGTCTATAAGTCCGTCATTTTTTAAGTTAGAAGCATAAAACTTTATTTTTGGGCTATTCAAAATAAGTAGATACGTATTTTAGCGTTTCTGGATAATCTACCCTAAGGGGTGAAATACACATTCATGTGGTATACATAGAGGTCTTAATTAAATGTAATGTTTTAAGTTAATCTGTAAATATAGTCAACTTCCAAGCGAACACAGCTGCGGGCAACAGCTAGTGTTTACAATAAGATTTAAACCTACAAAGATTTTTTTTAAATAAATCTATAAGAATTTTTACAAGGAATTTTTGTATCTGGGTGTGATTTGGTCTGATAATAATATACGTGGACTTTTTATGTTTAACTCATTGGTTAGGGTTTCTTACAGCCGTTCAGTCCATTTGTCACAACCTATTTTCCTGGACTCTACGGGTTGAACAAGTTAATGTTAGTACTCATACAGAAGTTAGAAACGACAATTGCGGACGTAGAGTAATTAAACAAAACAGAACAGCATGATCCATTTCTAAAGTTACGCCTCAGACGAAATCAAATTTGCTTAAATAAAATTCGTACACTGTGGGCTAAAATTTTAAAATGTTATTTAATTAAGACTAAAAGCCAACTGCAATACTATGAAATAAAAATATGATGACTATTTTGACGGATTACTTAAAACAAAGCTTTGAACCTAGAATTTTCAGTAACTAAAAACCTCGTCTTAAGACAAATATTATTTCAATTTCAGTACGGATTTTATCCGGAGTAAACTAAAATGTTGTTGAAGCTTCTTAAAGCGTTTTTTCTACTATACAGAAGATTTGTTTCTGCCCGCGGCGTTGCTCGTGAGGGGAGAGGGGCACTGCCCAGGTATTAGGCATAAATAGAAACATGCTATTCTAGTATTTCATCCATCTCGGTGCTTAATTTTGTTAAGATTCATTCAGTCGTTCGAGTATCAATTGAAAATTCATCCATCCAAACTCTTGCATTTATAATATTAGTAAAATTTATTTTGAAATATTAATTATATAATTAAAGTAATATATAGAATCCTACACCTAGATATGCATCTTTTGATTTATATATTTAACATAAGATCGCCTTCGTATCAATTTGGGAATCTACCGGATCGTTTTCGTGGCGATGATGCACTATCAAAATCCATCTTTGGCTATTAATAAATATCTAATAGTAACACACTTACTTGTATATAATATTTCTCTAAGCGTTGTCTTTATTTAAATCAATAAATTATTGAGCTAGACTATCGCATCTATCGTATTGTAGGAATAGCTTTAGATTCAATGCACCAGTGGAATTCTTCCTTCCCATGCAGATAAATTCAGCTCAGCAGCAAACGTGATTGGGAAAGTTATACGAATAACTTATATCGAGTATTCGATTAATATATTTTGGCTATTTAATAGTAGCGCGTATTATTGCATATAACTTTAATCAATAAAACACTGTTCCATCTTTAAAAACGCGCTATTCTAGTTGTTTGAAATCTTGGAGCTATAGAATCTCTTAGGGAGGTTTTAACAAAGTTGGAATACTTATGAGTAGAGTTCGAATATATTTATAATAGTATAGTTATGTATATCTATGACATTTTTTTTTTATATACAAACGGTAACAATCATGCCATTAACACGAGTTGAATATTCGTAACAAGTGTCCGACTTCAAGTCACACATCCTTATTACTATTAATAAAATTTCATGGGGTATTTCACATTTACTCATAGTTAAACTAACTATTTTTTTCATGTTTGTCTCGAAATAATCTACATTCCGAACCAATAGTAAAATTAAATTTAATTTAACGTGTAATATAACTGACCAAAAATGCTTTTAGAGCCTATTCATTTTAATAAATTATATAACGTGATAATAAATTATGAACGTGATCATTCGTTAAAACATTAAGTACATTTACAAGTGTTATTAAAGTTTAAATTAAACCTATTAACCTTACACGGAACTTATATAATGAACTGAAATCTGTGTACAAAGTTAACAACGGTCGGGTGGCCGGCATGTTTGGAGTTCACGATCAAACATTTTAAGCAAATTGTGTACTCTAGGATACGTAAATACGAAACTGTAATTAGGTATATGGGTTATTTTTATTATTGCAAAAGAAGTTTTAAATTTACGTAATGTATTATATTGTATATGAACATTTTCTTTGAAATGATAATTTGAGAAATATTGTAATGATTTTGATGGTACTCTGATTTGAGAAACCCTTTTTAATGTCTAATCTCCTCTCTCATTAAATAGGATTATAATATTTCATCAACTCGAAATCTGGTTAGTAGACGTGGCCCTATATTCGTATATCTTGCACTTTCATTCGATACATACAGTTTTCCTCCGATGCCAAGAACTAAATTAATATAAATAAATATTGGGCAACATCACATACATTACTCTAATCCCAATGTAAGCTAAAGCGCTTGTGTTATGGAAATATCCAAGGCAACATAGAAAACTAATGAACTTTTTCTATATCGACTCGGCCGGGAATCGAACCCGGGACCTCGGAGTGGAACCCATGATAACCGGTGTATGTATAAATACTCGACCAAGGAAGTCGTCAAATATATTTTAAGGACATGAAAAATTATAGTGTGCATGCCCCGCGTTTCAGGCTATGTCCTCGAGTTTAGTTCCTAGTGTGCTATTCACAATTATATTTAAAAGCAATACAAAAAATAAATCACAAAAGAAATACTTCAGCTTCAAATAAAATCAATATTCAATCATGATGGCTGGGCTATTGTCATCCTTACACTTAATACACTTCGCGCTATAAATAAGAGGAAAATAGATAAATAAATCCCAGCACAAAAGTCCAAGCAAATGATGTGGGTACATTTATAAATAGTAAAAGTATAATTAAGTAATTGTGCCCGCAACTTCATGCGCGTCTGAATTAACTTATTAATTCTGTATTAAGTAGGTTTTGTGATTTTAAGTCGTTGATAGGAGGAACCCAACGTGACGGCGGCGCGAGGTCTGCGCGCGGTACTGGATAGTATTAGGACATGGCAGCGTGAATTTATTATTATTTTATATATAATTCTATAAAAGCAGCCTAAGTTAGTCCTTATTACAACAGCTGTCTGCCAGTGCAAGTCCCGTCAAAATGGATCTAACCGTTCCAGAGATTAACCGAAACAAACAGACAGACAGACAGACAGAAAGTCAGACAGACAGACAGACAGACAGACAGACAGACAGACAGACAGACAGACAGACAGACAAAAATAGAAAAAAAAGTTATTTTGGTATATGTACCGTGTATAAGTACATATGCATTTAGTAAAAAGCGGTTACTTTAATATTACAAACAGACACTCAAAAACAATTTAATATAGGTATGTATATATAGATTTCACATGTATATAAATAACTCAAACCCTTCATACAATATAAGAGCAGGCTTAATTCCACAACACTCCAAATAAATCATTAGCTTAGGAACACACGCAGTATTTAATGAAGTATATCCTATAATAGGAGCTTAGCACCGACTAAAAGATGAACAACCGCCCCGCGCTAATCCGCCGCGGACCCACGGCCGTGAATTATTTATACCAGGGTGTCTGACCACTGGATGTCTCTAAATAGTGACACCAGCATTTGCAAATAAGCCGTTTTATCTTCTATATTTTATAATCACATGAATTTCACGACCCTCTTTAAGGTTACGGTGTCTTCCCACAACTTGTGGTTATACTTGCTTTAAATGGATCAAATAGATCATTTTGTTAATCGATTATATTTATAGCGGTGCTTAAAGAAAATTGAGAGCAAGCAGACGTTCTTAAAATATATTTATTTATTGTCTCATTATAATGAAACATAAAAAGTCAGATTTACCACCTTACTTACTTCTTGTTATGTCGTTACGAATATAATAGTAACAAGATTTAACTCCTTTTTCTTCTGTAAAACCAGAATTGAGGTTTAACTCACAATGGAATCCATTATATCCATTCGCCGCATCATAGTAATCCTCATCATTATTATATATTTAATATTTTAGAAAGCAAACCAAAGTAAATTAAAATGTGTAGTGTGAATAGTATATCAAAGGATATGATTTATATAATACATTTTATATATTATCTATTCTGAATTATATAAAGAATATTTAGATTATACATTCTAGAAAAATAATAGTGAAATTTAATCAAACCCACGTTCAAAGGAACAAACTTAAAACAAACTTATTTTAAAACAAAAAATGATTTTTTTCTCTCTTTATATTTAAAAAATCGTAGTGTAAAATTGCTTTTATTGATTTTTGATTCGAGAATTTTGCGAAAAATTAATTATTCCAACAAACCAAGTTGCGCAGCGCTATTTTATCGGTAGATGGTCACCCTAACACAACCTTCAAATTACATAGAATCTGACGAAAATGATCTTTAACGGGTTGTAATAAGGTACACAGTGGCGGGCGAAAAAATATTGTAAAACAAAAGGATTGAATATCCAGACCGTAAAAAATTATACAGTGACTTTTCAATTTTCACTTCGGAAGTTCTGTGTTAAATAAATTAGTTACTACAAAATAACTTTTAGACATTTTATATTAAAAATACATGGTCGAGTACACTTTTCTTTTCAAATCAAAGACGTTAAACTTGATGAAACGAAGTAAAAAAAGGCTAAGAAAGTCACTGTGAATATTTTGTTTTTACATTTTATTTATGACTTTATTTAAAAAAAAAAAGATATATTTCTAAAGTCTTTTCAACGTGAAAACAATAAATCGCTAATGAAAAGTATTTTTGTTTCCAAAACACTCAACTTTTTGCCCCGTCTAGAAGGGCAGCAATTGTTTTCAAATCAAATCAAATCAATCAAATCAAAAATTCTTTATTAGGACATACACATTTTACAGATCATAGAAATATATACATACAAAATAACAAAGACACAGAGAATGTGATGCCCGAATTGGTAAACCACTCAGCTTATGTTGAAATCATTGTAAAATGAAGTTCAACGCTGGTATTCTGTGGTCGCAGTCGCAGGTAGTGAATATATACAAGATAAATAAAAAAATTGAGCCGAGATGGCCCAGTGGTTAGAACGCGTGCATCTTAACCGATGATTTCGGGTTCAAACCCAGGCAGGCACCACTGAAATTTCATGTGCTTAATTTGTGTTTATAATTCATCTCGTGCTCGGCGGTGAAGGAAAACATGTATGTGTCTAATTTCAACGAAATTCTGCCACATGTGTATTTCGCCAACCCGCATTGGAGCAGCGTGGTGGAATATGCTCCAAACCTTCTCCTCAAACGGAGAGGAGGCCTTTATCCTAGCAGTGGGACATTTACGGGCTGCTAATGTATGTAAAAAAAAAAAAAAAAGAAAAAAATATAAAGATTTGTGTGATTTTATATAAATAATTTTGACACCAAACAGTTTGTTTTCCATTTTCGTTGTAGAGTAAACGAGCACGTGTATTTAGAGGACTTAAAGACGTAACACAAAACAGCTTAGATCGTGTCGTTGGCTTCAAACAATCTCAGTGTCTAACAGTTGTGAAGAAATCCTACCCTGGGATGATCGCCAATAATTAACGTAGTCACCCAAAAAAAAATCGGTTTCGCAAACGATGAATGTGGTACTTTAAACGCATTGTTTATTGCTATTCGATCATTTTTAGTGTTATTGGTTATATATTTTATCTCTATTTTCTGCCCACACACAGCAAATATGGCATTATTCTGGTTTATATTATTCGAAGCAGCATCGAGCGACAGTTTACGAGCCGACGTCAGCAGCAGTGCATTTGGCAATAATACGACGGTATAAAAACGACATATTGTGGATAACGCATCGGATTTCATATTTACTGCGAGCCGCTCCGTCGCGTTGCTGCAAATATTTTTTGAGAGTCAGCTGAAACGCGATATATGGATGTACATTAGTTTATAGAAGACTAGCGACCCAGCCTAGCTTCGCACGGGAGCGTTCTATAATAAAGAAAATGAAAAATCATGGCAACAAATAATATGTCCGTATAAATTTGAGATATACATATATCTGTAAGTATACATATATATATATAGAATATATAAGTAAATTAGTTTGTTATTGTATCGTTAATAAGAATTGTCTAGGTATTATTTGTCGATTTCTATGCAAAAATACGTTTAGAATTAGAAAATATTGATATTGTTTTCCATGTAGAACGAATATAATTGAATGTGAACCTCATTTCAGAAAAATTGTGCACCAGAGTTCTTGCAAATATCCTTATTTAGTAGTTTTGCGCTATTTTAAGTTTTTGTTATTTAATTTAAGAGTGTATTACTTTTTTTTATTGTAATTGAATAGTGTTGTAAATACCTGTAGTGGTGTATCACACTGCATCGGTTCGTGTATTTTTGATTGCATTGTTTTTGTGGATATGCCGATGGTGTTTCAAATAAATAAATAAATCTAAACTCTGTACCAACCTACTACATAGAATAAAGTATACTTTGGTTATTCTACTACTTCACTAATATTATTAAGAGGTAAATTTTGTTTGTACTATGTGTATTGTACTTAATATTATATATACATTTACCAAGATCACTATACAATTGCCATGATAACCTTTTATCTACAGAATTAATAATCCAATCTTTAATTATTTTTTTCAGATAGAAAGCTATATTATTCCTGAGGGCTATAAATTAAATTTATATTATATAATTGTCTTTAAAAATGCACCCGTGAATAGCCGCGGCGGTTCACTAGTCTTAAAGTAGAACTGTAACAAGAAATAAAATTCCACCAAGCACAAATTAAAATACAACCCTGTAGACATTCCGTCCTCAATATTTGAAGTATGTGAGCATTTAAATCACTTATGAATATTAATTAATTATTCTCTTATTGTAACCAGACATGACATTTTTGTTTGCATTACAAAATTTACGTGCTGTTCGATACTTAATTTCTTACTAAATTTAAATATACAACTACTAATTATTCAAATAAAAGAAACGCTCACTAAATTATGGAGTAAAACGTATTTTTGTGTTAGATTCATTTATTTATCATGTAATTTTTTGGTGGTAGGCCTTAGTGCACGTCCGTCAGGGTATGAACCACCCACTCTTCAGATATTCTACCGCAAAACAGCAAAACTATACTAATTAGTATTGTTGTGTTCCGATTTGGTGGGTAAGTGAGCCAGAACAATACAAGGACAAGGGACATAACATCTTAGCTACCGTTCGTGGCGCATTGATTTGGTGTAAGGAATGGTTATTATTTCTTACAGCGTCAACATCTATGGGCAGTAGTGACCACTTACCATCAGGTGGCCCATTTGCTCGTCCGCCGACCTATTAAAAAATGTATGCAAATAATGTGCTTAGATTTTACCTGGACGAGCAAGTTACACGTAATAGACAAATATCTTTACACAAATAAAAGAGAACAATGAAGCGTAAAAGGAATGTTATTTCCCAATGTAAAAAACCTTAAAAATACGAAAGGTCTAATAAAAACGATTATAGTGTGAGGTTATCAAATGATATTTACAGAACCTCGCCCTAACGCGGCCTAACGCGGCCTAACCTAACAAAAGCCGCCCGATGGAGTCGTAACTTGCAATAGTTTGTGTCTTCGGAGTCGTTACATCTAATGGCAATGTGAAGCACCAATTAGAAATTTTATTCGAAATACAATTTTTTGACAGTACGGTTCGGACACCTGTCACGTATTTGGGCGCGATGTGAAAAAATATAAAAAAAAATCGTATATAGGTACATAATTATGTAAATCATTGTATAAAACAAATATGGCTACCGGTACTCATTGAATTTGCAGATCCTCCGTTAGAGTACCTCGTATCAGCTGAAGCTTGATAAAATAAGTTATAAATCAATAAAGTACAAGTACCTATAGTACATTTAAGCAGATTTTAACTAACTTGAATAAAGAAATAGTTAAACCTATTAATTATTTATTAAAAAATAATAATAATGAAAATTAAATAAATTAACAAATTTATTTTATACTTTACCGTACCCACGGTGTACTCTCCGTCGCCGGGGAGTTCTCTCAGTTAATATCAACATTTTCTATTGCGCTCTGCAAATATGGCAATCAGATGGTTCTACTAGACGAAAGTTACGTTAGCGTAGTTTATATTGTTACCGAATTAGTTGTATAGGTGAAATATATTTAATTGTTATTGCTTGTTCCGTTTAATTGCGAATATATTGTAACAAAATCAAAATATATATTGTTCAAGAAGGACTTTGGCGGCACTGGAATCGTCATTTTATAGAATTATGTATATTTGATGCATACCGTTTTATATGGATTGTATCGATAAGAATTGACAAAAGACTCTTTAGTTACTTTACTTTATCCACTCATTTGAACTCATTGGTCTATCTTTATACGGATTAAAATCTCTATATAAAATTAAAAAGAAAAAAATAAAGTAATATTATTAAAAAAAATGTATTGTGTACAATACAGTACATTTGTAGGGTTCCAGAAACATACAATAGTAACAAACTCCTAAGCTCGGTTGTATTTTACGATATTACCAATAACATTCTTAATATGTTATTTTTTTTACTATATATAATTACATAGTACTAACATAAATATACAATAGGTACTATAATTATTTTATATGAATAGCTTATATAAACTGTATGATAATATTATGCTTAATAAGAAGATTTTCGTTAACTTCACATATTAGTGTGTGTGTTAGTTAAATATCGATAGTTATATAAAAACAATTCCAATTGATGTTTCTTTTCATTCAATTGTCTCCCCAACAATTATTATACCATATTATGTATATATAAGAATACATAAGATAATAAAAATAACATAAGATTTTTCTTATAAATGTTTACAAATAAGTTTACTATAACATTATATTATCGGTAAATAAAGTATGCATTAAAATATAATTGTGCACAATAGTACTGCGCTTTCTAATGACAATATGTTCTCCTGTAACGTTACTTCGTAAAGGTTCGTAGGTCGTCGGGCCTTGTACAATGGGATGCTCTCTTTTGGCTGCAATTACACTAGCTTAAGTTCACTTTAGCCCGGAATACAACTATACAAATAATTGTCGGTTAAACCATCTACTACTATTTTTATGTTAATACTTTTTTATTGTAAACTTTTTATATTTTTCTCGTGTTTATAGTAAAGTACTTTTATAGCTATATATACAAGGGACAAAACTGAAGAGATTGTACAAAGTTCTCCATCTAAACTGTTAATTCAAAGCCCAGTTCGAGTCCTCTCGACATTCGAAAGCTCTCGACACCGGCCGGTGTGTGCGGAACACTCCTGCAGAGCAGGTGCCAAGGATAGATTTGTTATACATTCTAATTCTTTCGTTTGGTGTCAACCAAATAAAATAAGGAAAATACACAAACAATGAAACAGTATAGACCAATTAAATTCAATTGTAAGACAAACTTAGCAAATAGTCATTTGATATTTCTATTGAAGTCAATTTACCTAGAATGGTAATTCAGAGATAATAGCTAGAAAACATTATGCAAATACATGATAATATATATCATATTATAAATTATAATATTACGCGGTCGCACAATAGACTCAATTGTTTCTCAACGAGAAACAATAGCAATGCGGAAGATTTGACTGCTATAATTATAGTTTCGGTAGTTAGGGGCACCATTTTGAATCAGTATGAACTATCTTCTAACTAAAGTCTACCCTCTACCCGTGAACACATAATATAATTGTGAATGTGAACTCAATTCTATTCTGTTACGGAGTGGAATATCATGTTATCTGTTGTGTAAACTCAATTGATTTTCTTGGTTACTTACTTTTATACTTACAGTGTTTTTTATTAGGTTGAAGCTACAGTCCTTTGATTTTCACTCACCTGATAAAACACTTCTATATCATGAGATAACTGTTTGTAATATATCACTACGTTCCGTATATGTTGGAAAGTTTTTGTTCACTAATTCCCAGGGCAACAAAGTTCCAATATTCTATCATGCCAAGCTATATCACATCACATTGATGAAAATTTGTAACGGAACTTAACAGCAAGACTAGATAGATACTCCCATAATGGTTATAGCGTCAAAAAAAGTCTTAAAAAACTTAAAATACATTTTATAATAACAAAAATAAATTATTTTTTAAATTAATAACTAACATTTTGATTAAGTGAGCGAACGGAGGTATTCGATATCGTGAGTTACTGACTTGAGCACTGTTTTTCTTTACATACGGTTATAATACGGGTCTCAGATGACGTCAGCACGAGTCCGTGTAAAGTTTCAGCAGCTGTTTGCTTCGTGTAATATTTCCTGGATCCTAATTTGAAGGACAGCTATTTAATTCAATGGTTTGTAACTTATATTCCAGTTAACCCAAAGAGCCGTAACTTCGTAGCGTTAAGGGCAAATCCCTGCCTTTGATTTCACACTCAAACGCTGATGTAATTACATTTAGAAGTCATCAGATCGACGATGAGAAATTGTCGTCCAAATTAAAAGCACTTTAACATTTAATATTTAAAAAATGTAATTGAATTATTTGTGACTAGCGTAAAACCCGCAGCTTCGCTCGAGTCTAGATAACACAAACATTTCACCACATTTATTTTTCAATTTACACAAAACTATTACTAAAACGACAAGTTATGTACTAACTTTTCTTTTTCTCCAAATATTACCAACCTTAGATATTTAAAATATCTTTGCTCTACGTGAAGCCTCAATACAAATTATGTTGTACGAAAAGTTTGGGCCGTTTGTTAATATGTTAGTCAGTGAATCAACTTCTCCTACATAAACTTGTAATTGTCTTTTATTGGGTAGTGAAACCACCACATGTTGACTTTGTTACACTTAACTGTACACAACTATTTGTTAATATATTTCTCGCAATATAATTTCAAGCTATTATTACTATTATTTTAATTAATTATAGTCCATAATAAAGGGACACTTTTTTTAAATATATTATACTTATCTAGCAACGCAAATAAGCAACTTGCTTGTCTTGCTGATAAGTATCCTTCACCCAAAGACACTAGCTCACTTACAATTCAAACCACAATGAGTTTCTCATTAAATAATATAATGTCGTTATAAAGTATAAAAATAGTTGTGTCGTAGTACACCTAGTTTGACCGAAGTTGCTATATATTACAAGTTAAATAACAGGCGTATTGATATAACAACGTTTAAGAATAATTATGTAACAAGAAACATAATGGTCTTCAAAATCCTGAGTCAAATAAAACAATAACAAAAATAAGTTTAAATAATGTTATAAGTAAAAAAAACCGGCCAAGTGCGAATCGAACTCGCGCACGAAGGATTCTGTACCGTTATTATTATAGTATATTTTTTATTTATTTTAATTTCATTATTTATTATTAAAGTAAATATACAATTAAGTATTTTTTTAATCAAAAAATGGCGTTTTTTATATGGGAGTCCCCCTTAAATGTTTATTTTGTATTTGTTGTTATAGTGGCAACAGAAATACATAAAGAGTCAGAGATAAAGAGAAAGAGATGGTAAGGTCATCTTACGTGACGATTTCTACAAGTTCACTCTTCTGTAAGCCCCGTAAAAAAACTTCATTCGAAAATTAACTACAAAGTTATATTCTCAAATAAAACAGTAAACTATATATAGAACAACAATTTTCTCAAGACTACATGACAGTATACCACACATTTGACTAAACTAGTTCCTACTTTTCACTGAACGCCGTTAGATGTTCCGATATGTCCCAGGCACATTATGACAACAGTAAAACTTATATTTATTTATTCTCACGTATATACAAAACCGAGATTATTAGCTATTATAGAATTACTTTGAAAAAAAAATATTTTTTTTTTGGAAGAATATTTATGATCTAGCTATATTGTAACTGATACGATGGCACATAGACCTTTGTGCGACGCAGTTACATACTTTAAAACGAATTGTCATTGCTTCGGAAATCAAATCATCATTATATATTTAATCAGCGTATGACTATCACGAATAGATCTATACTCCACGATAAATCATTATCGACGTGCATTAGTACGAGTGTGTGGCTCTTGATATAATTAGATTATAATTGTTAAGTTTATTTTGTTAAAACATCGGAAGTTCAAGCACCGTCATGACTTAATAGATCTAGAATGCCTGTGAAATACTCTCGACGTTGTATTCGTAACAATATGACATCTACTACTGTTTATGAATTAAAAGTAATGGTAAAATAAAAGTTTCAAAAATAAAAGGTCACCGCTGTACGTTTGTAACTTGCTAAGGGCAGTGAGATTTGATTTCACACGCCACTGCCCACTAATCCCGACCTCTCCATACTTGGAGTTGGTTTCGAAGTTTCGATAGATACGTTATGTCGAGGGTCACTTTAACAGTGTCGTCCTTTTTTCCTTGTTTTCTCAGAAGTGCAAACTTTATTGTAGCTTTTTGTAGACGAAAATATGATCATATTACTTAAGAAGGAATATATTTAGATTTTATCAAGCTATAAAAATCTAAGGTATTAGTAATGAGGTAGATTTCATATCAATATAATATCATGTCATCAATTTGCAACAAAATATTTTTGTATTGTGACATAAATATATACATTTCAAAATTCAAATGAACCGTGAAATTAAATGAATGTATTACATACCCATGATACATCGCAGTCATATATTAAAAAGCTCCGTTAATTTTATTATAACAGCACAGACAAAAACTCGGTGTTTAGTGTGCGGTATCACAGCCGATGAGGAAACATAAAAATAATTTATATGTCGTCCGCGCGCGCCAACAAAGCAACGCGTTAGTTGCGCAGCAGCCATCTTGTATTTTTTTTTTTGTTTTTTAATTAGATATGACTACAGAGTACTCAGCCAGACTTGTTAAATTATTTTTTTATAAAGAGTTTTGATTTTATTTGATTTCCGATTTTAATCTCCATGTCTTTTTTATATGTCGTTATATTTTGTCTATCCAATTATACCTGCATAATGACTACTTCATCTCTCCACTTGAACCAAGAACGGAAGATTTGAGGGCGACATATTAAACGAATATTTGTGAAATCACTAAAAATTTTTAATTAGGTTAACCGAATGTAAATAAATATTGTGAACGTATGTGCAACACAGGGTAGGGTAATGTAGGTCTACTCTATGCTGTGTTATGAAGTCGTACACCAGTAAACTCTCGATTGCCCAAAAATATAACCAAAAACAGATATTTTTTGTGTAACTTTAACTAAAACGCTGATTTAAAAATTAAATAAGGACCTTATTCAACAGCCTATATAAACATATTTGGAAAATGTGTAAATCCTTCACTTGATCTAAGTATATCGCATACATTTCAATGCATTATTTGTAAATACTACTTGTATTTACACAGGTGTTATTTTTGAATTCATTACATAAATTTTTATGTTCATATTTATTTATCAACAACATTTCTAAGAAATTATTTATTTTTGATATTTACGTCAGCAACACTGTAGCTTTAAAAAAATACTTATTTTTATAATGAACAGGATAATAAGGCGCACGTATTAGATAATACAATTAATTATACATTTCAACAAGAGACAATCGTAAATAGATTTCACGCTTGAAGCAACGCAATTACTATAAGCAACAATCAATACCGATTGTTATCAAAATATACACGGATTAAGTGTACGCAGGATATATATTGTAGCAATAATTCCATTATGATATGCTAATACGCGAGGGAATCGATCTGTTATGTGACACACGGATCGAAGGATCTTAAGTAACCAATATTATGAAGGCAGATATGTCACTCTGATTCGAAATAATTTTTCATCGTACAGTTATATAGCCTTATTTTACTTTGTTTGCTGGAAATTACCTTTACATACCGTCACATTAAATAGCTTAAGAGTATGCAGGGCCCAATACTGATTGCTATACTATCCTATTGCACCAAAGTAAGTTGGCTCTTCCATAGCGGAGGAAGAGGTTAACATATCGTCGTCTCTTTTTTTCATTAAATTGTCGTCCTTAAGTGAAATAAATGTAATCTA
The DNA here is from genome assembly GCF_905147765.1 of Vanessa atalanta. Taxonomy (NCBI): domain Eukaryota; kingdom Metazoa; phylum Arthropoda; class Insecta; order Lepidoptera; family Nymphalidae; genus Vanessa; species Vanessa atalanta. The sequence continues at coordinate 736,537 of NC_061873.1, forward strand.
GCTAACGAGAGGTCTTCGCCAATTATATAGACACCAAGGCGCGGTGTTCTCCCAGGATCTTCGGCACTAAGGAGCAGTACCATAAATATCATATTAATGAGATACGCATGCACTTTACGCATGAATAAACAGCGCTTATTATATGATATCTTAACTTGAACACGTGAGTATACTTTAAAATGCCATCTTTTACAACAACAAACATCATCTTTTCTTTTTATTTTCCTGTTTGTAATTATTTAAATAATATTTACTGTAAGAATATATTATTATTTTGATTACTTATCTCATATAGTATGTCCTCTAAACAATTTTCATCCATATTACTAGTACTGGCTTTAGCGCGACTAAATATCCTAATTATGCTTATGTTTTGCTAATCCCAAGAGTTAGCGCTATACTGAAACTGTTATATGGTTATGTAGTCAATGAAGTTAAATATACCAACGGATGAAACATGCGTCCTCACATAACTGTTATATAGTAAAGTCCGATGAACACGTATTCGTTATTGTTCGACTAATGTGATTGAATTTTGGCCTAATATTCAATTGAGTAAATGTGTTATGAATTCATTGTTTAGTTTACACTTTTGAAACAGTGATACTAAAATATCAATTGCTAATATAATTTTATGATATCAGTAGCTAAATTAACATTCAAATAATTATATGTCAAGATTATAACTGAACTGATTAATGAGGCGTTCACATGGCAGAATAGTATGGGCCGTTGCGCGTTAGCCAAGTATTGAAATTTAAAGGAAAAAAAGGAACGGGACTTTCTAGTCACTTGAATGTTACTTGACGATCAAACCCAAGACTATTATAGAAGAAATATATGCATGATTATATTTACAGGCTGTTTGGTTTTAATAACTACTTTCCAAAAGACGGTTGCAGGCTATTGAAGCCTCTGGTTTGGTAGCCTAGTTTTTCCTATCATTCACTTTCCCTCACTTTCCATCTATCGATAAATCATATCCGTGAGTTAGCAATTTGCTTCGTATAACGTCCACAAACACACTGTACAGACCTTTTTGTTCAATCGAAAACCGACATGCATTCGCTTCACATTTCCAGCATTAAGCTCGTAGCTTGTATGCGCCATGTTCTTGAAACGTATCAAATGTGCACATTGAGATAATTTTATGTGTTGCACGTATTTGGCTACTTAAATTTTTCTTACGCCTAGGACGCTGGTGCTTCGTTTGCGTTACTAACTAGCATTTTTAATTAAATAAGTAAGCAAAGCTTGGTCACTGGAATCATTGATTCATTCATCAATCTTTGGAGCGTTTAAATCAAAATACTTTTATAAGTATGTTTAAACCGTCCCAGTTCTGAACGTAAATGCTAACGAGCAATGGCAAGAATATCAACAAATATTTACAATTCAATGTATCTAAAACATAGCTTTATTTATTGAGATTTAAATATTATTAGCTTACTCAATTATATAGAAACACATACCTTGCCCCAGGAAGGATGTATTGTCTTAGCGAAGTCAGAAACTTAGTGTTATTATTCAAACAAATGGACGTACTCGTAAGTAAACTAATGGCCTGTCCACATCTTACGCCGTGCAATATCAGCGAGGAATGCTCGCCACTCGACTTCGGCTCCGGTAATTGATTTCGGATTCCGGATACATCGCCGCAGGGCCTATTGAGTATCGAGTGTAACTGCTCTGATGAAACGATTCTCAATAAATGCTTTATACCATTAAAGTCAAATAAGTTTAATTAAGATATTGTAACGGATTCAACACTGTTTATTACTACAGATATTATGTTTGATGTCAAACGCCTATTAACGCGCTCGAGGGTGAGACCGACTCCTAATATCTCACCGTCGCCGCGTAGCTGTATGTTAATAAGTAAAATATATTTATATTATCAATGAACCTCTATATTTAATATCCTTTACTCCATATGAATTTATTGGCTATCTTTAATGATAAGTTATTTCAATAAGAATCGATTTCAATGTTTCCATCGGCTGGGCGTCCCGTGTCATGATTGGGATCCACATGGAGCTGCGTGGTTCAATAGGCTTTAATCTTTGTCTTCGAAAAGGAAAGGAGGCCTTAGTAAAGTAGTGGGACATTTAAAGACTACTTTACTTTTACAGGCTTACTTTACTTTATCGACAGTTTGATGTAAATTACTTTTAACAACAAGCCGCCATAAAACCATTTGATTTTGTTTCTATTATAATTTAACAACTCGTGTAAAACCTAGTTGAAAAACTACTAAACCAATATACACAAAACTTATACCTTAAGATGCAGCGCGCTACGGAGAACGTTATAGTACATAATACATAACAAACAACGATTGCTGATTTTGGTTAAAAAATATATAATGTACAAATATAATACAATACACAGATCAGTGTGTATTTTCAAATATCAACAAAAAATTGATTTGATTCTTTGCTTAGTAAGGTATAATCTATTACATATTTTCTCAAGCTCGCTACGTTACCGTTGCTTAGAATTTCTTAACGTATTACATAAATTACGAATTGGATTGTTCTAATATATCATTATTGGTTCTCTAAATTAAAATGTTCTTTATTCAAGTACTTAGTACTTAAATAATCGTCATGATACAATGTTAAATGAAATGTAGAGCTACCACGGGTTCTGAAAGTAGATTCTACCGAGAACAACCGACAGGAAACTCAGTAGTCCTTTCCACCATTTTGATTACAGAATAGGTCTGCAAAGTACAATTACATTTTTATATATCCTGCCTAGAAACCAATAAATACTCAGATCACTTTATTTTATCTTCAACCGTTTTTTTATGTTTAATATAATCTTGTATTGAGTAATATGCCTTATTTATCAATGTTTTTTTGATATGAGCTTTTAATAGGCCATGTTAAAAATAATTGTGAAATCTTATTACAGGAACGAACACCGTACTCCAGGAAGGGCAAATTAACTTTACGAAAACGGAAACTAGGTGTTCTTAGTTTATCTTTCCTCCTAGTATCTATACAATGATTGTTACCGATTCTTTCAAAAAGATCAGTAATAACGTAAATATATACATATAATTATGTTGCACTTCCCTAAAAGAATCCCGAAGACAGTCTCGAGCTTCAAGATTATAAATACTTGATGGTAAACGCATCAAAAATAGATTTTTATTTAAAAACGATATAAATTTATAAATTGACATTTATGAAAGGTCAAGTCATTTGTTTGAAGACATAAGTTTTAATCTTATCCAGAGAAGAACCGGAGAACCAAAAAAAATTTGCAAATTGTACACACTGAAGTGGCAGTCGGCAATGTCGAAGCCGATAGCCGTTGGAGCAGAAAGCATCCGATCTATCACAGGTGTGGCTGAAGCATTACAAATGGTTTCCACCGTAATGATACCCATTGCGTAGGTGTAGTGTCCTTTCATCAACATAAAATTGGACAGACATTAATACCATTGTTTACAAAACTTATTCATATAAATATAACTAATCTAAATATATTAAAATAATTAGAACTTTCATTCAGGTATGACGACCTTCAAATAAACACGCGTTACCTTTTCTCTTGCCAACGCCCGATTACAAAAGGACGAACTATTTCCATTATTACTCAATTAAAATTGTTGAAAACAATACAATTTAATATCGTACATAATATAATACATAACAGTTAATTCTTGGAAGTCTTGGTAGTATTATTTGATTCTCACCAATTTATTCGATCGTCAACCGCAAAACATACTCCGCGGTGCCAGTGTTTATATGCGTGACACAATATTGTTGTTCTGCGATTCTAAAATAGATTAAAAATAATATAATACATGAAGGTTACTTTGCATTTAGAATCCACCGTCTTATTACTTCCAATGGTGACAGTAGAACTGATTCATTCTTCGCCCAGAGAATCGAAATTGCAATTCAACAGGAAAATGCTGCAAGCATTCTTGCCACCGTTGGAAGCGGTCATGATTTAACAGTAGTTATTTTTAATTTTGAATTGTATATACTTATTGTAAATAATTCTTATGTGCATAAAATATTAACATATATGAACTTTACTGTATTTCTTAGATTTATATACAACTAGTTGTCACCTGTGGCGTTGCTCGCGTTTTAGTGGTTCAAACTTACCTAATACCAAATTTCATCAAATTCGGTTCATTGGTTTGGAGTTACAGATAGAAATAGTTGCTTTCGCATTTATAATACATAACAGGAAACAGTTATATCAGCGATTTATTTGTGATCATGTAACTGTAAGTTTTACGGGATTGAATAAATATATAATATTGTTATATACAAACAAAATTCTCATTAAGTTCAAGCAAATTATATCTTATTTCAAATTATTTTATTTAAACTTAAATTAATTAACATCCAATTAGTTTAATTTATCTGAAAAATTAAACAAAGTATCAATAACTAAATATTAACTTTTTAATTATTAAATGTTGAAAATATTCGTCCGTCATTTTCAATACTGGCAGTTTTAATTTTTAATTATATCGTAGAGGAGTCAAATTATTAACTTATTATGTTATAATATCCTGTTTTATTTACCACGTAACAATTAAAATTAATTCATTAATATTTTCCAGTTAAAAGCGTAACATTTAGATCAAACCATCCTAGCATAAGCAGAGCTTAAAACTCCCAACATAAACCTGTCAAACATGCAGAGTTTTCTGCCACACATTTTTATACGATACAGATATACAATTCTAAATTTCCCGGTGTATTTATTGCATTTTCACCCTTATATCAAGACCATTAAGAATTACGTTTTATGCAAGTTTTCTCAATGCATTTTACAGGTACGCCAAAATTCTAACCGGTATGGATCGTAAATTCCGACCGTTGCTAGTTTTTGGTTTTAGAAAAGTGCATTTTGTGTACGAAAAATCGTTTTGAATCAGATACGGGATACATATCTGCGAAATCGTTGAAGAAAGTCATAATCTTAATAGAAATGTGACCAGATAGAATATGAAAAGACATCGTTTCATTAAAACGAAATAAGAATTTTATTATAAAGAATTCGAATTTAACTATTGAACCGTATCTTAATGATTACACTGCTATTCTATAACAAGTAATATGGATCTAACTTGCGAAATACTAAAAACTGACTAACTTTTCTACTTTAATAGATATTCCTCTAAATATTATAATTAATTATTATAGTTAATTTCGCTTAATGAAATTCTATGATCGTTTTCTTTGAATTTCGAGTTTGATCGTACAGAGTAGATATACTTAAGAGATGCTCAATTTTGTTTTAGTAATATAAATTCGCCGCGTAGATCTCACATCGAGGTCTGTTCAGCACAACATCATACAGCAATATATTTCAAAAGAAAATCGAAATCAATATGTCGGTATTCATTTAAAAAAGTCTTGTGATAAATAGCTTAGGAGTAAAAAGCTTTTAATTACAAAAACAGAGATGACTCAAATAAATTATTTTTTATTCATAATTATATGCTGCACTGTACATACTTATACAAAAAGAGTTAGTTTTGTTGCTTGCTTGAACTACGAATTTCCCAATACCATTTAAAAAAAATATGACAAGGATGAAGGTGTGAACACGGATGAAAGTCGGCAGCTAACAAATCATAAACACTGTGTAACAATCAAAAGATTTAAATTATTTTCATAAAGATATAAGATAATTAATTATCTTATTTCTTTATGCCATATTAAAGATAATGGATATATTTCCAAAAAAGTTTTCGTTCAATTAGAAACACTTCATTACAAAAACAATCAAAAGATTTCCGTTTTTTTGCTAGCAAAATTATAAACAGGATGCGGAAATATAATTGAAAATTAACTCAGTCCTTCGGTAATATGTTTTTTGAATTCCATTTGTATATTGAAACATTATAATTGGATATTAACGTAAAACTGATGAATTTTGTAATTATGACCGATTGAGCTTATTATAAAGATGAAATTATCGAATTCGAACTTAAAATGAAATGATTTATTACAATTTGCTTTATGTTTGACTTTAAACGACGGAGTTTTTCGCACAGCTCAATTGAGGCTATAACCTTCTCCGTCTGTGCGCGTTTTTTTAATAAATGTCCAACTGATTTTTATGATTGCTTTATTGAGATAATTCGTATAATTACGGGAATGTAAATTTAATAATGTGGTTAATTCTTACTGGCTTATATACATAATGACATAATTTATTGATTCATAATTTTAATTACTATAAACATTAACACTAACACTGCCACTGTCGCAGGCGTTAAATTAATTATGTTTATATTCGTTTTATTTATTGTTTTATTCTTTTTTGGTATGAATAAAGATTCACCAATGGTCTATTATAATTTTGGTGAATAGTAAATGGGACACTTATATTTTTATGTAGTATCAATTATTATGAACTAAAGTTGAAATATTATCAGTTACTTGTCTATTATTATAAGAACCTCTGGGCTTTTTCATCACTGGAAAACATGTGTATGCATCCCTGCGTTGCTTAGGTCTCACTCTTGGGTGAGTACTAGACTATCCACCAGAAATAAGCAGTACATATCTACATGTTTGTGGAACATCGCGAAATCACTTGCACATACAAGAATGTCATTCTATCGGATGGTCTGGCGGGTCTGGTATTAAGGCGTTTTGGAGAACGTCCTTGCTAAAGACCAGCGAGCTTTAACAGTGGTGATTCTTTATACTACGCCGTTTTGCGAAATCAGTACGTGACTTTGCAGTCAGTCCAAATGCAATGGTACCAAATATGAGCTTTAGAACGTGCTGGGTCAAGTTGGGTTTGAAACTCCATATCATATGTAGAGTCACACCCAGAGCTGTGAATGTAATATTGAACGCATCAATTTGTTATTATAAGCCGTCAACCGTCTGTTACTATTTTCATATTCTCAGAACGTACCCTCAAAATAAAAGAATGAAACAAGAAAGTTTATCCTGTAAACTTATTAACGGTTAAACGAGTCCCAGAAATTTCCGAAGAACCGAAAGGGCCCACAAGTTTGATTAAAATAGTTGGCAACTAGCCGCGACAGGACTGCCGCGAGCACACTTCATTTATATTTCGTTTGTAAGTAAGCCTAATCCTGGAACAAAATGGAAAAAAAATAATAGTATTTTGTTGTAGGATTAAACATTTATTATTTACTAATGGCACAAAGCGCTAACAGACAACAGATATACTTTTTTAAAGCTTTTTTTTTTAATTATTATGTTCATATCTAGGTCATCATTAGCCTATCTTTATATCGAAGAATACGATTGCTTAATTTAGTCGTGTAGTATATATATATAAAGTAAAAATGAATCAGATGGTTACTTTCGCATTTATGATAATGGAGTTTCGAAATTGAAATGATGAACTGGGAAAACGCGACTTTATATAGATACCATTAATATTCGATCTCAAATTATATTTGATAATAATATAACAAATGTCTCATACATAGCAACCTTAAATAGTAGTTTTGATCCCCCAGCAACTCGCACTACGAATTATATATCGGAATAAGACAAAACGATAAGGAAAGTAGTCTCAGTAGTAAAACAGTAGTTAATCTTATACATGTTTAAAAAATATGTAAATATTATTATTTTAATAATTATGTATAGTGCGTAATTTTTTTTTATTTCATATTATTTCGTACGTTAAAATTGCCAGTGAACTTTCGTTATGTTTCTTAAATTTCTTGATGTTATTTATTTGGTCTAGCAATATTCTATTTTTTTATGTCAGTTTCTGTTACAAAGATTAACTTTTTTAATATAATAAACGTGCAATGATGATATATTATATTCCTGTGCAATTAAAAATTTTAATAAATGAAGCGCATATATATGCAAAATATTAAAATTATTAAGAATATATGAAATTAGTAAAATTGTCTATGACTAAATCTCATTGTCTTTGATTAATTATATTTGACAGCACGTCATAAGGCTATGTAAGAGTAGGGTCTATACCGAATAACTGTCATAATAATTAGTATACAGCGTATAATAGTTAAGCAAGACTTATAGACTTAATAGTTATAATAATACAATTATAAAAACTAATATCTTATATAATAGGTTCTCAAAATATCTTTGAAATAGTCAGTTGATGTAATAAAATGTCAATTCTTTTTTGTGGCTTTTATTTGAGTTTGAGTTTCAGTTTGATATTATCAATTTTGATAGCAAATCTTATTTCCTAAGCTAAGGAGTTATGATTGAAAATTTAAAAATGAATTCACCACGAACAGTATAATGCAATAATAATTATATCTTATTATATGCAAATAAAGAGACTAAAGCCATTTTTCCAGCTTTCCAAAAATGAATTCGCCTACACCCCTTTTATTAATAAATGTTTACCTGGCTCTTTGTAAATTCGATATCAATCAAAACCAAAATGAAAATGAAAATAATATACTTCATTTAATCACATTTCTTTTCATTTAATTGTCATGTTATATGATACAATTGAATATAAAGCTACCGAGAGTTTAAAATGTAAATTTCGCCAAGAAAACTGAGAAAAAACTCAGTCGGTAATGTTTTCCTCAATGAAATTATAAACATATTTTATAACAGGAAATTTACATAATCTGTATACCGTGGACTCAAGGAATTCACTTTTGTTCATATGCCAGTAATTAATAAATAGTGAAAATGATGTATTACCAAAAAGACGCTTCGTTCCGCAGTATCCGGAATTTTCATTCGCTTTTGATTTCGTATTCGCCCTTGTTTCTTCACTTCAATGTTGCGTGCGTCAGCGTATTATCCTTGCAGCTAGTGGTTAATATTCTGATAATGCCAGTGTCTATGGGAGCTGATACATACTAGCGACAAGTAATCTATCCATTTTCTGATTATTGAATTGTTTTTCGTAATCCCGTTACTTTTGTTTACCCTTTTAACTTACATATTAAAACCGATAATAACTTATCTGTAGTCATTGTAAATTATGATTGAGTCTGATATTCTCAAAAAGACATTTGCATGATGAAATTAAATCGACCCGAGGGAAATTAAAATGGATCAGTCAATATGTATATTTAATCGAGTTGGAATTCAGATAAGGATTCATAGTTGGGGTCGAAGTTATTTAAATATTCGTCAAATAAGTATTCGCAAGCCTACGAACCAAAACATACCTCGTTAAGGTTTATCAGACACGTACTTATCTTTTCATTCTATTTACCTTTATTAGATCAAACTGATTTAATATATTTATTATAAAATTATTTTAAATTAAATCAATAGAAGTTATCTATCAAACAAAACAATAGTAAACTTTAACCATTATTAATAAGTATATTAAGTTAAATGAAAATCAATAACTTTTAGACGATCTCGAAACACAAGTACCATCGTCAATCACACGCTATCCGAAGGTCGTATTAAGATATGCAAATTAACTAAACTTCCCACTGAACCACAATACAACTGCTAGCCTTTACAACTGTATACTTGTAGTTGTAGTTAGTAATCTACTACACCGAGATGCTTGACATCATAATCTACAATAAACAAACATATTACAAAACAATAGATAGTAAAGAATCATATCGGAGGCAGTGCCGTAGCTAGGTGGGCAAGAACCTGTGCATAAAAATTATGGTTTTGTCCCATGTTGAAACAATTGGACCTTGGAATAGTAGTGCAAAAACCTTCATTAAAAGTATTTATAACTCCTCGGCTTATTGCTTCCACTGGTAAACCTGGTGGGCCAAAAACGAACCCAGTAGGGTTCGTTTTTTGCCCAGAGGATCGGAATTGCAATTCAACTAGGAAATATTAAATTAATTATTATATTTAAGGACTTCATGTTAATAATTCTTATGTATATAGACATAAGAAATATATAATTCAATCAAATTCTATAAACTACCGTAATATTTGATCGATTGAAAAGATTTTTCTATCATAAACAGCAGTCGAAAGCAGCGTCGAACTTTTCCACGACAAAATTTTGAAATTAATTTTCGTCACAACACAGCGTTAGGGTAACAAAGCAAGCAACTTTGCGAATCTATTAACATTTTTGTCGAATACAAGAATTCTTATACTAAATATTAATTTTTAATTTTAGATAATAAAATTTGCAATTTAGTGCTCCTTGCCTTCTCATCTAATTAGCCTTCTCATGAAGGTACGGAGATTACCACGCTGCTTCAATGCGTGTTGGATACAGACATTGACATACGCAAGACTCCTAACGATGTATGTATGATGCTTCGTCGAGATTGGGATGAAAAATAAACTCAAAATAAATAGTAAGGTTAGTCGATCAATCTTCCGGATAGGAACAGGTGTTCATAGCATTTCATTTGGTCATCTCAACTCATTATAATGATTATAAAACATCTTATTAATTGACTTGGTGGTAGTAAGAGTAGGGCTTTGGGCAGTAACGTCGGGGTAGGTGCCACTGAGTCAGCCAGTGAAACTACAAGTATAAGGAACTTAACAGCTTGGAACCCAAGGTAAGGAATGCTTAATATTTCCATTATGTATGGGCGGTGCTGACCACTTACAAACAGGTGGTTTGTTTCCCCGCTTGCCTGTCCGCCTGCCTATAGAAAAAGGTACTTTCTTTATTATTAATTCGAATATGTATTAAAATTTAACACGAGTGCTTAGTCTTAAATAACAAGAGACTTACTGACAGTATTAGGTAAATCTAACGCAAATTTAATTTACAAACTAAATCCTACGGATTCCTTTGATTAAAATCCACTCTCGCCTCGATGCTCGATTTTCTTTATATACCTCCAGACAGCGCAGTACACATCCAATGGGATTAGACATTAAGCTGCTAATGATCATGAACACAGATATCTCCCGATCTCCGATACAATGGCCACTTATAAAGGGGGAAACATCACTGTATCGCAACGCTTTAAGATAAAGCCAGCGTACTCTTCTAATAAGATTTGCATATCTTAATACGAACCGTGCATTCCGATCTAAAGTTGAAACTAATGTAAGCTCAATAAACATAACACGAACAAACACAACGAAAGTGGAATAGTAATTTTGGATTAATAATAATTGATCGACTTAATTGACTGCGGCCGTTGTGGATGTATACATAACACGCGGTATTATCTGATGAAATCCAACTAAATTAATGTTTATCGACGCAATAAATATGATTAAGTTATAATAAACATCAAACGAATTACCGCAGGGGTTTAGCCCCCGTGTAATCGTTATTGGTAGCTGATTTTAAACAGAGCTACTAAGTACAGTACTTTAAATAAATTACCTCGACGAGGTAAATTAAAAGATTTTGATAATTCGCCATTATGAATGACAAAATAAAAACTGCAACGCATTCTTCAAAGATGACTTATTTGTAAAACTCTTCAGAATTAAATCGTTCTAATATTTAGACAACTTTTTTTTTCTTTTTAATTCAATGTCTATGTGATGTGGACATTGAAACTGCAGCCTAAATTTGATGACGGATAATCTATTTTTTTATTAACCTGACTTAGGTTTTAAACCTGGGTTCTAAAGCCTAATAAGCAAGCTACTGTGCCAAGATGAATAAATTTGTTATTTATGCGACGTATATAGCAAAGGTCCTATTTTTATAGGCAGTATTTTTAAAGACAGGACAGACAGGAGGAAAAATAGCTTCCATTATTAAATCTTACAAACACAAAAAAACCTTATGTATAAAAATGATTCTATTTGCATCACACAACTTAAATTATTATTAACTCACTGACCAGCCTGTTGTAGTACATACTAATAAAATGGTTTTTGATCCGTCTCACCCAATCATTTTTTTCGAGTTCATAATTCAGATTATGGTGATAAAGCCCTTAGGACATGTAACTATCTCGTTGCTATGTGAAACAAGGAAAATCAACAAGAAATACATTTATTAACATTACTAGACCTTAATTAGCTTTTATAACCATTGCAGAAACATTTGTACGTTAAAAACTAGAAAATTGTCATACTTCATAAAAAATCAACAATTTTAAAATACCTTTTAAATTTTTAAAAGCATGTGTATGCGATGGTTGCATTTTATTACGAAAAATACCGCAACAACGTAAAAAACTATATATCAGAAAATTCACGTGGAAATATCAAAGAATAACCATTCATGCGGCAACAATGCTGCTAGCGTGTATGCACATCAATGGCGCGAAGCCGATGGGACGCGCGCATTCTATAAAATTCAAAAATGGAACTGTAGAAGAAAGCGCGCGTCGTATATTCTGCCAAGTTTTGTCCGCGCACAATGGCGCCACCCCCGTATACGAATTTATTCCCGTTTATTTATTATTACATAGGTTTTGTACACTATTATGCATTCTTTATAGCAGAGCTTTAAATATTTACTATAGATAGATCATATTCTTTAACTTTTATTGTTTAAATATGAAGGATAAAGTATGACGCTTTTCAACTTGAAGACAGTGGCATTTATTTGTTTTAATAAAATTTTATATATGCACTATAGTTTTAATTTCAATAACGTTGTCATTGAAGTTAATATTAAGGTTTTTAATTAACCTTTTCTTCTCTAATGGTGCTAATGGGGCGTACAAAGTCCGTTAACTGAAATGGTTACAAATAAATACATCGCTGTATATTTCCCTTTGGGTTAAAAATAATAGCAGTTTTTTTCTGTTAAACTAGTCCACTTTTTGTCACATTAGAAAAACACTTATCACTAATAATATCAGTTAATAAATAAAAAAATCTTGTTCAATATTTTGTTCTTCAATAATTCACCATATACATTGCTGCAAAATTCTTCTTTATGTATTTACTTATGATTTGAGATTATGATTAATAATTTAAAAAAATGGGATTTTGTCATAACATTTTTGAAGGATATAAACAAAGATATCAAAATGAAACTCGTTTTGAATACATAGACATTTATTCTATGGCCATAAAATATTATAAACTAAATAGTGGATTACAAAGACGGTACTCATATAAGAAACGAAAATATCACAAACAATAATTACCGTCAAGTAAATTAATATAAAACTTAACTTACAAAAGGTTTCGTAATTAATTAAATTAAAATACAAACTAAATAACAGAACACATTTTACAATATTAAACTTAATTTAAAAATACATCGATATTATGATGTTAAGACATCCATAGACACGTAGAGATGAAAAACCGCCTTTCAGCGTCATTATTCTCTCTATGGTACCTAACGATACCGCTTAAATGTCTACGGCTAGACATAAAGACTCGATTTTACAGGACTTGGTCCTTATAGATAAATATTTAATATATTTTTATTACACGGATGTCCTTTATGTGCGTTCATTAAGAAATATATTAATAAATCACTAGAACAGGCGAATACACTTACATAATAAGCAACTAAATAGCTCCATTTAATCAATAATAAATGCATTAATGAGTAGGAAAAATATAATTGATTTAGATTATTAAAGCCAGCTTCTTTGATGATCATTATATTCAATTTTGAATTGTAGTATTTGACTTTATCCCATGAAATATCAATTTCCTATGAACATCATTTTTATACCATTTCAATAAAATGTTCAATTAACCATAAATAGTGCCATGACTAGTTTGAATATGATACCACCACGCTTGAGGTCTATGATAGCAAAATCAATACAAAAAAAAGAATAAAAATGTTTGCTTCGAAAAAGTTCCCAAGAAAGAATGTAATAATTATTATAACAAGAATTGTTGAAGATAGTCCTTACATAGTTGTTCACAGTTTTAAGGTATTTCTTCACCAACCGCTAGTATATTATATAGCCCATAAAAAATGCTGAATACAAAACAAAATTCATTTTTTATTGGCAATTATAAAAGTAAAATTAACTATATTATATTTATTCTGAAATAATACATTTTGTGTTTGAAAAAATAATTATCTTCATTTAAAATGATATATATGGACATTGATTATTGACTTAGCTTAAACAAAATAAAGTTAATAGGATGGCCATAATTTATAGTTCAATTGATATTCTAGGATTATATATAGACAGCAATAGTGTGCAGAAACATGTATCACGAACTAATTCTAAACATTCATATATAGATAGAATGAGTCGTGGACATAGGCATATTTACCATCCTGTTATGTAGTAAGTTACATAACGCCTTCATATATAAATATACATATTTATATAGTTCCTTCCTGTGTTATATACCTCATTATTCAACTTATTTTTAAACCAATTGCTATGCATTTATTTATTCGATAGAAAACAACGAATATTTTTTTCAAGGACAACTGTTTCTTTATTTGAATATGATGATATATTTGAAATTTTCTCTACCTTACCACAAATTCTATTACCTCCTAAGCTACATAGGAAAGATAAGTTATTTATGACTTCTATAATAAGTCACTTAGATTCCAATAGATGTTTCCAATTCTTTTTTTTTTATGTTTTTAGTGTGCCACTGTTATAAAATAGATGGAGAGATACCATTACCTAGTAGAGGCACTAATTTAGGATACGGTCAATTATAAGAAGGCATATCATTTAGCCGGGTAATAATAACAAACTCGCACCGCCGAATACCCTACGTCCACGAGGCCGGCAGTCTAAGCTTTGGTCTGCCTCTCGTACTCCAGGATCTCCGGCAAGTTGTCGATCTTGATCTCCTCGATGTGCTTGCCCGAGAACTGGATGTAGTCGTGAGTCGGCTCGTCGGCCGAGCGCTTGCGAACTAAAATTTACAAAAAATATTAATTTTACTAGTCGGTCAAATCGTGAACGCCACAGCGATGCGGCGGCGGGACGCACCGGCCTGGTCGCGGTGCAGGCGGTACACGGGGCGCTGCGCGCAGCGCGCGGCCAGCTCGGCGGCGGCGCGGCGCAGCTCCGTCAGCGCCGGCAGCGCGGCGCGCAGCTCGCTGCGCACGCGCGACACGTCGAACTGCGCGCCGCTCTGCAGGCCCGAGATGAACAGCTGCGGGGTCAGCACCAGCTCCGGCTCCAGCTCCATCACGAAGCAGCGGTCGTCGTCGATTATGCCTGGAAGGGACCGAGTCGGGCCGGAGGAGTTAATCGTTGTTATGTATGCGACCGGTGTCCGGCTCGTTTGGCTGCGGATATCCAGTTACTGGGATGAAATTTTTTATTTATATGCGTTAGGCTGACCGGTGGTGTTGTCGTTGAAGTCGTGTATGAAGTTGACGCGGTGGCCGTTGTTGACGACGGAGATCTTCTCGACGGTGTCTCCGATGTCGAGTTCCTCGTGCAGGGCGTCCTCCAGCTCGTCGGCGCCCGAGTGATCGGCGTTGATCAGCTGGATGTCGTCGGTCGACCACTGCAGCGGCAGCGTGCGGAAACCGGGGTCGATCGTCTGATTGATTATTAAAATATTAAAAATAAAAAATAAATCATCAAGTTACATCACACTTTAAAGCAGTGAAAAGTTTAAAATAACAATAATGAACAGATCATATTATAACCACATAAATGTTCATAAAACTTTAATAAAATTCTCTATTGAAACATCTGCAATATTGTATTTCATTGTAATGTTTTTTGTAATATGAAACTAATATTTATTATTAACAGCATTTGAATTGAATTATATGAGAGCATGATAATGGTAATATCCTGTTTACAAAACAGTCATAACCATTGTTTATGTTGTATACATGTTTTTGAAACATGACTGCTATTCAGCTTATGTAAACCATATAGAACTAGACTATCCTGTTCACAAATAAACTTTGTAAAGCAGTTGAATAGGAACACAATGTTTTGTCTCCGCCTTTCTATGTCGAATTTCTCACTACAAAATGGTTTCATCTTTTTTCATCTTTTTAAACTACTACAATAATATCAAAAATTTAATAGACCTTACCTTTTAAAAGTTATGCACTGCAGTGAGTAGATGAGAATTATTATGTAAAACAAGTGGTATGAAATAAGTATCAAATACATAAGCAAATGTTAACTTTTCAACAAAATTAAACTTATAAGTCATTAAGATGAAAAATTTTTATGCTTGAAAAGTATTGAAAATTAATTTAAACCTCTTTATCATCACTCGGAATCGGTATGGAGCAATAGCCCTGGTAGCGACGGATAGTAGTAGGCTTCAACATATCTCGGCATAGCAAGAGACCACCGGTGAAACCCAGCAGAGCCAGCAGAGTTGCAGTAAGCGATAAGCACATCACTCCATTGGATGAACGCTTCGGCCATTCGGGATTTGAATGTATTTCAATTTTTTCCTATATCAAAGCAGTATATCAAAATTATACTTTATATATCAAGAAGACTGTGTTTAAGCTCGAAAACTTTTAAATCTCTTTAAATCGTTTATAATTAGTTCTTCGAAGTACTCGCCAGTTGTGTATGTTCAAAGTTATAAAAGGGCGAGATACTCTATATACACATATACATTTATATATATATGGCGGAAATGAAGCGCAGTTGCACATTTTGTTAATAGGATAATATAACATAAGCTTCTCATTAGTGTACGAGTATTCAATATTAATAGGAAATCGATATTCTACTAATTATTTCTTTAAGGCTTTAGATGCGTACATCTAAGTCTATGAAAGTATTGATTTTACTCTCTATTTCACTATAGAAATATTAAGACTCATAAAAAAGATTTCTACTGTATTTAAGAAAATAATATACATATAAATTTAACTGAATCAATAAATCATAATTTGTTTGATATTTCAAAAAATAATAAATAAAAATTAGTTAATACGCACCTCATCGCCGATTGGTTTTTCAACTAAAGGAGCATCAGTAATTATCTCCGGTTTCTTTATAATTGCACTTGGTTTTGTTAAAACAGTCATGGTTAATAATTTATTCAGTACAAGAATTAAATGGAAATTATCTCAGAAAAATCTGCAGTCCGCCGTATTAATTTTATTGTATTGATCGTTGAGAAAGCAAATCAAAACAGTGTTGACTGTTAACTGGCTATTCAATGATTGCCAGCTAAGAATCTAAATTAAATCAAAGGTACTCAAAATATGAGTAGTATCGTACCGATTTGTAAGTTTATTAATTATTATAAAAAAATTATGTAATTTTATATTGTTATTGAATGTTTTGTGAACAATATAACTGTCTGTCTGTCTGTCAGTTATCTGTATTCTATACTAATAATATAAAAGGGGTAAATTGGTTTGTTAGATACATATTATTATTATGATACGTAACTCCTGTACTAAACTATGATATAAATTTTAATATTGGGCTATAATATAATTTTAAAATGTTTATATATGGTATAAATTGTATTATTATCATATCATTTTTATTATTACTAAATTGCACCCGTGCGAAGCCAGGAGCGAGTCGCTAGTTTTTATATTAAAATAGAGAACAATTATATGCATATCAAAATTATATAAAAATAAAAATGTCCACATATAAACTCATTTATAAACACGTAAATCATTTTAAAAGTTATTGTAATAAACATTTCTATTTTATACTAGTCTATAAATAAAATGATTACGTATGTGTCTATTAATAATTATATATAATTTTATATATAAATATAAAGAATATTAACATTTAATCTTCAAAATGTATTGTGCAGACGTAGCCTAAAGTATAAATAATTAAGTTTCTTTATGTATACAGCTTAAATATACCATAGACAAATTTTGATAGAAAGATGTAAAATAAATTATTTATGGCATTAAAAAAGAAAGAATTCAAGAAGATAGGAAGAAAACGGACGGTTTCGTTTTGTGGAATATTCTATGGAGAGGTTAATGAATCACCAACGCTTATAGTGACGTTAAAACATGTTTGATTAGTTATCTACATTATTCTTTTAAATTGTTTCTTTATTTCATTGTGTACTACGTATAATCATTTGGCCACCACGACTACGATCACAATAAAATGGCGACTGACCAAATGAAACATCGCATGCATGTTTTCAAGAATACTGGCAAAGATGTTGATGTAAGTATACAAATAAAAAATACGAACATAAAATTATTTATACGAAAATAACAATCTTACTGGATAACATGTTTGCGTGGGTTATTTTAGGAAATGCGCAGGCGAAGGAACGAAGTGACAGTCGAATTAAGGAAGAATAAAAGGGAAGAAACGCTACAAAAACGAAGAAATGTTCCTGTTAGTTACTCAACAGACGAGGATGACATCGATAGGACACTGGCGTCTACCGACTTACAGGAGTTGGTTATGAAAGCAGCTAACGTTGAAAACCCCGCAGCGCAGTTGGCAGCCGTTCAGCAATGTAGGAAACTATTGTCCTCCGATAAGAATCCACCGATAGACGACTTGATTAGAACTGGAATACTACCTATACTCGTTCAGTGCCTTTCGAGGACGGATAATCCGACCCTACAATTTGAAGCTGCATGGGCCCTTACAAACATCGCATCCGGTACGTCTGTACAGACCAACAAAGTTGTTCACGCTGGTGCGGTGCCTCTCTTCTTGCAATTGCTCATGTCCCCTCATGAGAATGTGTGTGAACAGGCTGTGTGGGCTCTTGGTAACATTATCGGTGATGGCCCAGTACTGCGAGACTTGGTTGTCGAATTAGGAGTGGTCAAACCCCTTCTTAGCTTCATTAAGCCAGACATCCCCATTTCCTTCCTTCGCAATGTGACATGGGTTATTGTAAACCTGTGTAGAAGTAAGGATCCACCACCACCTGTCAAGACTATTCAGGAAATTTTGCCAGCCCTGAACATGCTCATTACACACACGGACACCAATGTAAGTTTTCTTTTCTCTATTTACAAATAATAACATATTCAAATAAATAACAAAATTGCATAACAGTTAAAGTTACTTTTTAAATCATACATGTTGGTGAAAAATAAAAACTAACCATAATCTAAATTATATTATAATAATTTATTATCTATAACATTAACTTCATATTTTATAAGAAAATCAAGCATTTGAACAGTGTTTTTTATAATTGTATTATTTGAAACAGCATTACTATAACAAAAAAAATTATTGCTAACTTAATTAAGCATTGATTGAGTCTAACTATTGCACCATTAACTACTTATAAAAAAAGAAGGAATAGTGTACTATTTACACTAAAAAAAAAACACTCCTCAGGTTGTGACACTTGTACAGTGTCTTTGTTTTTAAATATGTTTATGTCCATTGTTTTTATATATTAAAGTAAAAATGTTTTAATAATTTGTTAGTATCAATAATGCTACTATTAATAATGTTACTTTTTATACTTTTGTTGTTTTGTTTTTAATTAGAACAATGGCTTACTGTAGTGTCTCATTTACTGTGTTAATAAGAGAGATTAATTTGTATCACATTTTTTCATTTTTATATATGTAGAAAGACTGGCAGATGGTGAGTGGTCATGCTACTTAGTGCCATTATCTATGATAATGGCACTAAGTAGCATTAATTATCTGTGATGAACTTAGATGTTATGTCTCTTGTGCTTGTACAATACTACATAGTATTGCTGTTGAATATTGATGAGTTGTATCTACTTAGATAGGCTTACACAAAGCCAAAGGGTTAAGGACACCAAGTAGATATTTATAAAAGCATTTTTGAGCTAAATAATAAATAAAATTAAAAAAAAATCTATTATTTTTTAGTTCTAATACTTAATATTGCTATTTCGTTCTAATATATGGGTAAAAAGAGTAAGCAAGTCTTATAGTTTTGTCAAATAAGCTTAGAGTTTATTTAGAACAGAAATGGCAACTTTGCTAAGGCTGTTTGGTGTTTTTAACTCTTTTAGTTTAAAATATATTATTTTATATCATTACCAATTACTTAAGTACAATATACTCTTGGATTTTTGAAAAAAGCTTCAAATGTCGTTATTGTTTCATTTTGTAGACTAAGTTACATAAAATGAAATTAATCAACTGCTAGATACATTTTAAGCACTATTATTTATATAAAAATAATTAGAGGAGCAATATAAATCTTATCTTGAATATTGGGCCAAAGCAAGTGACTCTTTCTGATTTGCTACCTAATTACTTTAAAAAAAGTTATTTGACACAAAAGAAAACTTGTAAATATTAATCTATGTTTATATTTATTTCAGATCTTAGTAGACACAGTATGGGCAATTAGTTATTTAACAGACGGAGGTAATGAACAAATCCAAATGGTTATTGATTCTGGTATAGTTCCAAAGTTGATACCACTGCTATCACACAAGGAGGTCAAAACGCAGACAGCCGCTCTCAGAGCTGTAGGCAACATTGTGACAGGAACAGATGAACAGACGCAAGTTGTGCTCAATTGTGATGCTTTATCTCACTTCCCGGCCTTATTGTCACATCCAGTAAGTATTTTCTTTACAGCAGTTTTAGTCTCATTGAATGAAATACATATCGTTATGCACAAAAAAAAATAGTCAGTAACAGCTTATAAATATCTTAGTCAAAGGTTTCCTACTAAAAAGCCTCTTTAAGATTATCCTCTTCTTAGAGGTACTACTAAGAGATACTCTTAAGGTGGCTTTTTAGTAGGAAATATGAAAACTCATGTCTTTCCAATCAAATCTTCATTATATATTTACATTAGGGTACTTTAACAAATGTTTTTATATGATTTTACATTCTATCAAACAACTTAAAATTAATTAATGCTGTCATCTTAGTATTTATCTAGCTTATTAGGGATATTATGTATATGATTACGAAACTGGGTTCAAATCCTGGGTAACACAAAAATTAAAGTGTAGGGTTTTTTGTCTTGAAATTCTTAATTAAAAAATTGCTCTGCTTACTTTTACTTTAACAAGTAATGTTACTTTAATAACTCAAAATAATAACATAAAGAACCAATCTTAATCTTATAAAGAACCAATGTTGTAAAATGGTGTATAAAATATTTCTCATTGTTATTATATTTTAATTTGATATAAATAAACAAACAATTAAACCACAAACTGGACAATAACATAAGTTATCTGTTAATCAATAGAAAGAGAAGATCTGCAAAGAGGCGGTCTGGTTCCTGTCCAACATCACGGCGGGCAATAAGCAGCAAGTGCAGGCCGTCATCGACGCGGGCCTGCTGCCCAAGATCGTGGAGAACCTCAGCAAGGGCGAGTTCCAGACGCAGAAGGAGGCGGCGTGGGCCGTTTCCAACCTCAGCATCAGCGGCTCCAAGGAGCAGGTCGCGGCGCTCATACAGTGCGGAGTCATCCCCCCCTTCTGCAACCTGCTCTCCTGCAAGGACACACAGGTTATCAATGTGAGTTGAACAACCATTTATATACATTTATTTATTTTTACTCTCACCTCATATTATTTTATAAAACTGTGACTCTAGAGCTTTGTGCTCATAATCAATATAATAAAACAATGTTTTAACTCCTTTCGAAAGTTTTATTTGTTAAAATTAGACAGTTGATAATGTGATGAGTATATTATGTTGATTCCTGTAAAGAATCAGTTAATGTCTCCATTATATATTATTTTTATGCAAATAAAAAAATATAGTTTTAGGTTTCTCTTGCTTTACAGTTTATCTTTAAGTAATAAAACTTTTTGTATGTAACCATTAAATTATAATGATAATTATTGTAATCTTGAAATACATTTATGATCACCAAACTAATTAACTATAAAGAATATTATAAACAAGTGTTGTCGCATCAGGTGGTGCTGGACGGACTCAGTAACATGCTGAAGATGGCCGGCGACAGCGCGGAGCAAGTCGCGACCATGATCGAGGAGTGTGGCGGTATCGACAAGATAGAGGAGCTGCAGGGCCACGAGAAGATCGAGATCTACAAGATGGCCTACGACATCATCGAGCAGTACTTCGCGGCAGAGGTCGGTCTTTGCTAGTCAGAGGATTCTCGATAATAGTCATTTTTGTTGCATCATTATATTGTACATCGATATTGTATACAAAGGAGTATCTTATAGAATGTTGTCTATTGAAGCTGTAGCATTTGTTATATTAAACTTATATATATTTTTAGGAGGAGGATGCTACGTTGGTGCCAGCCGCCGTCGACCAGGCCTTCGCCTTCGAGCCGGCGAACCACGACGCCTTCCGCTTCTGAACGCGCCGTCGCGCCGACACCACCGCGTCGCCGCCGTCACCGCCGCCACCGCCGTCACCGTCACCACCGTCACCACCACCGTCGTGTGAGGGCGCTACGACTGGATTCACTACTCACTAATGAATTAAATAATTGTGCATGCGAATCTATTTGTCGACGGTTAATCGATGTGCTTCCGATGAAATGTGTTATGAAATGCAAAACTTTCTTACTATAATAATTAATTAATTGCCCGCGAGCCGAAACAGGTACTCGATTGACTCGTCATAATAGAATCGTGTCTGTCAACGTAAAACGATGGGGATCGGTCGGTGGCACGATTTGTAAAAATTACACAGTCCAGAGTAACATTTATAGCGGCCGTGCGCGTGAACTATTGTTAAAATGTTTAAACGGTAGGCGTCCCAAGCGCCGTCTATCTTCATGTTGGTATTCAATTAATAGGGATATTTTATTGAGCTCGCTACAGAATATATTCGGGTCGCGCTCTGTATCTCGAAGAGTGAAACTTCCGACTATCGTCGTCGTCGTGTCGTTTGTTGACGAAGTTTCACAGAGCGAGCCCCGAGAGTCGCGCGCTCCGACTAGCGGAGGCCGTTAGTGTATCATAGTAGGTTCCGGTGAGTTCACGAACGAGTCTAGTTTACATGTAATCGATTGTTATTCGTTTTCTAAAATCGTCAGATATCGATAATCGAGCGTTATCCGGCGAGAGGTTCAAGGGGCGAGGCGCGAGTGATACGACTCTATTGTGATGTTTGAAAATGTTTCATTTTGTTTTTCGTTTTCGTATATTATAGAGAGGACGAGAAGTGGATAGCTTTAAAGTTAAGTGCCGCGACGTACGCGAGCGTGTACTCCGCTTACCGAAGATATGCTTTTGATATAACATAGTATTTATGTTTCGATTTTTAACCCGGAAAGCGACCGTCGTCCGCGGAAGGCCGGCGTGTCGCCTTTTATAGTTGTGAAATTATGTTCTGACATTGAACCCATTTGTAACTATATATCAATAAATTCTGTCCAATATTACTCGTATTTTATTTAATCATTGTTAAAAAATTGAAGGCAGTTTGAGTTCATCTTCGAGTGCCTCGAATGTGTTGTTTTTCTGAAAAAAGAAAAGTCAGCTTGTAACTATTGACCCGCTTTATGTTTAGTAATTAGTAAAGTTGGTCGTGTTTACTTTCATATGAATAGTTAAAAATGCTAATTATATTAATCCTCTTCCAGTCATAGAATTAGTCAAGATAAATAAATAAATTTGACATCTGGTCTAGATTTTAAAACGAATAGTCGACTTTATCCTTCAGAACTAATTAAATAATAAAATTTCCATGTGTTTATTTGATGACAACGAAATACACCAAGGGACCTTTTTTCGGTGCTCGCAAGCGAAGCAGCGCGCGGCGGGCGGCGGCGCGACCGCGAGCGGGTCCGGCACGCGCCGGCGCGCGCCGCGCTCGCAGTACCGCCCCACCTTCTGGTGGAAGCTGAGGGAATCGGGCAATTATTTGAGAAATAATTTTATAATAAAAATACTTCATGCACATATGAATATTATCTTATGACACCTATAGCGTATTCCAATTGAAGTAGAAAAAAAGTTAAACGAGTTAGATTTACGTATTTCATGATTTCCTAATAACCCAGCTGCATTGTGCACTACTGAGAGTTTATGATTAATATATCTTTATTTATAATACAACACTATTACCTTAACCACTTATTTCCACTTTAATTTTACTTTCAAAATTCCGATAAGTTTCGTCGACGTTCAAAACGCCATTTTTTCGCAAGTCCATAGTGAATATCATAGATTAATGAAGCTCTCAGCCAATGATATAACGTCAATTTGTTGTCAAATGTTGTTTATTTGGCTTTACTCCTCTTGCCCTTTGAATAGAGTATGTAGTATATACATACGTGGATAAAGTACTTATATATGAATAAGGGTTACACAGCATTCGCCATATACATAATTATAATAAATTAACATTCATCAATTAGAATAAATACATATTTAAAATTGGTAATGAACTAAATCAGAACATAAGTCCGTTACCTTAGTATCCTTAAGTAACAAGGGTAGGTATTGTTAAATAAGCAACCTTAGAGTAAGTGGCATGCGACCACCGCTATCCTTTTAACATTATTATTTATCGTATCCTATTACATATTTTTTCACTTTTACTTCAATATAAATAAATAGTCTTAAAGTAATCACAATCTATACTAAGAACAATATTGACATATTTAGAGCCAAGTTTGAGATAAAATAACTGGTTTCGGATAATCGAACGGTAGGTGCAAACGTACTCGGGCAGCGGTCGGTCCCAATGGTTGTCGAGGCGGTTGACGGCCATGACGTGCGCGAGGCGCTGCAGCAGGCTGAAGTTGTCCGCGCACAGCTTGTCGCGGCGCTCGCGCTCGCGCTGGCACTTCTTGAGCTTGAGCGCGACGTGCGGGCGCGCCGGCGGGGCGGCCGCGTCCACGGCCGCGCGCGCGCCGCGCACCTGCGCCGGCGCCGTGCCGTCTTAGCTCGGTAGGCGATACACAGCCCGATTTACATGGAGGATTTATAGTGTATATCTATGTATTTTTTTTCTGTATATCTTTATGGGACTACTTTTGCCAGTCTTTTATTCGGGACAAGACGGTAAAGATTATTATTTATACCTTTATGATATCCAATATTAATTATTCGTTGTGGAAGGAATTATTGTATTAGAACGGAATGTACTATTTACTCTACCGAACATTTACATTACAGTGCCTGCTTGCACTGATGTTCTCGCATCGTCTCACCTCTGCAAAAAAATTTTTTGAGAGGCCTATGAGGTTCCTCAACGACTATCTCAGACTTGGTCATTTACGGTATTTGCAACCCCGCATCCTGAGTTAAATAGGGCTTTTATGTTCGCATAACTAAAATTATAAGCTGATGAATATATATTTTATGTT
The DNA here is from genome assembly GCF_905147765.1 of Vanessa atalanta. Classification (NCBI taxonomy): domain Eukaryota; kingdom Metazoa; phylum Arthropoda; class Insecta; order Lepidoptera; family Nymphalidae; genus Vanessa; species Vanessa atalanta. Next base: position 761,553 of record NC_061873.1, read on the forward strand.
TAATTAATAAAGTAAAACTTTCTTTATCGTCTTGTATAATAAGTTGCCTAGTGAATGATGGGAGGTGCCCAGTTAGTATTGTATAGAAACAAGAGCCTATGTATTATTATATATGTATTATAAAACTTGCTAATTATACTTCAAATACAACATAAATTAAAGTACCTTTTGTCTATGGTCCTTATATCGACGATCTTCCCAAGGCTGCACTAATAACTTTTCTCTTCGAGATAACATTATATCTACGGTTCAAACAATCACACGAAATAGACTTTTGAACCTAAATATGAGCAATGGTTAAATCGATTAAATACGATACTATGGTTTCTTGTTATACCTAGTTACTGTTTAATACCACACCATAACCATAACTACCATAACAATATGTTAGTAGTGATTGCTATAAATATAATTTATTTACTTTTCTAGAATATAAATTATACTATTTATAACCCAGCAATTATTTAATTTTACGCATATTTCTAGAAATATTCAGTACAATCAAAATTTACTTATTTACTAGGTCCTTGTTCATTTATTTACTCATTCGACACTAGAACAGAAGCTCGACCTTGAAGCCGCTACTACATGACATATTTAGATTGTCGTTTCAACTTTATATATATTTTTTTACTTTATGCTTGGCACAATTGAAAATGTTGTCATCGGAACGTATAATATGTCAAAAGCTTTTAAGTCTGTTTCATTGCTTGACTTTGATATTATATTTTGGCTAGCTATTGGACAGCTGAGCATAAAGTAGAACACTAAATCTACTATGCTATTACTATCTATATTTAATCGAATATCCAGAATTTTTCCTGCAAACTTATCGAACATATTTTTAACCCCAAACCTAAATCGTTTTACAAGTGTCTTTTTGATTATCGTAGTCTTCAAAACGATTTTGTAAATCAACTTTAGTTGTAGATCTAAGCAGTCTATAGTTACAACTTTTTAGCAAATTTAATTGCAAACGCAGCGCGCAGAGAGAATAATATTGGTTCTCTACCAATATTATTCTCTCTCTCTAAATATATATTTTACGACTGTCGACTGATTACACATAACAAAACCTTAAACAATACTATTTAATCATGGAAAGGATAAAAGAAAACACTGTCGGCAAATTAATAAATAAATTATAATGTTAAATATTATACACTGCACTTACATTGGTATCATAATATGCTCGTTACATCAGATAATTATACACGAAAACATACAAACGCGTGGTTACATACAAATAAAAAATATACTTTGTTGAGCAATATAAAAATAAAAACCGAATCACTCTATTATCTAAAGCTATATTTACTATCAAATCAATGATCATGTTACATTTAAATGAGTCTGAAACAGCTGGTGTGATGGTCGGTACGGAGGTACCACACAGAAGGATCACTTACAAGTTAAACTAAGACAGACAGCTGAAAAGCGTAGGAATGTAAGTCGGCATTAATTTCTTCACACGTGGCAATGTTTATTGATAAAGCGTTAGAAAATAAAGTCAGCAATTTATCTGTGTACTTAATTTTTAATCTTTACACAAAACCCACACAGACACTCAAACAATAATAAATTTACACTATACTTTAATTATCATCTTCAATAATACATTATTTTTCCGTGGCGCCCCAAGTATACTTTCGGTTACGATTTAATTTTCATGGGAAGACTTATTTTAGTTAATAATAAGCGATTAACGTGGTGTACCGGCGAGTGTACGGCATTCAATGGCGGCTATGGTGACCATCGGTTCAAGATATACCTATAAATCTATTTGTTCCTAATAAATTTCTAAATTACGTGAGTTATCTCGCATTTAAAAACTAATTACAATATTGAGTATAAAACGTAATAAATATATCAAAAAGATCTAGTAACTTACGATCCCTCCGCTTTGAGATATGACTTTGTAATGCCGTCTCGTAGTCGAATCCTGACTAGCAATTAATCATTATATATATATTTATATATGTATATATTATAAGTGTTTAGGAATGCGGTTCAATTTGAATAACCAAGTCATACCCCAAACGTATCACATTATAAATCAGCGTGTCGTCGAATAGACGTCTTGAGAATGATTATATCCAAAAAAAAATGTACAAAAAATTATAGATTTATTTATAAATGGAAATTCAATAAATGCATGTTATTAAAATAATAAACATTAAAAACATTCTCGACTAACAAATGTACAGTGTACGATAACCTTAATGCTACGTTCGCATACAAGATGTCTACTCTTGGTGCTCTCGTTACAACTTACAGCTTGGAAAAGAAACATTCGTAGAAAAATAAAGTCCCGTTTCGTTTGAATAATTAGCGGCGCGGCGCTGCAGTCGGGGCCTCTCGCGGAACATCACGTCTACTTGGAATCGCGAAAGGTTTACATCGCCATTATATATGGGTTACGTTTCTTGAAAGAGATAAAATCAAAACTCATCGGTACTCGTGTGGTAAATTTGAAAAACGAACTAAATAATTATATTGGTTACAATGTAATATAAATAATTGATATTTAAAATTAATGAATTTTTGTTCTTTTTTGGATTTATCGAAGTTATTCTAGTTTATCCTAATTAAATGATCGATTTGGCGTAATGGCGTAAATCGAACATTTTCCCGGCTCAAAGGGAACATAGGGACTTTTGTGAAAGAAATAAAAACGACACAACCGAAGTAAAGTATAAAATAACATTAAAAAAAAAAGAATAATAGAATACTGAAGGTCAAGGTCGATATAATTTACTAAAGAAGTTTTAACGAAATGTCTAAAAAAACAACACAAAAGCTGCCGCAAATAAACTTCACTTACAGACAATAGAACATAATGAACACTTATAGGGATTATATTTTACAGATAACATAAAAATCTGCTACTAATATTTTATATATCCACTCCAGATCAAATTAATAAATGTATATGTGTGTGCCGTCGTATTGCATTGCTAAATATTGAGTAAATCAACACGAGGTATTGGTGAGTAAAGGTTATTTAGATTATGTAATGAACAGAGGGAGTGTGAATTGTGATTATAACGTAAAGTAATGCAGTACTTCCATTACACAATGTTAGTTACAGAAATTGTATTATATACACCAACGCGTGGCATCAATACAAATTGACTTTTTTTTTTTATAGCATATACGCACTAGCGTATACGCACCTCAAGACTCTAACACTGTAATGAATGGCGTCGGCTCTTTCAGTGGAACAACAGAGATTGAAAAGTTCCAAGCAGTTTAGTATAACAAAACAGTAGGGCATTTTCATCATGATGATGATATCATGATGAGTGTGTGCAAGGTCGTGGTGTGTTTGTGTGTGTTGAGGGGGGGGAGAGAAGCGTTTGTGATGTCGGCGTGTTGACTAGCGACAGTCACGTCGCGGGACCGCGAGATTCAATCCAGACGCGCTAGTTTAAATTTTACGAGATAATTTACAAGCAATTTTGACTGTACTGATTTCTCTAAACAATCGTTATTGAGTAAACTTATCTATAGTAAAAAACTTTGTAATGTCATATACGAACTGGAACCAACTTGAAACATAATAATATTTCAACATGAATCTGAAATCAAATAGTCGGTTCCAGATTCAGATTTTAAAAGCCGAGTTCTTTGTTAATACTATTAACGAATAGAGAACAGTAGTATTTGTACGAAGAAAAAAAATTATAATATTACAAGACAAGATAAGAATGTTAATAAACTATATCACTTGAACAAGATTTGATTTTCCTAAACATTATTTATTTATAAACAATGACAAATAACATATAAATATATATTTTTATATATAAAATTATAGTTATCGTAAAAAAAAAAAATATCTAAGAAAATAAAACATTCGTATAATTTAAACTTGCGCGACACATTCACATTTGGGATTATCCTAGTTCGTTGTAAATATATATATAATTCCATCTTCCGTTCTAAGACGATTATCATAACATTCAAAAATATCGTGAAACGATTTTAAATTAAGTTGCATTCTTAAATTAGAGTTTAATTTGTGACGAAAGAATACAAAAATAAGTCTATAACAGATGCAAAATCGGAACCAATCATAGACAATATCGTATGGAAATGAGCGCTTAAACTTCACCGTTCTCATATTAAAAGCAAGTCGATAAAATATTTTTTTATTTCACTATCGTATCTAAATTATGAAACTCGTGTGTATAAATGCTATTTGCTATGTCTCATCGTAGAAAAAGATCCCCGTATCAAAACGACATTCCCATCGAGTGACTTATAATAACTTATTTGCCAAACATCACAAATTTGCATATGCATATAGTTTTTTACATACGAGTGTATATCACATGCCCGCACGAAGCACTCGACTATCTGAGCTTACACTAACACATGAATTACAGACCGGCTCAATTGCGTCCCCTTGAAAATTGACGCGATCCGCTCTAGCGATGTGCGACTGCGAATAGAGGTCCAACCGAATCAATCGATTACTGATCCGATTTATCTACATCGTGAGAATGTATACCTCATAGTAAACATTTATTGATTAAAATTTCCAAAATAGTCCAGTAATCGTTATTCGGTCATTAAAAGTTCGAATAGAATGAAAAATCGATTTTTACGAACTCGATCACATCACTATAACGTTCGTTCCCATCTAAAATAAAACGTTAGAAGAGAACGATATTAGTCCGGAGGACACGCAATTGAACATCATTGATTATACTAAATCTGTGTACACACTTGGAGTAAATTTGCTTGTTTTTTAATATAAATTGTTCAGTGTGTACGCAGGCTAATTATGGGACTATGAGTACATTACATAAAACACGGTTTATCTATATAATAAAAAAAAACATTTAAAAATTACGCTACATTACTTACCAAATAATATGATATAGAAATCGCTCTTATGTTATTTATAATAGAGAATGAAGAAGCCGTTTTTGGTTTATTATTGTAATAATTATAATATTTTGGCGTTGTATCAACGCCGTATTATTCTACATAATTATATAATTATCGGGGACTCCGGATGTATACACCCCATTTATAGAACATTCTATATGGAAAATATCTGGCGACACTGCACGTGAGCTGGTAGAACTATTGTCTGTGAACATTCTCGCTTAAATCACGTACTTTTCATAAATACTAATTTTAAATAAATTATAAATATTTCAAACAACGTCATGATTATGAGCATTATTCATCTTTGCGTCAGAAAGATGCCAACTATTCAGAAGCTTCATTAAAAGTAACTGCATATTTATTACTGCTATATAATACTATATTGTATTAAATTATGCTTCGAAAGCATCCGTTTCCGAGCCAGTTCACAGACAGTCGGCCTAACACTTCACGCGAGTGTCGGTCGCATTAAAGTAACTCGAAGTTGAAGCTTCAAAACGTCACTACGTGTGCGTTCGACGTCTAATCTAATTAATTTGCCTAAACCCAATTAGATTTGGTTTACTTGATTAGGATGCATAAGTCCGTTCAATATTTCTTACCCCTATACCTACAAATTGCCTTTAGGTTAAAATATATGAATTCGATGCGGCACTTTTCGTCTAATATTACAACGTGAAGTTATTTGTGATCGAATGTTTGATGAGATTTGGTGGTTTCATCGTTGACTAAGTCATTACCCAATTATTTTAACTAAATGCATTTCTCTAACCAAGATCAAATGACAGGGTAAGCCTCGAAATGTTTAGGCCTCATTTTTATCTATTAATTAATTATTAGAAAAAAATGACGTAACGCAATTTATACAAACCGAATCGTATAATTCGTTGACAATGTCACAAATAGTAACGTATTAATATCGATTGCTAACTTTCATAATTCGGAAAGGTCGTAACGAGTTTACCGGATTTTTAGCAAAACTTACTCTACTAACAGAGGTTTATTTACAAATTTGAATAAATATAAATTGAAATCGATCACTCAATTTTGACACGTCAATGAAGATAAGATAAGGCCTATGACATACTGAGGTATCTTTAGGTTTTCAGCTACTACGCCTATATAGTTAACTCTCGATACGTTATAATAAATGGAAGTTAGCAATCGTCGGCGGCGCGGGCCGCTCAGCACGTCGGCGCGGCGCGCGGCAGCGGGCGCACGAGGTACAGCTTCTCGCCCTGCTTGTTGGTGTAGATGGGCGCCCGCTGGTAGTGCGCCACCAGCTGGTCCAGCGTGTTGAACTTGCGCTGCCCGATGCAGTACAGGTTGCCCTCCACCTGCACCCGGAAGTGCTTGTTGCGACCCGGCGCTTTCAGGGACACCGAGAAGTCCCCGACCTGAAACCGACACCGAAAACTGTTACTCGACCGAGCCGACGGGACGCCCGTCCTGCGACGACGACTGCAGATTGTCGGGCATCATTTTCTATTTTTTTTCATTAAGTTTTGTAGCCTCGGAGATCCGGCATCCGCAGGTCCCGAGCCTGAACCGACTCCGTCAGATTGGCGATCCCGTCAGATTATGAGGGCGAGTGAACAGACTTGCGTTCGCACATGATGTACACCAGCGGGGCTCACATTGGTCTCGGAGTCGCGGATGAGGAAGTCCCCGTCGTGGCCGTGCTGGTTGAGCAGCGCGTCGCAGTGCGTGCGCGTGATGGCGCCGTAGTACCACGCGCGCCCCGCCGCGCCGCGCGCGCCGCCCGCCGCGCCGCCCTCGCCCGCCTCGCTGCCGACACGTGGCCTTTAGTATACGATTACGACACGTATACGATTCGACGCGCTCGCATCGGACCGATCGGTGCGACGTCGGCACTGACCTGTAGGGCTGCGTGAGGTAGTCCGCGAGCTCCTGCAGGTAGTTGCGGGGCACGAGGCCGATCTGTCCGCGGTTGTCCCTCGCGCGGTACCACTCGGGGTCGGACGGCGGTCGCTCGATGATCTCGAGGCGGTCGCCCTTCTCGAACGACAGCTCCTGCTCGTTGTTCGACGTGAACGAGTACAGTGCCACCTGGAAGGACGGTACATGCTGACAATTGAAAATATTAATCACCTTATATAGTCCGATCAATCTCAATGTCCTATGCGATTCTTAGAATTTGATTACTTACAACAATATCTAAAACGTTTTCCGCCATAGCGTACGTGTGCACGGTGTCCTCGTTGTCGCCCTCCTCGCTCGTGTAGTTCGACGGAAACCTAAACAAATTCAACGGTTAAATAGTCGTCGACGATAACGATGAATGATAACAATATAATGTAGAGAGAGGAGAGGGTCGCGCACCATCCCGTGTGTCCCTGGTACTGCCCCCGCCACCAGCCGTCGTTGCTCTTCTCGAGGATGAGGATGCGCGTGCCCTTGGTGAGCGACAGCTCGTCGGGCTGCTGCGCCTGGTAGTTGTACTTGACGACGGCCGTGCCCAGCGCGTCGGCGGGCTCGGGCCGGCGCGCGCCCGGCGACTCGGGGCCCGCGCCGCGCACCGGCGAGCTGTTGGACGGCAGCGTCTTCGAGCCGGAACCCTTCTTCACCTTCTTTTTGATACTGAAACGTGTGTAGCGTTTGCGTGGTAGCCGCGATTATACCTTTTCGAAATTATTTTATGTACATTACGAAATGACCGACCATCGACGTATCAGTCGTTAGGAAATATGTTTTTCGACATTTAGTCATTTTATTAAATAAGCTATGGAGCAGATGATAGGCAGTCTTTCAGCCGATAAATATAGCTACATTAAAGGGCATCTAAGTAGTTATGTAACTCGTTTCGAGTGCTCCTTATCCCACAGTAATACGATTATGTAGATAGTAAGTTTATTTTTACTTGCATTGTTATTGAAGAGGGGACTCGCAACAATTAAACATTACTAAATTAGAATCAACCCACCTATCGAAGAGCGAAGGTTTCTCCTTCTTGACATAGTTGCTGGGCACGTAGCCGGACTGACTGCGAGCGTTCTGTACGCGCCACCAGTGCTTTGAATCGTCGAGGAGAAGATAACGTTCGTTCTTCCGCAGGTCCAGCTCTTGAGCGCCTTGTGCCGCATAATCGTACTTCGCTACTACGTAGCACACGTCGTCCTGAAAATGAAAAAACATATTTTGTTTAACTTTTGTTATATGTTATAAAAAAAAAAATAGAAACATTAATTAAGCATATATTTTTATTTTTGAGTTAAATTTTTTATTTGAAATTTACTTAAATACTATGGATAACAGCATGAGTGACTTTTGGGTTTACATAACTCATGAAACACAATAACTTCATGAGTGTGTAAATTTTTTTGGTGGATTTATTATTTAGTGCATTATTATTTATAGTATAACATTTATTTATTAGTGGCAATGAATAACAAATATAAATGAATATAATGAAAATTGGTGTGAGTCATAATTTTATTATGAATCATAAATCAAAATATGGCTTCTATTTTCAAATTTAGGTAATTCTTAGTTCCAAAGTCAATATTTTATTATTACAACCTAAAATCATTAGTTACCCATTTCACACCCAATGATTTGGCTGCACATAATTACTTGGTAGTAGGGCTTTATGCAAGCCCGTCTGGGTAGGAACCACCTACTCATCAGAAATTCTGCCCCCAAACAGCAGTACTCAGTATTAGTGTGTTCCGGTTTGAAGGGTGAGTGAGCCAGTGTAACTACAGGCACATGGGACATAATACCTTAGATCCCAAGGTTGGTGGCAGATTAGTGATGTGAGGAATGGTTAATATTTCTTACAACGTCATTGTCTATGGGCAGTGGTGACCACTTACCATCAGGTGACCCATTTGTTCATCCGCCCGTATTTGGAATCGGTGGAATTTTGGAATCTTCAAATGACATTAATCATATGAATGACAATTTAATATATATGAAATGTCAAAGGTGACTAATATTAATCTAAATAAGAATTAATAATTTATTTGTAGTAGTGGCTTTAATAATAAAAAGGCCAAAATGGCCAAAAGGTTACATTTTAAACATTTTCTACTGTCAAACAAGAATACTCATTATTATTGTACCCCAGTTGAAGTGAAGGGTGAATGAGCCAGTGCAACTACAGGAACAAGGTACTACACCTCTTAGTTCACAAAGTTGGTGGTATTCTGTTGTTGAAAGCTATTTGATCAATGTTGGCCAATGTAATACCCGAGGTTGGGCCAAGCGATACTTAGTGCACTTGTGTTTATACTCAAACTTAAAAACCACCATGTAGTTGACCATATTCTGTTGCGAATAACTGTCGAAAATAATATATAAAATCAGGTCAGAGAAGGGATATCAAATGTTTATAATCTGAGTTTTAAATCAATATTAGATGGACTAATCAATAAATTGATTTTCAACCTACATCCCCATACTAAACTACAGATGTTTGCAAATCTTTTTTCACATTTCTTGTTTTTCGAATTTCATGTTAATTCTAATCCTAGTTACAAGAAAAGTATTTTATTATAATTTAATTTCAGTCAAAAGAAAAATAAGAGTAAGTATGGACAGCTAATTTTTTTTAGTAAAATGAAAGGCAGAGGTGACATTCTTGTCAATTGGTGAACACCTGGTTACTCAGGATTTAGAACTTGATTTATAAAAATGAGGAGAGGCAACCCTAAATAAAAAGGTGCATGGAGTAGTTTCCAATACAGGTTATTGAACCTATAAATTGAAGTTTTCCTACAAAGCTAGTATACGATCTGACATCTATAGATATTCTGTTAAATAAGATTGTTATGTCAATCTGTAGATTGATTATTATTTGCATTATTTATAACATTAAATATTTGTTCAATATTCTCAACCAATGTAAAGGTATAATTGTAGCTTTATCTGTGTTATTAAATTCTATAATATGTAAACAATATATAAAAAAAAATGTTTTTTAGATCTTGGCCTGTAGACTGCAAAGACATAGTACTTATTTTATTAAGGAAATATTTCAGCAACGATTTACATTAATACCTGTAATATTTTATAATACCTACTTATGCATCAGAATGGTTTTATTCATTAAACTATCGATGTGTGGCTGAAATTCACTCACTTTTTCCGGGATGAATTAAAACTGCCATACGGTTACATAATTTAAATAAAAATCAAATCTCATGTATCATAAGCTTATGGAAGGAATTCATTATTTAAGAGTCATTAAGTGGTATAATAACAGGAGTTTATTTGTATGATAGGGATTATGATTATTCAGTATCAAAATACTAATTCAATATGTATTTTTTCTATAATTTGAAAAATAATTGTATTGTGTAACATATAAGTAGTGAAAAATATGAAATAAATGCAATAATTTGATGAGAGATCTTAATCTTATTTTAAAAACAAACCAGATAATTCAGTTATACTGTTTCCTATATGTATTTCTATCATTTTGATTTTCTAGTCAATTAATAATTTAACTTTTAAAAACCTTGAGCATTTATAATGATATATTTTGACCTTAACAGAGTTATATACAAAGACACTATGCAATGCCTTCACACTCCTACACATATGAGGTAGGAAGTTAGGAAGGTTAGAACAATACAGTTAAGAGAGAGCAAAGGAAGTACTAATATTAATTAACATTAGCATAAATTGTGTAATTACAATTTACAACACATGCCATTGAACATTATATGAAATAGTTGTGTTGAAATATGTTTTACATTTCTTATGAACATTTTTACAGAAATATTTGTTTAAATTTTTAATTAATGAATAACAACATGATACCAAGAATTATATATTATAATTATTATATGTAATTCTTGGTATCCTGTTGGTATTTATCATCACTCATTTTTTGAGATATATTGTACATATAAGAGATACATTTTTGAATATTATTTTGAATTGATTATTGATTTTGTTTTTTTTTTTAATGCGAGATATTTATGGTTTAGCAGATGTATTATAAATTTTACCTGGGTGTTCTTCCCGTGCCTGGAGTTAGCCATGGCGTGAGGCGCCGGCAGCGGCTTGTTCGCCCACACCGAGTCAGCGGTACGCACCGACCGCGTCTCCAACATGACACCCGGGAACCCTCGCTCGGCACTCGCCGTCCTCACTGATACATTTCGGCCGACACCACTGCACTGCACCACACTGCACCACTACACTTTTACACTTCTTACACTATTACGAATATTGGGAACAGCTAATTCGCTGTAAAAACTTGCAATTGTTTGTAATAGGACGTGCGAAAATACGATCGAAAGCTATTTGACGATCACCAAGAGATGTATACTACGACTGCATTTCTCTCACTTTTTTAAAGCTATCTTATAAGAAAGGTACTTATTAATATTATGTTAATCCTGTATTTTTCGGTTTCTATGTAATATTCACACAATATTATCACATTTGTAATGTTTAAGAAAATTTTCACATCAGTCGGTGGGGCAGCGACGAATCAATAGACAAAAGAAAGGATTTATTTTTATTGGTCGTCCATGACATAGACAAAATGAGATTTGGGTGATTGAAACATTTTTTAGAATTAATATTTTACTGTTTAATTGCATTACAACTATTTAAGCTATTTTAAAATGCAGTGGAAGCGTTGAAGCGATATCGTAAATCAAATTATCAATCAACTGTTTTTTTTACTTTGACATTTGTTATGGTATACCCAGGTAATACAAACTTTGAATTTGTCTGCCATATTTAATTTTGTCTGTGACTGTCACGTTTACTAGCATCGACGTATTCGTCAATTTTCGCTGAAAAAAAAGCTATTTTCTGCTTAAATGTTTCCCAACATAAGATAATTAAATGCTGTAGTGACAATGTCGGATTCAGAAGGGAGTAATTTTTCGGGAAGCGGTTCAGATGCAGGCAGTGTAGTGTCGAATAGGTCACGAAGAAGTGCTGCTTCAAATCGTTCGGCTAAGTCGGGCTCTCGTTCACGATCCCGTTCGCAGTCAGGTAGCCGAAGTCCCTCAAAATCACCTTCGAGGTCACGTTCTAGATCCCGATCACGTTCACGCTCCCGTTCCAGGTAATTATAATACCAAAAATTAAAAGCAATCGATCACTAGGTGTCGTTAAGTTGATTACGTGCATTGTAACAGGAGCCGTTCAGCTGGATCCGATGGCAGTAATAACAGAGACGATGAAGCTAAAGAGGCATCTGGTGATGAGGAAGTTGAGGTATTGATTCATTGAAATGTTCACTGTTTTTATTTAATTACCCAGTATAAATCATTGCTTCGATTTTCTATCACTTGACAATATGTCAATAAATCATAAAGGAAATACATTTAATTGATAGTAATGACCTACTTTTATTAATTGAAATTTGATCAAGTAAGATGAGTAAGGTTTACAATACAATAAATTTATACCACAACCAGTTATTATTATTATGTTTTACTGAACATGGTACAAGTAAACACCAGTAGGGTTTGAAAATTCATATCTTTTTTATTGTCATCTAGAAAATGAATTATTATGCATGGCTTTTACATAATATATTCAATAATGGGCAAATAAATAATAGAAAAATAAAATATTTATATAAAATATAAAAAAGAGAGATTAAAATAAATCTATTTTATTAGATGACACTTGTTGACATTTTAATATTTTATTTGTAACAGGATGAACAAGAGCCAGAAGGAGATGATTTAGTGGACTCAGAGGAATATGATGAGGATGAAGAAGAAGAAAGACGTAGAAAGAAAAGGAAAAAGGATAGTCGCTATGGAGGTTTCATTATTGACGAAGCTGAGGTTAGTTTATTTTATTCATATATAAAAATACATTTCTGCTTATCATTATTACAAGTAAGATTAACTTTATTTGTTTATTTATATACTCACATAATTTTATTAAAATTGTACAGTGATTAAAATTAGAGACATAATAACATGTAATTTTAATGATTGACGGTCCATTCTGTATTTAATTGTAATGAAAGTACAGTAACCAGATAAATTATCATGTTTAAATTTGAATCTATCGACTTTGCAAAGGTAGAATAAGGGTCTACTATGTAAAAAAATATTGTCTATTTGTGGGCCATGGTTTACACTAGCAAATTTATAAAACCTCACCTAAGTTTTTGGAAATCCTGATGTGAAACATTATTTTTTATTGATATAATATTTAAGCCTGTGTAAACATGGCTTATAGAATTGCATTGAGGAATTATTTTTAATGTCTATGGGATGAAAGAAATACGTATATTTACCCATATAGGAAAAATTATACATTTATGACAGACAACAGAATAATTAAGATTTATATATTGTCAGTGGAAGGGAAGGGAGGGTAAAGAACTAAAGCAGTACTTTTGGGAAATGAGATTTAAAGTTATGTTAGTAAACCTCATTATCAAAAGCACCATTTTGGGGCTTTACCATTTGGTCCTTACCACTGACAATTATGTATGCTGTATTGGTTTAATTTTTCAAAAAAAAAATTATTTTAAAATAATGGAATTTAATATAACAATCCGCATAAATTAATGGTTTAAACATAGCAATTTGGAATATTTTATTTAATATCTATAATATAAATTGCTTCACCTATATCTAAGTTTTCCAGTAATTATAAATATTAGAGAATTTTCTATAAAATCATTTAAGTTAAATCATCTTAGCTCATATACCAATCTTGGAGTAGTGACATCAATTTTGTTTAACTATATTATTTCAAATTTATTTTTATTCCTAGGTTGATGATGAAGTTGATGAAGATGATGAGTGGGAAGAAGGAGCACAAGAGATGGGCATTGTTGGTAATGAGGTTGATGAAATCGGACCCACGGCTCGAGAAATTGAAGGACGACGCAGAGGAACAAATTTATGGGACTCTCAGAAAGAAGAAGAAATCGAGGAATATTTAAGAAACAAATATGCTGATGAGTCAGCTGCCCTCAGACATTTTGGTGAAGGAGGAGAAGAAATGTCTGATGAGATCACCCAGCAGACTCTCCTGCCTGGAATCAAGGACCCTAACCTGTGGATGGTTAAATGCAGAATAGGCGAAGAGAAAGCTACAGTACTACTGTTAATGAGGAAGTTTATAACTTACCAGAACTCTGAAGAGCCATTTCAGATAAAATCGGTAGTGGCACCTGAAGGTGTAAAAGGTTACATTTACATAGAAGCATACAAACAAACACACGTAAAAGCTATAATAGAAAACGTTGGAAACTTGAGAATGGGTATTTGGAAGCAAGAAATGGTACCGATTAAGGAAATGACGGATGTTTTACGGGTAGTCAAAGAGCAGTCAGGTTTGAAACCGAAACAGTGGGTTCGGCTTAAAAGAGGTCTCTACAAGGACGACATTGCTCAAGTAGATTATGTTGATTTAGCTCAGAATCAAGTACATTTGAAATTGTTACCTAGAATAGACTATACAAGACTGAGAGGAGCTTTAAGAACTGTACAGAGTGAGAGTGAGGCTGCTAAACGGAAGAAGAAGCGCCGGCCCGCTGCGAAACCTTTCGACCCTGAAGCCATCCGAGCTATCGGTGGCGAAGTCACTTCGGATGGTGACTTCTTGATATTCGAAGGTAACAGATATTCAAGGAAAGGTTTTCTTTACAAAAACTTCACAATGTCTGCTATATTAGCAGAAGGTGTTAAACCTACACTTACTGAATTAGAAAGATTCGAGGAACAACCCGAAGGAATCGATATTGAACTCGCAGCTCCTGCCAAAGACGATCCAACAAGCTTGCATTCATTCTCTATGGGAGATAATGTTGAAGTATGTACTGGCGATCTTGCCAATCTACAAGCAAGAATCATCGCCATTGATGGTTCTATGATAACAGTTATGCCAAAGCACGACGCTCTAAAAGATCCGCTCGTATTTAAGCCTAATGAATTAAGAAAGTATTTCAAACAAGGAGATCACGTAAAAGTATTGGCCGGTAGGTACGAAGGCGACACTGGTTTGATAGTGAGAGTCGAACCACACAGAGTCGTCCTCGTGTCAGATCTGACGATGCACGAGCTCGAAGTACTCCCCCGAGATCTGCAGTTGTGTTCAGACATGGCTACGGGTGTTGATTCCCTCGGGCAGTTCCAGTGGGGAGACATGGTTCTCCTCGACGCCCAAACCGTCGGCGTCATCGTTCGCCTCGAGAAAGAGAACTTCCACGTCCTCGGCATGCAGGGGAAAGTCATCGAGTGTAAGCCTCAGGCGCTTCAGAAGCGTCGCGAAGTTCGCTTCACGATAGCGCTCGACTCCGAGCATAACTCAATCCAAAAGAAGGACATCGTCAAGGTGATAGACGGACCCCACGCCGGCCGCGAGGGCGAGATCAAGCATCTGTACCGGAACTTCGCCTTCCTGCAGTCGCGGATGTACCTCGACAACGGCGGCATCTTTGTATGCAAGACTCGTCACCTGCAGCTCGCAGGTGGCGCCAAGAACAACGCCAACGCCAACGGGCTGGCGCTCGGCTTCATGTCGCCGCGCATCCAGTCGCCCATGCACCCGTCGGCGCGGGGCGGCGGGGGGCGAGGGCGCGGGCGCGGGGGGCGCGGGCCCGTCGCGCGCGACCGGGAGCTCATCGGGCAGACCATCAAGATCACGGGCGGGCCCTACAAGGGCAACGTGGGCATCGTGCGCGACGCCACGGGCAGCACGGCGCGCGTGGAGCTGCACGCCGCCTGCCAGACCATCTCCGTGGACCGCGGTCACATCGCGGCGGCCGGCGGGCCCACCGGCGCCCCTCGCGGAGGGGTATCCAGCTACGGACGCACGCCCATGCGGTCGGGCGCGCACACGCCCACGTACCGCGAGGCGGGGCTGAAGACGCCGCTGCAGGGCGCGGCCACGCCCGTGTACGAGGCGGGCAGCCGCACGCCGCACTACGGCTCCAGCACGCCGGCGCACGACGGCGCGCGCACGCCCGCGCACCCCGCGTGGGACGCCGCCGCGCACACGCCGCGCCCCGACCTGGACCTGGCGCTGGCGCTCAACCTGCCCAACTCGCCGCCGCCCGCCTACGACTCCGCCTACTCGCAGGGACCCTTCACGCCGCAGACGCCGGGCACCATGTACGGCTCGGACCACACGTACAGCCCGTACCGGCCGAGTCCGAGCCCGGGCGCCTACGCGGCCGGCTACCTCGGCACGCCGAGCCCCGCCGGCTACTCGCCCAGCTCGCCCTACCCGGACGAGGATGCGGACTGGCACACGCCCGACCTGGAGGTGATCTCCTCGCCTACGAAATCTACATCTCGCAGAGCTACATTTTATTTGAAATATACAACAATATATTCACACGTATAACCGTATAATAACGTAGTGTCGCTCGCCAGGTGCGCGTGCGCGGCGGCGCGGAGGCGGCGCTGCGCGGGCAGACGGGCGCGCTGCGCGGCGTGTCGGGCGCCACGTGCGCCGTGTTCCTGCCGCACGAGGACCGCGTGCTCAACCTGCCCTCGCACCTGCTGGAGCCCGTCGTGCCGCACAGCGGGGACCGCGTCAAGGTGACCGAGTCGCTTTTGAAAAACTTGGGCCCGAACTTTTATCGATACAACCTTTGTCCTTGGTTGACACATTAGGACCTTTTCTAACTAAAAAAACAAATTGTATTCAAAGTATATAAACTTTTTTGATAATAAATCCTGGAATACAAATGTAATCTTGTGATTTTAGGTGATAGCGGGCGAGGACCGCGAGGCGGTGGGTCAACTGATCTCCATCGAGAACCAGGAGGGAGTGGTCAAATTCGGTACCGACGACATCAAGATCATGCAACTGCGACATCTCTGCAAGATGGCCGCCACATAGGACCGTACCTAACGAGAACGCGAGGATAACAGAGACATGATATTTGAAATGTATAATCGTAATATATTCATTGTTAAATCTCATATTTTGGAGCTTATGAACCATTTTCATTTCAACCCACAATGCACTTTTTCTGTATACAATTTCCAATTATATGTACAAGATTCGTTCAAGATTTGGGGAGTGAGATATATATATATTTTTTATCATAGAATTCAGTGCTAGCAAATGTTCCATGATCTTCAAAAGACAATAAAAAATGTATGTGTACACAAAAATATATTAAAAGCCATTGTTATCCGCTAGTTACTCATTTTGTTACTCGATGTGTGGACTTACATGAAATAGATAATTAGTATGATTGACATTTTATTTTTGGTACTCAATGTATGGTTACAAGGCACATAACGAAATCTGAAAATACAAGTTTACCGTATATTCAACCGACCAGTGATGCCTTAATAATATGGAGGTGCATATTATAAACTTCTGTTTGTTCTACGGTCATAATTCAAAGAAATTTCACTATTCTTGTTTACTGAAATAAACATTATGCAAGCTAGATTGTTTTTTTTTAAACCAAATATTTTTTTTATATATAGTCTATATGACCCCAAATTGTTTAGTATTTTATATGAATTTGTCGTTTAAAGTTTAAGTAATTTAGTGCAGTGATCACACTCAGAAATATCTTCTTTGTGGTTCTCTTTCCTTATAATTTATGGATTTTATCTTTGTTACTTTGTGCCTGTTTGTTATTTTTTTACCAGGCAGCATCAAAATGTATATTAGGTTATTTTTATGTAGTCCATCTTAATTCACTCAGAATTAGTCCTTGAAGGGGTCATTTGTCTTCATACCATTCTGGATTCCTTTAGCCGATATGTATGTTATTCGGCTAGACGGTTGTAGTTTAGGATTTTTTGTAAATCTAAACTTGATATCGTAATATGGGAGAAATTAAACAAAATAAATGATTTTATAAACATTTATTGAATAAATAATACAAAAATGTTATTTAGTTGAAATTTTAATGAATTTCAAACGTAAACATGAACTGAGCAAATGACTTCTACTTATATTATGAAACATCCAATTTTATTTATTCAAAACGATTACATCGAAAAATATGACGCTACCGATTACGGCAACACACAGATATTCCACGTGAAATATATCATGAAATTTATATCTTCAATACAATAATATTGTTTACAGTAAAACTTGACTCGATTGCTATCTTTAAACAAGAAACTCTAAAGACAGCAGTAGAGTTTCCCATCGATTAATAATATTTTATACAGTAAAATTCAACGGATTATCATTATAAGGTATAAATGCCTGGCGAAATGCGACAAGCGTTAAATAAAATGCTCCTTAATATCGGTTAGGACTGCGCTTTTCAACACATGATTAGTATCGATTAATTTCATGAATGATTTTTAAAAAGATCACACGCAGTCTAGACTAACCGCAGTTACACGTTAAAAATAATAATAATCAACAATTTTTCACAATTCAAACATAGACCCATCGTAATCTTTATACAAATAGCTACAAGCGATACCTCGCTTACGAACTAAAACCATTTGGTCGATTATGCTGATGATTCGCCACAGACGAAATTATATTAAATAAAAGCATTATTGCGGAATTATTACAACAGTTGCGTATGCCCCTCCCCCTAAGTACTAAACGATAACTTAGCCTAACAAGGTCAAAAGTTTCTTTATACAAATTACGAGTCACGGAACTATTGTCTGTGGACATGTTCTGCCGTAACTAACTATACATACGAGGCGCTTGAGCCGCGCCCACTCGATGCCGGCCGGAGACGGCCCGCAAACCGCGCTACGTTACGCTTCGTAAAAATCTACTCTCACTTGTATTTATCCAATCGACATCAGATCTATAATTTATAATTATCTATGCTATTAATATATTTTTTTAAAGATTTCGACGAGAAGCAACATATATCATTAATCAGTCGCGACCTCGCGAGTAAATTTACACGAATATACAAACTACAATTTCATTATTCATAAATAAATATGTACAGACTTATAGAAATTTAACACATATGAACTAAACGAATCGAAAGCGTAGGTTCGCTTCTAATTTATAAATTATAACGTTCGACGATTGAAATAAGTTCTGCTAGTCTACAATCTCCGATATAAATTTGGCAATACAATAATTTCTCTATACAATCTCTTAGTTACGTGTGATGTGCTCGATATACAAATAATCATACGAAAGACACCTCCCAATCTCGAAGGACTCGGACGAAATAAAACTTACAAAAAAATCACCGAAAATAAATCATGCAAATAATCGTTCGTCGAGAGAAAGGTACGCAGAGAGCGATCGCGGCGATCGCGGCGCTCACGACGCGTACATGCGCTTGATGTCCTCCTTGTAGCGCTCCTGGATGTCTTTCCGCTTGATCTTGAAGGCGGCCGTGACCAGCCCCATGTCGGGCGACCACACCTCGGTGCACAGCTTGACGGCGGCCGGCACCTCGAACTTCTCGAGGCCGCACTTGCGCGCGTGGTCGGCCAGCTCGCGCAGCACGGCCTGCTCGGCGGCGGGCGCGCGGCACAGCTGCTCGAACGGCATGGCGGGCAGCCCCGCGCGCGCCGCCAGCTCGGCCAGGTGGCGCGGGTTGGGCACCAGCAGCGCCACCGTGTACGTCTTCGAGCTGTCGCCGTACACGCAGATGTTCTCCACGATGGGGCACGTCTTCAGCTCCGCCTCCACCTTGCCCAGCGACACGTACTCGCCCGCCTGCAGCTTCACCAGGTCCTTCTTGCGATCTGCGCGGTCACCGGTATCGTTACTATCTCTTAACTATATACTACTTTATTTATTTACTATTTACTTAATATTTTAGGATGCAGCCCAGATGGCCCAGTGGTTAGAACGCGTGCATCTTAACCGATGATTTCGGGTTCAAACCCAGGCAGGCACCACTGAATTTTCATGTGCTTAATTTGTGTTTATAATTCATCTCGTGCTCGGCGGTGAAGGAAAACATCGTGAGGAAACCTGCATGTGTCTAATTTCAACGAAATTCTGCCACATGTGTATTCCGCCAACCCGCATTGGAGCAGCGAGGTGGAATATGCTCCAAACCTTCTCCTCAAAGGGAGAGGAGGCCTTTATCCCAGCAGTGGGACATTTACGGGCTGCTAATGCTTAGGATGCAGCCAACTGATCCCGTAGAAACCCTCCTTACACGGTCATTGCGGTATTGGAAGTGTTAAATTCTTTATACACATTAAACCGACCCGGTCGACTAAGCCTCCAGACAAAATATAGTTCAATACAATTATCGGATGAGTTCAACCTTTAAACTATCATAAGCTCGACAAAGCCAGTGTAAATACCTATAATTTTGATGCAGCCATCGTGATGCAGCTCAGCCACGTCTCCGGAGCGGAACCAGCGCCGGCCGGCCGAGTCCAGGAACTCCTCGCGCGTCTTCTGCGCGTTCCGGTAGTAGCCCTCCGCTACGCAGTCGCCGCCGATCACCACTTCGCCCTGTGGTATAATATTATTATTAACACTACTTAGTTTTTATTATATTATTGAACAGTATTACGCTATTGTCTAATATTCATTGCCTTACCGTTATTAAAAAAAAATTATGTAATCTATTACATATAAAATATGGCCGGACGAAATAGGAATAAAACAATATTTTTATGGATACTAAACTTTTGGCTATAATAAATAATATGTTCACTAACTAATAGTTAAGGGACCGGTAGATATATTACCTGCGGGTATGGTTTGTTCTCAACGCGGTAGTTGCCTTCCTCCCAGTTGACCAGCTTAATGTCTGTGCCGGTGGTGGGCGCACCCACGCGACCCGTCGACCTGATGAAGCAATATATTTAATAATTTTAATATGATTCGACGGTTTTTCGTCGGCTATACTTAAAATTTAAATCTACATATAATTTTACATTTTTATGTTTATCGTTTAAGATGATTAAGATCGAGCGGATAGAACGCATACATTTTTCCGAAGGTTTCGAGAGCAGATCCGTATAACGTCTGAGTTCAATTCAAGTGAGCAATTATTGCAATGACACATTTAGTCTGTTAATGTATTTGTATGTACCTGTCGAGCGGGTCCATGACTGTAGCGCAAGATGTGGTCTCGGTGAGTCCGTAGCCGGCCACCACGTCGCAGCACAGACACAGACGCACCTGTGTGTGCGTGTCGGGAGCCAACGGGGCGCCGCCCGAGATCATGAGCCGCACGCGACCGCCCAGCAGTAGGCGCACCTTTTGGAACACCTGCCGACACACGCATCTCTCATCATATTATGCGATTTATTTACAAAGTGGAACTAGACGACATGCAGTCATGTCTGTACTGTACTGTGATTGTTTATATGAATATAGCAATCATTAAAATTTAAATTATCTTTATATCTGTGTCACATAATTATTCGAAATAGATTCTGTGTGCGAATATTTAAGCTCTAGGGCACTAGAGCGCATGCGTTGTC
Organism: Vanessa atalanta; assembly: GCF_905147765.1. Classification (NCBI taxonomy): domain Eukaryota; kingdom Metazoa; phylum Arthropoda; class Insecta; order Lepidoptera; family Nymphalidae; genus Vanessa; species Vanessa atalanta. The sequence goes on from NC_061873.1 coordinate 782,792, forward strand.
AGAGTGAGTGTATCTCAGTGGCAGGCACGTACGACGCGGTCCAGCACGGGCGTGTCGTACCCGCGGCGCTGCCACGCCTGCTTGTAGGCGTACGCCCACTTGAAGAAGGCGCCGGCCAGCGGCCCGCTGCGCGACACCTTGTCCGTGATGCCCTTGCTGATGCGGTCCATGATGAGCTGCAAATGGTTAGATCAACTTTTAAATGTTAACAGTAAATAAGGCACAAGCACGATTAACTGAAGTGTTTTCTGTCGGTATCAGCTCTTAAATAGGATCGAAGCTCGGTCATCGAGCCACCACATATGCAAAGATGCAATCAACTTAATTTATTTAAGTATTTGCATCTTAAGGCTTGTGAGAATAATTAAAAATATACAGTATTCATATATGTGTAAACATTCAGAATTGTATAAGCTAACTCACCGGTACTGTTGTAATGCACGTGGGTTTGAGAATAGTAGCGTCTCCCATTGTTCCTTTCATAATTTTACTCGATGTATCCAACATTGTGAGTGGAGTAGAATACCCTATCGGAACTCCTGGAATCATAACAATAATATTAATTAGGAAGTCATGTTAAATAGATAATTCTAAATTAAAAAAATTGAGAGTTAGTAGACCATTCGTTAGACTAAGAAAAAATAAATAAAACCTTCGAAATAAATTTATACAATTCTGTTAATTTTAGAATCACAGATGTATAGACCAAGTAAACATTAAGTAATACCTCCAATGATACAGAGACTCTCAGCCAGCAGCTCGAACACGTGCGCCAGCGGCAGGAAGCCCATGAGCACGTCTCCCTGGTAGATGGGCATGGCGTCGGCGAAGGCCTTGAGGGTGGCCACCATGTTGCGGTGCGAGAGGATCACGCCCTTGGGCACGCCCGTGGAGCCCGACGTGTACATGATGATGGCCGTGTCCGACGCGGACGGCGTCACCGGCTCTGTGGAGAGAACCATAGATTAATCGTTTGTGGTAATCACAATAACTTACAAAAAAGAGTTACTACTGAGTTTCTTGCCGGTTTTTTAGATAGAATCGACATTCCCAATTGATAGTTTTAAATTTAATTTATCTTTTAGATGTATTTAATGACGATATAAAAGTGCTATAACAAAGAGCTTTAAGCACATTAAAAATAAATTTAGATTTTTATTCATAATGAATGTATTTTATTAAATCAATTAATACCGTTTTTAAATCATACATTTTTGCAAATGATAATCCACTACCTCTTACCTATTTTGGATGTTTTGCCCATCTCGAGCACCTCTTTGTAACCGACAATGTTGATGCCCTCCTTGAATCCGTTCCGCTCCGTGGTCTTCAGCTGGTCCTCCATGAAAATGATAGTGTCCACACGCGGTGTTTTTGCTAGAATCTTCTTGAACTTGGGCAGCAGCTCGTGCGTCGTGATCACAGTCGACACTTCCGTCTCGTTGATACCGTGAGCGATGGCTTCGTCGCCCAGCGTCGCGTAGATTGTTACGACTGGAGACAATTTATAAGTTGATGTTTTCTTCTATTTTTAAGTAATATGACAGTTTAACATAATATATAATACATATATGAATAATTTAGTTAACCTTGATGGTAGGTATTCGTGCAAGTCCGTCTGGGAAGGTACCACCTAGGCATCACATACGATAGTGTAGTGCGCCAATGTATGAACGCCAAGGCACGAGGGATATGTCCCTAAGGGTTAGTTAGTCCCGAGGGCGGCGCGCTCACCGGGAATGCTCTGCGTGAAGCAGCCGTGCGCGGCGAGCATCCACTCGGCGCGCGTCTCGGCGAACATGACGACGTTGGCGCGCGGCGCGCAGCCGAGCGCGCGCAGGCCGGCGCCGAACTGGCGCGCCTCCGTGCTCACGTCGGTGTACGAGCGCCACGAGTACTCGCCCATTTTGTACTGAGGATTCAAGTTGTGACAATTATTACCTTACGTTCCGTAATTTAGCAATATAGCTTTGAAAAAAATTACCAATTATTCGTTTTATTTATTTATTATTGTAATAAGATGTATAGTTAAAAAACCACAAAATAAAATATATAACTATACAGATTTTATGTCTTTGTTTAACTGGATGTGTACACATAAGCGGTAAGGTGAGGTACCTTCTTAAAGACACGTCCGTTAGGCTGGGGCTCGTCTTCCTCGCTGAGCACGGCGCGCGTGCCGAGACAGGGCCGCTCCTGCCAGCGCGCCGCCGCGGCCCGCAGCATGCTCTCCATAGTGGTAACTCTGTCTTTGACCAGACGGAGGTGAAGGTCGCAGGGTTCCGATACGGACCTGACGGTTATGCTGTCTGGCGTTGTTTCTATTATTTTTGCCTGAAAAAAATATTTTAGGTGTTAGTTAATGCAGATTGATCACAGACGGGTGAGACATAAATACATATGTACATACATAATATGCCGTGAGTCGAGATGGCCCAGTGGTTTGAACACGTGCATCTTAACCGATGATTTCGGGTTCAAACCCAGGCAGGCACCACTGAATTTTCATGTGCTTAATTTGTATATAAATCATCTTGTGCTCGGCGGTGAAGGAAAACATCATGAGGAAACCTGCATGTGTCTAATTTAAACTAAATTCTGGCACATGTGTATTCCTTCATTGGTGCAGCGTGGTGGAATATGGTCCAAACGTTCTCCTCAAAGGGAGAGGAGGCCTTAGCCCAGCAGTGGGAAATTTACAGGCTGCTATTGTATTGTTATTTGTATACATAATATAAAACAAGTAGCCGGATACTTTTACGAATTGACTACGAGGCACAATTCAGCTGCTATCATTTTCTTGCTATTTACGAATCAGAGCAATTCTAATTGCCGTGACATAAACAGAGAGTATTTTGAATATACGTAATAAGAGCATGAGATTAACTATTACTTAGTTATTGTGTCCAGTGTACTGACCCTCGGAATGAAATATAACGAATAAATATCAGCATCAGTTATTAAGAATAAATAAAGGAAGTCGACTAAAGATTGCATGTTTTAGGTCGTGGGAAATATTATTTTGTTGTTTTTACTGATTTTGAAAATTCTACAAATACTAGTACTGCAGTGATAAAAATTGCCATTCAAGTGAATCAAGTCGGGAGCAAATAGGCAATTAAGTATAATAAAGGTGTTAAGTTTTCTCCTAGCATTTTCCTCAAGCATTGTACAGGATTTATTCATTGTTGCTGTAATATTGGAGCATAACGACTATGTACGTCTCGGAGTATTATGTTCTATCGAAACATGTACGTATTATTGTACATAAGTCGTATAATAGAATTGAAATAATTTGTTGTATACGATTAACTTAGCTGTTGCGTGATGATTGTAAAATTAAAATAATTATATTAATTATAAAGCTATATCTATCTTTATAGATATTTATATATTAGGAAGGTAACGTCACACATGTCATGGCTCACGACATAATTACAGACAATTATTCTAAACGAACATATATATGTCGAAGTAAATGTGCAAAGTTATCTGTGAAATTAATTTTTAATAGTTTATTTTATTATATTTACTGATGTTTTTTTATGTATTACTTAAACGTATTTAACGTTTAATTTAATTATATAGTTTTTAAGACATATATCTATTTAAGCTTTAACTTATAGTGTAGATCTTATGTATATGTTTTTTAAATAGTTATTTCTAACAATTTTGGTAAGGCTCTGGACACATTAGCTAAGTAATTGCTACGACGTCTACAAGTGTATACTGTCACGGAAAGTAAAATCTTATCAAAAAACTTTTTAAGTATTGCACAACATCACATACATTACTCTGATCTCAATGTTAGGAGCTAAAGCACTTGTGTTATGGAAAATCAGAAGTAACGACGGTACCACAAACATCCAGACCCAAGACAATATAGAAAACTAATGAACTTTTTATACATCAACTCTGCCGTTAATCGAACCCGGTACCTCGGTGTAGCGTACCCATTAAAACCGGTGTACACACTACTCGACCACGGAGGTCGTCAAAATCCATATGATTGTTATGTATTTAGACCCATCTGTGCCAGAAATGAAACAGGTACAAATAAACGCTAAAAGAGGAATAAATATATAATCGAATATCATGACTAAAACATTAACATGTTCGAATTAAATCATCGTAAACACTTTAAAGATGTAAAAACTATGGTTTGCTGGCTTGTTACCAGGGTGACGATTGAATTATTATATATATTAAACGTTTGTTTAAAAACGGTTGAAACTGTTATTCGGCAAACATTCAAGATATAACCACTGACCGAGCGTAAACAGTGAAGGGCATTGCTCTAAAGCTGAGTGCGCTTTCACTCAAGTAAGCCAAATTATGTTATAACTACTCATTATAGAGAGGGTTTTAAAAAATAATCTTACTGCTACTGAAGTTGATAATTTTGGTCAGCCAGTATTCAATTTTTTTTATTATTTTGTTATGCATTGCCATTCGCTGCGAGTACATCTTTTAAAGGTTTCACTTCTGTTACGTGTACTTTCTTCAAGTATTTTTCTGATATTATGATATCAAAACCAACTAGTTCTTAAATTTAAATTTCTCACCTTGATTCGACGCGAGAGCTCTCGTTTCCTCCATGGTCGCTGGATGATGAGGTGTATGGGGAAGGTGATGATGTCGAAGACTAACGCGACCGCGCGGATCGTCCGCAACACTGCCGATACCCACCATGATTCCGGCCTGAGGCAAACAAAATAGACAAATTAATTTACATGACAATATAATACACTTGAACCTTCATCGAAAATAAATATACAATAACTGGGTTCATAATGAAATGACAAAACTACTGGACAACGACCTCGTTCCTCCTAAGAAAAGGCATGGAGCTGGTTCACCAAGCTGCTCCGCTAATATGATTAATGGATTTTATGTATACATGTACCTGGTCAAAATATAGGATACAATGGCTTTACTGAAACATAATATATAATTATTTTCATAATTGTTGCCGTTTTTTAACCGTTTCCTCAGTCTACTTAGACAACAATTCCATTGCGGCTCGGTCGAAGTTTGAAAGGGTTAAATAAAATATAGATCGGTGACGTATCGTAACCGTTCCGTTATAAATTAGTAGAATTCCCCCAGTTGTGATTCAGCTGAGTTTTATTTTTGTAAGGAATAGAATCGGGAGCATATCGTACGTTTTATATAATTTAGTACAACGGGCCGCATTGGCGCTCTCGGATCTTTCTAAAATTAATGCAAAATATTATGAACTGATTTTTAAATATTAAGAATCTATTAAAACATTATCTAGTAGAACAAACTCAGGACTCTGAAAATGGAATAAAGAAACTACAATATAACCTTCTCTGATTGTGTTTTTCGAATGTAATTCGAGTGTCTCTTTATTCGTCAGATTCCTTGACCCAATTGTCTCGTTGGATTTTAACAGAATAATACAAAGGCTTTAATCCATAATGGATTAATTGGAACAGAATTACAACAGAATAATAAATAAATAAAACAATTTGAGTGTGAAATTAAGGGGTTTATTTCTTTCCATTCATACCCAAAATATGTAGCATATATCATAACAGCAACAATTATATTTTGAACTCCTTTATTTTATTTTATTATACAAATTGGATGGGCATATGACTCCACTCCGCCTGATGGTATGTGGTAGTAGAGTCCATACGCGAAGGCTGCCAATACAGAGAAAATGTACTGCAGTAACCGCCCTCGCCATGCCGGCGCGCAAGATGCCTCTTCACGCCTCGTTTGAATGAACCCAGGTTATAAGAGGGGAACACGTGTACAATTTACAGTCGTAATTCGTGTCCGAACAGCAATTGTTTATGACATGTATCAGTGCGCACGGAAGAGTAAGTTTTGCCAATGTTAAAGTTTATATGAAGAAGTAGTACAAAGCTATAATGTATATAAAATATGCATTATATTAAATAAAATAAAGCATTCATGGTTTATGTTCTTAGTGCTAATGTCAACATAATTATGTATGCCAAACTTAAAAAAAAAATACAGTGTTTTTGGATAAATTCTTGTATTATCATATTTGTATGTATTGTTATAATGACAAAGGTTTCAGATGTCTTTGTCAGTTTTGATTTCTATTTGACATACCATTTGAACCCACTAGTTTAACGAAATTAGTCGAATCTATCATCGTATAAAACAATGGATAATAATATAAAGTAAAAACATCCACTTGTTTATTCCCTTGGCCTCTTAACATATTAAAAAAAAAAACATATACGACGAAATAAGAGGAAAACACAAATGCTGTTAAGGTAATGGTTGACAAAAAATAAATACTAAATCCATTTTGTTAAGAGACATCTGTTATACTACATCTCTCATCTAGCTCTCGCCTTCTTTTAATAGAATTAAAATACGGTAATAATTATCTTAATAATTACTAAACGATAGTTGTTCTCTGTAAGATATCAAAACATTAATTCAAATCACATTGAATTTAATCGTGACCATTAAGAATGATTTGCTAAAACATCCTTACAGTACATATTTATCTAAAAAACTTATCGACGCTAGGAGAAAAATCAAGGTTAAAGCGCAGTTTAAAATAACTAAGAGATACTTCAGTATGAGGGTCAGGCTCATTTTATAATATTTCTGTTGTAATTATACGCGAACGTTTTTTTGTATGATCATTGTAATTGAAGTATATTGTATTTATTATAAAATTTGTTATTACTTTATATCTCAGTAGTTTAGTGGATTATATGGCTGATCTGGTCCAAAATACGGGCGGTAGCACGACAGGAGCATTCCACTGTATTGTAACAGTCAGATTCGAACATTACATAGCGGCAATTTCGCCGATTTTGAAATAAGTTGTGGCACAAGTGTCATTTCTTATGATTTTTTCTATGTAAATAACATAAATATTCATCAATATTTCTACCCCTTCGTCTGACATTGCAAAAACTACTGCCTCGACTGCAGGCGAATGCTCAAAATATAATCTTAGATAGTTAAATTAGCATATACTTGCCAATTAGTGAGAAAGGTCTAACTAAGGTAATGCTGCCGCTGAGGGACCGCCCTAATAGATCGAAATTTAGCAGTGTTTACACTCTCATGTCGTGGAGAGTACGTAAAGGTGTTGGTCTCGCACCTGAAAATATATCGTTTGTGCCAGATTGGCATTCCACCTGATTATGGGAATTCTGATTGCGCATAACGATATATCCAGAAAACAGTCAAGAGGATATTTTAAATTTTACACTGTTTATAAGATAAACAAGTGCAGTATTTCATGTTTTAAGTAATTATTACTATATTAGTATTGGCAGTATAATGTTAGACTTAAAATTCACCATCGACTTTAAAAATAAAAGTTTTCTTATTAAGCCCGTATGCGAGATTACGTTCATACACAATATTTTTACTTCAGTTAGAATAGTTTATTAAGTTTTTAAGTTTATCACAATAAGCGCAAGAATATAAAATAAACTTTAAATAATAACTAAAGAGAACATATTGACATCAAAATATACTCTTACAGTAATTCTTAGGTAATCAGAACGGTTATCGATACGCTACGATAAGCGCTAGTTTCGACATGACATGGTCCGACTCGACTCGACTTTATAATACGTCCCAAGGTACATTCAGTAGAATATTTATTCCGTTTGATAAGCAGCGATTAGTCCCTGATTAACAGGAACTATTAGTGTCGCCATAGTAGATACAGCGCTATGTGTAATATATATACATCTATACATAGAATATTACTTTTAAAATTTAAACGCAATAAAATAACAACAATAACTTTTTTGAAAACAACATATATTAATACTAGGAATAAATAATGATATATTTTTTTTTATGATATCGGTAGGCGGACGAGCAAATGGGCCACCTGATGGTAAGTGGTCACCACCGCCCATAGACAATGGCGTTTTAAGAAATATTAACCATTCCTTACATCACCAATGCGCCACCAACCTTGGGAACTAAGATGTTACGTCCCATGTGCCTGTAGTTACACTGGCTCACTCACCCTTCAAACCGGAACACAACAATACTGAGTACTGTTGTTTGGCGGTAGAATATCTGATGAGTGGGTTGTACCTACCCAGACGGGTTTGCACAAAGCAAGTTACTTGCACCACCAATTAGAACCTCACGAAACAAATATATATATAGGAAGTAAATTAAACCTTGAAAAGCCAAACTTTCCTATTAATTACTTATACATGTTTCTCTCATGGGAATACATTTTACCAGCGAGAAATAGAGGGGGGTTTACATTTTGTTTAATAAGTTTGGTCGATTTGTTTAGATCTTATTTCACCAAGCTGCTCCAAAATTAATATTAATATATTATAAGTAGACTCTTACAAACAATTCATAAATTTAATTTTAAAAGTGTATTTAATTAACGTAAAACTAAAACTTCTCAAACTCCTTTATTCAACATAGAAGCATTACACTTACTTATTGATAGTCAAATTACCACAAAAAAACTACCACGTGTAATGGTGGGTGTATTCAACGCAACAGATTTTCATTAGACGCAGGGCGATGATATTTTCCGGCGCTGGCGAGCATGGATGAAGAAATCAGTGGTGCTTGCCTGCGTTAGAATCAGGTGTTTTCACCATATTTTTTCAAACCGTATCTCATTAGTTTATTAAAGTGAAGAAAACTTTTGTGTGTGTGTTTGGGCGCGCACTAGCTTACCTCATCTATATTTTATAATTAATATTCCAGCGTTTTAAATGCAATTTTTGCGCTCTTTGTCGACGCTGCTTCTAAGCAAAAAAATAATTTTTTCAAGTATGCCCGTGAAGCACTTTTAAAGTGTCATTTTAAAAATTAATTAATCCTAAAACCTTACATAACGTCGATTCTACAGAGACGAGCCGGCAGAAAAGCTCGTAGTTACTTTTTATTATAATAAAGATAGACCTCCGCAAAAAATATATTTTGTAAAATATGATACAAGTGGACGTGTTCTTGGTGGCTTTGCGCGAACCAATCTGGGTAGGTCACATATTCTAGAGCAAAACAGCAATACTTGGTATTGTTGTGTTCCGGTTTGAGGGTTGAGTGAGAAATTTTGAAATTAGTGCGGAATTGCTGGGATAATCTAGAAAGATTTCGACCTTGACCTACAAACAAAGACAACAAATACTATCCAGAGTGCACATTGCGGTGACAAATGTAGCATCTTAGACTCAGTTCCATTAAGCGGTAATACTTTATCTAGTAATGTATGGGAACTCGCACTTGCGGGTCACGGCCATGTCGCCGTTCGCATATGACAGCCGACACTGACCTACCGATCTTGGTACAAGCGTTCAGTTATCGATCGAGTCGTATCAACCCATTACGCTATTCATCGTGAACTTTTAGTGCAATGATAATAATAACTGCAAACAAACCCGTTCGGAAGTGTATCGGTAGTTCATTTTAAATTCTATAGATGAGATGCCAACATTTACTGCGTATTTTAACGTTTCATTAGTCAAATCCAGCCACGATGAAAACTACATTTTGCACAAAGAGTTTTTATTCAAAGCATGTCATTTGACCTCGATAAAGTAAGGCGGCGTTGCGCGGCTCTGATAAATGCATCAGCATTTGTTGCAAATTAATTTCTTTAAATTTTTAAACAAGACTACCTTTAAATTATTTTTTAATAGATATCTTCTTTGTTTAAGCTAATATATACGGGGCTACCTCGTCTTGTGGCTAGCCTTTCAATATAAGGCTTCAAATCTCGGGTCGGACAAGAAAAAGTTATGAAGTTTAGCCATCGATAAATTCTCAATAGGAGCCTGATGGTGGAACATGACTGTGTTTATTCCGCGCAGAAAGACCTTAAACTATCAAGACGACATCATTTTCTCAAACCCTTCACTTTTATATTAGGAATTCTAAATTTTTCGCTAGTAACAGGACAGAGTCAAATGTTTGCTCTGTGCCAATTTGTATGGGAACCTCACCAGAATGTCTTAACTACTTCAAAATATTCTTAAGCAGTATGCGCCAAATATGCTGCAGTCTGTAATCGAACATTCTAGTATCTGCGAAGGAAACCTTGTTAATCCAGCGAGGTGAACGAGGTACTACTCGGCCGACAAATTTATACGTTTTTTTGCTTATAATAAATAAGTTATTGTCGCTTATCTAATTATATAAGAACTTTATTCATTATAATATAAGTATTATTGATAAATATCTATGTACTAGCCCGTGGTTTAATTATGTATTCACATATATATTTACTTGGTAGGGCTTTGTGGAAGTCCGTCCGGGTAGATACCAGACACTCATCGCCAAACCGCAACACTGAGTATTGTTGGGTTCCAGTTGGAGTTTCCAGGTTAAGTGAGTCAGTATAACAACATCTTACTTCTTAAGGCTAACGACATTGCATGTCGTTGTAAGGGATTGGAAATATTTCTTGCAGTGCCAATGTCTAAATTATAAGGCGACCAGTTTTCCGATCAACCTACCTATTGAGAAAACAAAACTTAATATGAAGTTTCTTATAAATTTAAGATGCTTTCAAATCGAGCCGAGATGGTCCAGTGGTTAGAACGCGTGCATCTTAACCGATGATTTCGGGTTTAAACCCAGGCAGGCACCACTGAATTTTCGTGTGCTTAATTTGTGTTTATAATTCATCTCGTGCTCGGCGGTGAAGGAAAACATCGTGAGGAAACCTGCATGTGTCTAATTTCAACGAAATTCTGCCACATGTGTATTTCGCCAACCCGCATTGGAGCAGCGTGGTGGAATATGCTCCAAACCTTCTCCTCAAAGGGAGAGGAGGCCTTTAGCCCAGTAGTGGGACATTACAGGTTGCTAATGCTAATGGTAATGCTAAAAAATGCTTTCAAACGACCTTTAAAGTTTAAGATGTTTAAGCTTAACGCGCAAAAGACACCTGAACGAATCTTCAACATTACGGTGAGTATAATTAAGTATTTATATTGACATTAATAGAAGTATACAAAAAAAAAATGACGTAACTATATCATTATGAAGACAGAAATATATTTATTCTTGATGGTTATTCGGTAGAAAAAACAGGAAATGTGTAGTTACATATTTCTGTAATCTGTATCACATCATACTCTACTCCATATATTTTCTATTACGGTTGTTTCCACAGACCGACGCGGCGTCCGAGCAGTTTTAAGTTTTTTTTTTTTTTGTATATTTTGTTCATGGCTCCGTTATCATGTTCTTAATTACTGTATTTAAGGGCTGTACACGTTGGCGGAGAGGCGTGGATTCCGCGTCGCCGATTTACAGTCACGCCACGGCAGATCGAATCAAAAGTCGCAACCATATGTTTGAGGCGGCAGCTTCTTGAACATGGCAATTTAGTGTCATTTGGGTTAACTCATAACAATATACGATACTTCAATATTAGCGAAATCGAATTATATATGAGAAGATGCATCCGTCGACGACGACAGTCAAATGGAATTATATTCATATTTGGAATATTTTGAAAAACGTATTTCATATCGAAGTAATCATCATCAACCAATCGTAATCCACGGCTGGGCATAGAGAAGACTATAGGAGAGCCCAAGGTGCGTCTGAGCTCCCGGTTCTCCGCCTTCCAACCCACCTTTTACAGGTCATAGGTCCACCTGGCTGGACCAATGGACTGGCGCCCTACGCTGCGGTTGACGATCCGCGGTCTCCACTCTAGATACTCGTTTGCTCCAACGGCCATCGGCCAGTCGACACCCGTTACCAGTCCACTGCCACTTCAGTCTGCTAATCATGTAAGCTATGTCGGTAACTCCGGCTCTTCTCCGGAGCTTACTTCTGATTTATCCATCTAAGATTATTCGATAAGATATACCATTCAATAAAATACTACTTTAATATGAAATAAGCCTTATTAAAAACAACCTTCTATTTAATCTCTGTACTAAAATGAATGAAATTTAATACAAAGTTTATTGCAAAATTTCACCTTATTCAGAGGAATGTTATATTCGAATTCTAAGATGGAAGCTTTCTTCGCCACTGCTCAACTGCGGATAGATACCTATGTGACAGAATTGAATTCCCTAACCATTTCTACTTACGATGCTCCCCTTCATCACGGAGCATAAATTAATAAACACAAAATTAAAATCTTAATCCAAATCTTAAAAATAAAAATCAATCTGTCTTAATGGCGCTTGCTCCGATTTTCGATAAAGAAGAATATTTAATCGTAAGCGAAGTACCTAGTTGATCGGTAATTTTATATTTTATCATTTGTGCAAAATATAAATACCTGTCAGAAAATTATCACTAATTATATAATTTATTATTTACTTTTAATCAATTTATCGAAATAAGCATTTCATTGTCATTATTTAAAAAAAAGTCATTTAAATTAAAACGATGATTAAGCTTGTCTATTTATACAAACAATTGTAAGTTAGCATACAGATGCAAAAATAAAAAAAGTTATAGAAATTCTTATTATAAAGCCAAGATGCTTAGTTGTGTGATAATGACGTGCAGCTTACGTTTAACATTTTGATGTAAAAGGTGTTTTATCTAATAATAATACTTGTATAACACATGGCCATAACTTCTTATAAGGAAAATATAAGCAGCTGAAACTCATAGTAACGGCTAGTTGTAACGAAATGACATTTTAAAAACATTCCAACTTAACTGTGGAAACACACAAACACACCACAACACTTATACACAACACTCTCTAGGTAATGGTAACGAGACATTGTAAATGGTTGTATTCTTAACCAACTTAATAAAATGGCGTTCTCGAATCGATTTAATTTTTTTAAACGTTCGTTATGTCAGAACTTATTCATTTATCAACCGATATGGAATATTCCTTTTTTTTTTGGAAGGGTATACTTCGAGATTGGTCATTTGTATTTGTAGAAAAAATACCAACTAACACAGTCTGAAACAATACGTGATGAACACTTTTAGAATCTTAATTATAATAATTTATCAGAAGTCGTATTTTTTTTGTTAAAATTTTATGTCCAAGTGTTGTTTCTTACTGACATAGAAGCCCAAACAAAAGTGTGTAATATCTTATTCCTTAATGTAGAAAAACATTAGAATAATAAATATTTTAATAAATGCCGTTGAATTACCAATAAACATATAATTTAACTGAAAACGAAGTATAATACAATTAGATACCCTCAGACTCTTTACCTAGAATAAACTGTAACTTGGGATTAGGTACTCTACCTAGTTTACAGTATAAATAAACTACAAGACAAACATTAGTTTATAAAGGTAAGAAGATTATATTTTATATTATGACTGCTATCACAACAAAACGTAAATATATAAACTATAACATATATAAACTACAAGATGTCGCCCGCTCGTATTTTATGGGTTCCTCATCAGGTGTTAAGTTTAAAAAAGTATTTGTACTTGGGCTTGCTTTATACTTAATTTCATCAAACAGTTCATTGGTCAGACCGTTAAAGCGTAACAGACAGACATACAGAGTAATTTTCGTATTTATAATATTAGTATATATATTTGTTAGCAATTTTCAATCTTTGTTTCAATAGTGTTGTTTTGCGAAGTGGTCACCACCGTCTATAAACATCATCGTGAAAAATATTAACAACGCAAAATATATTTAAATCGGGTAGACATCGTTTTAGTCGAGTCATCAAAGACTTAAATTCCAAGTCTAGATTTAAGAGGACTACAAGAGCTAAGTGCCCTTGAGAATCGCACGCACACACTTACAAAATCGACAAAAACGGCAAGCCCGTGTACTAAGGGTTAAGCGAGGTAACGAGATTACGCCCAAATATTCTAATAGATGGCGCCAAACCGAGCGACGTAAGATCAATCATAAATCTCATAAAAAATAGATAGGACAACAGAATTATTTTTATTTCTTTCGATGTTAGTTAACAAATGATTATAAAATAAAACTGATTCAATTAAACTTACAATATTTTTATTTATATTTTGTATACAATAGGTAAAATAGACAGTTAGTTTTAACCTTTTTTTTCTATTATTTATATTATTATACCACAATTAGTTCTTATACTTAATATTGAAACATACCAATTTTTAACATTTTATAAAAGTTTAATGATCTATTTATATAATAAAATCGTAAGTGTTCGAAATCTGTAGTGTAGTGACCGTGGGGTAACATATAGCGTAGTATTTGTTCGTTTTATTAATATTGGTTCATAAAGAAAAAATATATATTCAATTAAAAAAAAAAAAATCTAAATATTTACTAGAAAAAATGTTGTCAATTCGATTTGGTTGAATCATGATGAATGAAAGTTTAATCATAATAGGTTTAATCATAAATCTCATAAAAATAGATAGGATATTAGAATTATTTGTATTGCTTTTGACTGTTATTCGAAAATGATTAAAAAATAAAACTGATTTAATTAAACTTAAAATATTTTTATTTATATTTAGTACTACAAAAAAAAAACATTTAGTGTTAATTTTTTTTTTTTTTTTATTTATTTTCACTTGTATGTATTAATGTTATTACATATGTCCTGGAATCTTGGAATAAATATTACACCCACTTTCAGCTCAAAGTTGGCACACATATTTAATCTCGATGACAATGCACGATTCATGAATTGCTGCTATATTCAATCCAATATGGCGGACGTTACAAAAAAATTTAAATTTATGAATTACGTACAAATGACACTTCTAAATATTCTAGTTCTCTGGTTCACAACAATTACATTTTTTTTGTTACGACTTTACTTTTTTTTATTATTATTAAAATTAGTTCATACAAAACTTTAATTCTTATTATAAACAATCGATAAAATTAAACTCTTACGCAATATAAATAGCTTCCGTGTTATTGTTTTCGACTTTCTTTATTCTGTAAAAAATAAATATATGTTAGTAATTACATTTTTATTAATTATAAAATTATGTATTTAAAAAATATGTATCTTAATATGTCATAGTAGTTATAATGAAAAAAAAAGGTTCGAGTTCATGGGGATCGAATGTAGTCATTTGATCCCCATGAAAGTCAATTGATGTTTTCCTTCCTTTGACCAAATACTCTATCGTAATTATTAAGAATGGCCCGAAAAATCTGATTATATGCGAACTGATTGCACATTTTTCTAATAGATGTTTTCAATATTCATAATTTATAAAAAAAAAATATGTTTACTAATTAAATACTCTTACCTTTTAATATCGTTCATATGTATGTTCGGTGCTTGATTTATATAAACGTTTTTTAGTTTTCCTCACGCGTTTCACTTTATTTCCCATATTTACACAATTAAAATTTATAACAAATAATATAATAAAAAAACAAATGCCTAATTACTACTACACTATTTTAACTTAATATATTTATTTACAAGAAAGAATAAAATTTATTATAAGAAAACATGAAACAAAGAATTTACAATTAAAATTACAAAAAAATATCTCGTAACGTAATGAATGATGCGGCGAAAAGATCGACACGTCTGTATAGCATCAGGCCTCGGCCGGCATTGTCTGTACACGGCGTTTACGCACACATGCGTACGCATTTTGTTCGAAAATAAGAATATCGGATTTAAAAAAAATCTATTGATTTTACTAAAAAAGTGACACCCAGGTTAAATAGTATATTGCTTGTAGAATAATCTGACAAAAAACCAGAATTATGGAACGTATATAAGTATAGTTATTATTGATTAAAAGATCTTTTTAGAGGTAACTTTGTGATTTTTTTCTATCGTACCAAATTAATTACATCATGTTTTCAAAATAACAAATACTTAGCATGTATCCTGAAGATTATCATATATTTTTTTCATTTGGTTTACTGCATTGGATCATATACTTTTTTGCATTATAAAACTTGCATTTAGCTCATGTAGTCCCCTTAAGGTAAAACCGATGACAATGATTCATTTTCATAAATTGCATCGTAATGATAAATCGCCCAACGACCAGTATAGCTTATCATTATTATCAAAGCAATCAGTTTTGCAATATTAATTATGAAATAATCGGATTACAAAAATCTGTGATTTATGCGATTAAAAAAGAATCAATTTAGGTAAATATTTCTTTCATAGTATTATTGGCATAACTTTAAAGGGACGAAGATAATAAAATATACCGTTCACTGTGACATATTAAGACCATTTATAGTATATATGTCACCTTAAGATTACAAACATCGTTAGATTACTATTTATCTCGTCAGATTGTAAGCTGTCGAAATATTGTGAAGCGTGTAATATGATTGCAATTTAACGCAATATTTTTCGCTATATTGTAATCTGTCGAAGTCAAACTGTTAGATTACAATCTGTCTCCTGATTGGCCGGTCTTATGTTAAGAGCTAATTCTAAGTATTCTAAGATTTAAGTTTTTTTTAATCGTCATAATAAATCGATTGGAGCATACTTTTACAAAAACTCTAGTTTTTAAATATAGGTATATATAAAATTTAACTCTGTAAATATATTACATATGTAAGAATGTTTCACTGTCTTATTTTTCCATAAGTATAAAGTTACATTAGCGAAAGAATCATAAAAAACGTGTCGTTTCTAAAAACACACGTACCGACACATAATAAACATATAAGTAGGTATATTATTTTAAAATCGGTTTATACTGCAACACTATTAAAATAAACGTGAATACATTCGAAAAGTTTAAGGACTGTCGTTTACAGGTTTGGGTTATTCCTTCGGCGATACGATCGTGTTTTTTATTTTTTATTAAAGGTGACGAACAAATTAGTCACCTGATGTTTATTGGTCTCCACCGCCCATAGACATTGGCGCCGTAAGAAATACTAACCATTCCCTACATCGGCTTACAATAGGCCCTACGATCAATAACATCTTAGACTGTAGGTGCGATATTGAATTAAGAAAATCAAATTATACTTTATTCAAGTACTTTTGATCATTTTACTATTTAAAGCTACCATCGGTTCGAGATGGTTTGTGCTGTTGCTCAATAATTACTTTTTTCCGTCAATATGTTTGAATTTTCAATTATTCATCACTTTTTACCTTCTATATTTTTTTTTATCGAGTAATACGCTTTATTCAACGAAAGTTTTCTTATGTGATTTAGGTACATTGTTTAATTGATAAAACTTTTTGACAAGTATAGTATAGAAGCGAGCACCTAGCTAAAGGAAAGATGAATTGAATTTGCGGAGACGGAAACCTTGTATATCACAAGTTTTTATTTACTTCTCTTGTTTGTACTAAGTTTGACACTTAAAATAAACAATATTAAGATTAATACATATAATAATTTTTGTAAGGCAAATGAACCATGTCACGTATCAGTTGCCGCGAGGGGCGGCATCGTGGGTATCTCAATAATTGGCGTATATTTACAAGGTTACGGTTACGGCCTTGTGTGTCACCTTGCATGTCGGACTTTGCACCTGTTTTTTTTTCCGCAAACTAGCTTCTGTGTCGCTAGGAACTGCGTCGAATTGTCTTAAGTGATTTTGAAAAATGTCCTGGTGCTTAAGGTCGTTTTAATTGTTAGTTACAGAAATGTATTCAGCTCATTTAAGACATTTTTTTATTTTTTTCTGTACATAATTTTTTTAAGTATGATCCTCTAGTAAATATTGTTTCAATCTTTTGTTTTTATTAAAAAAAAATATTATATTTTCTACAGATATTTGCTACACGGCTGCAGTACTATTTGTGAAAACCGCCAAAGCATATTACGTATACGCAATCCATCGAGTATATTAATCAAAATTTAATTAATCAATTATTTGTCAAATAGTTCATTACATTATAGTTATACGAGAATTGCTCCATACGAGGAAAGAACCAGAATCAGTGTTGAGTGAAAGTAAAGAGTTGACGAGACCCGTTACGCTCTGAAGCGTAAAGCACCAATATTTCGCGCATCAATTGCACTGCGAAACGTGCCAGCGTGCACTTGTGTAACAAGTGTAGACTTGCTTATAAACTGTAAAGACATACAATACATATCTGCATAATTGCATATGTTACAACCCGGTAACGATAGATGGCGCTGATTGAAAATGTCACTTTTCTAAATCGCGCTATCCAAATATTCTGCACTGTTTATAATAATATAGTGTAGATATAACATATATAGAGAGCGATCAAATAAAATAATACTCGTGAAAAGTGCAAAGCACTTCCCTAGTCTCATTGATCCGCCGATAGAATACATCGCGAAAACGATATCAATCAATATTCCCATAACTTCTTATTGATATATTATCCGTCTAAGTGAGTCTGTATTAATTTCATATAATACAATATAGTAGACTCAACTACATTTAAAAAAAGCATATATTTACAATTACATTCTTTTAATAAGGATATTTTTCCGTTTTGGCACGTTTGCCTTGTGATTTTAGTATCCAACGTAAAAACAAGGATATCGATACAGCTTTTTATTTATTCCGTGTATATTACTCGACATCTTCGGCGGTGATCAATTGAGTAATATTATTTTGAAATTATTTTGTGTGTAGTCCCGTTAAAATAAAAAAATAATAATTCCATACCTAAGGTGGATTAACTGGACGATTCGTTACACGTTAAATAGAGCTGTATTATTAGAACAGCGCGTTTACAAATGCCTACCATGCCTACAATGGTAGGCATTTGTATATCACATGTTAGTCTTGACTCACATTTGATATACAAACTACAATACTTATTAAATAAAAAAAAAATCAAAGCAATTTAGATATTGAAGTATATTCAAGTTAGCTTGATCTTTATGGCAGATGGGCTAGTGATGGAAACAGAAAATATTTAACATATATAACAGTCGCTAGAACGATGGAATGCGTAATACAAATTAGAATTCAATTTTTATTTCAACTTATTTTTATAAAAAGAGTTATACCAACTAAATAGAACCCAACCACTAGCCAAAGAGACCCTAACCAAAAGGATCCCCGTTCGTAACAATAACTTAACAATGATCTTTAATAAGGATTTTTGTAATCGATATTTGTAGCAGTTACTGCCTGTTATTCGCGTCCCTCCCGTCCGACCGATGTAACATTGTACAAAGCGTCTATTATTTTCAGTGTTTCTATTTAAATTTTACTTTGAAGCAATATAATGTAATAGAAAAAGTCTTTAAATTTTCGGGTAATGCTTGAATCTTTAAGAACTTTTTTTAAATATTTTTACAATTTTTTAAATCATTAAATTAAGAAAAAATTTTGTTCGTCATTGCAAAGTTATGTCGATCAGAAAAAATTATCTAGATTTAGATCAAGCTATCTTGTACAGGTAATAGTTTGTTGTATGCTGAATATAATTAAACAGACGATGTATTTATCTAAACAGTTTTTTTGCCAATTAATAAGAATGTTGTCTCGGAGTCTGATGAGACACTTAATTACAATGTACACACTCGTAAATGTGTTCACTAATAAAGATAAATTGAAGTCGTATTCAAAGCCACTTCACGGGTATATTAAATAGTTTTGTTTATTTGAGGAAAAAGTCGACCAAAAACTCTGTCAGGACAGCAAGTGGTATCCTTCAGCCATAGACAAAGTTACCAGAGGAAAAGTACATTAAGAAGAAAAAAAATATTTCCAAAATGTAGAATCCCATATTTAGTGCATTGGCAACGTAAGGAATAGTTAAATTTTGTCACCATCGGGTGCCGTATTTGCGCGTCCGTCTACCATAGTAATAAAAATATATACATATATATTCTCTGTACCAGTAATTACTCGTTCATTCATCCTTCCCTCGGGAAAGCTCAAAAACTGCGTGAATGATTGTTAACGGTTAACGCTCAAATGAACAGGTAAATAATATTTGTGAAAATGTCGTATATCACGTTCTGACATTTTACGGTAAGTTTCGAGTTTGTTCTTAGGGAGTAGGTTGACTGTTATATTATTTTTGTAACGTAATTATAATTCATCTAAAATAAATAATTAAATAACTTTTTCAATATATTTTATAATTATTGTATCATAGAACCAATTATAATGACGTATAAGTTTTATCAACTTTGAACATAATCCCGCTGAAGATTCAAAGCTTATAAAAGTATGTTTGTAAACGAGATGAAGTCGTCATCTCAAGTTTCGCATTTATTTCACTATTTGAATATTTTTTTTTAATTAATTTGGCATGTTGAGTATTGACTATATCATATACCATATCTATATATCTTAATTACTATTTATTAATAAAAATAATTACGCTTAGCAAGATCGAACTAAACATCGCAAATTTCTATTTTAAAAGCTCCTTGGACACTTATGGACAATTTCAAGTAAAGAATAAGAGATTATATATTATTGTTAAATTTAAAACGATCTAAACAATGAGCATATATGTAACGGTCGTTGGAGTACACGGAAGACCAAAGTGTTACAAATTATATCATATATTTTACATAAGTTTAAAAATCATCGTAGGATTGTATCCGTTAATAAATCAACAGGGATAAATAGCATAAAATTATTTAAGAGAAACTGTTGCTATTATTTGTAATGTAAATATAATCGAGATATTTAACAATATTTTGTAAATAAATTATAATATTTATTTATTAAAGATCAATGGATAGAACCATGAATTTTGAAAGATATTAAACAATAAGACATTTGAAATATAAGGATTTAATTTGTGTTTATGTTTAAAGACGAAGGAAAACATCGTGAGGAATCCTGCCTGTGAAGGATTAAATTATTCCAGGTGCAATCACAAATAATCCACTACCCGCAATCCTTGGCACAGTAGTGTTTTCGTTATTGAACTGTATGGTTTTACAATTAATCTAACTTACACACTTATATGTAGTTTTATATTTTAAAACCAGCGCTTGTTTATTTATTATTTACGATACTAATTTTAATAGGTAATTGACTCACTTTTTACAGTATAATAAACTCATGTCGTCGCAATTTATATCACTTAATCCGTGTATCGAAGAAGCGTGATACTTAATAGACGCGATAATACTGTGAGAGTATCATAATCATTTATGTTTTATACATCGTCTTGCGATAAGCTTATCTGATAATTCATGTAGAACCGGACTCGACATAATTAAATGACTATAAGAATTGACTGTTAGAATAAGAATGTACCCTTATTGAGAAACAATCGCAATGACATTTATGATTAGTTTAAACGCTAGCATGTATTAGAACTATATCGATAGCTGGATCGCCCTTTGAGAACTTTGGATAGGTACCAAAAATACAACAGCTATTCTAAATTTATCTAGATTTGATGTTGGTGATAAATTAATGGAACCTCATTCACACGAGCCGATCTTCGTTCATTCGATTACGTTCAACTATCAACTGCTACAACGAAAGTCGTTTGAACCGTCTGAACAGACTTTAAAGCTAATAATTGACAAAATTTAAATACATAGACGAGCTCTGTAAAGCATTTTCTATGTATAAAACAATATCTGTATTTTATCGGAAGAAGCGAGATATTATTTCAAATTGTTTGTATGAATATTTTTTGTTGCCAAAGTCGAGGTTCACGTTATTGATGCGGGCGGACACATCCAATTAGTATGTCCAACTCTAAACGTTAGTATTTGTTACGAAACAACAGCCCCTATATCTGTAAACAGCTGGGATTCTTTTAATTAAATTGTTATCATTTGAATAGATAGTTGAATAATATTATTCCATTCAAATTATATGACAGGCCGAGATGGCCCAGTGGCTAGATCGCGTGCATCTTAACCGATGATTTCGGGTTCAACCCGTTGTCCCAGGCAGGCACCACTGAAATTTCATGTGCTTAATTTGTGTTTATAATTCATCTCGTGCTCGGCGGTGAAGGAAAACATCGTGAGGAAACCTGCATTTGTCTAATTTCAACGAAATTCTGCCACATGTGTATTCCGCCAACCCGCATTGGAGCAGCGTGGTGGAATATGCTCCAAACCTTCTCCTCAAAGGGAGAGGAGGCCTTTATCCCAGCAGTGGGACATTTACGGGCTGCTAATGCTAATGCAAATTATATGCTTATATTACTTATAAAAAAATATGTTGGATTGGTTTAAGATTATTAGACTTCGGATTATTATCTACTATGTATTTTGGTATAACGCCGCTAGATGCTGCTACAGCACATGAACTTCTACACCGGCGAACCGATAACTATTACAATTACACAGGCATTCGATTAATTTGAAGCATTCCACAGTTTTTCGCACTTTTTTCCAATAAGATTTAACTATCAACGTCCAAAAGTCCGGCATAGTACACGTCCTAAACATGGCGTGATTGTTTTGGATTATTATTTAACAATAAACAAACAAAGCTCTATAGCTCCGTGGCTATAAGTATTTTAAATATACATAAGTCTGGATTTTAAGCTAACAACACTTGTTTTTAATTGGATTCTATTTATAACGTTATTTGTAACTTCGCTCAACTCCGATAGTTTGCTTTGTTCTGCTCCCAGTGGGGTTAGATATCGGATCACAATGTTACGTTGTACATATAATATTCTATACATTAACAGTTTTGCGATTGAAACAAATACAAACGAATTGCTTTTATTGAATTACCTACATAACGGTTAGGTTATTAACAGGTACTTAGTATTTAAGCTTTAAATACACAGATGTACATGATACTCTCGACTCTTTGAAAAATTATCTGTCGAATACACATATAATTATTTTTTAGTTTGATCTTTTCTTGTATTTTTACTTCGTTGTATGAATTTGTGCAAGCCTGTCTGTTTGGGTACCACACACTCATCGTATTCTACCGCCAAACAACATTGGTTGACGCCTCATTTACGACGTAATGTTTAATATATGTATTTTACAGCACCTATGATAAAATCTATGGTTAGTAGTAACCACTTGTCAGATGGCAACCGATTAAGGTCTACTAGCGCAACCGTATACGTACCATATTAAAAATAAAAAAACTCGAATGTGAAACAAATAAAATAGTGATTTAGAAACAAAAAAGATGTCTATTATAGAGGTATTGCTTGTGTATTATGATTTAAAGCATTAATCCCAAATTTGATGAATAAAATAATAATATCGAAAGCAATGAGCATATCAGTAAATCAATTAACAATTAAATACATTATCACGCAGGCGATAACATTATCGTTTAATGCTTTCAACAAATATCAACTATTAAGTAATTCAATTGATATCAATTTGGATTGACTTAATAATAACTATTTCATAACACGAGATAACACAACAGAGTGATAAAATAAAAAAATTAAAAATAAAATATAAAAAAAAATACTCACGTCTCATTCTCGTCTATAAACATTTCTGTACGCTTTCGACCTGTAAAAAAAAATATTAAAAAGTTAATAACTTGCAATCCTTTTGGCAAAAAAAAATCTGAATAAAACAGCTGTAGTGTTTGTATCAAAGTTGATTATGAATAAAGTTTAATTCCAAGTTTAATTATAACTAGAAGTTTGTTTATAATTTTGTTCATTTCATCGCGAAGAAACGCAAGGGTTTGGAGCTAGATAATGTGCAGTCGACGATTATTGTCAAAGCGATTTCAAACTTCGCTTTCATAATTATTTTAATATTAATACGTGGAAAGAACTACTACATATGTACCCCTATTTAAGAATATTGCGCGCACGGAATATTATGATTTATGAACTTATTGTCTTTAACTATACTAAAGTTCATAAACTAAACTTAATACATAATATGTCTTACAAGTACATTATTGTCTGTACACGATATACTCAAAAACTACCAAACGATTTTTTTTTTCGGTTTTCAGTAACGGTGATTCGTGGGGAGGGTTTATGTGTACAGTTCATTATGATTTTGTGAAAATTGACTGAAATATAATGATGAATGTTAAATTTGCCAGCAAAAAATATGCCGACCAGTAAGAGTTGTATCTTATGACATAAACGTTTTAAATAGACTTGTATACCGTGTAAAACCGGGACTAATAGCTACTATTCACAGTACACTTTTCAATTAACACCCCCAGTTACAAGCCCTAGACTTATATTTTAACGTAGCGATTGAAACGTACATTAAATCAGGACGAATATTAATATGTGATTTTGTCCCAAGTCCGCTTATCGTGTTTAGCCTTACATTACGACTAAGCATCGTCAGTGTAATAAGTCACTGTCGCTGGGCATACCTTTGTCATCAATTAAGTAACCGACAATGAACAATAGTCTTGCAAGAACAAACTTGAAACTCTCCACGATACATGATCGTGTAATATCACAAAGTGACATGCGAAATTGACCATAACAATTATAACACAAAGGCTATACGCATCAAAATGGCGTATGTCCGTTTGTAATATTTCACGCGTGAGACAAGAAATGTTGTTTGTTCGCACTAATATGGTCTATATATTAACACATTACATAACATTAACAACCTGTAAATTTCCCACTACTGGGCTAAGGCCTCCTCTTCATTTGAGGAGAAGGTTTGGAGCATATTCTACCACACATTCCAATGCGGGTTGGTGGAATACACATGTGACAGAATTTCGTTGAAATTAAACACATGCAGGTTTCCTCACAATGTTTTCCTTCACTGCTGAGCACGAGATGAATTATAAATATAAATTAAGCACATGAAAATTCAGTGGTGCTTGCCTGGTTTGAATCCGCAATCATCGGTTACGATGCACGCATTCTAACCACTAGGCCATCTCGGCTCTTATATATATTAATAGGTGCTTTAAATATATAATATGTACAAAATTCACAGATTTTTAGTTCTTTCGATTATCTTATTCGTGCACACGAGTCTGACGTGTTTTATGAATGCTAAGCGTTAATGTGACAAGAATCCATTGTTATTAATACTAATATTAACAGAACTTACATCGGATTAATTAACGCGGTTTGCAAAATTATCTACTGAAATGTCAGATCAATGTGTGCTCAATACAATAAGTAAGTATAACATTGAAATGTTAAGGATTTAAATGTCTAATTTTTAAAATATTCCAGTGGGAAATAACTAAAAAACAGTGTGTACATAACATATAAATAGCAAAAATTATGTAACATTTAGTACCGTTAATATATCGCACACACTTAGTACTCAAACGAATCGTAACATGTCTACACATCAATGATGATCGTGTTTGGCATATTAATCATAACGCACAGGTCGATGGCATTGATGCGCCAGAAGACGCTTTCCCCGCCCGGACGCGCCCCCGCGCTAATTATAGCAACGAGTCTACAAGTCGCACTCCGTGAGTACTACTCGTGTGCGAGGCACGAGTAACGGGTCGTGTAGTGACCGAGGAGTACGAGCTATAAGTCAAAACTGAATCTATGCTCTAGTACTATAGAAAAATGTAAACCACATTTTGTCTTTGTTGAATCGTTTTAAAGTAATCAATTTATTTGTGACGGCAAAAGGCACATCTATACCAATATTATAAATGCGAGACTAACTCACTCAAGAGTCTCAACTTTTCCAAGTTGAAACCACTGATCTAAATTTGATGAAATTTTGTATGAAGCTGTTTTACACCCCAAGGAAGGACATAGGCTTTTTATGCCTAACGCCTTACGACCGATCCCTAAAACATGAACAAAATCGCAGGCGACAACTAGTGTTATATAAAGAAAAAAGTGAGTGGTATTGATATTGGTCCTTTCAGCACCATCTCACAGAAATATGTCTGAGGGTAAAATTTCAAGGTCAAATTTGAGTACAACATGGTTTGTAACTCTTGAGTGACACGTGGAGTGAGTATATAGTACCGCTTTATATAACAACGGTAAATAGTAAAGTATACGACCGAATTGAAAACCGAACCTTTTCTTAATAACGGTTATTATTTTACTATGAATGTATACCGAGTACCCAAGATAAATGTTATCATCGAAAATCAAGTGTTGTGATAACACAGATCGAGTGGAACGACCTTAATAAACGATTACATTCAAAGATGAAAGATAAACTCTTATCAACTTTGTCTACATTTGTGCGCGACGATTGGGAATAAAACAAAAATCTGTTTTTGCCGTGGCCATCATGTCCGTCTTCATATAAAATAAAATTAGCTTAAACACTTAGCCGACATAAAGGCCCTTATTCTACCCGTGATGATACGAGTTTTAAAATAAAATTATCGAGAGTAAGTAAAATGTCTAGAAAAAAAAACTACGAATGATATCGATCTCAAGAGATACTAGTTCTAATAAATTGTAATTTCATTAGTTTAAGATGACAAAATAAAATCACGTTTTACAATAATTCTCCAACAAATATATTTTTCAATAACTTCCAATCATCTCATTATTATTCGTGACTGAACGATCTTTTTTAAAAAAAAGAAGTATGTATATGCATTTGTGCCAGTCTTAAATAGTGTGCCAAATAAAATAGTATTAATTAAAGTTTAACAAATTATTAAACAAGTGATTATAACAATAATTTTATAAGTACATAATAATGTAAAATAAATAGTTTCGATTATAATCATTATATGTAATAATGTGATATAATTAAATATGTCATCCTATGACGTAACACCGTATTGGAGGCCAGGGCTACTCGCTAACAAAATACAAAGTTAGTTATTAGTCTGTTTTCCTTCGGATATTTACACAGCTACGGGGACGATCAACGTGACTCGCATAGGAATGAAGCGGCTCAGGTTATTACTATCAGATTTTTCGGAAGAAACCCTCGCAACTGCTGACAGAAAGAACTTGAAGCGCTTATTTTTCTAAAAATTCCAACTTATAGAAATGAATACTCTAGCTGTTTCATGACATTGCTGATAAAGCAGGTGAATAGTGCCCGTCGCATCGTATCAGGCACATGCACAAGGGATGATTTCCTTCCCCATTTTATTTCCCGTGGTTGAAGAAAAGCCACTTTCTATGGGCGATGGTGACAATACACTATCAGATGGCCCATTTGTACAACCGCCTTAAAATGAAGACTCAGAAATATTCAGATCTGAGTCAATACTAATTACAGTGCACGGATGGCCACACGATTAGCGAAAGAAGTAGTGGTTTGGTATTCCCATTGCTAATAGAAGTTGTCATTATTGATAGATAAGAAAACGAAATGTTAGTTTCTTAGAGATTTTACTTCAACGTTTATTTTAATAAGGTTTAAATACCTACTTCTAATATTAAATGCATTCGCATTACTTCGCCATCGCAATTTATATTTTATTTAATTGATCTAATTTTATACAAAATATACAAAAAAGGTCAATATATTATGTATATTTACTAAAAAAAACTTAGTCTTATCTCTTTAACGATCTTTTTTATCTCACTTAACTAAAGTAAAAATAAAACATTCAATAGAGTAAATAACCTTTGCACGTGATACGTGTTCTTGCATTGAGTTCAATTTGATTTATTCTCTTGGAATTTCTGCGAGTAGCTAGCACCCACTTATCACATATTCTACCAAACAGCAATACTTAGTTTTGTTTTTTTTTTTTTTATTGCATTGGTTGGCGGGCGAGCATATGGGCCACCTGATGGTAAGTGGTCACCACCGCCCATAGACAAAGGCGCTGTAAGAAATATTAACCATTCCTTACATCACCTATGCGCCACCAACCTTGGGAACTAAGATGTTATGTCCCTTGTGCCTGTGATTACACTGGCTCAATCACCCTTCTAGCCGGAACACAACAATACAGAGTACTGTTATTTGGCGGTAGAATATCTGATGAGTGGGTGGTACCTACCCAGACACAAAGCCCTACCACCAAGTTCCAGTTTGAACGGCCAATGAGTCAGTGTAACTACAGGCACAAGGGTGTAACATCTTATTTCCCAAAATTGGTGACGCATTGCTATAAGGGGTGGTTCATATCTCAAAGCAAATAGAAAATACGTCATGTGTTCGTGCCTAAATAGAATTAAAGTTAAAAGCAATATAGAATAACTGAACTTAGTATTTTACAAATTGTACCCTCAGACTAAATAACATCCGACTTCCTTCCGACCTAACCCTGTTATGAGCTCTCGGTTACTTAAACTGGGTCACTTCCACTAGCCATAAAACATCAAGCAAATTACTTTTTCATGAAAAAAAAAGTGTCTCTATGTCATAAGAGATCCATCCAAAGAATACTATCCAAATTATATAAAAACATTGTATGTATACATGAATGTTTTGGTCTTGTAAATCATTGAATGAATATGAATGAAACTCGGTGAGATGTTTACTTAGTCATATCAGGTAAATTGTTTTGAATGATACAGCAGAAACGAATGGTTTTTACGTAATAACAGTTAATAAATATCAGGAAAACATGAACCAGTACGTATCAGTTCTGGGCCAGAGTCACGTTCGCTGTTCGTCATCCGATGCCACTTACCGTTGTGTTAGAGGACAAAGGTCAAAGGTTAATACAACAAGGTAAATATAAAGAACACACTCTGTATGAATTTGAAACTTTGAGTTAATTTTGCCAATTAATAAATTTAAATTTTAATGGCAAAAAACACGAATAAATCACGTTAATCTAGTCTATACAAGATAATATAGAACAAATAATATTTTTTTATTTTATTTATCTTTTTTGGATCATTGTGGACATGTACTGCTACAAATTCTACCACAAAAATCAACTTTGTATATAAATTATATCTATTGCTCATTGTAAAGTAAGCTTTTCTTTGAGTAATAAAGTTCTATAACCTGAAATAAAAGAGTTCAATTGTATATACTATATAATGACATTTCAGAAACAGACATACTAAGTTTTTTGCCAATTTCCGTTGTTTGTATCTTTCGTTGCTCATCAGTGTTCAATTGAATCCTGTTATATAGAGAAAAATAAGTTGAATGTAAGAACTTGAATGTAGTAGATTATGCTAAAATTACCCGCGACGAGAAGCAGTTGAATACTTTGTTTTACAATTGAAATGATATCCAGTGACGTATGTTATATAAGAACAGCGTACTTAAATTACTCCAGTTCTTCAGTCTTTATTCATTCGATTACAATAAAATATTTCGTACTTGCTAAAAAATTTAATAATGAGTACGTTTTTTCTTTTTTAATTATAAGTAGAAATTATTGAAGGTTGTATTGTACACAACAGCTCAATAAAATAAAGAGAAAAAATCATCTTATTTTCGTACGTGAAAAAGTCACGAGTGAGTTGTTTATTGAAATAGTCTTTGTTCTCGGAGTAAGCGGGTGTGACATATTTTCAATTCTTTACATACAAAAAGAAATATTATCCTTCAAGATAATTAATCTAGACTAGAAAAACGATATTCTGACATTAACATCATTATATAATATTTGACGAACAAAATAATCAGAATTGTTTGTAAAATAACTGTATTGTATTTTATACAAATAAGACACTATAGTTGGATTGGCAATCTTGACCTATTAAAGTATTATGTATGAATACAGGTTGAATAATTAGATTTATATCGAAACAGAACTGGTTCTCATTTTATACTTGGTTGGAACTAACACTTGGTGGTAGGGCTTTGTGCAAGCCCGTCTGTGTAGGTAACACCCATTCATCGAATATTCTACCACTAACAGCAATATTTGGTACTGTTGTGTTAAACATATACATCAGGTATCAGGTAGTCTGATTGCCAGTCTGGCTACCTACACCAAAAAGACAGCTCATACCCGAAGATTAAAGGATATTTATATAAAAGTGTATTTTCAACTATAGCACGGACCATGTACGAACTATTGTCGTGATACAATAGAATTTCTCGAACATGTTATAAGAGATGTGGAAACTATCAAAACGTTTGTAACACTATATTTTTTTAAGTCACAAGTTCAAATATTCTCACCTACGTGTTTTTCAAGTAAATAAATCAACAGACCTTAAAAATAGCTGGAATAACGTTTTAATATAATACGGGTTATTTTAAAATAAACTAAATTCATTGTATGCACCTACACGTTTCAAGTTGATTTTTTGTTTATGGCATTGGTTAGCGGACGAGGCCACCTGATGGTAAGTAGTCACCACCGCCCATGGACAAAGGCGCTGTAAGAAATGTTAACCATTCCTTACATCACCTATGCGCCACCAACCTTGGGAACTAAGATTGTTTGTGCCTGTGTACACTGGCTCTGATGAGTGGGTGGTACCTACCCAGACGGGCTTGCACAAAGCCCTACCACCAAGTAAATTTTCAATAAAAAAAATTCCCTCACTTAATAATAGCAATATCATATTGGACATTACGTTTGAAACGAGTAGTTAGAAGTAAAACTGAAATCGAGAAGAATTAAAAACAATTAGTACATCAGTAAGCGAGGTCGCTAATGTTAATTTCATTACAGAAACGACACTTCTCATTGCCACGTTCATATTTATTTAGTCACGTTCCAGTATCACAAGAAACACGAGGAAACAGTAATATTTACGTACATATTCCTATCTGATGGTTTAAAAAGACTAATTTAAGTTGAAAAACGAAGTGCTTGTTTCGTAAGTCTTTTAAGATTCGAGTTTACTAACTTAAATAATTCTTGGTTGCAGCTCTTGAATTACTTTCCCTGGGAAGTAAAAAGCACGTAAGAAGAAGCACGTACGTTACGTGAAAATCCATCCATCCATCCTATGTCTATCGGTGTCCCTACGTAGTCAGTGTCAGCAGCTAACTGTCGTTTAATGAAATATATATATATATTTTCAATACATCGTAATTATTTGCTTGACATTTAAATATCTGTAAGCTGAATTCAATTATTATGTAACAATAAACGGCTTACGTAAAGTTCTGAAGAGTAGTTATCGCGTTATGAAAGCGAAATACTCGTATTCTGTACAGTCATTATAATTATTTTACAACGACAGCAGATTGCCATTGAGACATAATACAATGTTGCTTTAATATCTAAAGGTGAATCGCATTAAAATGCAGTATTAGACGCAGACACAGATGTTTGCGACAGCATTAACCTGAACTTTGGACATGACATTTCACTTGAGTTATATTTTTTACAATATAATTAAAACATTTGTTACAACATTTACAAACAAGAACTCTATTGGATTAATTGGGTTTACGCAGCAATTAAATTTAAACGAACTCTTAGACATAGCAAAATATAAAAAAAATAACTGTATACTCGGCTTATAATTAACGACCATCTATAAAAAAAAATTATCATTAAATTAGATAAGTACAGACCTACAGACAAACAATGCGGTACGAAGTCCATACGGGCAATTGTCGCAGCGCGGCCGCACGGGACCGCCGGATGACTTCACACAGAGGAATTGATCTTGAAACGAAAACACGGACTTTGGACCCGGAGCGAATGTCAACGGTAGTACGCTATTGATAAAACACAGTCATTCAGACTTCTTTGTATTGTGTTACTGAAACACGCTGTTTATTCGTTTAGCTCTTCAGAACATAATAGCTTTGCGTAATGCGTTACTGTTAATTCAAAAGGTCAACAGTAGAAATTCTTGTTATTATATTTTTAATTAATAAATTTTAGTAATACATACTTTAGAGATCAAGTGAATCATTGATTACCATGGAAACAGAAGAGGGGCAAATATAAACATAATATTAATAAAACAATGAAGATACTAGCTATAGTAACTAGCTACTCGTCTCAGCTTCACATGGGTACAATGAGTGCCGATATACAATTTTTAGATTGAAGACTAAAACAAAAATTCTTTGCTTCCCGGCTAGGAAATTTCAAATTTTCGGCTTTTCTTTACTGTAATATGCATGTATATAAACCTAGCCCTTGATTCACTCTGTTCATTGACGAACCAACAACAATTCGCAGGACCAACGGCTTCGCAACCAACATTGTTTAAAGCATACACGTATCAATATTAGATAATAGCGTTTCACCGTAAGTCGTTTTTCAATCACAAGTGAGATACGAAATGAGTGCTGAGTATTTACTGTTGTAGACTCTCATAATTTGAGGTCTTGAAAAACATGAATATCTGAGTTTTTTTTTAAATATCAACAATTTTTTTACCTTTTTTTTAGCGGTAATATTGCTCGCATTTCGCAGCAACTCGCTCCATTGGCCCTGTTCCAAAATCATGTTCTAGTTCCGTTGTTATAATTTGTTACACATAATCTTTATTTTGTCCCTAGTTCTGTAGTAAAAACTGAACATTTAACTCGCGACTGTTAACAATGATTTTTAACATGACAGTTTATAATGTTTACTTGGTGGGAGAGCTTTGTGTGAGATTAACTGTGTAGGTACCATTCACTTATCACATTTTCTACCACCAAACAGAAATATTCACTATTGTTCTGTTCCGGTATGAAGAGTGAGTGAGCCGCATTGATATAGTATTACTTACAGCGTCAATGTTTACGATCTGCAATACTATTTATAAAAAAAAGTTGTAGAAAAAGTTTGTAGAGTTTGATTTATTGAATTAATCATTTGAAAATTCTGTTTATTCAATAACATATTAAGGGGTGTCATCCCTGTTTTTAAAATCAATAACCACAAGGACAAGTTGATAAAATAATCAGTACAGCGTTGATGAAAACAAAACTAAATGCCTATATGATTGATACATTTCAAGTCTAATGGACTGTGTTTGATATCACTACATACCATATGGCGTTAATTTTAAAAAGAGGATTCTAGGTAATTGCTATTTATTGTCGACACCAGCATATAACAATGTGCCCATGAGATTATTCTACAGGATAAATAAAAATAATAACTTCAAAGCCTAGAAAGATTAAACTAAACACCTTAATATCTCATCTAAATATTTGCATTTGAAGTGCCATTTGTCAAAAGAACCATTGAACTCTAATTTAACTAAGTGAAAATATAGTAATTTTAAATATATATATATGTATTCTTACAAGCACATAGTTGAAAAATTCACGATTAAAGTATACAATCCTTAATCAGTTACAACTCATTGAGCTTTCAGAATTTAGAACTGCCTTTAAACAAATCTACGCAGACAACGAAGACCCAATTAAATAACAATTAATATAAATTATTAACAATTCTGTGTAATTATTGTATCGCACTTCAGAATGGACTTTTGAAATAATTTTAAATGGACCAAAACGATTAAACTCCGATTTATAGTTGGACTTTGTAGTACAAGTGAGTGTGTATGTAATTGGGACAGCGCCACGACGTTGGTAAATGATTGATAAAATTTATATTGTCATAATTATTATTTTAATACTTTAATCGATTGATAGCGCATATAATTTAATAATCGATTTGCAAGGTCATGGCAACTGAGTTCTGCTGTCGTTACGTTTTCGGTCTGTCGGTATATTTTTTATGAAACCGATTGCAAACGAGTAGGCGGCTCATTTCATGGAAAGTGACAACCACCGCCCGTGGACCTACAAAGCCGGCGAGTCTTGCAAGTACGTTGCCGGCCTCTTAACGAAAAAGTAGCCTTTCTTGAAAATTCCTAAGTCGTATCGGTTCGGAAAAACCGACGGCGAAAGCTGGTTCCACAGAGAGGTTTTGCAAGGCAAAAAATGTTGTGGATTTACGGATATGTAGGTGGTACGGATGAATTTTGGAATTCGACGAATTTCGCAATGTCCGAAGGTTAAATTCAGCGCCCGGGATTAATCCAAACATTTCTTGGAACAATCCCCGTGAAAATGCAAACTTTACCAGCACCCTAGATCTAATTTTTACAGAAAATTAAATACCTACAAAATAGTAGTTAAAAAATCCATAAATCCGTGTCATTGATGCCAATTTTATTAGTAATATCGTAAAAATGCCTGAAAAAAAAATACTACATAATATGTACATCCAAATGTCAACTATTCGTAAACATCTTATCTAATATTAATATCATTAATATCACGACAATAACTAATCTGATGATAATTAAATTAGGTCTGAATTACAAATTAAAAATTATAAAAAAAAAATCTAATGAGAATATAATCAAAAACTCATGTTCAAAGTCTTCGTGGTCAAGTAACAATGATAAATTTTGTTACAAATATAGATATTTATTGAAAAACAAGTGTATAATTATCACCATCCTCCACTCATCGCTTGAACCGCGGGCTATCGGGCGCATATCGACGCATGTCAATCGCGTCTGATAACCCCTAATTGATAGACTACCTCTATACTGTTAGGACGTCTTGTTTGACATTCGCCCTTTTCTAATTACTGTTTAGTCTCACTCGATCCATGTAAACAGCAGTTGCTATTCTGTAAAATCACTTAATAACTAACGCTGTTTTGATGCGTCCCTTAAACGATATAATTATTACACTTAATTTGTCAATGACATTTCTCGATCGTATTCTGCGTTTAGTTTCGTGTTTATTCATACAGAATAGATTTATTTACTTGTAATTCACTATTTTAATTCTGTATTGACTCTTTTGTTAGCGACTTTGCTCCCTTAGCTAAATATATATCTTAATATATTTATCACCTAGTCACTAAGGCGCTGCATTTTAATTAATATGTTATATAACACGTTGCAATCATAAGACATACCGAACCTATTAATAACGTTATCTAGTCCACATTTTTCTTGATTTCAGAATTACTTGATCACTAAGCGAACTATGGGATGTAAAGATTATCTGATAACATTACGAAATGTATATTATAAATATTTATGATTTGCCTGAAATCTAGTACTGACCAGTGATTTATAAGACGTGAAACCGTAACGAACAAACAAACTTTGCTTAAACATTATATGTACGTATTCTATATTGTGTACTAATAATAGTTCTTGAACACTATTCCTCTTAACTACTTATATACTTTAATTTTAATTCGAAATTTCCGATAACAGTTTCGCCGATGTTCGAAACACAATAAATATCATAGACTATTCGAGCTTTCGACCAATGATATTGCGTGAATTCGATGTCAAATGTTTATTAGGATTTTGCCCTTGTGGTTGGAATAGACTAAAATTTGTATGGGAGCTTTTCGAACTACCTATTTTGGCAGTGACTCAGACGTTGTAGTTCATAAGCCTTTTAATGAAAGTATCTAATCGAATTATTTTTCACTTTTTAGAACATGGTCTGTTATTTTTGAAGCGGGTATCATTTTTATTTTTTTATATAAGGATCCTTACGTATGTAAGAGAAAACTAAGGCTAATGATTAAATAAGAATATATAATTTTACTTTTTATAGATAGTGCTGTTAATGAAGAAAATATTTAAAAATAATCAGAATTTATGTTAATTTTTAGATACAAATAAAAATCAATTACCGTTACATTTATAGCACTTTTGTCGTTCCATTCAGTCGTTCTTTAAAAAAGATACATATATCATTGAACATTTACGTCATGAACTGAAGAAGCAATACAGGGCCACGCCATTGACGCATTTGAATGATGGAATTTCTCGCTGTATGTTATGTTTAGCTCGACCCAGGGGGGTATATTAACTTTCAAAACAAACATCGTATTCATCGTCAACATGCACACGATCACAATTATTAATCTATAAGATTTATTCACTTATTACGTGTATATTTTCATAGAAGACTACACACTTTAATACTCTACATATAATCCGTACATTACATACATTGTAATATTTTAAATAAACCTAACAGAACATCTCTTTAAGGTTCGACTGCTGGGCAAAGGCATTCTCTACTATTGAGAAGGCTCAGGCTTATTCCACCATGCTGCTCTAAGGCGGATTTCCCTCGACACTACATGGGTTTCATCATGGTGTTTTCTTTTAATATCACAAGTTAAGCACATAAAAATTTAGTGGTCTTTCCCGGTGTTAAGAATGTCTGTATGAGCGGATGTGACCTCGTACTCATTAATTGTCCTTCAAATACAAATAAATATATATATTAATAGAAGTTTGCATAAGGGACATGCTAAACAAAAACGCTTAGGGAATTTTTCTTATATTCATTAATAATCGTATTTCGATATCAATTAAAGAAATAAAATTAATGTTATAACATTCATAGTAATTACTGAATATATGGAGCGGAAAGCCATCAAGCAGTTAATTTGTACCACGAAAAATATATTAACTTCATGAATACAGAACGTATTATAATTTTTCATATTAGTATAAAATTATAAACAATTAGAAGTATAAAATAAACAAGTCTAGACACTTTTTCACTCGCGCAGAAAGTTTGGTGGGCTTGGGTTTGGGCTTTTATTTTCTATTACTAGATAAACCGCCCCGGCTTTGCTTGGGTAGAAAATGGGTACATAAAACCTTTACATCGTAACACACACAGCAGACAGACGCGGTGATATGACGATAGCTGGTAGTAATTCGTAATCTCTGAAAATGTCAACAAATACCGTACTAATAATAATACAGCCTTGCTACTAACAGACGGATAATCATCTTACTATATCAGATAATTACAATCATTAAAATTTATATGAAGTATTTTAAGTATTAGTAGGTGAGCTGGCTGTTAGCTGCTACGCCCACATAGAATATGACATTTTTCATTAATCGGCCTTTCATTCAAAACGACTTTTTAAATCTTTAGATAAGTACGTTCTAACATATAAACGCTCGCGGCTTCATCAACTGGGACATATATAGGTCATAAATTTTAGACATAAGAATTAGTCTATGTTCTATCATAGGGTTGAAATTTGCTCCGTACCAAAATTTGTCAAATTCGTTTCAGTGGTTTAGCATGAAAGCGTAACTAACAGACAAACAGAGTTTCTTACGCGTTTATAACATTAGTATAGATTATGTATAAAAATTTCTTTGTTTGCCACATAAATAAATAATGCTTCATATTATAAAGACTCAAGAATTTCATCAACAACAACAAATAGATAGATAATTATTCTGACTGAGAAAAACAAAAGACGTCGGTACAAAATGTAATCGACCATCTTGAAACAAAATTTATTTACGTACCTATGTATTTCACTCGGTAACGTGTATTGTTACCGCTCCTTTTGACATCACTGTTTAACGAATTCCTAAGAATTAAACGTCTGGTAAATTTGATTTCCCTACTTGCAAATATATAATTTGAATTTGATTTAATCTGTTCGCCTGTACAATGTATTGCGGATTCATTTCCTGCGTCCGATGTTGAGGTCAATTGGACCTTGCTGACCTAACTTCCAGGGACAAAGTTCGTAATTACCTCTGCTATAATTGACGAGCTTTATTTTTTTTTATTTTATAAATAAATGATTGTTTAATGACAAGCTAGCGTAAACTGACGTAACTTAAATGAATAAAAACGCCTATTTAGTTACGTCGTCAGCGTCTAACGATTAAATAAAGAACTAGACAAAGCCGGTTAAAACTAGACTTTGATAAAAGAAATAACTTTGCATAATGTTTTATTAATGTAGTTTAGTAGGTTAAACTTTAGTCGAATTAGCTTGTATGTAAAAAATAATACATAAATCGAATTAGAATTAAGATATGCTCATGCTATGATAACGTTTCTTGTGCCTTGTACTAAGTTTCCATACACACAGCGGAACTCCATATCCTAGAATAGGGACTTAGGCCCCGTTCTCACCGATGGAAGGACCGTCTGTTCATACGGAAGACGACGACGACTCTGATCAGTTTTCGTTCAGCCTTAGTATACGGTGGACTACGACGAGTGTTGTGAGTACTGATATTTTTTGTCCCGCAAGACAACTGGTTTTTCAACAAGTGATATCAAAGCGCCAGCTCCAACGTCTATTTTGCGCGAGCGCAGAAGCCGAAATTATGTTTGCGTGGTGACCTGCGGGAACCTCGGGGTAGAAGAAAGATAGCAGATTCGTTCATACTATATTCAATTCGGGCGTTTAGACAGCTCGCAGTGGTTAAACGTCCGTCTAAACTCCCTGATCCGTTCCTTTTACGGATCCATCTAAATGTTACATAAATTGTACTGCCACTTTTAAAACTGGCTCACAAAAGTTTAACCGAATATATTCTGACGATCAGACCGAAAGCTAATTTTAAAACCGAATTTTAGATTATAATTCTATAAATAAAAACATTCAATTTACTATGGAATTAGAGGCAAATAATTCTTTAGCTTTTCTTGACATCCTTATTATCAGGAATCCTGACAATACATTAAGTCACACAGTTTATAGGAAACCTACACACACCAATAAATACCTCAATGGTGACTCGCACCACCACCCTAGTCAGTTAGCTACCGTTGGCAAATCTTTGTTTCAGAGAGCCCACCATCTCTGCGATGCTGAACACCTGGAGGACGAGCTACTTCAGGTCAAGCTTGCACTCCACCAGAACAAGCTGCCCGTGCCTCCCCAGCATCGCAGAAGCCGTATCAAGCCACCCACAGTTGAGCGACAACCTGCATTTCTACCATATGTGAAGGGAGTTACAGACAGGATTGGCAATATCTTGAAGCGAGCTTCGATTAAAACCATTTACAAGCCTCATAAGAAAGTGAGCCAGTTCTTGAGACCTATCAAGAGTAATATCCCTTTACAAACTGCGGGAGTATATAAGCTCGAATGTGAGTGTGGTTTATCTTACATAGGCCAAACAAAGAGAAGTATCGGTACTAGGGTCAAGGAACATATAGGAGATGTCAAAAATAGGCGTTCTTCAAAGTCTGTAGTCTGTGAACATGCTCTGGATAAACCTAACCATTTTATTCGATTTGATAAACCACAGATCCTCGCTAGAGAACACAGATTCATTCCTAGAATGATACGCGAGGCTATTGAAATTCAAAAACATCCGAACTTCAATAGAGAAGATGGTTGGAGACTTTCTAACACTTGGGATCCACTTATTAAAAATTTAAAATCCCAAATCCAACAGACTGCAAGACCTAAAGATACAGTTAGTGCCTTCTGCGTGCAACCGGAACGCTACTCAAGATACCAATTAAGAAATCGTTGGCGGTAGTTGTAAATAATATTTCTTTTTAATTCGAACAGACAAATGTCACCTTAGTCTGCCCGTGACCACGAACACTGCAAAGTGCTCGAAACGTCGGGATGTTAAAATAATTAATATACGCGATTAAATCCGTTAAAAACTAGTTTTATTTCAATGGGATATTCCATTGGAGAAAATATTGTCACTTTAGTCCTAAACTTATAAACAGTAGCCGACATTTGAAAAATCTTTAACATCTGTCTTTACCTCATTAACATAAACCTAAATACCGATCTCCATATTTATTACATAAGAAATGACGAATTTCCATTTATACTTTCATCTCTATTTTAGCTCCTTAGAAGTTTAATTGTCAGTAAATCCTCTGTTAGGAATTACCTACGTTCTTCGTGTCGGACATAAATTTTAAAATTTTAATAAGTAGGTACCTATTTTTTACTTTCTTATTTATTATTGAGTTGGTACGCCACTCGGTTTTACCCACGTCACTGGCGTCAATACATTGTATATCAACCGCTACGATTAGCGTGACGTTACAAAGGGTTAAATACATTTTTCAAAAAAAAAAAAATACACAGATATTTTTTAAATCAGCTCGCTAGATTCTAAATTTAGCGCATTTAAAAAACATTATATTTGTATAGGTAGATAACGGTTACTTTATCATTTGAAAAAAGCAGTGTATATATTTAAAAATAAAATTTGATTACTTGATGAATAACAGACACAAGGATCATAAAATTTTAAGTATCATGGTTAGCATGACAGCGCATCGATGAAAGAAATCGTTTGTTGGTATACACATACAAAACCAACGTCTATGAACTTTGACGAATTACCGTTGCCTTTCTTTGGTAAACAATTTAAAAAAAGCATATTATTTTTACAATTTAAAATTTGAACTTAGCCATAAGTTCTACTAATCAAAACAAGATTCGATATTCGAAGTTTAAATAAATTTGCACACCAATCAGACTTAACAGAAGGTATTGACCCCGAGACACATGTGAATCATATTATGCGATGTTGTACTATAAATGCCGTTTTATTAAACTGGACTTTTTGGGTAGTAAGAATGTGTCGTGTCGCGGAACCAGAAACAAGACTTAAAAAAGTAAATTATTACAAAATAACAAATAACCTGTGTATATACCTTTTTTTTGATTTACTAGCCTCTTATGTTAAAACATAAAGATTCTTGTCAATTTAAATTAAAAATAATGTCCATTTTGCTTTGTATAATAAATAAAAAGCAACATTTTCCCTCCCAATTACACTTAGGAGACAGACTTCGACAAATGTAGCTGAAGAGCTATCTTCGTATTCATTTAAATATTAAAATAATATTTATATTCCTTGTTATAGTTCTGGGATTCACTTACGTTTATAAATACATCACTTCTTTAAATTGCGACATTATCGATGATTTAATTATAATCACTAATCTATCGATGTTTAACGTCTAATAGTAATTAGTAATTACCTTATGTAGTACACACGTATATAATTTTTTTTTCTATTTATTTGCAAAGGCCACAAGGATGCAATTGTCTTAATAAATAATAATATTTTCTGTACTGTTTAAATGTGTATTTAGGATAGTAAAAAAATTAACTACGTAATTTCAAAGAATAGTACTAAACAATAAAAAAGTAACGCGCCATTTAAACTTTGCACCTCACGTGTTCGCGTTACGAAACCATCGACTTACCTATAAAAACTCGAGAGTTACTGAACTGTCACTTATCACAGCCACTATGTAAAAATAATAGTAAACAAAAAAATATATATGTTTAAATGACGGTGGTAAATGCGAGCGTCCAACGCGACGCTCGATCGGAAACTGAATTCGAAATTCAAACGTCGCCGGTCGCGGTTCCCGCCACTCGTGACCGTGATCCGAACGTCTGCAGGGCTGCCATGTCATCACAAAATCATACGATTTCTCAGATTGTCGACTAGACAGTTCGTCTGGTGATGCATCATACCGTATCTTTCTCTTGAGATCAGATTTCGAACTTTCATTTTCTTCGTCTTGCATTAGCATTAACTAATCTATTTCTGAAAATGACGCTGCAAGTAACTTGCTAAAAGTAATTTATTTTTTAAATTGTGCAAATTCAAGGTTTGTGATGATAATAAATTATTGACAGCCCTATTTACTGGCATCTCGTAGATAGTACCGCTTAAGCCGGTCTATTTACTAAAGAATAAACGCGAAGTCGACTTTATTTGCGCATGATCAGTTAAGCACAAAGATAATGTTTTGAAGTCTAAGAAGAACGGGTGCTATGTAAACCTATATACAGAAAGTAGCTCACAAACAAGCATATAAATATGTTTAATAATAATAAAAATATTCCAGAAATAATTATAAAGCACATCATCCTTCAGTCATTGACGTAGTTAAAAAAATATATACTTAAAGGGAAAGCCCGCATAGTCAGCCCTGTTTTCCCCGAGAAACGCACAAGCATAAATAGAACGCTCCCAGTGCACTTGCACTCTGTTGACCGCGTCATGGCATTTGGAGCGAGATTCGAATATCGAACAAGTACCACATTAAACTGATTATGGTAGGTTATGGACAAAAATAAAATATTTAAACTTCGAACAAGACTGATGTTCAAATTTTTTTTTAGTACTTACACTCTGGCAATGGAAGTAATATTTATTTTAGTTTAAATTAATGAAATATAATTAATTATTTCATATGCTTTAATAGGCATTAAAAAGGCATAAGAAGTGGATCAAGGAGAAAACAACAATGCAATAAATATCAATGTAGGTATTCAGGTGTAGTATATTGCAATTCCAATACTTTGTCTTCATACAATCGATTCGAATCCTCTTTGTTCGTAACGCAAACTCAAAGTAATACAAACTCAATAAAAGTCTCATTGGATTTTGTGGTTAAATTATTTATAAATAATATAATGATAAACACTAAAAACATTAAACATTTTCTTAAACTTTAAGTACGGTCATGGTTTCAGCGTTTCTATAATATATCAACTTGTGTTATTTAAATACATTTTTACTATTTCGATACTAAATAATATATAAGCTGCAAAAATAAACAAACTTACATTCCATGAAAAAACATTTAGGTATAAATATGTACTTAATGCAAACATTATTCTTGTAAATACATTACATTAAAATAATTGCACATATTTTTGGCAAAACGCCTAGATGTTACATACCGTGACGTAATATTTAATAATTGATGACGTATACGAAGGGCTAATGAACTATCAAATGTCCGTCGAATTACTGCCAAATCCATCGGTACACATTTCTATGGTAAATTATATTTATATTGAAAAATCTAGAATAATTTTTTTTATTGACATAATAATAATTTGACATCCAAAATAATGTTTATTTTAGTGTTCGGTTTTTTTAAAATAGCTCTTTGCCGATTTTTAACAAATCATATAATTCGTTAATGCTACAAAATACTTTTTTTATTTTATTTAAATATAAACCGATTTTAAGTTTAACTTTAAATTATAATTTAAATATTTACGCTTCACAGTTTACATTTAATTATAGCATTACATTAAACAGCTCACGTTAATTAATTGTGACCGAGTACATTAATTACTCGCCTCAATTGTTATCGAAATAAATATGTCCTAAACTGACCTGTCCTTTTTTTATTGACTAATATTTTTTATTATTTAAAATAGGCAAGCCGATGGCGAAACGGTCACAACCGCTCACAAACATTACACTGTAAGTAATATTAACTATTTCTTACATCGCCACTGTACCATCAACCTTGGGAACTCAGATGTTACGTCCCTTGTGCCTGTTACATTGGTTCACTCACCCTTCAACACAACAATACTACCAAAGAATTATTGTTTGGCGGTAGAAAATGTGATGTATGTGTGATACCTGCAAAAAGCGCTATAGCCAAATAATTTTTGACATTTTCTTAATCGAATAAATCATATTAAGAGCTGCAATATATATTCTCAAGTTACAATTGATAATATTGATGACAAAAGTTGCTTCAATTTTAACATTCAATCAAAATAAAATCACAGTCGAGATGCTGAGATAAAATAATAACACGTGAACGACACTAATCACTAGTAATCACTGCCGCTATTACTCTACGGATACGGTAATGCCAATATCGAAACCTCACACTGGAATATAAACCTTACTCGATTCAGATATGACCTCTCTTCGTCTGTCTGTATCAGTACCTCGTTTATTAAGACTCCTACACACGTGAGACAATAGTGGAACGTGTAGAATGACTAAGTTAAGAAACCTGGTAGGGTTACCATGTTTACTAAGAGATACTAGCTTAGTCTCATCATATAATTGTCATGAAAATTCCCAGAATTTTCCGAGCGCACGAAGGAAAAGTAATTGTGAAATGTTGCATGTTTGTGTTTATAGTTATATATAGTTTATTTATTGTTTTGCTTACAATTTTATGTTTAGACATTGCTGAGATGTTTGTGTGGTGTTAAGGAGCATGAGCAGAACGGAGCAAATAACTAATCAATTATACGGTTTGGACTCGTACCGGAAGTCATATTACAACGATAAACATGGAAAAATAACTCCGCACTATCAAAAAATAGATAGAAGCTAAAGTCAAGTTATAGATTGATCGATAAGATATACACTTTACACAGTTTTATTTATTTTGTTTCTTTAGAGATCTCGGTCACGGCGACCAATCTCGACGGAGATTAGCCACCTGGGGATAGATATTATATTGTACAAGTATGCGCGCAAATACAGTCGTATTTAAGAAAGTTTAGTTCAGAACTAACAGCTTTAAGTG
Source organism: Vanessa atalanta (assembly GCF_905147765.1). Classification (NCBI taxonomy): domain Eukaryota; kingdom Metazoa; phylum Arthropoda; class Insecta; order Lepidoptera; family Nymphalidae; genus Vanessa; species Vanessa atalanta. Next base: position 826,454 of record NC_061873.1, read on the forward strand.
CTGTTACCTCTAACACACGGGAGTGTAAAGTAACCAAGAACTCCGGGCCTCAAGAATAACCCAATGACTTTAAATCGATACAATCCCTCGTTTGAATTTGTACCTCAATATTTGCAGCTTTTAAACTAGCTACTAGAGCGAAGTGGCAGTCATCTATGCATATAGTGTTACAAAATTAAAAAAAAAAAAAACGCTTGATAACCGACAATATAAGTAGATGTCTAAGGACATGAGAACAATAAATCCCTCGTGAGCGAGACGGATTGAATTCTTGCATCGGAAACCATTGAAAATTTATCTGGCATTGTAAAATATAATTGCGTACAAATGCAGTTCAATATAAAATAAAACCTCTTATCTTCATTGTTGATAATTCTTCTTGCTTTTTCCCTTTTTTAAATTTAGAAAGGCTATCGCGCCATTGAATATTTTTATGTTATTGCACCGGATGTCAATGAACTTATGGAAAAATCTCCGTCTGATAATATTAATGAATACAGATGTGTTATCTGTTGACTGAACTTTGAAGATTTTATTTACAAAGGACGCCCGCCCGGTCTTTATTAATATATACTACGTATTACGTTCACTGTTTTGCATCGAGACCCCAATATTCAAACAATAGAAAAACAAAGGCTACTTAGTTTTTAACAAAGGAACATAATTTGATATTATTAAAGCGCAATTTCAGCTTTATAATTTTATTTCCTTGTGCTACACCAAACGAAAACAACGAACGAGTTTAACTTGTTCATACATGAATCATTCGCAAACATAAAATAGTGTTCCAATTAATATTTTTTTCTATATTAACTCCGTTCGATTAAGTGTTTTGTTTAATGTAAAAGACGAGAATCGTCTAGACAACTTAGGCTATTAGATAAATTTATTCGATTTAAATGTAAATATTAAATATATGATTACATCGACTTTGGACGGAATGCTGCAATACCGATTTTACGAAGAACAATAAGAAACTTATAGATCGTATTAATCGAATCGATCATATAACGAAATAAATTCATAGATAAGTAGCAACTGCCCGATATGATTATAATTGCGACGCGATAGAACAGCGTACCTGATCGAATTGTCAATATGTCTATATTTCCACAAAATTTTTACCTTTCTTTTTTTTAAATCCACAAATATTCAAAAACATGGTGACTTTAAAAACGGATGGTAGATAGCGGAAAGCGACACTCGTGGCGCGTTGTCGTGTCGGGACCGGCGGGCGGCAGGCGATGGGATAATGGTCCGGGGGCGAAGTCCACCGTCCCGGACGAGAATAGACCTACGGACGCGGATTACTTCGAATGCGATAAATACCGTTTTACTCGTTACTGGGGAAGTCATACATGCTAAGATTTAAGATCTTTTGTGCATAGTGGAAATTAAGGGGTCAAACCGCAAGGAAATCTGGAAGAGAGCCAGAATTCCTACATTTTTATCAGGATTGTATTGTGAAGGTTAACTGTCAGTTAGATGACCTAGATTAGGAAACATATAATACTCAAGAGGATACGTGTTTTCTATATATATATATTGCTGAAATTTTATTCAAAGTTTAGCGAACTACGAGTCTGAAAGCACTAATTGAGTTGACAATTAGCATTTTTTGTGTTTCCTTCAAAAACAGGACAGATACACGGGAAGTGAAAGACCAACCTTAACAAAAAATGTTCTTGATTTTGTTTTTTATTTAATAACTTCAATTTAAAGCAGAAAGTGTCATGCGTATTTTAATTTCAAATTCTTTGAGCGAGCTTGTCGAGTGCGAATGTGAGTTGTGTCTGGCGCTACACATACAACTAACAGGGTTCTGCGTTCAGTTAAATCAAACACGAAATGTGTTTCATTTTACTGAAATAAATTACATAGCTATTTAAAATTGGCACAGACTACATATATTACTAACAGTATTTAAAATCTTATATAGACTACATATATGTTATAAAATATTCATTCTGGGTAATAAATAATTGTTTAAAACTTCTTTAAGTTTCGTTTAAATCAAATCAAAGTGTACTTTAATCAAGTAGGCTCTTGTGACTATTTTTGAATCATTTAACTTATAAAGGATTTTTTTTTAATCAATCGGATTCTTTTCTCATCGAGGATACCAATGTGAAATTATGTAAGTCAGTTGAAGATCATTCTAATGCCGGTGATCATTTCGTCCTGACTAATTTAGGCCACGGCGGGCAATCTCACGGGAGACAACTACGCAGGACTTATTATAGTGCAAAATTAGTGCGCAAACACGAGTGCTCTCTCTATTCTATCTCTATCTCTAACTATCAGAGGGAGGGAATAGTGTGCATACTTATACACTATACTATGTTTTGCACTATTCTTTGAGATGAGCCAAAGCTCCCGAACTTCGGCTAAAACAATATCGCATCGTGGTCATTGATATTACCAATACCCACGTTGCGAGTCACCCACACAGAGTATATTCTTGACCAAAAACTAACCAAAACTTCCTTGAGGGTGTAAACTATGGTAGAGATTTTTAGCTTGACGCCCTATTCACCACTTTCGGAAGTAACTGATTAAAACGTTTAAGCCAAACAAGAGAACAACAGGGAAGTGATGATCCAGTAAATATTTGCATCCATTGCCACTGAACTTCAGACCATGTTATCATTGACTGAAGGTCAAAGATAGCATATCAGGGGTCTGAAAGGGCTGCCTAGTGTCGGGTTCATGTTGATAACTTGGCTATCTTACTAATAGGAACTGATATACATTTTATTTATATGTGAAAGTTAGTTTGTTTGTTAAAGATTTTTTATGAATCGAAATAGATTTTATATTGATAAGACAATTCATATAAGCATAGACAAATGTATTAGATATTTCTATAAGCCATTCCTTCACTTACATCCGATATCTATCTGATAAAACTTAAACATCACAATGTATAAAGCATAAGTAATTATTTTATATATATACATATTCATAAATATATTTTAAATATGCACATTCAAGTTGTATGAACATTGTTTATGAATAAGAATGTATTATATATATTATAGGTTGATGACTACATTTATAATTTTTCAGTAGTTTTAATTAAATCAAATTATAAATCATATTATGTTGATTATAAAAATACTTAATATAAAATATACATGCTGTGTTAACCCTGCTATTTTATGTGTGTCACTAAGATAAACGGTATTGATGTTGTCAGACATTTTAAACTTCAAACAAAGATTAACATGATTAATTTATTGTACTTTGTACCTTCACTGTTAACATGTAAACATATGTCTCTTTGTGTGGGTAATTCGAAATTATTGAACACATTTCTTGCCACATACCCACAATAAATCACATTAACAAATGTGAACCTTTCACACCTAGGTTTATTTTATTAATATTATTGATATAAATATATTTATATTGATATTTTTGTTTTAGGTATAGAACTGGATCTCGTACATGATGATAAAATATAAATTAAAAAAAAAAGTAAAATTTTAGCCTCAAAAAAACCAAATTCAATAGTTTCAATAGCATAAAGACATGGCATGAAAGGACTAAAATAAAGAGAAGCAGTATAATAGGGGTATAAGCAGTAGTAATCTGGCAAAACAAATCACATTTTAACTAGGTCCTGCTATGTAATTTCCCTGTATGTCTTTACAGAAATTTCAAATATTTTTTATATAATAAGAAAAGACTTTCATTTGTATTTCTATGACCCAATATGGAAACATCAAGACTGTCTTAGCCATGTAGTATAAGCAATGAGAATGCTTATAATATTTACGTACCTTCAACTTTAAGTTGTTTCTCTTAAACAGGATTTATTTGATGATTGAACCAAGTAAATTTCAATCCTTTATAACGTATTTTTTCATAAATATTATATTACGGAAATCAAAACTATCAATAAGATCGTTATGGATGTATTTTTTCTAACAATGTCAGGCAAACTAAGCTCGATATTTTAAATAAATACAAAAGAATAAGATATAGCATGAATACCGAATACGTAAATATATTACGCGCCTCATATAACACGTTCTATAATAAAAAATAGACATATGAAAAATTGTCTCATGTACCTCAAATATTATTTTTGCTTTACCTTACTAATTATAAAATATATCATTAGAACAAAGTAACATTCTAATTTGATAAATTCTAGGTTATGAAAGGTAAATTATAAAAATATCACCGACACTGATTATTAATAAGCAAGAAACTATAAATACTAAGACTTACCGCAAGCTTTTTCAAGTTTAACTTCCCGGTTTAAATAACACTTTTAAATTATCACAGAATTTTCAAAATTAACTTAATAAACACTAGCAGAACCTACAAATCGTCTGCGATCTTAACCAAATTGAATTGATAGTGAAGTACTCACAAAAAGTTCTTTAAACGTCAAAATATCGATATTACTTAATCGACTAGAAAATATTGGCTATAATTTAATTTAAAAATGGTAATTTATTTCTGTTAAAAGTTGTTTCACGCAGTTTTTTATTTTAAGCAACCATTTTTTTTTAAATTCTATTATTTCAAGTTTAAAATTATTATTATAAATTTATGAAACTCGATTATAGTTGAAAGTGAAAATCGATTTGATAGCACAACCCTGAACATGTTGAATGTGCAGTGTTTTCATTCGGGGTGAGGGATTCATCCAATCAGAAAACAGCAAGCATTCTTGAAAAGGTGGCGTGATCACTACGTCACATCTTATACATACCTAGAAAGCTACATAATGTATCCGTATTGATCAATACAGTAAGTAATTGCGAACTATTTCATATATTGAGGTTTTAACTATGGGATAATAAAAAATACATAATAATAAGGCCACCTAGTAAATTGAGTGCAAATGTTATTACATTAATTTATTACAAACATCTTTGTTACTGTTAAAATTAAAGTTTCTGGTATAGTGACATCTATCGCACACTATAAACAAGTAAATTTATTTTACATATTAGCTAATGAAAATGAAGACTTCCTAAAATGTAAATATTATATTTAAATAGGTTGTATTGTTTAACTGGTTTACACTAATATTGCACCAAATGATTATTTTGAACATAAGGCTCTTCAATCATCCTAGAGCATTAGAGTGTAGCCCAAGCAGTAGCTCGTACGAGGGTGAATGAGTGCCGTATATGAAAATTCATCAAGATTTGCACGCTCCCAAATTATCATAAAACTAAATTAATAGTCAAGCTTTTAAATAACATTGTTGTTATCAGCATAATACAAGTACATTATGTTTGTATCTTATTTAATTATTTCAGAAAAAAGGGTCATGAGAAAATATTCTGCTAACTTTAAATTTTTTAGTTAACTTGAAATACAAAAAATCTTTTTTTCTTTGGTGTCTTAGGTCGACAGACTGACAAATAGGCCTGATGGTAAGAGGTCACCACTGCCCATGAACATTGGACCTATAAGAAATATTGACCATACCTTACCTTGCCAATACGCCACTATTTTTGGAAACTAATATGTTTTTCTTTTATGCCAGTTATTACATTGGCTCTGTGGCCTAGTCGGGTTTGCATAAAACTTACCTTACCATCAATGTATAGATGGAATTGTTCCATCTATAAATTGGTCTACCACCAATTTATAGATGGAACAATTCTATCTATAAATGAATGTAAGGTAATTGTTATGTACGGTAGAATAAAATACATTTGGATTTGATATTCTTTTATTTATTTAATCGCTTAAAAAACCTTTGATAACAGATTGGAAACAAAACAATTTTGTTTTATTAAATATTAATATTTTACATCGTTTCTACAATTCTACAAACCATGACAGAAAGAACTTAATAATTAGAAAAATGACATGACATATTTCTTAAACATCAATGTATTTCGAACCTGTCCAGCAGATACAGTCATTACAGTTCTTTGATTTAATTAGTAATATATTTCATATCACATAAATTTTAAATTAGAAAAATTTACCTTTAATGTTTTTAACACGTTATCGTTGACTATTATGAGATATTCGTTAAATTCAATTCTTAACCTAAGTAGATTGAAAATATTTTACTGATAATTTCATACAAGTTTGATTTAAAAATGTTTGATCATACATAAATCGAATGATTGAATGCATAAGCCTTGCACATAATTATGAAAAAATCTTGTGGTAATGTTGTGATTCTTGCTGTTACATTACCTTTTATGCTTTAAATGAAAATACAAACAGTCATTATAGGGAATTCTTCCTTCTATCCTCCTTCCTTAAGTATGTTACGGTTTATTATCTTAGTTTAACAATGAACCTTAAATTGTTAATGAACTTATGTAGACTTTAATGATATATTTTTTTCTTACTTGAGTACATTTTAAAAAACATACATGCATGAACAGTTCAGCTCCGGCTCTGTATAATATTATTTTTTTCTATTAAAGATAAAATCGCCCGCCCATTAATATTTGTAAATAAATAAAACTTTCTGTCATGGATTTCGTGTTCGGGAGTGTATTTTCTCAATTCAACTGAGAATTTTTCGTCGAATTTTCAACGTCGTATACTATGACTACATCATATATTATTCGATATTTAATTTCATAGTAATTACAGATTAATGTTTATTCATGACTTATGTAATTTCCACAAAAAATTACTTGACATACATCAATATTTTATTTACTAACACTAAATTTCAGTTTCATATAATACAATAGACTAACTCATAAATGCAGTTTTAGTAAATATTTATAATCAAAACAAAAAAAATTCAAGCTGGCTCATTAGCTTTATTATATCTTTACATAAATAAGAAGCATCTAAGATAAAATAATAATATGAGTTATGTTACCTCACTTTTAATGAATACTAACAGCCTTACTTATAAAGATTGATTTGTCTCATTTTTTCATCATTGATTTGACATTAGAAAGAAGAACTTGTTTTTTAATCAACCCCTAAACAACATCTATGAGTCAAAACCATAAATGCTTAACCAAATCACAAAAAACATATATGTTGTAATGTATATCGTTTTACTAATGGAAATTCAATTGTCGTTCAAAGAAAATTATATACAGCTAAATTATACATTTATAGCTAAGAAATATCCGTCTAACATTCTAATCAGTCTTGATTTTTAATAATTGTTGTTCATGTTTTAGTATAGCACAAACAAGTCTGATTGGAATAGTTAGGTATACACACAGATCCCGCACCAATGATGATGTGGTGTGGGTAAATTAAGACTGACTTTGTTGCTGGCTTCTATCACACTGACTTTGATCATGTTAGAAAATTAGAACAAAAATCATATGCAAATGCCAAACTGAATTGGATCCTGGTCTCACTTCTCTTGTTTCAGTTGGTTATTTCTTTGGATAGCTGCCTGCGGCCTTCTTGCTCAGTACAGTAGACAGTCGATGGTAGAAGTGTGGTTTTTAATTTGTTGATTTTGTGTTAGTGGTTAAAATAAGTAGCTTTACTTGCTCCATGGTTGATGGCAAAAAATGCTTTAGGTTGTTTTTTTTATAAATAAGAAATCCAGGTAGTTAATAATTACATTATTTATTTTTATATCATTATGTTATCTGTAAATATAATGAAATATTTTTCGAATGCTGATACTTTTTACAAGACTGTACTGCTTGGGCGGCAAGTTACATGACGCAAACTAATTCAAGTTTGTTACATAAGTTTTATCTACTCTGTTTATTCTTCAGAAAATTAAATGTTTATGATGGATGTTGAATGCGTTCCATCAAGTATTTTTAATAAAATAAATAAATTGTGGGGATTGTATCGTTTTTACATTTACAATTATGGCAACACATTATTACAATGTCAGTGTGAAAGAATCCTTATGCTCAATATAAAAATCAGTCAGTAATTTCACTAAAATAATAATATACCACCACTTCACTCGAACAATGCTATCATTCATACAACTTAATACAGACTTAAAAATAAATAAGAAAATTCTATGTGGATCTTTAGGAATAACGGAGGCAGGATTCTTTATAAAATTATAATTACTACTTGTGAATACACCTCTTTTAAAGTATTTGACTGAAGCAATGACAGTTCGAGATAGTCCATTATTACTTTAGAACATAGAGATTGGCCACGCGGACATGGTAGCTACAAACAAGTCTAATACCTATCATTTAAGTACTCTGTTCGAAGCAGATGAGGAAGTAAGTCAGATGGAGGTGCGACGGAGTACAGGTGCGAGGGGGGCGGCTACAACAGCAGGCGCGCCTGCAGCACCTCGAGCGCGGCCTTGCGGCGCAGGTAGGGCATGTGCGCCTGCGAGAACGAGTAGGGCGCGTCGCGGCAGCTGAACTCGGCGAACGTGCACGCGAACATGCCGCAGTCGCTGCCGTTCATCTGTTGCGGAATGTCCTGCAATATAAAATACTTTATTATTTATGAACCAATTATTTTTTTAGCATTACCAGTTTATAAAGAAAAGTTGTGTTACAAATATAAAATAAATATAATACAAATACAAACAGCACATATTATTTGATATACAAAATATTTGAGATATGCAGATTGGACTACCTTAAGATTCTCTGTGGTCCAGCCGCTATCATCAAAAGGTTGTCCTTTTTTATCTCGGTGCTCATCGTGCAGGTACTGTAGCAATGCTTGGAGGCAGGGTTGATTGGAGCTGCCCATGCTGTCCAGGTAGGATATTTTCTTCCGCCGGAAGTCGATGAGACTGAGGCACCAATGGACACCGAGGTGTACTGGCACCACCATTATGTCGTGCGCGAATATATCTACCTGTGGAACATCAGTTTACGGCTAATTTAGACGTCATCAAGTGTCAATTTAAGTTAAGACATTTGTTAGTCAAATAAATTCCTGTTTTTAAGTAAAAAATAATTTTAATACAAATTATTAAAGTGTACTTGTATTTCAGATATCACAATTATAAGGCCTATCTAATTGGAATTTACTTCATAAACCTTTCATACTAAGTGACTGAGATACCCAATATATAGCCTAAATAATGAAATAAATACAATTGTCAAAGAGTTTTTCTTTTATAAACAAACTTAACTTTCTTTTATAACTAAACTTTTAGCTTTGAATTAATTGATAAATTTATCTCTTAAGCAGGTAAATAGGAAATAAAAGTTTGTAGATTCAATTGAATCATCATCATCAAAAAAATTCCTCATTCAGAAGTTCATAATTTTTATACTTAGAAATGTAGTAATGGTCTTTTGATTCTATATTTGATTAAGCAGAACTTTAACATGGCAACCACAGGATATAAGGCTTTTTTATTTGTGAAAAGTCAGATGTTTTCTGTGATGTCATAAATGGCCAATCCTATCAGGCACAATGACTAAATATGGCTAGTCTATTTATAAAACTATGAAGGTTACCTTTCTAGTCCACCTGCGAAGGCCGGCTTGTCCGCTTTGCATAAGCTTAGGATAGAAGAATGTGTTTGTGGCATACACCTTTGGCAGATCTTTCTGTTCCTCACTTCTTTGCATAAGCAAATTCATATAGAAATTTATAATTTCATCATTTAACCAGTTTAATCCTGATAATGTTTGTAGATCACGCCTAGAACAAAGATTTTATGAAAAAATTACATACTGAATGTTGTTGAAGTTGTTACTGGTATTAAAATTAAAGTGCATATAAAAAGTACACAGACAAATATTGTGGTATTGATGTAAATAAAAATATATTAATCAAGAACTGTTTGTAGTGAATATAACAAAATGAAATATATCAGAGTTATTAGCAAATCACAAGGTTTGTTTATCTCAACTCCTTCAATTGGAATAGGCTATAGTTATATAATATAAAGATACTCCAATATTAATTACATATGTATATAGTTGTCGTTCGAAGCTTAGCTTGGGTTTTAGGGATTGGTTGTCAGGTGTCAGGCATAAAAAAGTACCCTATGTCCTCCCTTGGTGTTCAAGCCAACTTCATACACCTTTTTTATAATTTGGTTCAGATTTTTGGCCTTAAAGGGCGACAGACAAACAAAGTTAGTTTTGTGTTTATAATATTAGTATAGATTGTAACTTTTATAAACTCTTTATCAAAAAGTACATTTTTAGTTACAATTCAGTGTGTAACATGCTACATTTATTGGAGTATCCTAATATTATTGTTGTTTATTTGAAATTATAATAAATAATTAAATTATATATACCTATGTATCCGTAAATTAAATTTCTCCACTAAAAGCTGTCCAGGAGGTCCAGGACCTAAAGCTCTTTTGATTAATTTTTCTTGTTCTGGAGTTAGAGGAGGTAACTCCACAGTAGGTGGTACTTCCTCTATGAGACTTTCTGGTATACTTAATTCATACTTCAATTTATGCTCTAATTGTGCTAATTTCTGTTCATAATTAACTTTTGAAATAATGTCTGACTCTCGATGAGCATCTTTTAACTTAGCTTGGGTTTCCTGTTTCTTCTTTTTATACTTAGAGTCTAATTTTGTGAGCCAATCCCGAGATGTGACAGCACTGTCTCTTAATGACTCCCTTAAGGTATTTATTGGGTCTATTTTAACAGAAGAAGTAGTGGAAGAATCTGATGGAATTATTTCTATTTCTGAATCAGAAGAATTGATTGATGCCACCGTGATTGGATCATATTCATTCCCCATGTCTTTTCCTTTATTCATACTCATACTCCTTTCCATTAATTTTATCTCATTTAGTGAACTCTTTTGTAATCTCTGTGTTTCTCGTAATGAGGCAGCATCTTCAGCAATTTCAATAATATCTCTGGGCTTTCTTATTGACACAGGTGTTGTAGTATCAGAGAACTTTCTGATTAACTCTTGATAATTTCTCTTTTCATCTAAATTAAAAACTTCTGATAAAGTTGATCTTGTGTTACCATTTAAATTTGAAAATCTACTTTTGGGTTGGGAGAGATTCGTTTTCTGGGTTTGCATCCACCGGGGAACATGGACAGGTACCTTTTTATATACTTTAGTTACTCCACCCGGTGTTTTAAATTTATTACTTGTTCTAGGAGAATTATTCGAATTTCTATCATTTGGTTTATTACACAATTTGTAAAACTTGACACATTGTTCCTCTTGAGGTTGTGCCTGATCACTTTTGGTTACAAAGTACTTATATGGTTTAACTGAAGGAGGTGTTGTGACTTTCTTGACAAATATAACATCATCTTCCTGTTGATCATTATTTTCATCATCATCATCATCTAGGTTTATGTAGACATTAGGTGTCTTATTGTTTGGTTTTGTTTCTATCCAGGTTACCTGCAATTTTAAATGATTTGATATTATATTTCCATATGTTTATTATGTTTTAATTCTGAACCATATATATTTTTTCTTATGTTGTTAAACAATTGCAAGTAAATGCAATAACCATGGCATGTAATATTTTAATAACCATTACATGTAATATTAACTATACACAATTTTTAGTACATTCTTCACTTATGCAAATGGAAATCTTTTGACCATAGACTAATCAACAACATGAGATGAAATACAAACTATAAGTCAATAACTTTTCCCTATTTAGTTAACAGACAAAATACCTCTTGTTCATTCTCGTCATCATCATCATCCTTAATAATAGCTCGTATGACAGGTCTAGCTTGTGTTTGCATTCCAGATTTCCTCTGCGAAGTTGTTGGTCCATTACTTGATACATCTACCAATTTGATTGGAACTGCTCGTACTCTACTACCTATATTTTGTGTACTTTCTTTCGGTGTGGAAGTGCTAGGATGTCCAGTTTCTAACCGTATCGGAACGTATCGAAAATTATTGTTTTGCTTTCTTTCCTCCCACATGTCTGTAAAAAACAATTATAAATAAGAAAATGCTTTCAGTTTTCTTATAAGTAGACAGATAGTATATTACCTTTGGAGTCCATAATGTCAGGAAAAGATGTTTTCCTCATAGTTTTTAGCCGTTTCAGAGTAGGTGTATCATTGCCCAAACAGAAATCGTCGTCGGTCCTGAAAAGAATAAGGTTCTCGTCATTGAAGTTTTTTCGTTGTTTACAACACATTATAAAACTTTCACTTACGACCAAAATCTAGAGGCAACTTTTAAAGGTATTTTAATCATGTTTAACTTCGTCTACAATTCTTAAAATATCATTTTTTTACTAACTTTGCCGCCATAACTAAATTATAGTGTTGTAAACAAGAAATGTCAAACCCATACCTGTCTCTTTTGAAGCTTGTCCTGATAGTAGGATCATCTTCGCACCAACCAAGTAAACTTCGTACATAAGCCACTACGGACTGCATTTTAATCAAATTATGTTTCCATTACCTTTATTACTCTTTTGGAAGGTTTAAAAATTAGAAAAACTATAAAACACAACTCGTCACAGCGACACTCGACAGAGCACGATAATCGGTAGCGGTGAAACATAGCCACAGATTACTAATCTTAAGCATGTAGATTATAAATATATAATATGGATCAGTAGATAATAATAAGTAGATTAATCGGAAACATATGAACATAATAATTATGTAATATATTTTTTTATTTATTTGTTTGACTGTAATGTACATAAATTGGTTATATAGTACCTAGTATTATGTACTTTTGAAAATTAATATATTTAGACTTTATACATAAAAATGTCAAATTTGTAAAATAAAGTGTTTGACTTTTTTTTATTAAAGTACTTTCTACAGAACTTTGTAAGGCTTTGTTAGTTGTTAGGTAATTTAGGATGATTCCACCCACTCGTCTCGTCTATATGTGTTGACAACGAATACTGTTCTACGGATAAATCCTATAGGGTTTTTGTTACATCTTTCTTAATACAGTACAATATAAAATAAAATTTATATTTAATTAATTAAATAAATAAAACAGTAATACTAACAGCCATATGTATTGTTATGTTCTGGCTTGTTGGGTGAGTAAGCCAGTGTAACTAGGCACGAGGGACATAACATCTTAGTTTTCAAAGATCCCACGGTGCATCCAGCACATAGATGTGGATACTGATATAATATGCGTAATTAGTATACTGAAATGGCAATTAACTGGTCAAATAATACGAAAATCGATGAACGGTGAAGCTAATGAGTGCTAGAGAAGATACCTTAGATCAGCAAACAGATTAAGTCACCTAGATTTATAGCCAATATTCATCATTAATTTTTAAATCAGTATTCGATATTTCATTATTATAAATTGGTGAAATTAGTTGTTTTGCTAATAATATTGGAATGAGAACGGACCAGTTATTGGTGAATTTAATAAATTAAGTTAACGAAAAGCTTTACGTGCTGTAGACAACACATGCACATTTTCATATAAGTACCTATATTGTAATTTATTTATTTTATGTTAAATTTAATAAATTTCAATAAGTATAATTTCTAATAGTATCAAACTAAAACATAACTTCGTTTTTTGTATATGTACTATATATTCTTTTTTTTTAATTTATATGACATTCTTTTTAAGGTGGTGTGAAAATAGCGGTAATTTCAAGTATTTAAGACAAATATGACAGTATCGAAAAATACAAACTAACCTTGATTTGATAAGGTTCGCGTGGAAATAGGTTGAATATAGATTTGATGTAAAATTAATTTCTGCCGAATAAATAGATACAAGAGTTTTTTTATACGAAATAATGTTACAACCGGTGATGCATGTGTTAAAACAAAAAAATATAATATTGGCGAGTGGGTCACCTAGAAGAAAAGAGTTAATTGAAAATATTGTAAGTTATAAGTGTAGTGTTTGTTGCAATGTGAATACATACATATAACTTACATTTTGTTTTGTTTTTCTAGGGTTTGAAAGTTGTTCTTTGCCCATCACTCTTTGAGGAAAATCTCGATCCAAAAAACTTTAAGAATTTTTCAGAATTCGTTGAGGAAACAGCTCTGCAGAAAGTTCTAGAAGTAGATAACCGATTAAAGTTGCAGGGTAGTCCTCCAGATGTTGTTATTGGTGCTGATACAATGGTTACTCTCGATGGAACTATGTTTGGCAAACCCACATCAGAAGAAGAAGCTTTTGACATGCTGAACAGGTCTTGAATTGATTCAATTGTATATAGTTAACTATTTCTTCATATTTCAATTTGTATTTACCATGATAGGTCTGCGAAATAGCTACATGCCATCAAAACCAAAATCTGTAAAAAAAACCATGTCTCACAACTCAGTTCTTCTACCGTGAAAAGTTGTCAGATCCATGTATTACTGGTTGATTTATTTAGTCCCGGCTTAAGGGACCTTCTGTCTTATTACATAATTAGCTTGTCTAACAACATTTTATAGTGATGACATTAATATTAATTTTTTTTTATGTTTAAATAAAATAGACTGACTTATCACATGAAAACAATGTAACTCACAATCAATACATATTGTAGCAAAAAATGTTTTTTCAATTGATCGATTTGATGGCATTTTGTTTTCATGCGATGGCCAAGTCAATCTATTTTATTTAAACTTAAAAGATTTTTCAAATTCAAGCTCACCAAATTCAAAGCTTCAACTCAAAGCAAATTCACCAAAATAATACCAATGTACTTAATACAACTAATGTAATGTTTTAATAGACTGTCAGGAAGAAGTCATACTGTGTACACTGGTGTTGTGCTCAAGGCAATGGACAAAACAGTTAAATTCACAGAAAAAACAGATGTTACTTTTGGAAAATTGGATGAAGAACAAATTAAGGGATACATAGCCACTGGGGAACCTATGTGAGTTATATGTATTTATATAATTTATATTTTAGATTGCTACATGTTACATAATGATGTTTTAATTATAGATAATCATTTAATTAATATCATAAAATTAATTTGTATTAATAATATTTAAAAAAAATGTACTACTTAATAAATTTAATTTTATTTAATTACTTTAAGCATTAGTATTTGAATATTTTAGAAAGATTAAGATTTATTGAAGATAATGATAATAACTTTCCTTTATATTTAATTTTCAGGGATAAAGCCGGAGGCTATGGTATACAAGGAGTGGGGGGCACATTTGTTGAGAGGGTCGAAGGTGATTATTTCACTGTGGTTGGTTTGCCGCTATATAGGCTGTGTTCAGTACTCTATGACATGTTTAAAGAAACTAAATAAGTGACTATCAATAGCTCTTAGGATGAATTATGTACTAATTGATAATGATTTATATAAAATATTGTTGCTTTTATAGTATTTTAATATGAGTTTTAATCATTTTTAAAATAGCAGATTATGCGGGTATTTATATAACATGTGTAAGAACATAATTATTTTGTTTTTAACTTGTGACGTGATTGTTTTTACCATTGTTTTGTTAGGTAAGATGTTACAAATAAAATTGTTTTTCATATTTTGTTGATGTATTTCATATTTCAAATATCAAAGGTTAATAAAATATATTATATTTATGATGAACTACAAATTATGAGAAACCTTTACATTGAAAGTTGTTGATTAAGTAAAAAGATTTAAAAAAAAATTTTATTTTGCGTACAGACTTTGATTTATTTTGACGAAAATTAAGCAACCTCTGTTTGTATAGCAAACAAATACGTTCGATTAATTAATAATGATTTAAATCAGTAAAAATTTATAAAAAGATTCTTTTATATAAGAAAATTCGACGATTATTATTTGAAAAATGTATATTCTGTGTTTTTAGCGCTTTTTCTGAAGAAAAAGTTAATCAGTTCGTCGCCATTTACAGCGCCATCTATAACTTTTTTGTACAAGTCATACCAATGTCATCCTAGGTCTTCCTGTTCGGCGTAGGCCGAACTGGGTACGGGCCTCGAGGAATTCCTCCTTACCCGGGCAGCTCCTCCCCGGTAGCCTTAGCTACCGTGTCATTTTGTTTTGACCCAGTGGGTCAGGGTCCTATGGACCCAGTGGTTTGTCCATGTATGTGTATCCTCGATTTAAATTCTCGACACACCCATAGATGTCACTACGGTTGCTTATATGTGTTTCTTTGAACTCTGTTTAAGTTTTTAAAAATATTAAATGCGGTGATAATGTGAATTTATTAATAGGCATGTACAATATTCATTAAAACAGTTAAAAGTGATTATATAAAACGACTTTGAATAAACTAAAAAACCAATTCATTGAAAGAAGATATTTTTTAAATTTCAAGTACTATTTTCTCTAACATTATGGCAAACACGTATAGTTATTAAAAAATACTTGGAAAAAGTAACAACTTTGACCGCCAATGCTATAGGTCAAATTCGGGTGACGGGTTTTGCAATAACCCGGTTTTTGCTTAAGTTGATTACGGAATTTTGTCATTAGTGGAAAATTGAGCTATTACCGAGATGAAGACGGAATGAGGAAGTGGAAACTGCACATCATCCAATTGAGTCTTGGAACTATTATTTTTGCATTTCGTACTTGGTCGGCCATTATACTAGTATCAAATTAGGACCCTACCTAATTTGATACTAGTATAAAATGTAAAATAAAATTGTTTACCTATTATAAAATATTTGTGATTATCTTTTAGTAGTAAAAGTTTACTTATTATCTATCTAAAGAGCCGAGATGGCCCAGTGGTTAGAACGCGTGCATATTAACCGATGATTTCGGGTTCAAGCCAAGGCAAGCACCACTGAATTTTCATGTGCTTAATTTGTGTTTATAATTCATCTCGTGCTCGGCGATGAAGGAAAACATCGTGAGGAAACCTGCATGCGTCTAATGTCAACGAAATTTTGCCACATGTGTATTCCATATATTGGAGCAGCGTGGTTGAAAATGCTCCAAGATTTTCTCCTCAAAAGGAGAGGAGGGCTTAGCCCAGCAGTGGGAAATTTACAGGCTGTTTATGTAATGTATGTATTATCTATCAATATAACTTTTTTATTAAGTACCAAAATGACCTTGTAAACAGACCAAGTAAATCAATCGTGAGGAAAACTGGCATGTGTTGTATGAAATTCAGTTAAACGGATTAACCTCGTGGCCCAAAGGAAAATTCACGTATCATAGCTTTACCCCTTTTTTAGCTCCTTAAAATATATCTTCTCTGACACGATGCCTTTTTATTCATATTTACGATGATTTTTACTACCTACATACATATATGTATTACGAAGATATGCAATCACCCTACTAAAATAACAGAAATACTTGGTTTTGGCTTTAACAATTTAATACACAACGAGTTTTTTAAACACTTCTTTCTCAATTTTTGACAAGTACCTAGTGCTTTATCCAATAGACAGTTACGTACAATGTTTATTGGATAATCCGAGACGTTATTAAGTTACATTTACAGACTGTTCCTGTTTAAAATACAAATATATGTAATATATAATTCTCGTATAGGTACAATTATCTAACATTTCTCAAGGTGCTCAGTCAATTGAGCTGAAGTAGGTAGGTTTCCAATTAGTTGCCGTAACGAAACCCCTGATACGATGCTTCAATAGTTATTAAGTTACCGAGACGGAATTTACGTCCACCATATTATTATGATTACTATAATAATTGGTATATTGTAACAATATATTTAAATGAAGCAGGGTGTCTAAGGGTTTAAATGAAAATAATAGGTACATACATAGTACATACATAGTAAATAAACTTTTTACGTCTATGTGTACACAGGCTTAGTAAATATGTTGTGGGACATACATGTACGTGCGCTTTTATAACAGGATCTCAAAAGATGTAAATAAAAAAAATTGAACACTCGTGAAGACTAAAGAACGTTTCTTTGCGAAAGGTTATTTATAAGACTAACGACTTTTTAGATTATAACACCTTCGAAATGAAACACTGGCCTCCTTGACGTTGCAAATAATAAGTTATTACTGTAAAAAGAAATTACCTACTGTATTTACTTGTAGAGTTGCAAATGTGTTTAAGTTTGAAAATTGTTTGTAAATATTATTTCGTAATAAGATCAAATCAAAGATAATAGTTAAAACTTTGATTAAGTACGTTTATAGCTTTTAGATTGACTTAATTCAAGATGTCATTACTAAATGAGTTAGAGCGAGGTTATCAATTAGGTCTTTAGGACAATTAAATCTTGTCATGTAGTCATGAATGCAATTTGTAACCATACGGTACCTATGAGTCAGATTTATTCACTTAGCTTTGGATGTGTTTCTTATGTATATGTTGCAACCAACTGGTTAAATTAGCTATATAATTAAAAGCCTAGACACTTTAAATATTTATGTAAATATAGATGAGCCTAATTAGCGCCTATAATCAGTCCGTCTTAAGCACAACAAGCGATTGATTGCAAGTAATATTCTGGCGACCACTTCTCTCCCAAAAAAAAAAAGCACTGCGCATGCTGCTCTGGTTGCGAACGCACGTAGTGAATACCCGATTCGCCTTGGATTAAGGCGGGCCTACTTATAATTTATCTCGTTACGGTACAATAAAATAATGAGTGAAAACCTGCATGCTAGGAATCAAAGACTGCCATCTGTCTATCCACAAACGGCATTGTTGCAGCATCGTGGAATTAGTTCCAAATCTCCTTAAGACGAGAGTAGGCCTTCCAGCCGTGAAACATTGACTACAGATTAGTAATTTTTACTATCGAGTGCTTGGTAACATGTAAAGATTATTTCGTCATTTATACTTTTAAAATACCCATTAGAAGATGGACTAATAATTAAGCTTTATAGTATTAAATAAATCTGAGAAAAACTTATCATAATCATTAATTATTTCATGGTTTTTTTATCTAATAATAACCACATTTCAAAATCTGCTGGAAACCTGTATTGTATTCTATTCTCAGAAGTTATTTTTATATAAAAATAATAGTAATATACATATTATACTTAATATATGTCAGCTTAAGTAATTAACCGAAATAGAATACTTGTATTCGTGTGAAAGAGTACACAGAATTGAGAAAACTATGGCATGAATCGAGAACACACGAGTTTAAGTTGTTATTTTTGCTGCTTAAATTGATATTGTATTTGCAGTCCGATACTTAAATCACCATAGATATGTACGAATCGATAGATATCAAAGAGCACGAAATATTTTTTATTCGAATAGGCTTTTAGAAGGACTTGAATCGTCATGTTGCAGTGTTGAATTAAATGTAAAACTACCACCGATCACTAGAATATTGACAAATATAATTACAAAACTTGAGCTGACAACCCTACCCCCAGAGACGTTTTGCTAAAAGTATTGTTCGTAATGCATAATATTTTATCTTAAATAAACAGATATTTTTGTGATTATATATTAATAAGTTATCCGCCCCGATTCACACGGCTATAATAATAACCAATATAGAACTTTTTAAATTGAATAAAAAACATAAAAAGAAAAACTCTAATTTGAAATTCTCGGCTTTTCTCGACTATAATATCCATACATTATACGTATAAACTATCCTCTTGAAACACTCTCTATACTCATGGAAACCACGTAATTTAAAAGTTCTAAGCGTAAAATCTCAGCATATTGACTCGACGGTAAAAATATCAATAAGTACGATATACAAACAAATATACTAATCTATTTATCATCAAAGTCATGTTATTATAATGAATAAAGGATATTATTCTTAAACGGTGGTATTCTTATCGTTGAAAGGTTCACACAGCACATGGAATAAATTTATTTTAGCGTCAAAAGGGATACATTGTACTTGGTAGTGCGGTGTTTGTAAAGTTTGAAGTAAGGGACATGTCACCTTAGGTCTCTTGTTTAACGGCGCATTCATGGTGTATAATAAGTGGACATACTTAAAGTGCCATTTTCTTTAACCGAAGGATCGACTACTGCTAATATATGTATATATAATACCTGCTATAGAGGTCATGTTTGAACGTCAACCTCTTTAGAATTTATAAAAAAAATAAACGATATGACGGACATTATCTTACTTACTTATCCTTAAGGAATTAAGGATTGTAATATTTTAATATGATAATTACATTCCTCTTGATACTATGGGAAATAAATGTAACTACTATTAGTTACATTTCTTTCCCATAGTATCAAGCTATTTTTTTTAGTCAATGGCTAATTAATTATTCAGTGATGTAAAAAAACTTGCAAAACACTGTATGTACTGCTTAAAATTTATGGATGGGTGGATGAAATCAAAAATTTTAATTGGTAATTATCGTGCTTACTAAATATGCAAATAAAAATGACGGACAAATAAAATATTAGCATTTCAAGCGTCCTGGATTGCGCTTGCATTAATTTTTGTAATGCATAATAATTTGCTTTCAATTAACTGCAATCTAATTAAAGCCAATAACGAACTCTTTTTAGCTATTGTTGTTAGATTCCATCTCAATATACTTCACGATGTCCAAAAAAATAACGCCTGTTTATAAATATATAGTGATGGGCACCTATCATGTACTATCGATAATGTCCCAATATTTTGTACTAGATTTTTTGAGTCTTTAAAATCTCTTCAGTTTTTTTTTCTTTAAATATAGTGATGACTTCTCCACTCCATCTTTTCTTACCTCGGGTCACAGGAACGCTGGTTATATAGACGTAGACGTGAAGCATAGATGTTCAGTGTACCTACATATATAGCAATAGCGACAATTCACAAAGATAAATTTCTGATATGATTTTCTGGAGATTCGTTATCCCCTTTCATGTCAAACGAAAGGGCAAATATGACCTGTTTTCTTGTATATATCAAAATAGGACTACTAAGGTGACCTACGAAGGTTAAATACATATAGCTGATAGGGCAGCGTTGAATATATAAAATACGACAAGGATAGACGTTGAATTTAAAAACAGTTTTAATGAATATGGATTACTAGAAGGCAGGAGATAGAAAGAACGAGGTACAGAATAACGATAAATGTTGGATACTGTATGTGTATGATGAAATATGCAAAAAGTAACATAAAATTAAAAGGTTATAGAGTCTTTACTCTTATCTATTTAGATAGAAAAGAATAGAAATAGAATAGAATAGAAAAACAGACTATACTAATAATTTAAGGGAAGCGATAGAATCTTGTATCTTTTTAAATATAAATTTGTATAATATCACATAAAAAATAAATTAATTAATGGAATTAAATATATTTATAAATAACCACTAAATATACATTATATTATTGGAATATAGGACACCAATGAACAGTATCTATCATTATTATACTGTAGCTTTAGGCCACGTGGTTTATAAAAAAATATCGACTCTCAAATCGTCTCGTGACTACTATTTTTTTCATGTGTGAGACTGATCCGGTGCCACTAGTGGATGTTATAAAAAACTATTGTGTGTTGTGGGAGTGGGAACTAGAGATTTGCCACCTGTCGCCAAGCACCTCTATTTTTCACATACAAAAGCACGCGCTTGATCATTGTTTTAATACAAACGATATTTACACTTAAATACAGATGATTTAAGATTCACATTGAATTAGCCCATTTTTACAAATATCAAAAGCAGTAGGTACATTGTTCAAGGAATCTAGCCCGCCTATTGATTATATCTGCGGTTTTGGTACAAGGTATATGTAATTATATATCAAATAAAGATTGATAGCTATAAATGTTCCAATAGTATTTAAATATAAAGTTTCTCAAATAGTATTACCATTTGTACTTTAACCATTAATAACTGTTAGGGTTTCGGCCGCAGAAAGTTTAAGCATATATACGAGTGTAAAACGTGTTTAACTACATTAATTTTTAAGAGTAAAAATAAAAAAAAAAGTAACTATAGATTTTGCTGTTGGTTCCGATCTGGTAGTAGCATTATATTCGATTCAATCCATATAGCATTCGATAGGGTTGAAAATTTGAATAATGTATATTTATGTAAACCTTTTTCTCGTGCAAATATCAAGTCTTTGTATTATATTTATTATATACAATTTGAAAATATATATAATTAATGCGTTAAAAAGACGAAATGATACGATGAACTATAATTACAAAAAAAAAATAGCAGACTCTAAATCTTTCCAATGAGATTGTAAGGATATTTATATATTGTATACTAAGAACATTTCCGACTTCAGTTTTAATTAAAAAAAAATCGTAAATCCGATTGAAAAAAATATGTTTGGGTGTGGGAACTGCGAACAGATGCGCGTGCGCATCCATCTCTACCGGATCTCCGGACTCCGGCATGTGTTGTGAATTGTAGATCCCGACATTATTAATATGTAATGCACATTTATATTGATTACATACTTCTGTTACTATAATAAAACTTTTTGTCGCTTTAAATGACTTACTTAATATTACGTAACTATACATCGTTAAATATTGTGTTATAAAATTGATGGAATTAAATTGTAAAAAAGTCGATAGTGTTTTGTTCTTTTATTTTTATTTTAGTAAAACATTTTGTCTCTCTCATCATCATCATCTCTCTCAGTCTTTTGATCTGCGACGATACATGGTATTCATTTGCAATATACCTTCATATATTTGTTGCAAAAGAATACGGTATAAATCGATCGAATAATCCTTAAATTTAAATTGTAATGCTGACTGGTAATAACGATACACGGTAATAACGATGCACGCACACTAAAATAAAATAAAATCTAATTAAAGACAAGATACATCAAACGCACCGGCAATATATCTGTGGAGTTACAAATACAACAATTTAAAAATATAGGCCAATTTCACTGACACCTATCAAACCGGAATACAAAAACACAGATATCAGGAAAAATAGAACTTAGGCAGTATTTAGGACTAGGCTACTGGAATCCCATTTAGAATTCTGGTTCATACAATATTATATTCTAATACAAATTTATTATTCTAAGTGTAACGCCGCGCTATATGCTAAGCCGAGCCGAGTCCAAAGCCAAAGCCAAAGCTATGCCACGACAGTTAATGCTGGAACTGTCTGCCAAGCACGCCTGAGATCCGATTATACAGTGAGAGGAATTGAACCATTATTTTCGGAACGTCATTCGCTAGTTTAGGCAAGAGAGGCTCTTGCCGATGGCAACCGTAATAACAAAAAAAAGGAGGAATGTCGCGATAGCAACAGGTAGGGAAAATATAGCATATGTAAAAATATAAAATATGAATAATAAAAAATATATAACACAGTAGTTGTTATTACCTTTCGTTTTACAAGTCATTATTATCGCTAAAAAATATTGTATGTTTTTCAAGTAATAAGTAATAATTTCGACAAAGGAAGCCGCCAGAAATAGTTTATATTTTATATTATTGACCTTGTTTTATTTAGTACCTTGTAACACATCTCCCGTGCGCCATATAATGTTATTGCTTTTAGTTTACAAACAAATCCTAGGACAGATTTAGATTGCTTCAACATCGCTCCGAGTTTTAAGCTCCGCTTACACTCGGCTTGCTTGCTCTCCTTTAGCAGTAAGACATTGCTTTCTTTGTCGCTCGTCAATTATTATCTTTCTTAACTTCATTTTATTATTATTAGAGCCGATATGGCCCAGTGGACAGGATACGTGGACGTTAACCGAAGATTAGGGACTCTAACAAGGAAATCATTTGTGAAAAAATAGATGCGATGAAAATTGTTTGAGTCGAATATCTATTATATATCACGCCATAGACCACAATGTTATCTTGAAAATTATATTTAATTATAAAATAAATTACTTTTCTAAATTATTTAAATATATATGAGTATAATAGGTATTCATGATGTGACTGGAATTAAGAGAGCAAGTTACTTGCGCTAATACTTGCTCGATAACATACAACAAATAGTGTTTAAAGCCCTTCCCCGAAACATTGTAACCCCTTCGCTCGTTTCCGGCGTCGCTTCCTGCCGCGTAATGTCAAGTTCGCGCCATCACATGCCCGCGCAGCACTAAACTGTAACGTGTATAAATAATTACAGTCTGGTTACACTCAAGCACTTGGAAAAAGTTAAAAGATAAAATTCATACAATAAAGCTACACTAGATAGGCTTTCAATGGTTTAACAACATGAATCATTTTTATATTGTTCTTGAAAATAAAAATTAAGTATGTTGCAAATTATTTTTTGCTTGTTAAAAAGTTGTCAAGTTAATCAAAAACTTATATAAAATAGTAATAATCTACGGTAGGTAGATATGTTGCAGATATGCAGGTTTTTTCACGTTGGTTACATATCATGAGATGAAAACTGAGCCCAAATTAAGCTAATGAAAATCAGCGTTGCTCATGATTTGAAAACCACAATCTTCGGTTAAGATTTAAATTCTGTTAATTCAATGATTTCATAAAGAAAATAAGACATTCTTTGTTTTACCTAGTTTATTAGTAAACATTACGAACCGGTGGTTTAATTGTAAAATGTTTGAAGTACTTAACTCAATTAAATAAGGATAAACAAAATTTGAATATGTATTAATCATAACTTAAAATGTAAAAAGTTTGATTAAGTTTTTATTTAATCTATACGATTACCATTTATTTGAGTATTTCACATAATCTGTATTATGTCAAATGTTCATAACATAAATAGATTATATTATTAATTGTCCGTTTTAGCATTTGAAACAACTTCTGTAAAATGATCAAAGTTTAAAACGCTTCTTCACAATCGCGGCTTGTTGACGTCTCGACGTTTCGAACGGACAATTAGTTTTGTAGCTCAAGCGGAGTAATGGAATAGAGGGCCCTGTAAGGAACCCCTTTTGTTGCTCTGTTGGTGGTCTCTGAATGACGATCTGTTTAAATGAGTGTGTTGCAAGCTGAACTTCAAAGCATTCACAAGAATGATATTATTTAACATAACAGCTTTTTGCTAAAAAATTTAATGTAGTTGAATTTATTTGATGCTAGATCAGCCCGCCGCCGGTCATGCCTTCGTATGAAAAGAGGAATAGGGGTGCATATGTTAGGTATGTTTTTCCGCTATAAAAAGTGATATGTGTATTCCAGACTATCATTTTTCAGATTTCAGATCTATTCGGCTGAATCCTTTCAAACTTCCGCATATATAATATTAGTAAGATTTAGTTTAATAAGAAAATGTTATTATACCATTGCACGTAATTCCAATAACTTTTCATTTAAAAAGACTTTTAAAGGAAACAACTTCGAATAATTCAAAGATAATTTGCCCTTTACTTTATTAGCACTTTTTAATAACTGTGTAGGTTTTAAAAATAATTTATTCACAAATATTTAGGGCAAATCAAATTCAGCTTTCTCTGACGAAGGCATATTTATAGGTCTTGTGGGTGGTTCTTAATAAACATCAAGATAATACAAGGCTCGGCCCTTCCTAAGGCCGCAAAAGGTAATTACGAAACCGCTACCCACTGCATGTTCAGATGTGGGCGATCCCATGTTTAAGGTTTGATTATTCAATTCACTTCTTATCTTTGGATATATTGGATCCAATATATTCACGATCAGCTTTCAAGTCCGCAAACATTCGTGTCTACATCTTATATGACGATACAGCATGTGACACAAGCGTATGACTACGTACCAGATGGCAATTTCCAATTAGACCCTGCACAACATCACATTGAGACATTATATTCAGAAATATAATAATAGTCTCATCAGCGGAGGAAGACACGGCCCTTCCCATATCTTCCAAAATTCAAATCAGAGAAGTTCAGGAAGCGACTTGTAGATCACCACCGTCGAGCTAATCATTCGTAGCTGGCTAAGTACCTACAGACAATGACCAGGTCTTACCACAATATGCCTTACCTACACTCCACATAAGCCGTTTAATCAACGAGGCAGTCAACGTTTATTTTGAAAGCATACATTATCATATGCCTATAGGTTAATTTAGATGAAGGCGATACGTTATATGGATATTTTTCTATGTTTGGGGATAGTGGGCGGCGCCTACGTGATTGAAAGGCAAGAATTTTAGATCCTCAGAAGGTTTTAGGTCAATAGCAGTTACAAGGGCAAAACAATATTCGTATCGAATTAAATTAAGATTCATCAATAAATATTTTTCAACATTAAAATTTATTTAAACTTTATTGAACATTGTTATTTATGTGTTCATTATTTATAATAGTTTTTTACTTATTTATATATATATATATCAAATGGTTTTCATGACTCTTATATTTTTATCATTAATTTTTTTTTTCTGTAAATGATTGCTTTGATAGTTGCCGCAATAATCCAACAGTATATCTTTTTCTTACCCTTTTCTTCAAGTCGAGTTAGCCTATAAGAGTGATGTATCGTACCAATATTTCTAAGATTTCAATGTATATTATGGCATGAGTTAATGTATATACCATGTTGGTTTCCCAGTTGAATAAATAAATACTTATTATTTTATAGTTCATCCTCCTCTATCCATAGGCAAACGACTAACACTTTTAATAATGTGCTATTAACCTAACCTGTTTGAATTAGTCTATGAAAGTATCATATTTCAATAGAATCTACATTCCAAACGACTAGACGGTAGCTTTATATTTATCTATATTAATAATTTCGTGCAGGTCCGATCGAAACCTATCCACAATTAAAGATGATTAAAAAAACGTTGTTTTAGCTTACAACATTCCGCAAAATTCGTTTAATAAAAGATATTCGATATTAAATCCATAAAATTCAATAACATGACAGTTCAACCGGCGGCCATGTTTGACGTTTACGGGTGACGTTATAGATGTTTGATAATAACAACGTACGTATGAAAAAGTTATATGTTATATGAAAAGTAAATGATACACCGTATCGTATGTATTGTTTAGTTCCAATTGTTTTTTTGCGGGTTTTCGTCTACATAGTTTAATTTAATTCTATATAATCCTGTACCATGCTGATTCAAAAGTGCTTACAATAAGTGCCAATTCGAACAAGGAATTACATTTTAATTATTAATTGTATGGAACATATTTTATGTTAACTTTAGCTGTATAATTTTAAACGGATATTTAGTTTCTATTATATATCAATAGATGTTGTTCATTTTATTCGTGTTTCTGAATCACGCTATCCTTTGTAAAAGGAAATTATATAAGACTAGGAATACAAGTTAATAAACTGTCTTTGTTTTGGGAACGAGTGGTGTTATTCACTTGTTTATAGTTTACTTTTTTATGTATATATAGTTTATTATTTTAAATAAATATCGTCACAAAAATTCATATAAATATATTGAAACGATAAATTTGTAAAATACAAAAGTTACACAATAAGGGTGTGAAGGTTGATTTAACGAGTACGGGGGCGATCGAACAACAAGACCCACCAAATATAGCCATGTTGACATTAAATAATTGCGCCCTAAAATAATTAACATACACCGTTGTAACCATCGTTAATATTTATGAGCTAATTGGTTAATAAATTTTTTACGATTTTTTTTACAACCGATAAATAATAATATTTAATCGACTCCCGTAAACATGCTTTTGTTAATAAACGCCTAAAACTGGTGATAAATAAAACATGATTCTGAATGTATGTATGTCTATATGGCGATTGGTGAATGGTATGCCGCTATATTACAGACCTTCTAAAGTAGTTTTCTTACACAAAATAAACTATTCAAGTAGGTTTTTATAAACACTTTTGAATCGTCATTTCGGTCTTTTCCGAATGAAAAATTATCAACGAAGAACTGGCAAAAAACTCAATAGTTACTTTTTAATTACAATTAACAATTACTTTTCATAGGAATGAAAAAAAATACTCCAAAGGAACATACTGTAAAATACAATACAATGTAAATCACTAAAATGACAATTCGACTTGTATCAATATACAAGCAAGTCGTTCAACCCTACTAATATAACAAACGGTGCGGAGATGCTTATAAGCAGAAACCTAAACAATAACTTTGATAATGTCTGTCAATTATCACGATTGAGTTCTTGATCTTGTTTCGTTACTATTAACACTATATATCGTCATACTTTTTTTTTTATAGCATTGGTTGGCGGACGAGCATATGGGCCACCTGGTAAGTGGTCACCACTGCCCATAGACAAAGGCGCTGTAAGAAATATTAACCTTTCCTTACATCACCTATGCGCCACCAACCTTGGGAACTAAGATCTTATGTCCCTTGTTCCTGTGATTACACTGACTGACTCACCCTTCTAACCGGAACACAACAATACAGTGTACTGTTATTTGGCGGTAGAATATCTGATGTGTGGGTGGTACCTACCCATACGAGCTTGCACAAAGCCCTACCACCAAGAAGTAATCTTATCAAAAATACTATTAATACTATTAAGTTTACTGTCAAATAGTAAATATCAAAGACAATTACATTTAGACGTAGACAATTCTATTACTTTTCTACTTATATCTGTATTCCTAATAGATATTTCTACTTTAAAAAAAAACGATCTTCGATACAAAATTTTATTAACCCCTCAGAGGAGGGATTTACTAAAAATAATGTCTTTGTGCTCTTAGTGCTAGAGAAGACAATATTGTGGAAAACTTTACGTATCTTAATTCGTTTAGGTTGTGTATTGTTACATAGAAAGTCAGTGTTAGAGTTATTTCAAGTAGATCATTTATTGCTAAGTCAATCATAGACCTTTGAGCAAGAAAATATAATTACAATGGTGTAGTTTTAATTTAATATTTCACTTTCGATTAGTACATTCTAGTTTTGATGTGTGTATTTCTAAATAAGAGATAATCAACCCGGAGTGTCAATTTTCAATATCAGCAAACCCACCGGAGTTTGTTTATGTTATAAAGATTAAGACTGTCTTGCCTCATATAAAATATTCAGTTACATAATTATTATTGCGAGATCTGTCTTCGCAATAACACTGAGCCGGGAGTTGAACCTGACACCGCTCCCACACGCTTCCAGATAAGGTAATGTGAACGTTTGTTTAAGTTATATTGTTGATAGTGTTGCGACTTCTACTCAATTAATTCTACGTACTTTAATTGAATTTGAACTAGAGCTGCAAACATAATTGACATATTGTAAAATATTATGAACTGTCTTGTAGTTGTGAGTTTATAAGGCTAAAGTTTTCTAGTTTTTCTGTTAAGGAATTCACTGCAGTAGTTCGGAGTTACAAAGTTTGGCATTTATACACTTCCATGCCGAGGAAAATCTTTGAACTGTTAGAGTGGGAATATAGAGCACTTGAGTTTGCACAGACACACAACTGTTATATCTCCTGCTCAGATGGTACAATGTATGTGAATGTTTCGACTGAATGGTATAAGGCTAAGTAACCACCAGGTATTGAGGCTAAAATGAATCCACACAGATATTTTGATTAATTATTGTGTAACTAGTTCATAGTTTTACTCGGTGGTAGGGCTTTGTGCAAGCCCGTCTGGGTAGGTACCACCCACTCATCAGATATTCTACCGCCAAATAACAGTACTCTGTGTTGTTGTGTTCCGGTTAGAAGGGTGAGTGAGCCAGTGTAATCACAGGCACAAGGGACATAACATCTTAGTTCTCAAGGTTGGTGGCGCATAGGTGATGTAAGGAATGGTTAATATTTCTTACAGCGCCTTTGTCTATGGGCGGTGGTGACCACTTAACATCAGGTGGCCCATATGCTCGTCCACTATCCAATGCCATAAAAAAAAAAGTTACACACGTAATTTTGCCGTTATAACTTGGTTCGAAGCCATGGGTCATAGTGTGATGTGATAGTCAAATATTTTTCTTAATAAAACCTTTCATAATAAAAGAGTGATGCAACGATTTTTTTAAAATCAAACTTATGTACTAAGATTGGCGCGTTAAAATAAAATTCATCCATTTTATATATTAGTATTAAGTATAGGTGTATTTAATAGAAACGTCTTCAAGTTTTTCAGATAGTTTATGTATATTTTGCGTTGACAATATGAACACTTTTCCTTATAAATTAATTATAAGTGCTTTGTGGGCATTACATCTTCGCACATAAAACATTACATTATTTATATTTCCTTAAGGTAAAGATGACTTTTCCTTCAAGAAAGATAACGTATATTTTTGTTTGTTTCCATATGAATTATTCATATAAAGGCCTTCATGGTGTACATATAAAAATTAAAAATCTCTACTGCATAAAAAATCATGACTGCATTTTCTGTTGAATCGCAATTCTCCAGATTTCCGACCAAAAAAATTAAAAAAGTTTTTATTATTATTAAAAATTTATATTTAAATCAAAAAGTGCCTAAATGTTTATGGAAATAATATACATACGAGTGAGATAACATTTCATATTAATTTATAATATCGAATAAATATACCCATCGAATGATGAGAGTTGGGGAACAGAGAGATCACTTGTCTTTGCGTTCTTTTAATACGTCTCGCATAAATGACTACTCTCTCTAGAAAATAGGTGAAATATTTATTATATTTCTCAGGATTACATCATTGTCATATCTAAAATGAAAATTAAATAAAAAAATTTTAATATTAAACAAAACTTATATTAAATATCTGAACAAAAACAATGCAATTTAGTATCTAGTTAAACGCTAAACAGTGTGAGTAAAATTTGAGATGGAAGAATTTAAAAAAATAACTCACACGCTAAATTAAATAAAGGCGTATAAAAATAGATTATATATTCTTTGTACTTTGAATATGTTTCTTTAAGGTAAGTATGACATGGTGCTGCCGTCACCTTTCCCCCAAAAAAAGGGGATGTGTGGAATCCTGCTACTGTACATGCCTCTGAATCATTCCTGCCACGCACGAGCACCTTGTGGAATGATTTTCCTTTAGAGGTTTTCTGGAGCGCTAAATTATACTCCCTTAAAAGAATCGAGTGTAAAGGTTTCAAGGCCGGCATCGTATCACCAACAATGACCACTTACCATCAGGTTTGTACCGTTAACATTGTAAAAAAATGTAATATTTAACTCCGACAATGAAGTAATATGAGAAAATTGTGTAACTCATTGAACGAGATTACGTTGTTTAAAACATATCAATCAAACATTAGTTGGTAAATTGGACCGGATGTTACGCTTCTGTCGCAGTTCGACTCGTTATTGCATTCTTGACTGATATTCGATGCCTGTCCGTCGAGCTATGATTAAACACCGACATGAATTAACAGCAATAGACTGATGGTTGGAAACCAAATTACTGCCCGGTAAACTTGACGGATCCGAGGCTGTCACATAGCGACGCAATGTAAATGAGATAATAAGTAAATGTATATTAGATATAATTATAATACTAGATATAGTGATATGTATTATAATTTTAATTCGCAATAAACTGAACATAGCACATAGAAAACATAACTCTTAAAATTTAACGGACGCTGGAGTCTGTTGAGATACAATTATGTATAAAAAATTTACTTGTTTTACATATAATACAAGTAATTATTATATAGAAAAATAACTGTAATATGTTTAATAGATGCTATGCTTTGTATGAATGGATATTGCATTAGTCATTAAAAACCCTGTCAACATCCATGATATATTAGGATGATGGTGGTTAGGTTACATAATATTAAATGATTTTTTGCACGCGTATTAAAAATACCAAATACATTCAGAACAGTTGCAACAAATTATTGTAAGTATCGTTTTGTAAGAATAGCTTAACTTATACAGACAAAAGTATCATGCAGTTTATGTAAACTTGGAATGTGAAAAATAAGTACGAGAAATTGATTATTTTCAATGGAAAACAATTTTATCTTATAGTAATCTAGTAAAGATTTGTCATGAAAGTGTATTTTGAATAAGTATTTGTAATAAGAATTACATAAAAATCAGGTATTTGTACTACAAAATACTAAGTACCTACATACTTGCTTTTAAAATTCGTAATTCAAATACTGCCTAGTTTTGCTTATATTCTAATCATATGTTGAATATTTCTTTTAGATAAATACAGCTTTTAATGTTAATGCACTTAAAGAGAAAATTGTCGGTCTATATTTCAATTCAACGAGCACAAATACCAAAACAAAGTCGCGTGAGTTTGAGAAAGGGGAAACTCTACTACTAAGATTATAATTATTGATGTAATTATAGCGGAAAACTAATGATGGTTTAGTTTATTTAATAATTTAATTAGAATTTTTGATAATATTTTCGACTATTAATGAAATACGGAGTCAAACATTCGTCCATTTCCTTGATTATTCTTAATCAAAGATTCAGGTTGAAACCTAACAGGCAAGCTTTGTTGATATTTTCATATGTTTGAATTCATCTCGTGTTCGGCAGTGAAGTAAGTTGCATCTATCGGATGAAAATTATCCAATCCATAGTGGCTCAGTATAGTGGACTAAACTCCAAATCTTTTCAAAAGGAGGGGAAGCCTTAACTATTCGCTCTGCATCTTCTACAGAATTTATCACGGGGAATGTTCCGAGGAATTGTTTGGATTAATCCCGGCTGCTGAATTTCACCTTCGGACTTCCAAATATCACCCGCATCACCTAGATGTCCGAAAATCCTCAACAGCGCGATTTTTAAGACATTTTCTGCCTCGCACAATCACTCTGTGGAACCAGCTTTCGCCGGCGGTTTTTCCGAACCGATACGACTTGGGAACCTTTAAGAAAAGAGCGTACTCTTTCCTGAAAGGCCGGCAACGCACCTGCAAGCCCCCCGGTATTGCAGATGTCCATGGGCGGTGGTAGTCACTTTCCATCAGGTGAGCCTCCTGCTCGTTTGCCACCTCTGTGATAAAAAAAAAACATAGCAGTGGGAACAGATGGTTACATTACTCATACTTTTTAATTTAAAACAAATCTAAATTTCAAATAATGGATCACTCGTTTATAAAGTCAAAATCACCGAAAAGTTGATTATTTGAGTATAGTTTGAGCATATGATTAGTACAAAGTGTATTTAAGGCAGGTTTTAGGCCTAACAATGCATATTTAATTATTTTTTCAGCTGAAAGCGACAATCTATATTTTAATATATGTTTTCTCACCACTAAAAGGGAGTACAAAATTTCAGCTCAGTCGGGTAGAATGGATGATAATTTAGTTGTAAGAACCACCAAACATAATGACAAATATAATTATGAAGATAAAAAACTAGTACTTTAGTGATTTTAGTCGTAGTTTTACCTAAAATTGGTTTCAATATTAACATCGACTTAAAAAGTATTTATTTATTCTAATAATTTAAGTCATATTCGACTGTGTCTTGGCTGAATAATAAAGTCATAATATGTTGCGTAAGAGTAGTCGTGGAGATGCTAAAACGAGCGACAGTTATGATTCAACCAGTCTTTAGAGGAAGTATTCGGGTACCACTCACACCGATACGGTATAATGTCGAGAAATATCAATCAATACAAGAGATTTAATTTTAATTTAACTTTAATATCAAAAGAAGAATTTTGATAGAAAGTAAAAATAAATTATGGTCGTCTAATTAATCATTCTTACTTTTGGGTGTTATATTTAGAGCAATACTCAGATTAAAAAAAAAAACATTGTTTGAAAATAATGTAAGTAATGCGATGAATAATATAATATTTAGACTTCCAAGATGCTGTATGAGAAAGTATTCAATGTTGAATAGAGCCTTCTTTGATTAGAAATATACTCTGAAAGAGTAACTATTTTGATAAATTTAGTACGCATTTTTAAACCATTTTTCGTTTTCATACCACACAAAAAAGTTGTAAAAGAAACATATAGTTTTATTTTTATATTATTATCTCCTTTTCTGAAGTTAAAATACACACAATACAAAACTAGGCCTCATTTAAGTAATAATTAATCGTTACTAATTAAAAAAAATATTGTTAAAATATATTATGTTTCATTTAAATACTAGTTTTAAAATTTGTTATATTTCTTGTTTTAACTTCGGTCTGAATGCGATCTCCGTCGACCTCGCAAGGCCGAACATCCGGGGCCAAATAGAGTCGATTGTACCGCTTTTTGCCTGCACTTTTAAACACATTCCCTAGACGTAGCGGTATCGGCCTTTTTTAGGTTTCCCTAGCATTCTTCGAGCTTAATCTGTCGTCAGAGAACTTGGGTTATGTAAGTGATTGACTTGCACCGAGTACTAGGGGCCTTACTGGGAGAATAATTAAAATTATTTATAACGGATATATTCATGTACTATTCTTAAATCTTCTCTTAATATAAATACATAATATACATTATTTTATTTATATAAGAATTATTTACATCAAAGCCTAAATAATACAATACTTAATATAATTAAATGATATATATCAGTTACTTTAATCGATCTTCAGGTTGATCAAGAATCGTTTAAAACGATGAGGTTGGAATTTGTTATTGTGTCATGAACTCGGTTTCCGTGGGAAATATGTAAATTTCGCCATTTAAATTAGGAATATCCAAGAATGTCGACATATTTGTCTACGTCGACGCAACTCATTTAGTAAATAGGTGGATTTCCGGCAAACGTGTTGCGAATATAAAATATTGCGGAAAACTTGAAATGATCTTCAACACCGTGAATAACAAAATAAACTAAATTTAAATTAATTGTTGTGGCTACTTTAAAAAGCTTCACATGTTAGCTATTTTCATTTAATTGTGTTACATTTGTCATTAAAACATGTAGTAGCTACTAGTGGTCCTTAAAATAAATAAATAATAAAAAAAAAATTAAATATATATATATATATATATATTATACGGACGACGGAGACGGATGGTTTGGTTGTTGTAAGCTACTCGTACTTTTGATTCAGAAGAAGATAACCTACTCCGTTGGTCTATTGCAGCTTGAAGGTTGTATGAGGAAGTGCAGTTGCAAACACAAGACAAACGGTGATCACTTATAAAACTACACCTTTGCATTTTTACCTGCTGAAAATAAATTAAAAAAGAACTGCACGGAGCGCTGTTTTTTAACGTCAGTGACAAAGTCAACGTTAACGTAAGTGATAAATTTAAAAAAAAAGTCGAGTGATTAGCTTTCGAAGATCATTGACCTCATTGATATGTAAACAATATATGACATTAGGATGTCTGTATGTTAATTATATACGCTATCTAAAATATGTCACAGAGTAAAATTATTGTTCAACCAATGAAGCATACGCAATATATTAAAAAAATTATAATTGCAATATTTGCCGTTATATAATTTCCACGTATACTAGTCTCCCTTGATCTTAAAAATATGACTTTTGAATTGATGACCAAATAAAGTAAACGTCATGTGACCTTCGCAATAACTGGATTTTATGAGACCGCGGTAAATCATTATGAAATAAAATTTTATTGATTAAAACAAAAACCGTTACCAACAAGTTACTGATATAATATTACTGATAATAATCAAAGTGTAATGTTGTTCATATTGTCACGCTATAAACCTCATTATTCAATTATTGGAATATTTATTTTGTATTTTAATAAGATGCAAAAATAATATAATTTAGTAAAAATGGATAATTATGAATATAACATATTTTATGAAGAATAAGTCACGTTTATCTACGCTTACAAAAATACATAGTTCAATTTTACAAATAATTTATTAATCCTTACAAAAGCTAATCCCGAACATTTTTGATTCAACATTTAAAAGACCTAACCTAGCTTAGACCAACATTTCAAAAACTGGAGATTACAGTGATATAAGCCTCCATCGACGGCTTTTTCAAATTCTTGTTCTAGTTTATAATATGATTTACCAATATGCCACTGTTATTGGCGCTATAAGAAATATTAAATATTCCTTAGATATGAATATTCCTCCAATTTTGGGAACTAAGATGTCATTTCCCTTGCGTCTGTAGTTACATTGGCTCACTCTCCCTTCAAACCGAAACACAACAATAATGAAGATACACTCTTCGCGGTAGAATATCTGATGACTGGTGACAATAAGGGCTTGCGCCCAAGCTAATTATCGCCAAGTATATCTTGTGGCCTTTGCAACAAATAAAAGATTCTAGCTAATATATTAACAATAAAATTTGTAATACTTAACAAATAACTAACATATTCAATTACGTAATT
Source organism: Vanessa atalanta (assembly GCF_905147765.1). NCBI lineage: Eukaryota > Metazoa > Arthropoda > Insecta > Lepidoptera > Nymphalidae > Vanessa > Vanessa atalanta. The sequence goes on from NC_061873.1 coordinate 862,313, forward strand.
AATAAGATTTTTCTATCATATTAATTTGTTGAATGAATATTTGTAGCAAACAGAAAATAAATAAACTATTTGATATTTTTAAAATTCTACGTATAATTATTCCAAAACTGCTACGGATGCGAGAGGCATGGACTTGAAGTATATTTGGATGTGTTGAGAGATCGGAGTTTCCCGCTGGAGACAGCATCAAGGATTTGGACATTGTGTTTCGTGTTATGTTAAGTTATACATTGTAAGTATATTTTCTACGCCCAAAATATGTGCTCAATTGAGCTAAAATGGAGATTGTATTAACGAGATGTTCATATATATCAGGTATTGCTAATATATTATGAGTTGAGTCGTAAGTTCATTGTAATTGCACACAGCATCCGATTTTTATCTTCCCTTTATAAGGATTGTCTGGTGGAAATCACAGATTATCTTGTAATCGTTTACCTATTTTCGGTTATAGATATTTGTATAGTGTGTACAATATTGACGATGTTAATAAAAAAAAAAACTATATAACGTCAAATCAATGACTAATACGTCTATGATTTAGTTCATAAAAACTTAACTTCGTAATGAAAATTTACATATCAGATATAATCTTTTCCCATAACGCACGCATTCAAATGAACAGACAAACAGAAAACAATAGATTTGGAGGCGCCCGGTAATGAGCTATTAACACAAGGTCGGTAGCGTGAACGTTGAACTAATCCATGATACATAGCCTATTGACCAACATTTTACTAATATATTTGTCATTTTGACAAGACTTAGACGGAGCTGTCATTATTCAGCAATGGTATTCTATAACTAGCAGAGTATCTCTTGTGAAGTGTTCAAGACTTGTGATTTATATTTACGGTGTTTAGTTGCGTGCATCCTTTAAAAGTTATAATTGTATAGTCAGCAACGCAAAGAACTTGCTGATATTTCAAGATCGTTTTCTACGTATGTATGTTCTATGTATGTTCTTGCAGAATACTATACAAGTAATCAACAGTGAAATAATTGCTTATTACCTTGAGTTTGAGGTTTATTTTTGATATTAGTAAATATCATTACGATTACATATGAATTATCTTCTTATAAATTAGAAAGATAAATACAAATCTACCTATAAATGTTTGGAATATAAATAAAAAAAATATTTGAAAGCAATCAAAATAACGTTAGCTTAAGAAATCTCACAATCCCTTAAATAGTCTTTTAGGAAAAAACAAATGAAATTCAATTGAATTTTAGTTATGTTACTTTGTGTTATGAGTGATGGAGCTGGTTAGGTTTCGTAGTTTGTCCATGTTCTTAAGGCTGATAAATGCGAGCCACGGTCAAATAGGGCTTGTTGAAACAATGAGCAGGACTAATTAGATACTAGATTATTGGGTAAATGAACAAAATAAATAAAAATTAAAACAATACTGGGCAAATTAATCAATGCCAAATAAAAAAAGTTTTAGAACAATAGATACAGTGTATACTCAAAGTCAAAGTCAAAAATTTTTATTCAATATAGAAGTGTTTACACTTGCTTATTGATTGTCAAAAATCTACCAATACTATGCAAGTATTATAAATTTATTTAATTCCATTGCATATTTGTTATATACTTTTTATATAAACAGAAGATTTTTATGCTACATGCACGTTGCACCCAGAGTTTTCCAGATTTGGAACCGCCTTTTTCGATTAAGATACACGTGTTCTATTAACTGGGTCACTTCGGCTTATCCTTTGTGTAAACGTACATACGTATATACTCCGTTTATGTACACGAAGCTAAATGTAATTATTTATGCATTATCTCGGTCACTAAACCCGAGAATAAGTCGTATGTACACAGTATTGTATATTCCGATTTGAAAGGCGATCCAGTGTAGTTACAGGGATAAGGGTATTCTCAGTTCCTAAAGTTAGTGGCGCATTGGTGACGTAAGGAATGCTGAAATTTCTTACGACACCATTGTCTATAAGCAATATTGACCACTTATCATAAGGTGGCTAAAAAAATAAAATAATGTAAATAATACAGGAGGTCACTTACCAACTACTGACACTTGACATAATCCCAAGCCTGACAAGCACGTGGTCACAGCCCCATTGCTTCGTATAGGTTTCCCTTAAAGGCTCCCACAGGTGTCTCTGTCCACATTCCCTGGTCTGTCCGTGTGAAACGATTTGCTCCTATTACCCCTAGCGAGTGAGTACTAATAACAGTTTGTTTTAGTATATTTTTGTAAATGGTTTTATATATTGTTTATTTTCTTAATATTTATTGTATTCAAATTCAAATTGTAGTTTAAGATCGAAAAAAAATTATAGTAATTTTTATTCTGAACTATAAAAAAATAAATTGTGTTATTCTATTATAGAAATTAAATAAGAAGTGCTATATGGATAACATTTTAATTATCATCAACCTCTTCCTCTGCCAGCTTCACCCAACACTGTGCATTGGTCTGTAAAATGTACCTGTATCTGTATAATGTTGATATATACTTTGTAATATGTGTTTTTAATTTTAATGTCGGTTTTAGTACGAACAAACCAGGCGCGGGAAAGAATGGCCAATGTTTGCGGTTAGCGGTGGTTGTCGCTCCCACGGGTTAACATATTAACCCTGTTACTACTTTTTATTTAAGCCCTACGATTACATATTAATTGACTTTTAATATCATTAATTGTGTGCATACATTTTTTACTTCAATATTTGTTGATAAAACTTGCGTGGATATTAGGTATGCGGTGTAACAGGTTTGGCGTTTTATGTTCACGACACGACTGATCACAATTTTATTACTCTGACAGTGCAAATGCATTACAATGATAATAACTAAAGGATTAATTAAAGCCTATATTTTATACGATTGTTATAGACCGTTATGGTTAGATAAAGTTTTATTCGACCTCCGTGATCAAATAGTTTGTACACCGGTTTTCTTGGGTACGTTACTCCGAGCTCCCGGGCTCGATTCCCGGCCGAGTCGATGTAGAAAAAGTTCATTAGTTTTCTATGTTGTCTTGGGTCTGGGTGTTTGTGGTACCGTCGTTACATCTGATTTTCCATAACACAAGTGCTTTAGCTACTTACATTGGGATCAGAGTAATGTATGTGATGTTGTCCAATATTTATATTGAATCTCTGATACAATGTTCCAATATTTTTTTTAATACCCAATAACTGTCAAGTTATAGTTATAGTGCAATAAAGTATTTAAAATAAAAAATAAATAAATAAATTTATTTATTTATTCCAAGTTACAACCAGGAGAAGCGCTGAGTTTTCATATTCTTCTAAACAAATAATAAAGCTGAAGAATATATTTGTTTATTTGAATACTCTTATATCTGGAACTATCAATTGGAAAAATATCTTTGCATTTGATAGTCCAATTCTTGAAGAAGGTTTATTTTATAGGTTATTTTATATCACGTTACGGCCCAGCAGCGAAGCAGGAACGCTGATGAAACCGCGCGGAGTCAGTTTTAAAAATAACTTTAGAGGACTATAAAATGGGCGACTATGTCTTTTAGTTTTTTGCACTGTTATAAACCCACTTCTCATTCATAAATGATGTTAACTACCTGATTTAAAATCAAGTTTAATGTAAGTACTCTTTGCGTTTGCATTGAAAATTATGTATTGAATCGTAATATTATAGCCAAGAATATCTCTAAACACCCAGTCATAACTTCTCCATTTTTGATTTATAGTCATAATAATTTTCAGTATGTCACCCGTGAACGCCAATTATCGTTAAATAGACTTGAAATAGGCAGTCAGGCGTTATTTGTAGAGTCATATAGACGAGTTAATATCGTTATGAAACGTGACTGTACAGGGGGTACTGATGTAATGCGATTATTGTTTCCTGAGGGATAAGGTGACCATGATTTAGACGCGTTTAAAAATGTTAACAGAAACTAAGGAAATGCTTAGGAAATATTATACATATTTAATACTATACAAGTGAATTATCCCGCCGCTTTTATTATCCTGCAAAATTACAAGTAACGGCAGTTAAAACACTGAAAAATTCTAAACTTGCGGTAATGAGGATAATCGAAAGATCACGCTTTAGAACCGAGCAGAGCCGAAATATTTTAATTGTATTTAGAGTTACCTTCTTTGTCATATTTTAATTGGAAAGTGCGAATTGGGCGCTTTACGGTTTTTACGGTAATTCGGCAGTGCGTCCCAACCGTGAGAACTGAGATTACATGTCTCCTATGCCTGCAGTTGCACTGACTCACTAATCCTTTAAACTGGAACAAAACAATACAAAGTGTTGTTGTTTGGCGGTAGAATATGTGATGTGTGGGTACCGAAACGGGGTTGCACAAGGCCCTATCACCAAATATAAGTTTACCAAATCCCCAGTATACAATGTATTGACGATAAGTGAGTCCATAGAATACCAGGAACACGTATTAATATTTACATAATGATAAGATATACAAAAGCTTAATACATACATAATAACAGAGACATATATTAACGATTAATTTTTAATTATTTTTATCATTGTCACTATAGTCCAGGTGGCGTTAAGTTTCCGCAGCGCACGCGCACGAGCTATTTTAAGCTCAATTAGAAAAACGCTACATCGCATCGAATATCAAAGAGACCGTATTTCAAATGTCGATTTTGACGCCATCACACGGTTCGATTCATATGACTAATTTATGTATTTTCGTTTGATATGACTTGCCTTAATAAATGCGTCGTAATACCAGAGATGGTGTGGTATTACTCTGTTTTCTTAAAAAAATACCTCCTACAATATCTGTAAATAAGAATGAAAACCTTACAACGTCATTTCAGAATAATTGTATATAAATGCATGTGGAACGAGAGGGCGGGTTTTTAGATTCTGTGTAGAGGTCTTAGAAACGTTTAACTGAAATTTCTACTTAAATTTCGTATGACATCCAACGCCATATTGATCTTGGCCGTACATCATGGCCCTTGTTATAAAAGTGTTTTTTTTTTACGATCGTTGTTAAAATAGCGAACGACAAAGTAAATAATTAAGTGCCTGAAATTAGATATTTCCTTTAGTCTTTTTCATGATACCTTTAAAAATATATATTATGAAACTTCATTTCCTTTACAACCGTTAATCCGTTATAATACGCATAGATACAACCGCGCGAGTTACGTTAATCTCTTATTTTTATATTTGTGTCGTAAAATAACACCATCACATAGTATGCAACTTTTATGAGTTTAACAAATTTAAAAAACTCGGCACAAGAAAAACCAAATTAAAAACATCTTCATTTATTTTGGCTGAATATTTTGTGTATGGTTAAACGCCACAAATAAAAAAAAGAAGAATCATTACAATTTTTGCAAAGGTAATATACGTAAATCAATTGTCAGTGTATATATAACAACCGTACCGGTTACGTAGCATTCTATTAACACATGATACCTCTTTAACAAATACTTCATGGCAGATTGTGCCATCAGTTGACGTCCTACGCATATAGTAATTGAAGATGGCGCGTTTTCGCCTACGTGAGATAAACAAATCATGCTGCATCGTTTATTATCTATGTCATGCACACCGTGTGGTTTGTTTGTTTACATTCTGTATAGTAAAGCTGTTCATAGAAATATATTTTGTATTATATTAAAATATTAGGAATTAGACTAGAATTAAAGGCATTAGATCTTTGCTATAGGCTCTTTTAAAAAAAAACATTTGTCGTTTTATTTTATATTATTGGTGTCTGTATGTGTGTTTGTGTAGATGTTATCTATTTTTATGAGTAATCGTGTAGATTATTGAATATAATCAACAATCTTTATAAAAGTTTACTAATTTTATTGTAATTTTATGTTTTTTTTTGCGTCGCCATTTCTTCGGCAATGCGCCACCAACCTTGGGAACTAAGATGCACAAAGAAGACTTGCACAAATCCCTACAACCAAGTAAATGTATGTTGCATTTTTACATATATGCATAAATATATAGTAGCGTAAATATATGGTACAGAGATAATGTAATTAAAGTATAAAAATAAGAACGAAATCATTTACAGTATATAATACAAAAAATAATGTCAATTACCAATTAAATAAAGTAATTATAGTTAGAGAATTTAAGTGTATCTAAATTATATGCATAGCATGTATAATACAGCAAAAATATTTGTTTTAGACAAAACAAGTCTCAAAAGTACAAAAGTAAAACAAAGTAAAGAAAAAGGCCTACTCCAGTTTCCAATATAAAAAAAACTGCGCGCATATGCATATTACAATCTCAACAAAATATTATTGTTGATTAAAATCAATGCATTTTTAGTTTTTCCGACAGTACTTATTCCGTTTGTGTAAGATCAAAGACCTCAAAATGCAAACACAGGCCGGGAAGTGGTTGCAAAACAATCGAAATATGGATTACGTCGAATTCTTAGTGGAACAAAACTTCCTCGTTTGAAATATTCATTACAATTTCCTTTGAATGCGTTTCAGGTGCAGATGTAGATGCAGGTGCGAATTACTTTAAACATTGATTACGTAATTGTGTTATTTGTATTGTGGGTTAGGTTAATAAAAGTAAAATATACGGCTATGTAATATATGTAAGTAGCTAAGTTTTATATATACCGTGAAAATTAAATAATAAAACTTTCTTGAGTTTAGATAACTGTAAAGAGGTTGAATTCATTCTAAACCTTTTTCTTAATTGAATAGGATTCTCAGTAATGTAACATATACTGCTTAAAATAAACGACATTTATTTATATAATTCAAATCCAATGGACAGTTTGATTGATCCTTTTTAAATATGACGTTAAGTTCTATATATTTATTAAAATTGTTTCGGTAACTGTAACAATAAAATAATTGATCGTATAATTTGCAAAAAATTTAAAGTAAGTTCAACTTACTAGCAGCTCACAGCGGCTCTAGCTTTGTTAAGAATTGCAACATGCAATATGAATTACACTACAAAATACATTCGGAGTAGAGTGGAGCTGTGTTATAAGTAAACTAATGTATCAGCCCTTTGTTCTCATAGTCGCTGTCTAAAGAAATACATTTAACTGTATCCCAATAATTGTTCCAATTGTTTATATGAAAAGGTCATTTTATGAACGAGGTACATAAGTAGGTCGATCTTATTATTTAAAAAAATATCCGTGTTTTTCCCTTCAATGTCAACATGACGATTTATAATAACAACATAAATGTATAAGAGACATAGATTTTATTTAATAATAATTTAATACATTTGATATACAAAATGTTTAAATAAACAATGAAACATTTATTCAGCGTATTTCAAACATATTTGTTTTAACGAAATAATTTTACTTATAAACTCAGTTTCTGGGTTACTTACGTTCACACCTGTGGTTATTGTACGGGTACTTTATGGAAAATAAATAACATTAATACGTTCGTGTATTCTCATGCAAATTCATAACTAAATGATTGACGAGCTTTAGCTTTGTTGTTTTTCTCTAAATAAATAATTAAAAAAAAATTGTATAATAGTATGCAGTTTATAATACAGCAGTACTTTCCACCGCGCTAAGCGAAACGATAGGACACATCGTAAGATTTTCGCGTGTCAAAGCCACGTAGAATTCTTCTTAGTTAATGGTCCGTGACGCATTTATCAATAATTTCTCCTCATAAATCTGGAAAAGCCGACAACACGACTTTTATAGCGATATTAAATTGTTCTAATTTTCAACGCCAGCGCTCTGGGCACATTAACACGCGTACGAAGTAATATTAAATAAACTAATAACTTTCAAAAATAATTAACGTGTATTCTTAAATATATAAAACCTATTTTTATTTTAAACTACATTAGCTGGCTGTTGAATGTTTACATGAACATAATTATATGATTATTTATGCTAAACATATATAAAAATAATGAAAGCTGACGTTCTATGCTATGCTATTAAAATGCTTATTTTTATTAGTGATTTTTTTTTCTTATTTATGTTGGACTACCCTCGAGATATCACTAACTAATAAAAAAAAAATCCAAAAAAAAATTTGTCGAAATTGGAATTTTTGAGGTTTTTTAAAAACTTTAAGTACATACGCACATTTCATTAGTTTAATAATGTTATTAGAAAAACATTGAATTAAAATTTACGGTATGCTAGGTACATAAAAGTAAAAGTAACTACAGGATCAGGCCGTTACGTGCATTCCGAGGCAAAATCTATTAGCACTACCAACTTTAGAATTCCTTGAATATGAGACAGTACTACGGGATCTGCAGCCGAGGAAAAGGTAATCACGTAGTTTTATGCATATTGGAGCAGAAGGGATTCAAAAATATTATCAATTACAGAACATAAACTTTGGTAAGAACTTGCTATTAAATGACACTCGTGGTCCAACTATCATGAAAAATAGGAAAATTAAAGTTTTATAATGGACATTAGGTACTTCGTCTGCTGCTACTGTGTATCAGAGAACGTATAAAACAAAGTCACGTCGGTCACAGGCCACAGCGCAGTGGGCGGCTGGACGATCCTCGTCATGCTATTCGCACACCGTAATAGCGGCAGTAATAGCCCTTACCATTTGCCTGACTTGAGATATGAAAGTCGCTCAAAGGTTTTGCGAGAGTTATTGGTAGCGAAGTAACAGGAAATGTCCTACTGTAGGCAAAGGTTCTTCTAAAAGAGAAAATTTGGACCATATCCACTACACTGCTTCGGTTAAAAATAAAACGCCAGTTTTTGTACCGATATTTCCGCCGAGACGAAACGAATTATAAACACTAATTAAGCATATATAAAAACTCATTGGTGAATCGTGCCTTCAGTCACAATTTGCACGCTTATCTCGGCTCATTTATTAATATTAATTAAAAGCATAATTTACATATTTGGATTCACACATAGACATTTATATTATTGCATAATATCTATAACAGATTTAGGATTTTTACTTTGAATAATAAGAAATTATTTTTGATATTTAGATCGTGGAAAAAGTGAGTTGTATAATCATAGTAGGTGTTATAAAGTATATTTACGAGCTATATGCGTGTTACTGTAAGAACGTAATTGTGAACGAAGATAAACACTAGTACGAAGTTCAAGGAATAACGACACTGTTGTGACGTTTGAGGAAATACTAATCTTGATGTTGCCATTATGAGAGAAGATAATAATAAAAAATATATTTTTGCGCGTATTTTTTGTAATATATACGAGTGTATATTTTCATAATTCATAATATATACATAAAAGCGAATTACCACTCACTGATGAACCACGAAATCTTCTAGAAACTATATCCCCTACAAACTTTAAATTTGGCAGGTAAGTTCCTTATAGAGTGTAGACACCCACTAATTTTATTCGGATTTTACTAAACTCCACCCCTACGCGCGGGTAAACCCGCAGGTTTAGCTAGAAGAATATAAAATTCAAATCATACCTTACAATTTTAATTCCCTCTAATATTTTATATCAAATGCAATCTGTACATACAATACATCGGCAACATAAAATACGCTACGTCAAGCGATTTCTATGAAAGACACAATACCATCTAGGTAATAAAATATTCATCTGTGTAGAATCTATATTCGACATGATATTTTAATTTGTTGATTTTAGTTATTGAATAAAGGAATTTTTATTTTTATTTTTATGGTCAATTATTTTTAAAAGCCAAAATTGACTTATTAACGACTGTGATATGTGAGCCTACTATGGACATATAAGTCGCTCTCCATGTTTTTGTTTTCTTGATGTGTGTAAGACCGAAGCGGGAATACTCATCTATACGATATGATATTCTTGGCAAAGGGAATTCAATGAAAATCCCATTGCCTAGAATACCGTTGTCATCGCTCAAGCTATTGTTATGTCCTATTTTTTCAATCGCTTCATTAATATCCTCAAGCTCTTGACGTGTACTTACGTAAGCCATTATTCGAACTTATCATTATGTTTCTGCGTCGGAGGAAACGACCGTGAAGGTAACTATACTTTACATTGTTCGTTATTTTAATGTTTATTTACGTTAAATTATAAAAAAATATATTAAGTAAATTGACAAAGGTGATAAAAAGTAATGCCATTTTATAATAAATTTTGTTTGTTTACGTTGAAAAAATAATAATAACGATGACACGGACGATAGAGAATTACGTTATTGATTATATAAAAAGTACTTACTTTTGAAACAATTAAGGTTAAACATTGTATTATCAATAAAGAGTTAAAAACACATACTTACAAGCAACAATCGACAAATTTAAATATATTGCTTTATTATATATAGTCTTTGTGAAAATAACTTGAATAACCAAAATGAAGATAACGGTATAGCATTGTATATAAAGAATTTCAAAGCCATTCTTAAAATATCATTCGAAACGATAGATACTACTTGAGTTCGAGCTGCAAATAATGTTTATGGCGAGACAGACGGTCCAATAGATATATAATAGACATCTGTTATAGTTTATGTAGAGTTCTGACCTCATTTATATTAACTACAAGCATCTTTTTCGTCAAATAATATGATTGGGTACACCACATTTTTTGAATATTTTGGATTATCGAAGTCAAAACAGTACAATAAATCTGTAGCGCCGTTGATTACAAAGATAATTTGTGTAATGATTATTAGAAGTATATGAAATAGCCGAAGAATAATCGTAATATATAATTATTTAATTTGTGCATGTGGGTTTGAAATAACAGTTTATTCAACACGATGTTTAGAGTTTGCGGGTTAGAACAAGGTTCTAACCATCTTATTAAAATTATTCTAATTATACTTATTACTTTGGAATTAAAGTAATAATAAATTTTTAAATAACTATCGAGAGCTCTTGAAAGCTTGATTGCAGTCGGACACAGAGGCAAGGACATGTCAATCTTACGCCAAGGTTTCGGGTTCAAAACTGGGCAGCCACAATAAGTTTTCATGTGCTCAAATCGCGTTTATAATTAATTTAAGAGAGAACCTTCTTAAGAAAACCTGCCTGTCTCAGACGAAAGTCTGCCAGACGTGTAGCCAACCAACACTGCAGCAAGCAGCACGGTGGGGGATGCTTCAACTCGTGAAGAAGAGATGAAGGACTGAGCTTTAACTTCAAACACTTTTCTTAGTAGGAGGGGACCGAGTAGTAAATTTACAGGCAGTTACTTACTATAAATATTTCCGAACAATCATACTATATTTGATGTTAAAACTCTTGTAGTATATCGGTACTCAGCCGGACATAAAACAATTGATTTTATACGATCACAGAACATAACTGTCAAGTAAATTATTGTTTTATTTGCAGCACCGAATACTTTTGTCCTGATTTTATACTTTGAATTATGGCGACACCACCGCAGCGTATTATACAGCACATGTGATCGTGTTTATTGATACAACTGTATAAAACTGATGTTGCCTTTTGTTTCTCATACTATAAGAACGTTCATACTTACACTAAAAAGGTGTTGACCTAATTAATAGGTATTAGTAGTATTCGTTACGAAGATTCATTGTCTGCTTTCAGAACAGTTCTTTTATGTGTATAAGCAAAATCATATAATCTGTTTCACAACTTTAATAGTAAGATATCCAAGTATTATTATTACGTTTAATTAATTCTAGACAAATAAAAATGTACATTTTTCGGGTTAAACAAACGTGCCCCTTTAAAGACTCAGTGATATATGTATATAAGTTGATTGAATATATTAGGTATCATATACTCAATTTGCAACAATTTATTATCTCCTCATTGATTTGTAGGGTTAATTGTAGTTATTGTAATTTATGAGATATATTTTTTAATATAACTTAAATTGATACTTATGTAATCAAATAATTATACTGATATTTGTAATTATATTTAATGTACTTACTAAAGATTTTACAATTGTTACTCCCAAAATCCAACTTAAATATGAATAGAAATAATATTTAATCGTTTGTTACTTTCGTCACACTTTGCATGCTTAACCGAATGATAATTTTAGTATAGAATTCGATTGTCGTTACTGGTTAGATAGCTACAAAGGTTTATATGTAATTATTTTATATTTAACAAAGAACACTATACTGGATTGTAGAAAATAATATTACCACACTAATAATATTTAAATATTTTTTGTTTATGACTAATGTATATAACAAATTTAATTAAGGGCATTCATCAAAATATTAACCTATTTTATTGCAGATTTAATTTAATATTTAATAATTATACCGACCTTTTATTCTTACAAGTACCTATTATGTCGTGGAATTGGACATTACATGCTATAGGTTTTTAATAATGAAAAAAAAAATGTCTTTTTCATTTTTTTTATACATATTTGTAATATATTGATAATTATATTGGTATTGTCACATTCCAATGTATTTAGTAAGTAGCTTTGGTTTATGAATCATATAAGTTTGTTTGAGTTACGGCTATTTACTCTCGCGGTTGACTAACGCGATATATAGCTACTCGTAATTCCCCTACAAATAGATATAAATCACGTACCATTGTAACAGACTTCAATGACGACAAGAAAACCGTATGGTTTTCTTTGTTTTTACCACAATTGGCTCATTTTTGCTCGATATATCCTTATTTATTGCTATGAGAGATATGCCTACTCACGTTTGCCAAACAGTCCAGTCATTACGTCAAAAAATAAGCATATAGCTGCATGTGAATTAAAAAGGCCGGTTTATTAATATTGTAAGTAGAGATTTTTCTTTTTTTTATTTAGAATGTTCCTAATTTGAAAAAAATAATAAATTTGAAAATGTGGACTAAGCATACCTATTTACCTATATGAGATTTTTCCGCCTTATTGTAAAAGGGTAAATTTCGTGGTTGTTGCGATAATTCAGTCGTTCCTCTTGATCCATAGAATCTAAAAGTTTAGTCTAATCTTTCTTGGTTATTTAAATAATAACATAAATTAATTATCTGCAAACTACTGGACTAAAATTACACGCGCGCCTCGCTACAAGAAGTCATAATGCTAACAAATTTAGGATATAGACTTTAATAGTATCATAATTTTGTAGTATCGATTGAAAACAATTAAAAATATATGTAATCCCGATGATATAACAATAATCTGGCTTAGATAGATCTGATGAAGTAACTGAGAGGTGGATATTAGAGTTGTTTTTCACCGAACGAAATTATCGCAAGACCATAATAAGATGTATGGGCAAAATTTGAGATTTACTAGGACTTTGTGTAAGAGTACCTACTTATTAATCTCACGTCAAACGGTGATACTTTATATTCCTATATTATATATATATACCCTGATTTGATTTGCAGGGTTAGTGTGCGAAACGTTTTTATCATCGCCAGAAAAAAAATGTTATTAATTTGTATAAAGCCGCCTTCTAAATTAGTATTAACCTATACGTACGGGTCGGCTGATATCGTATGTATAACAGTACCCAAAAAAAATTAAAGCTATTTTTGGCGCAAGGCTTACAACTCATCGTCATTAACGCTAATTGAAAGACCTAATGGCAAAAAATTGCCATTACTATTCTCTTTTTATGGTCTTAAATTACTAAAGGAGACTTATAAGAGGTTCGTTTAGTAAATCACAAGGCCAGCGAACTTAGTACTTGAAGCCAAGCGTGAAGCTGACTCATCGCTTACGTCTTTAAGTGACATGCGCACGCGCCGGATTGAAGCAAGAAGAATAATGATCCATTTTGTATTTAACAGTTGCAATTACTAACAGCATCAGTTACTTATATAATGGTGTTTTATTATAACTTACAAGAGATCCTGGTTTTGCCTGCTCTTGTTTTATAAATTTCAAGAATCTTAAGTTTAGTAATTAATATATGTAAAAGAAAAAGGGTACGTATTTGTTTTTGTGACGAATCTGTTTCCATACATCTATCGACTACTAGCTAAAGCTGCGTCTTCATCAGCGCATAATTAATATAACTTTATTAATAGCACACAAATCGTCCTTCTTCGGTACTAAAACTATCTCCATACTAAATTGAATCTAAATAGGCTCAGCGGTTTAAGCGGGAAGAAGTAAAAGACAGAGTTACATTCGCATTTATAATATCAGTATAGATTTACTCGTATATGTTTTTCATGTATCGCTACTCTATATTAAAAACTCCGATGCGAATAAAATTTTCATTTTCCAGCTTCCTATGTAATTACATAAAACAATGTAATGCGACACGATTACATAAAATAGGTTATTTAATCTAGATATCACGTTTTCCGCGAACAGATGGACGCAGTGTTGCGTTCCGGTCGATGTACATCACTGTTTAGAACTTTAGACCATAGAACAGAGAGAGGGGCAAAATGCTATTAACCTCACACAGGCACACATTTCGTATTGGAATTGAGAGATACCTTTATTCTATTGAAATGGCCCAGTGGTTAGAGCTTGTGCATTTTAACGGATGATGAGCATCACTGAATTACGTGCTTAATGAGTGTTTATAATTCATCTCGTCCTCAGCGGTGAAAGAAAACATCGAGAGGAAACCTGCAGCGTGGTGCAGTAAACTCTAAATATTCTCCTTAAAGGGAGAAGAGTCCTAAGCTCTTCGGTAGGACATTCACAGACTGTTTCACTAAGAATTATGTATTTATATATTATAATGTAAAACGAAATAAAATAGACAAATGGATTTAAGGTTAAATTCTCTACCAGCCAAACTCAAGACGTGTGTGAAAGATTGTTAGACGTGACGGCTTAAGAGAGCGTCATGCCGTTTGTCGTCACGGTATACGAGACGGTCCAATAAGGCGCGCTAAAATTATTAAAAAAAAAGTTAATGTACGTCGAAATGTATACGTTGCTAATAAGAATACATAAAGGAAAAATTCTAACTGCATATTTGTGGAGGATATTATTATGCATTATATTTGATTTATCTTAAACTTCGTTACATTTTTAATATTTTTCTATATGCTTAATTAATGTATTAAGTGTATGTCATTTCTGTATTATTCATTATTTTCAGCTATTAATCCGCTCGTTAGTTTATATTATATATGTATGGACAAGATCTATGTATATATGTATTTACTATACCGTTTATTATGTTTAATGTTAAGCATATTTTATTAAATTTTAGCATTAATTCAGCTAAGTTGGTAACTTTTTTCTCCTCATATTTCGATTTGAGTGTTCTACAAACCGTTAGGCAACTCCTAGGAACGTACGATGAGGCACGTCTTTATCAATAATATTAATTAATTGTAGGAGTTTAACAATTATAAGGTAAAAATAAAACAAATGAATGAATAGCGACTAATTACTACTTCATCGGTATACATAAAATTTAGTAATTTTAAAATGTATTATATGCTTAAACCACTATGTTTATTTGTATTATTTATATAGTTTATTTGTAATTTTCTTAAAAAAATAATAATAACAGTTTGTAAAGATCCCATAGCTGGGCAAAAGTATCAATTCTTGTTACGGAAGGTAGGTTGACTTGTATAGTACATTCCGATCGAAGGAGAAGTACAGATGAAAAACAATACATTTACGTATTCCATAAGATTTTCGAATAGCTCTGTACACTACAAACAGTTTATTACTAATATACTCGCATCTTTACTTATATTATATATATATTAACACTAATCCACTTAAATAGTTTTATCTTTTTATATTTAAAGAAAACTTAAATTCTAATTCCAAAGTTCTGATAAAAGGTTGTTCGATATTTGAAATAATATTGATTATTCAAGATCTCGTGTCAAGTCGATGTCAAATGTTCGTTATTTGTCTTTACTTTTCTTGTGGTAGGAATAGGTCCTCGTCGCCATATTCATTGACGAACCCAAGTGGAATCATAAGCTTAAATGTGTATGTGTAGTGCATGGAAGATCAGACGTTTAACCAATGACCATCCACTGGGCAACAGTAAGATCTTTTTAAAACATCTTACATGTAGTGTAAACGTTCTTTATATTTAGGTTATAATAAATATATATAAAAACTTTATGCGCTTTATATGATCGTCTTAGTTTATGATTACGTTATAAAAAATAACCGCATACATAATAGGTTCGTTGTTTCGAAGTCGGGTTTGTACGTTAGTTTCAATAAATGCAAATGTGGTATTGTTTGATGTGTATCGTGGTCACTGCCCGTGACGGCAAGGATACCGCTTACAGATCGGATTTTACATACCGGGATGCGTGTCCCGGAAAACGAGTTGATTTGTATAGTGGTGTTTTTTATTTTGAATACTGGGCGCGTCTGTATTTAGTGTATGCATACTTTTTATCAAAAGCTTTTATTAAAATAGGTAAAATCACTTTAAATAATGTATCAATAGATTTAATATATCTTTTTAAAAATAAACTCAATTTGGCGGTAGAATGTTTGATGAGAGCATGGCACCTACCCAGACAAATAGGTTTACAGCCTTGTACCAAGTCCTACTACCAAGTATTCGACAAATATTATAAATGCATACGTTTTGTATTTCTGATTAAAAACACAGGCACATAAAATACGAGATCAGCAGATAGGCAAGACGTATTGGCATCTTTCAAATCGAATGGATTGTTTTATTGTTAAGGTTTTTATTGAAACATTATTCACAACGGTCTTTGTATGTCTAAATTCTTTAAGTTTTGGATTTCGCTTGGTTACAAAATGATGGAATTAAATTTTATTTCCAACTGGCTGAAAGGCGCACGCGTCGTCGCGCCTCTATCGCGCACGTGATCGCTTGACTAACCACTGTAACGACGCTATTATTTTATATTTCTTTATGCAGAACTGCTATAAAAACTACAATAATACTGTTTTTTAACTGACCGAGTAATTGTTTCATAGGATTAGATTTAGAGATAATTTTGTTGTTGACATTGGATTTGCGGTAAAACTAAATTAAATTTACAACAGAGATACATATAATGTATTTTTTTTTTGATAATACTTAATACTTGTTCAAAGTCGATTAAGACATTTTTGACAAAAATATTACCGTCAAAGCCGACTGACTGAGACTGAGCCGGACTAGAGTCGAGATGGTCGAATGGTTAAAAACCTATTATTGCTAACCGAAGATTGTTTCAAACAAGAAGAATGCTTCAAACAAGTGTTTATATTCATCACGTGCTCAGTGGGGAAGGAAAACATCGTGAAGCAACCTGTATATGCCGGACGGAAATCTGCATGCACGTTGGAGCAGCGTGGTAGAATAAGCTCCAATCATGTTAACTCAATACTCTCAAAAAGGAGAGAAGCCCTTAGCCTAGAACCTTGTTCCCATCTCCCAGGGTCCCGGGTATCTCTCCGAAGACGTCTAAAGTGAGAAAAAAGGCAGTGAAACATTTGCCTTCTCCTTTTTAAGGGTTATTTTCATAATAATCATTATTATTTTTCGATGTCATACCGATATATGCATATAAGTATATGTTCTATGGTCATTCAAAGTAGAGTCGTGATAGAGCCGTCATTAACGATCTGGATCAAGAAACCAGTTCTCCGTATATATAAAATGTACGTCACGAGGTAAAAACTATTAAATCTAAAGAAAATATTGTTCAGAAATACTTTACATCTCGAATAAAAAATCTTTCAAAATGTACGAAGAACTTACAATTATAATAAATTGTAATATAATATTATTTATCATAACATTTTATCAAGCTTTTTTTTATATAAAAAGTCTTATTATCTTATTTTCAGTCTTAATTGTTTAGGTAAGCTGAATTATTTCATTTTATTAATGAAATGATGAGCCAAGATTTTGGAAATTTTCCTGGATTTTGAGCATATTTAATTAGTTTGTTTCACAAATTTTTGTAGAAACCGTAAAATATAAAGAGTAATTTTACTGCATTGGAACACCTTCCTTTATTGGAACCACCTTCGTGCCAACAGCGTGGTATTATAAGCCTCAACAATTACCTTAAGCGGAGAGAATACTTTTCAAGTAGTTTTGGTTTACAGGATAATACTAATAAATTATTATGATATTGTAGGTTGTCCATATGTTATTTTATTTAAAAGGTTGTTACTATGTATTTCTTTTACATAATAAGCTCAATGACCTTTAGGCCACACACGAAGGCATTGTCCAGGAACTTCCGTTTAGTGATTATTATCAGATTATGAGAATTTCTATTATAATAAACAAATAGCATACATAAATGTTAATCAATTGTTTTAATTTTAAAGTTATGCGTTTGGTTCAGAAATCAGAGCCCGTCGTATGCGCAGCCTCAAGCCTAGCGGGGGCGGTTGTTCTGTTATTCATTTCGCGCCGAACCTCCGCGCGCGACGCTCGTGTCGCGACGTTTGCAGTACTGTGCGCGCTATCGATGTATTCCCCGTGCTGTGTTTCTATTGACATATTTGTGTGAAATGTGCTATGGAATTCGTTTACAAGTGGTCGCCCTGAAGGGCTGAATTTGTGCTTGTTTTTATTGTGACTGGAATTATTGTGACCGGTAAGTTATTTTGAAAATACCTTAAATTTCTTTAAGAAAATAAATACCAGTTTTATAGTAGGTACATTGTGATTTGTGGTTCCAAAGTACTTTATGTAATTAAAGAGTCTGCGCTCGGCTATGGTTCCTTGTTTTACCCTCGATCACTGGTAGAATTTCTCAAGTGATCTAAATTTAATTGCTTTTGAGTGTTTATATTGAGTTTACTCTTGACCTTCAGATGAACTGCTTCAAAGGGATTTCTTATCTCTAGTATCTTAACTTTGAGTTACTTAGTATTTATTTAATCGTATTCTAAAGTTTGTGTAGTTGTTTTTTGTCGTCTCTTTATCTTTATAAACAGCGTTAGTTTTATTTTAAGTAATGCAATTTTTGATGACGTTGTGTAGGTTGATGTGGACTGTTTGTGTAGGTACTTAAAATAATTTATTTGATTTAATAAATTACGGATATAAATTATTTAGTACACGTAAAATGAATCATCTTTGTATCTGTTTCGTAGTTTGTACGACAAGGTGTTTTCATTTTGTGACTCACGTACTTTCAGTTCCTGATTCTTTTAAGGTATTCGTCTATAATTACTATAATGATTTGAAAGCAAATTACATTAATCACAAAATAAGTCACTTACTACCCAATATTTAGCCAATTTTGTAATTTTGTTCAAATTGATATTATTCTTGTATTTCCTTTAGTTTATTGAAATTAACTGTTTTAAATATAAGTTTAACTTAAGAGATTTAAACTTACAACAGCAAATAAAAAGTACATGATTTATAAATCCTTAACGCCCGAGCCTTGTAGTAAACTGACAATGAGTGTTTGTATTTGAATCCGCAGAAACTAAGCTCACAGCACTAAGCGTAAACAATTAGCAATGAGGATTAAAAAATAACTTGAATTTTAAAATGTTTGGATTTAAAATTACTATCACGAACATGAAACAAAACGTAATTCTTAAAAACAATAAAATTGCCCGTCCAAACGTTTATGACACCTTTGTCGGAAACGTAATTGCAGAGAGAGATCAATACAAGTATTTTAACGCTTTGGATAAGTAATAGTTTGGTGCGAACGATTGGAAATGTCGAAGAATGTAATAATAATAACACTGAGGTTCTCTATTTATGTTTTTTATTCGTTTGTTGGTGTTACACGAGGAAGCGTTCCGGGATATTGATTTGAGGAATAGTTATGCAACTATTTCCTTTCATCTCTTAAAAATGATTCTGTATGATTAAACAAAAATAGGTTCTCGATCGTTTAGTTTTAAGCTTTAGCTCACATTATATTCCCAGAGTATTAATAAACCGATCACGCATATGCATGAATGCGTAAAATGTATACATCTCACGTATTATAATATAGAATTTTAAAAATATCATAAATCCTCTTTTTACTTGCTCTAAGGGATGTAGTAAAAATGTAAGATTTACTAAAAAAAAAAAAACAGATTATATTTTAAAAAGCTTATAATCTGTATTGTAATCTTTTTTTTTTAAGAATAATTGTCTGGTGAACATTGTATTAACAATTGAAAAAATAACAAAACATTCGGCAATATACAAATAATTTACCATGAAATAAATAATGAATTCACAAATAAACATAATTATTACAGAAATATAAAAATATATATTATACCTACCTTATTATCCTTTTATAAAACATTTTTGATCAATACTAGGAACAACTAATGACTAAAAACGTTTCGGAAACCCCAGTTTAAATAAAATAAATATTTTATTGCTTTCTTAAAATCATACGTAAAGTATTTTACATTCCGATTTATTTTTTTCTTATCGAAGTTACGTACCATTAAAGTATAATAAGAGTTTTATGCAAATGTAAATAATTATGTTTGGTAGATATGAGAATTCATTGCAGTTTTATTCGTAGATGGTTTTTTATCAAATTTTTACTAAATATTATCGCCATGCTAACTGCTTATGATGGTGTTACTGATGGTATACCTCATTCTTTAAAATGTGTCGCGGTGGCCATTTCAGTATTGTAATTTACGTGTGTGTTATTGTACTTAGGTGCATCATCCCTATCATATATAATTACCATCCATACTCTTACTCCTTTATTCTGATGGGACGGTAATCAGGCGCCGGATCTTGCTTTACGTGGTTTTAAGCGGAAAAAAGTGTTAAAGAGCGCGCCTAAAATTCAGATTTCACCTAAGTTTCTCAAAGTACGCGTCCTCATTTCATTTATGCTTTGTGTATGTACAGGTATGAAAAAAAAACCTTTTTTGCTAACTCAACCCTTAAAATGATAATATAAGCGATTATACAAATACTATTTTATTTTTAACTTTAAACTAGATGTAACCATGCGATATGCATGATGCATCATCAATCAGTTATAGATTAGCAATTTAGCTACATAGCGGTGATTCGCGCCAATAAAAAAAAAAAAATTAAAACTCATAAAAGCTATATAATCTATGTATACTTTTGTTATTATCTGTGAACTAACCGGCTAATAGTATTTTTAAATATATTGTTATTTTGTGATATTCCAAGTATGTAGCACGTATATCGCATGTGTTAATTTCACGCTTTGAAGCGTAATAAATTGGTGTTTGAACATATAATTGTATTAATACAGCAATTAATATAAGTAAACAATATTTCATTTTATTTTCATGAGGTAAACAATGTCACAATAACCTCATTTTTTTATTGTGAAGTATGGCGCATTCGAGAACATTCTAATAATTTTATTGAAATTCTTTGTAGTAAATAGTAAATAAAATACAAAATAATTTATTTTGATATTTCAGTTTGTATTTTATTTTTGAGCAGTCATATTATTTCTTACAAAATTTAATGTTAAAAAGGCTGTATTATTATTAGTTGATATTATAGAATGTATAAATTTCATATTATATACATTTATAGTATATTTATACAGACCAGAAGTGAACGTAACTTTTTAAAAAGAGTACAAATACCTATTTGACTTTATAAGAACAAATAACAATGACAATTACATAAATTACTTAAAAATAATAATAATTTAATCAATAACAAAAAATAACTAAAACGTAATTTCTAGACACGCGGTAGCGTGTCAGCCAAGTTCTAGTAACAGAACTGGCTAGTAGCACCGTGTGTAATATCTAGACACGCGGTAGCGTGTCAGCCAAGTTCTAGTAACAGAACTGGCTAGTAGCACCGTGTGTAATATTACACGAACCATTTGGAGCCACTTTTGACCTCCTCATAACTCAAAAACTATTTGACATAGATGTGTCAAATTTGGCTCATATATTAAGACTCGCGAGATACATATGTGTTCCAAATTTCATAAACGCATCTCAAATGGTTATTTAGATATTAACGTCTAAAAATCGTCATTTTTATCACTGACTGACCTATAGATCAAAACTATATCCTACTTCCAGGTGACCTAGAAAGTTCAAATTTGGCATGCAGGTAGATAATTAGGCCAATATAAAGGAAAAAATCTGAAACTGGTAATTTTTTATCATTTTATTATAATTTTTCATTTTATTGGGTCTATAGGAACACTTATATACTTAGTTCCTGTAATAACTGTAATAATAAAAAAATGATGTAAGAACCAGCAATCAAAACTTATGACAGCCGGTCTTCAAGTGGATTTTAAGGTCTTCACGTGAATATATAACAAGTTGAATACCACCCTTAAGTTTTTTAAATCCAAATATTTCCGTTTTAGTACTTATGAGTATAGCCGACTTTCGTATTTATTACGTTATTAACTAGCATTTAGCGCACATCGATGGTGCCAAATAATTATACTTAAAAAAAAAATAATAATAGGCATTTCGGTACACGGCGCGCGACGCGACGCCGGAGCAGCGGGTTAGGAGCGTTGCGATTAAACCTTAACGCGGACGTGTCTGAGCGAGTGGCAACCGCGCTCATAAGAATTATTTCAATACCTTCCGATGGAAACTGCCTAGTCTATTCGACTGCATATTTTTTGTTTGAGTATACTAGTATACAACAATAAAAAAGGTTTCGTGAGATTGTAGTAGAGTATGTATATCGTAACTGGAATGATTTAAGTTTGTACTCTAGCGCTACAAACGGGGATCCTTATTGCTTGGAAGAACAGTATCGAGCAAGCATGCTGATGTCAGCAAAGGACTGATGAATGGGTCCAATGGAAAAATAGAGAAGGTACATTGGGGACGTCGATAACAGCAATAGCGCACGTAAAATAACAATTCAATTTAAACATAATTTAATTTGCGAACTAGAAGTCAAAACCAAGTTACAGATATTAAGTAATGTACATATATGTTCAAAGGAAATAATTCTCTATTTGCTTAGCATATTCTACTATTATACACAAATTACAAGGCCTTCGCCTTGACGGTGCTCTTTTCGACATAGGCTCCTCTATATTAAGTAAAGAGCAGGCTTACGTTGGCCTCTCTAGAGTTAAAACCTCAGATGGAGTACATCTTATCAATTTAGGTCCAATTCAAATCAAGACACAAGAGAGCTCTATTGTAGAGTACAACCGTCTGCGCACGTTATACCACCCCTACTTGGCCAAATTAAGTATAAACAGAAAACGCGTAAAAAAAAATCCGGACACTGAATGGGCAATTCACTCGAACATTTCAGAGGTACCTACAAGAAAAATAAGAACGTATCAAAAAAAAGACAATTATACCCCGTAAACGTAGGAAAATAGAATAGCTTAACAAAAACCATTTGGTATTAATTTTGTTATTAATAAGTACCTATTAATAATTTATATACAAAAAGTAGTGATATCCCATCAAAAACATAAATGTAAAAATGAGAGCCAAGTTAAATATTATGATATATACCTTGGTTGTTGACTTCAACGACAAAAGAAGTGAGATCTAAATTTTTGCCAAGTTAAATAGCCCTTCTGAAATTTATTTATAACTACATAAAATAGCATTTCTTCTTATAACTTGGGATAATATATTGTTGCCTAAGGTCTGACTTGGCTAGTTCTTATATGTTTATAAACACAACTTGTAGTTTGTGTTTAGAATAACAAATTATAACTCAGAACATCTAAGAAGAATGGAGGACAGCTAAGTATTGCTTAGTTAGTATATACGTACATTAAGAGCTGTGATGGTCCAGTCACTAGAAAACATTAATCTTAACCAGATATTGCGAGTTCATATCTAGACAAGTACCATTGAATATTTGCGTGCTTAATTTGTGTTTATAATTCATTTGTAAAGGCTTAGAACTTACGAAGGCTATAATATAATTCTTATATGAGAACTAGCCAAGTCAGACCTTAGGCAACAATATATTATCCCAAGTTATAAGAAGAAATGCTATTTTATGTAGTTATAAATAAATTTCAGAAGGGCTATTTAACTTGGCAAAAATTTAGATCTCACTTCTTTTGTCGTTGAAGTCAACAACCAAGGTATATATCATAATATTTAACTTGGCTCTCATTTTTACATTTATGTTTTTGATGGGATTTTCTATTACTCAGAAATTGTACGTTCGAAGCAGCCAAATTTCGCGCCAAAAAGGAAAACCCAAGCTCTGAGGCAGTCGATCGCTTGCTTTAATGTATTAAAAATAATATATAATTTGATAGGAGAAAAAATTTAGATGTCGGCATTTGTACTGGTTTTCCTCGATATAATTGACATTCCGATTCTGTGGTGACATCAAATTTAATTCAATCTTGTTCATTAACGCTTCCACGCTTTTACTAAGATTACAAATAAAGAGATTTGTATCTTCATGCAACAACCACAAAAACACATCCACTAGTTCGTTAATTACAATGTATTTAGTATTTCGATGTTATTTATGCTCTCCATCAAAATCTTAAGTGTTCCATAAAAGCTGATTCAATAGAGATTGCAAAACGGTGCGCTGTTCTAATTACTATGAGAGCTGACGAAGAAAACAAGACGATAAGAAACGAACAACAGTATTAATTCTATTAAAACAGTTTCATAAACATGAGACGTGGGACTTTTTGTAATAATCGATAATAATTTTAATTAGAGTACTTATTACACTCGACATTCACTCGGAATGTTACCATACTTTATTTGTTTTATGAATTATTTTAGTGCTCCGACTGTGGTTGTAGATACGATGATAAAATAAAATTAGACAAAAAAAGCTCACAGAGTTTCTTTCGTACTTGTCAGGTCAGATATTTACGTTCTGAATCAGTTTTCACTTTAACTGCTAATAAGTAAGTAGATTTCTATATTAAATTTGGAATTAGGTGGGTGATGCTTACTGTTACAACGATTGAGATTTTTTGTCTTTGTCACACAGTAGAATTAACAACGGAAAGTATTACAAAATAAATTAAACACGATTTGCACATCGGAATTTATCAGGCATAGTGCACAATACACTAGTAAATTTTGATCAATTATTAGAAAAATACTTTAAGTGATATAATATATGTAATAAATATTGAAAGACAGTTA
This sequence comes from Vanessa atalanta, assembly GCF_905147765.1. Taxonomy (NCBI): domain Eukaryota; kingdom Metazoa; phylum Arthropoda; class Insecta; order Lepidoptera; family Nymphalidae; genus Vanessa; species Vanessa atalanta. The sequence continues at coordinate 887,216 of NC_061873.1, forward strand.
ACATAATTTCTTGTTATTATAAATATTTTTAACTAATATTTAAGTATTATTATAATGATGATAAAACATACATAATATCAAAAAGACATGCGTTGCTTTTTATTATTATCTATATTAAATAAGATCATTAATTCACACTGTGACGTCAAGTCTTACAGTGGCTGAAACTGCAAAACGCACCCACTCATATAAAATTTATTAAATACTTTCTATTAAATCTTTTTCTAAACGCGTTGCATCTGCTAAGTTTTATGAATATTGGCTTAGTAGTTTTTTCAGATAAGCATTGCAAAGAAACATCTCTTTTATTAGAAGTATAAATTTATTTAATAATGCAAAATCCGTTTACGTCGTTTATTATTTTGTTTAATATGATTTGAGTTTCATTTAATAATAATAAATTAATAATATTATTACAAGTATTATACGTATTTGTCATGTACATATATTTATAAGTTAACGTAGATGAGTTAACTTGATGTCCATCTTTGATATGCCGAGGCTTAGGGTAAGGTTAATGTTTATTTGGGATAGTAACCAACTGTTTTTTATTAGTGTAAGTTTCGGTGTATGTTTTCTCCCGTTCGTTTAGTGCAAGGTCAATATTATCTCGTTTGTATTACGGGATTCCAGCTTACGTATTTAAACCTGACGTATCGTGTTTATTACACACTAAAACCAGTTTATATTACATATCTTTGATTTTATTTAATATAGCTCTGTACGAAATAATCATTTACATTAAAGAATTAGGTAATTAACAGAAAATTAAAATTAACTACTTTTAATTTAAGTTAAGTAATAATCGTAAGGAATTATATGCAGGACTTCTTTTTGTAATGGGCCGTAGCATAAAGGCAAACAATGATTTATATGTAAACAGTTCCCTTTTAAAAATCTTGGTATGGTTTACATTTTTTAATATTTTCGTTTAGAGAGAACAATTAAAATATAGAATAATAAGTATGAAGTTTAGAATCGTCTCTTGCAGTATTGTTACTAATATAATTTATCTAAAGTGAGTACAATGATTTTGTTATGAACGATTAGATGTAAAAATAAAAACCCAATTGTTCATTTTCAAACTGTATTTTATTGCAAACTTTTTATGATGGACGCAATTATACATTTGTTCTTGAGCAAGCGATTCTCGCGATTTCTGCATTCTGCTCCACTATTACAGATGGGTTGCACATTTTTGTGTGAGAAAAGCCTCACAATGGTGTCTGAAGGCTCTCACGCTCTCTTGGCTGTTCTTGCGCCACTTCGATACTCGGTTTGTCATCATTTATTTATTTATTTATATACTCTTTATTGCACACCAATATAGACAAAAATAATAGGAGTACAACAAAAACAAAGAAAAGAAAAATGTACAATAGGCGGCCTTATCGCTAAAGCAGCGATCTCTTCCAGGCAACCTTTGGTAGAGGAGAGAGATAGGATGGTAGGGGTGTACAAATTATTTAATACATAAAAAAAAAAAAAAAAAAAATAGATACAATATATATATATATATATATATATATATATGTATATATACGATACATAAATAAATATTCCATAAATATATAATTATATAACAATATAATATACATATACATTATAAATATATACATTTACATACTATAGATACTTACATAATAAATAAAATATTGAATTGCAGTATTTCTTCATGAAGCAAGATAGTGCTCTTTTATCATTTTTTTAAAAGAAGTAATAGTTGGTGCACGTCTTGCTTCTAGTGGAAGAGAGTTCCAAAGACGAATTGAATGGACTGTAAATGAGTCACTATAAAAAGATGTTGTATGGGGAGGTATTTTTAGCACCAAATTCTCTTCAGAACGAAGATTATGCCTATGTGAAGAACTGAGAAATTGAAAACGTTCTTTTAGATATGAAGGAGAGGACGGATTGAACAGAATACAGTACAGAAGTTGAAGGATGTGAGTATTCCTGCGAAGCCGGATTGGGAGCCACTTGAGCTTTTTACGAAATTCAGAAACGTGATCAAATTTACGAAGACCAAATATGAATCTGATGCAAAGATTTTGGAGACGCTCAAGTTTATTAAGTTGCTCCTCTTTTAGATCAAGATAACATGCGTCAGCATAATCGAGAATTGGTAGTAGGAGTGACTGTGCTAACATAATTTTGGTAGGGATGGGTAGAAAGTTGCGTAATCTTCGAAGGGAGCCAACGGCTGCAAAAATTTTTTTACTAATCTCACTTATCTGTGGTTCCCAAGATAGGTGCTGGTCAAAGGTAATTCCCAAATTTCTAGCTGTAACACTGAACGGTATGTTAACACCGCTAAAGTGTACAGCCGGGAGATCCGAAAAAGATATACGTGAAATTAATTTTGAACTACCAATAATCAGCACCTGTGTTTTATTTGGGTTTACACGTAATCCAAATGCAGTAGACCACTTTGAAATATTTAATAAATCATTATTTACTAAATGTATAGTTTCAGGAAGGTTCGCAATTTTACTTTGTGAATAGATCTGAAGATCATCATGTCATTGTCCTTAGCAGTTACATTGAGCTTTATCTTTAATAGGTTCAAAATTTAGTTATTTTAATAGCTGAGAGCGACCAATTTTTTTTTAGCTTCGTTTCTGTACTTCATGCTCATAAAGTCGTTCTTAACAACACATACACGCGACCTCGAAGGGCGCGATTTTGTATTCCCGAATTACGTCTCAAATTTGCAAAAGGAATAATTTCTTATTATAGTGGCCGCATATACATCGTCAAAGAATTTATGACGACTATACCGTATTGTATTTTAAACCAATTAAAATCGTTGACAGTTTTTTTATCAGTTTCTCAACACTTAAATAGTATTGGGTAAACTTTCAGATCACCTTCTTGTTATCTAGATAAGTTTTTTGTCATTTGTTAATAATTCTCTGTATCGTTTACTTTATAGATTCAAAGAAATCTAAACAAGTGGAGCGTTGAAAAGGGTCGCGACAAAAAACATCGATAGAAGTGGTTCTGTTTATCTCTTTTTATTGAGCCATGCGTGGTGATGTTTTGGTAAAGTTATCTAATAAATAGATAGATGAGGTGATATCTCATAGATTATTAAGATATATTACCAAAATTTTATAGATTAGTGATGTTATTTTTAGTTAAGTAATTTAGAATTAAAGTTCTTAGTTCACTAGGTACGTGACCGCCATTGTTGTCGGACATCGATTTTTAGCTTTTTTTTATTTGAAATATAATTAAGAAATAAAACGCGACTTTTTACTGAATTTGTGAAGTAAGTCTCTATGCTAATTCCGAATTAAATTTTACTTAATTTTTATATGTTTTTTTCTTGTGATTGCCATTGTTTAATGTAAAAATTAATATTTTATTGATAATTATTTTACCTAACCCTTTTGTTTTTTATTATAATTTTCCATAGAAAATTTATGTGTGAGTTATATTAATAACATTGACTAGAAGCGTCAAACCTTATTAATTCCACGAACATCTTATGATCATCATTGATGACTCATTCATGAATGAATCATTTTCTCGACTATGGAAAACTAAACAGTCCAACAAAAAAAAAGAAAAATCACTTTGTCCTCTACAACACACGTCCTAATGAATTGAATAATGATTGCCAAAAAAAACATGATATCGGGTTATTTAAATTGACATTAAAACTAAATGCACTCTGTATTTGTTTTTGAATAATATATTTTTTCGATTAAATTTTTTTTTATCTGTGACGCTGACTTGAACTGTTGTTTTTTTTTATTTTATATAATTAAAAGTGACTTCGAAAAGTATTACGCAATGAATATATCAAATAATATTTAGAAGTTTAACGTATTCGTATTCTAAATCTATATTTTAATAAAATTTATGTTCTTCGATATTTTTCGTCACAATATCGATGAATATTGATCTTTAGTGATCGACTTCATATAGTTTCTGCGGTACTTAATTATTAAACAAATCACCATGAATCTCTGTGGCTTATCACTAAGAATTAAAATAATTCACTCATATTTATTAATCAGATTTATTAATTCATTGTACTGATAACATCTCCGTCATAGTTATACTTTTATAAATTATTTATTAAAGTCACGCGTATAGAAGAGTGTGAAAATATGTAAAGTCAAGTGTTTTAAGAGTAATTTGCGAGCGAAAGCAGCTGTTTACCGAAACCGCGGCGAACATACATTATGCACGCCGCACGCGACGTCGCGTGTTGTCAATGTTGGATATTCCTGCATTCTAGTTTGTATTTAGTGTTACCCAACACGCCGTAAATTATCGTATTTGTCATACCTTTGTTTTTGTGTCGAATTCGCCTTTTCCTCCTCAGAGTAATTGTAATGTCACTTATTAAACTTAGAAAAAAATGTGTCAGATTATTTAAGAGATTTACATTGAATAATAAGTGCTTAAATAGTAATGCATAGACAAGTGTATGGTCCATGTTACCATGGAAACAATTTCTAAACCTGTCAGTGGACAGATAATGTATTAAATTTGTTATGTATATACTATGTTCCCGTTCCGGCTTTGTCCGCGTTAAATAAGAATTTGTTTTACTTTCCGATTGTAGCGCACCCTGCCGTGTACAATCTTAACCATTCGGGTCCCTGGATGTACTGATGTGTTGTGTGACTCAAATATAACAAAAAAATGACAGCAAAATCGGTCCAATCGCTTAGAAGACTTTTATATATATAATTAATTCTACAATTATATTCTAATATCTATAAGAAAAGGTAATTATTTCCCATCAAATAAATTGTTTAATCTACCTTTCCACTTTGATGAAAAAGTATGGGACATTCCAACGTTTAAATGGTAGAGAGATTTAAAAGTCAGCGAGTACAACCAATCGGTTGACGTTTTTGTTGCGCAGGCGCTGGAGATGTGCGCCATTGTTCGGTGGCTCTTGCATTCCATCTCTGGACGTTGCCCTTCTTTCAGAATCATTTAACAAAAAAAAATATCACTTTAACTTGTAAATTAATGACGTGGAGCTGTCAAATTTTAAACTTAGTAAGTATTAAGTCACGTAATCATGTTTTGTATAATACTCATTCTCTATATTTTATACATAATTATAAATATCTACGATTTAAAAAACTAAAAAAAATGTTATAATTTTATTTTGAACGTTTAAGGTTCCTTCACACTATGCCCTTGATAAAAAAAGATTCAAATAATGCATATTTGCTTAGCTATCGTTTGCCAGCATCCGTTTGCCGTCAAGGTTTTACGAATGGATAGATAAGAATCGTTATTAAAAGCATGTATTCCATGACAGTTGTATATTTTTTGCAGCTATAAATATCTTACATGAAGTTGTAAGCTAAATTACTAATATGTATTACCTAGCTTTTAAATGGTTTATCTCATGTACAACAGTGAAAAACAAGGATCACAATCTGTGTGCAGTTGCTGTATGTAGATGTACAGTAGAAAGGCTAAAGGCGCATTTGCATTGGTCGATAAGTCGGTAGTTAGCCCGATTGCGGGGAGTACCCGCATGCGAGCTAACAACCAATGAAATCCACTGGTCGATAACTCGGTCGATTAAACGTGTGCGGGTGATATCCGCATTCATATATTGATATTTATATATGCGTTATAGAAATCACCCGCACCCCGTATGCGGGCTCTGACGACCAGTGAAAACGATAAACTCTTTGCGGGCCCTATGGCATGCGTTACAGAAATCTCCCGCACCCCGAATGCGGGCCTTATCGACCAATGAAAATGCGCCCTAAGCGACGTTATTTATTAACAAGTTCTTTAATGCGCTTTTTACAGTATTTTTGCTGTGGGCTAATTAAAAACGGCGCTAAAATTTTTAACATTTCTTTTCGTCACTGTAAAATCAAAATATTCTTTATTCAAGGAGGCTAATAAACGCAATCTTGTGACTTGTGATAATTGTAAAATGTTTTGTTTTTTTTTTAATACGATTTATTGCTACTCTTTCTCTTATAGATGGATGCCATGCCTTATATCACACGTTATACGATAAACGCTTATTTTAAAAGTGGGTTAATCCTTTGGGGATATGTAATATTTGATTGAGGCTTTGGCGCGTTGACTGTTATGTTAACTATCAACAGTAATGTTTGTTTGTTTTTATTGCTTATCTCTTAAAAGGGTCATGAAAAGTATCGATAAGTTTGATTTAATTATTACAATATTTGAATACTTAAACTATCAGGTGTTTGGATAACATAAATTGTTAATCTATTGCACGATATTTTGACCCGGTTGTATCAAGCATTTTATATATGGTAAATGAATCTATATCTATTGGGAAGTAACTCTATCTATTACCTATTCACGCTTAAAGTTCTGAACCGATTTAGATGCAATTTGTTATGGAGATAGTTTGAGTGCCGGGGGAGGACATAGGCTATTATGAATGTGTTTTTGCGGAAATCATGCGATGTGAAAAGGGGAGGGTAGAAGTTTGTATGGGGAATCGATAATTTCTTCAGTAAGGCATATAAAACTCATAAATTTTTCGTTAACTTAAATGATGTTTGTGTATATTTGAGTTAATGAACTCTTGTGTAGTTTTATATTTTTCGCGCAGGTAAAGGCACGAGTTCAGCTGGTGTTTAATTTAGTGAATGTTAGCGTTCAATCAAAATTGAAATAGCTCGGAGTTTATAAATCACGAGCCTTATTGTTTGCTTAAATCAATAAATAAGTGAACGGCTCCTTATAAAGAGCGAAATGAGAGAATTTGATTTCGTTAAACGGGTTAATTATGGCAACGGCAATCGCAAGGTGGTAGCGAACTGCACAGGAGATTTAACTTGATACAAGTGTGCTTAAGTGCGCTCTCCTCCACAATCCGATTGTATATTACCACATCACGAACAAGATTAGTGAAGGAACAGCAGATTTACGTTCTTTACGAGTTTAACGGGCTTAGTAGTAGCACTCCCAACTTTGTGACTTCAGGGTCCAACTAAAATAATCTTGTAAGATATATTCAATATTTTTTTATTATCTAACAATTTCATTTAACTGATTGCTAAAATATGAAATTCACAATGAAGTACAAAAGTTGTACGTTTTTATTACGGTGTGAAATATATTTTGTAAAGATCCATCGTAGAAGAGATCATGATACAATTGTTGATTAATTTTTTACGTATAAGACTGTTTAGTATAAATTAAATACTTACTTGAGAATAAAACAAGTTGCAGTAATAATTATATTCTAAGTGAGATCTTAATATGGTCTTAGCGTGTGCTTCGTCCGCTATTGTCTTGATTATTCTCGGTGCGGTGGCTATAACGTGTGGCTGGCGCCGAGTTCATTTGGTTCAATTGCCGGCAGCTGCCGATCTACGGGCCGGAGATTAGTCATCCTGTGGACCTACCGTTTGTTTCAAATTGTGTTTGACTTGTAATTATGTTAACATTCTCGATGCTTCTCAATGTTAACCGAATAGATCTATCTGAACAATACGTTAACTACTTCAAATATAATTGTATTGAATTGTTATCTTTATATTTTGTTCAATCTAATACTATAGTATTAAGTTTAAGTAAAATGAAATCGTATGATAATAAAATATACACATCGCGAAAGTTTAAAGTGTATTTTACCCAACGTTCGAATTCTATTGAATTAGATAACGTTTTATGACCACTCTGTAAACAAAGGTTGCGCAGTCGAATGCGTTATGGAAAAAACATTAGGCAACAGTATCTATAGTTTATCAGCGTCAAGTAAACAAATAGTAAGTTTTATCAGTGTTAGTGTGTTCGGGTGCATCGCTATCTGCGGCTACACTTTTTTCAATATTGGAATCGAATGCATTTTTCGGTCAATTATCAAAACTCGATTTTTTCTTTTAGCATTGTGTAGTAATGTCGTAACATTTGATGGTCTAATAATCTGGGAAAGATATCTATACGTTGCTTCATATGTATTAAACAGCATTCACTACACTCTTAAGCTGAATGAAGAAAGAAAATGTTAACACTTCCATTGCAGTGATATAATTTAAAACTGTACTTATTCTGGATAAGACATTTCTACGAGTGGAAATCTTAAGACAAAAGTTCTGCGGAACATGTTCATAACGTATACGTTACTGATATTAACGGGAACCAAAAGAAAACTTTAATGTTATACAATCCGTAATTCGATGAGATCCTTCATACAATTAGCAACGTTATTTAACTTTATATTTATAACCGTCCAGTCACTGACCCCTATCAGTTATCTTATCTTTAGCACGCTGGTTTAATTACAAGGTACGGTGTACAAAAACAATGGGCGTTCAAATGAGATTAAGCTCAAAATTATCTTGTTTGGTTGTTGATTTGGAGCGTAACGCACGTGAACATTGATGCCAGCTGCAACGCTGACGGGAACAAAGATGTTCTGTGACTATACTACGAAATTTTTACGCAACAGCAGACACAAAATCCTCACGATTGGCTAGTGAACTCTTTCGATAGATGTTGGTAGTTTAAGGTTTACCCTTACACCTTAAATGGCCAATATCTACAGTAACTAACCCTTTAAACTCGAACACTACCATATGGGACTGATGTTCCATAGAAACTGAGTGCGGGTGATGCTTACGTAGACAGTTACAAAGCCTACCAGAAAATTGGACACTTAAGATATAATATCCTTTCCTATCTTTATAGGACGGCTATGCCAAGGGCTAGAATTGTCTGGGACAGATTTAAATATGTGTGACTTTTATAGACGTTTGTCTAGGGTCTTAAAAAACTGGAATCTTGCACTGCTATTACTATTACGACATATTTATCATTTATTAATATAGCTTTTATTAATAAATATGTATGTTTTCCTTAATTATGTAACAACGAACAATAATGCGACGGTCAGTAAAGCGTTTCATAGAATCTTCTGTAATCTGTTCAAATTTCCTTCGATATTTTGAAATTTAGCAACTATGTTTTAGGTACAACGCCTACTCAATTTTGTCACAAGGCCAAATTGCATCAATTTACAGTTTGGGTGTAATTCCAGCAAAACGGGCAGTGGGAAGCGAGTCGGTTAATTGGTCTCTAATTGAATAGAATCAACTCGGCTTTGTATCGAGATAGCCTTGTTGATATCAAGTTAAAAATTCAATTAAACAAGTGCGTCTATTTTGCGCGTTATGTTTCTAACATTGGCTTCGGATACAGGTTCGGTAAATTCATTTCGTTTGTTGGACATTTTGCTATACGAATTAAAAAAGAGTATCTAGTGGTTTTTTGCCAGATCTTCTCGGTAGAATTAATATTCTGAACCGGAAGTATTATGGGAGAAAAAACTGACCTCAGTTTTTTTTTCTTTAAATTGTAATGGGCAAACGCAAAGTATACTTTCCCAAACTAAAAAATATTTTTTCAAATCGTTTCATAAATGACGAAGTCAAAGAAATATTTTTGTTAAGTCACTTATAAAGACGTATCAATTTGTAGCAAAGATTTTGCTTCACGATACTATATATTTAGATTTATGTACTTATTTTGGAGTGAGTTGTATTATACGATGTATGTTATTAGTTTTTACGGTTATCTTTAGAGTTATTATAACATATCGTAACGAAAAATAAAGTGTAGATGTAATGGATGCTTTAACCGCAGGCCTTGAAGACGTGACCCTATAAATAAACAGAGTTCAGTTAACATACGAACCACAAAGCGTGATGAAAATTAATACGGATTGATATTGAAAATGATTAATCTAATTATAAACACAAAATAGGTAAATAACACAAATATCCTTCTAAGTACATGTATTACAATACCATGTTGGTCTTGAACGTCAATTCAAAATTAATTATAAATTTGGGTATTTGAAACATTACATTTTTAGAAAAGGCCATATTATATTACAGAAATGAGATATATATATTTATTCGTTTTATCACGTTATTAATAATTAATTACAAAACTTAAATTAAATAGATTAGAGGAAAGCTAAGATCAAAATCGCTTCTCACATTAGCCACCCCAAAAAGTATACAATTATTACTTTGTGTACATGGTCCGCACTACCTTCTATCTTTAATTGACTTACGTCACAAAATATTTACATAGCAACGTCACAGTAACGTCATTTCATAGATCGGTTTTTGACAGTAACTGTCATAACAATGGTAACTCCAAGGAATCAACCGTTTTTTATTTAATCAGGTTTTGTAGCCAGTAAAATGGTTATTTGACGTTTCTTGGTGATTTGATATCAAAGATTTCTTTACATATTTGAAACATTTTAATCTCTTCATTATTATTTGTTCTATTTATGAGCAAAGTCAATTAAAAATCATATCATTTACAATTAAAATAAATAGTTCAGTTATGGGATGAAATAATTGAGTCAGTATTGATGGTGTCCATATTTCTGTTATCGAGAATATATTCAGCTTTGCTTTACTATTAACGTAATATCCATTAAATGATTCGTTGAGTGGCTAGTTTATGTATCTACAAATTACGAGATTCTGAATTGAAATCGTGTCTATAAAGTTATTGAGTCTTTCTGACAATAGCGACCGGGTATTAGGAAAAGAACGTTGTACCTCAGAAAGGATATAAAGTCGCTGCACCTTATCTCTCTCTATCGAATTTTATCGTTGCATTATGAAAGTAAAGAAATATGAGTGAATTTGTATTGGCATAAACACATGTGCAATTAGTTAATATTCGACGTCGTTGCCGAAATTCGGCCAGGATTACTTCAACGTAGTACTTATTATCTGCCTATCGTATTTTTTGTTATACTAACGGTATTGCGAGTCGAAACGGTTGTTGATCTCGATTGATATTTGGATCTAATAATGTTTTCGTTCATCATATCTATAATGCTTCTATGAGCACATTTTTAGTACTATTCTCATTTGATTTTCTTTTTTCTCCTGAACGGCGGTCCATTTGGAGCAATGTCACAAGAAATGTAACAAGAAGTAGTTTTGTTTCAATATTTACAGGCGTTATTAGAGCGATAAAAATTGCTCCCAACTCTTTTTCAACACAGGGTATTGGAAATTGGACGGAATCGACTTACTGGCTATTATTACGTAAGGGAAATAAATCAGTTAGGTATAATAGATATGCCAAGCATATGACGTGGCTATCGAGTTTTAATGAAATGAAATTTAACTATTGTTTATTTTTTATGAAGTTTCATGACGTATTTAATGAATGGTATTTATGTTTTTGTGATTTATGTGTACACGGTGCAAGTAATACAAGATAGATAAGAAAATAAATAACTTATTTTGTATGTAGTTTAGTATCGACGTCTGGAAACCCGTGTCTAATTTCAAGGAAATTCTGCCACTGTGTCTACCAACCCAAATAGGAGCCATTTGATGGAATAAACTCCAAACCCACTCCTCAAAGGGTGTAAACTTGACTTTTTTTACTTAAAATAACTATTTAGTCAAATATTGCGTGATATTGAGATATTTTGACATAAAAAAAAAAAATTAAAACGATGCTTGAATAGAAAGTGAACTGAACTGTCACGCGATCACGAAAGAAAAGTTTGTTAAATCGCTATCCTCTGACAATCTTCTGTATTATTATTATTATTAAGCTATTTATATAATAGGGCTCATTTATGAAAGGAGATGACATTATCTTTCTATTTTCTCTTGCAATTTTGGACATAAGATTTTAAAAAAATATTTCGGAGCACTTAATTCAGTTTCAAAATTTATATTTACTTGTATCTAATATAAACTTTTAAAAGGTTCCTTCTTTAAACAGAAACCACATTCTCTTAACGACCCAGTACCTCTTAACGATTCTAAAGTATTTGAAAAGAGTAGGTGAATAAAAATAATTGCATTTAATTAAAAGTGTATGCGAGTGGATTAAGCTACCGGAAGTAGTAAATGATGATGATAACTTCCTTCCGAACACGGCCATGGAATTCGGCCACGGTGCGGCGGCCATGCGCATGAAATATAGTGCACAGGCATGTGCGAAAACACAGATGCACTCTCGTAAACCGATGTGATCGGACGGAATTCATAACCAACTTCTTTACTTGCTTTCTGAAATGCAAAACCATGAACAACTAGCTCAGTCGATCCTAAGGATGCTCCACAACACTAATGTTTTACTAATAAAACTATTAGGTGCCACTGGTAACTTTACACGCGACTCCGATCAGCTACTCAAAATTTACGGAAAGAAATATACAAAAAATAAATAAAATAAAATATATTTATTGAACTTATCCGAAATCAGAACCATGTATATAGCATGTATTAAATATATAAATATATATATATATATACATTTCTGTTGTTTGTCACCGAACCTGAAACGATGGCATCCGACTGGGAGACTGCTAGTAAAATATGAAAAAAACTTAATGATTCATTAGCACTACACGCAATGCAACTAATCAGTGCCTAATTACATCTTCAAGGCAAGATGACTCTCACAGCGGATTTACCCTTAAATGGAATGCCGTTGTAAATTCCTTTCTTGATAAATGTTTTAATCATTTTCAACACATTTCTGAACTTTTTGTACGTAATATTTTTAAGATTTTATATCCAATTAAATTAAAGGTATATAAAACGGTCGATTTAGTTTTTAAAATTCGAATTAAATTAAAGACACTAGATAAATAAGAGATATTAATTTATGGTAAAAAATGGTGCTTACCTTGATAGATATAATATTTTTTTTTACATATGGATATTTCCATGTGTAAACAGTTAATATAAAAGTAAGCTTCGAGCTATACGCAATGATTACGTCATATACTCTGTGGCCAATGATTTACAGATTTTTTTCATGACAATATTTATAGAGTAGCGTCTGCATAACAGTTTTTATTCTTTGTCATCCATATTTAGCTTGAGTTTTTTTGTAAGAAAATCTGGTTTGTTATTTTTATACAGTGATCAAGTCGTGCCGTGGGAGAGTGAGGTTTGCGACATTTCGCATTGTCGTTGTGTGCATTCGTGGCGGGGGAGGGAGAGGGTCAATTAGTTGTTACCTGATTATTTTTGATAAAGTATTTGTCATTGTTATGACGTGAACTATATCGTGTGTGTCCTTTTCGTGCTGTTAGTGCGTAATTAGCCATTTTTAATAGTACATCGAAAAGTTAGATTTCTTTAACACACGCGACATTCACAACTAGAATAGAAGGGATCCATACACAGTACAAGCATTAGCATCGAATTGCTGATGCAAATATTTATCATAATGCTAAGGTGAAATCTGGGCCGGTTACCCTGCACCCAGTAGTGACAACTGCGCCCATTAGCAAACGTATTTACTCACCGAGAACAGATGGCATATTAAATTGTCTTACTTAATAAATATTTATTTTTCCTAATTTTCAAGCAAGATTTATCAATAAGTTAGTAAATAACATGATCTGAAATTCAATGTAATAACCTATTTTTGTAGTTTAAAATTCTGATAGTTGATGCATTATTGTTGCAACAACAATAAGTAGGTACTTGTCACAACATTCGAATGGGAATAAGATATCAGGTTCTTAGAAACAAACGCAGTCGAACTACAAAAAATACATTACTACACAATCCTCATTTAAACCAGACTTTACAATAGATTTTGCCCTTCATCAAACCTCATGCGATAATGACCTTAATATTAAAGGGACAAACGTCGATATTCCCATGTGTCATATATTCCTCGGAGCATTGAAGATATTCGCACGTGATAAGAATCCAAGCCGGTTAAAAAACGTTGACATTTAAGTTTGAATTAAAAAAAATTAAATCAATTACTGACAATGTTTATTAAATGTATTTTATTATACTAACTAATGCTGGTGTTACAGTGCCTCATTAATTATTCCTGTAAATAATATTATTTGAAAAACAAGCGAAGAATTTTTATTAAGAACTTAGTGGTGTTTTATACTTAGACAAAAAAGTACAATATGACGGTCTTCAAACAATTCAATAAATCAGACAATGAGTGAAAGCAAGGTATCAATATCAAAATGCGTTACAAATACTATATATTTATTCTAAACTAGATGTTATACGACCGTTTCGTTAGGTTTAAATTAAATAATAGTATATATTTTTAAATTATAAATACAAAGTATCCTATTCCATGATATAATGACTATGATGTGAAAATTCATAAGAATGATTTGAGATTAACAAACAAACTTTCATATAATTATAATTATGATTTATTCTGGTCGCACACGCATTATTGGAGAAATGTGCGACATGTTTCGGGAAGTCTTCGGGTGAAGTCTCCAGACTATAAGGAGATTGTAAATCGAAATCAAGTTGCCAGTCTTTTGAAAAAAAAATCTAAATAGGACGTGAGTATTAAGAAATTATCGATTCTATAATAAACGGTTATTGTTTCATAGTGACATATTTTTAATATCCAATATTATTAGTCACAATTAAAAGCAATGATAAAAACAGAAGATGACATGAGTTTGTTAATTGTTTAATTTTTATAAAACGCAATATACGGAAAAAATCGATTCGAAAAATAATAATCATGAAGGGATTATTGTGACATTCTAAAATAGACACACAATTTACTATTTATGTCACGTTGACAAGGCGTCGAAGTATAATTGTCACAGTCGTCACGTGGCGAATGAATAATGAAGGCGTTTATTTGTGTTCGACTGTACGTCTTGTAAAAATATATATGTAGGTATATAAATTATCAAAATTGCAATTTAAATATTTTGTCGAATGTCCTTTAACAATTTTCATCGATAAGGTTTCGTAATCAATTTTGACTCAAAGAATGTTATTTGTTTTAAAATGCGATCGACAATATTCGACATTAATAATATTCCAAAACATATACCGCAGTACTCATATGGTAGGTTTTTCACTATTTTCGTACATGTGAACTTCATTATAAATATTGCAAATATTTCCATAAAAAATAAATGGCATGAATTTTAACTAGTTAGTAGGTATTAGTAACAATTTTATTTAATATTTTTGTGTTTAAATTTTTATTACTTAACTTTTATTACGACTTCATTTATTTAATAATTTTTTTATGGATTTTCTCCCAAATGACTAATTAAATAAAGTTTCGTTCTTTATCACCTTTTTATCAAGAAATGCTTTTTTATAGAATTCATTTAATATTCGAGTCCCGTTCTCAGTGATTTGTATGATCCGCGTTGTTTTCGGAGTTTTTTGCGAGCGACCATTCGGACAGACGGCGTTTCCGCTCGCCGCCGCTTGAATTATCATTAGCCTTTAGGCTTAGCACACATTTATAAAATTATTTATAAATAAAAAAATAAGTATCGAAAACTTGTGATAAGTATAACTCATTTAAAATATATTTTTTGTTGTTTTAGGTTTTAAGAGTTCATTCTCGAATTACTAAAATTCAATTAGTATCTAGTATTTTGCGAGTCATCTCACTAACTATTTACATATGTACCACAAACCTAGTAATACAATACATGCTCTGAGTATATTAATAATTTTCTCAGGGTTTTAAATGCCAATAACGAATTTCTTTATAAAGTATCTTTTAATATACAGTATGTGGAATGTTTGTTACGTAGTCGTGTCGTCATTCAAATGAAATATTTTATCGGTATAATTGAAATAAAAAAAAGTTTTTTTTTTTACAATTTTCATGGAATGATTGATGATGAATGATTTTTTGGAAAATAATAAAATTATAAATAACAAAAATAAAATAAAATGTACTTCCATTGTAGGTACAATAATTATTAAAAAAATTACGTCAATTAGCCGAGTAGAACTGAATTTAAACTTGACTGGCAGATATGACTTAAACATATTAATAATTTAAGTTAAATAAAGTCTTATAGTGCTTCTGGTCACCGAACACCGCCACGCATCGCGTCGTGTGTACTGGGCTTAACAGAGCGATGACCGGGTGAAATCTCTAGTCCGACTAAAATAGCATTATTGAATTACAATGAACGTGATATGATAGTGATTGATTCGATATCTCTGAGATCTCGAATACCTGAGAGACACTTTTTTTCTCGTGTAATCAATGAATTGTAGGAAATCACATGATTTTTCTAATATATTTTATCATCGATATCATTAAATAAGTAGTAAATTTGTTTGTGTTATCGCTCATCGCAAAAGCTAATGATCGTTTTTTTTATACATTTTCGTTCATTCAGTATATGTGTTTACTTATTTTTCCGGTTTGAAAGGTGAATGAGCCAGTGTAAGAATCGGCAAAAGGGACGTACCAAGGTTGGTGGTGATTGGTTATGCAAGGAAATTTATATAATTTCATACAGCCCTAATGTCTATGGGCAGTGGCGACCATTTACCATCAGGTGGCCCATTTGCCCGTCCGCTTAAAGATGCCTTAAAAAAATAACCTAACAGTACTTGCAATTATTCTGTGTATATGTTACTGTAAAAGCTCGAATTGGCCGAGAGCCGAGATGGCCCAGTGGTTAGAACGCGTGCATCTTAACCGATGATTTCGGGTTCAAACCCAGGCAGGCACCACTGAAATTTCATGTGCTTAATTTGTGCTCATAATTCATCTCGTACTCGGCGGTGAAGGAAAACATCGTGAGGAAACCTGCATGTGTCTAATTTCAACGAAATTCTGCCACATGTGTATTCCGCCAACCCGCATTGGAGCAGCGTGGTGGAATATGCTCCAAACCTTCTCCTCAAAGGGAGAGGAGGCCTTTATCCCAGCAGTGGGACATTTACGGGCTGCTAATGCTAAAAAAAAAAGCTCGAATTAAGGTAAATCTTAAGATTTTCCAGTAAAACCTAAGATTTACCGATATGAGTTGGTAAATGTAAGTATTTATTATAAAAGGACGACTTTTTCGGACTTTTACCATTCCAACATAACCGAACATGTAAATCCTAAGATTTACCAAGTGAATGATGGTAAAAGTTCGAATACCATAGTTTTATGGACATTTACCTTTCATAATCGGCAAATCTTAGGTTTTACTGGAAAATCTTAAGTTTTACCGTAGTTCGAGCAAGTAACATAAACATATTTATCATGGACGCCTCTTATTTAGCAGGAAGACATTTACAAATTTACTTAATTACTTTTATTAACGAGTTAGGATATCTTTGTTACAAGTCGTAAATGAAGTTTATCACGAGAGATTCCGTTGGTAATTCCAGTGTTCATATCTTCATTAACTGAGTACTTACTGACCTGGATGTTTTAATCAAAGGAACAAGCCACTTTATGAGATAGAACATTGATTCCATTGTTTATTGTCGAGACTTATTCTTGATATTAATCTTTGCTAATATTGTAATACTGTAGAAATCTACGACTTATAATATACATGGCTATTTCTTAATCTTTGAAATGTAGTCTAAACTTTTGTACTATGTTATTGTTATTATAATAATTCAATCACTTTTTAAAAAACTTTTTTCTTGTATCAGAATAATCCCTCGTTGGCTGAATCATTGTTGAATTTATAATTAAAAATTGTTACTTGATTGTCTTGTTTAGCCACACTCTAAGACACGTCGTCTTAGAGTTGTCTCTAAGACTGTCAAGCGAAGTCATCTAAATGAAGTTTAATATTGAAGATGACACGACATTATTATCGACACTAAATAAAACAACAAACTTAACCTTGCCGAAATTGATTCGAAATAAGATCTATTGAACCACGAGCACATACTAGGGAGAACTTATTTTGTCCACAAATCTTAAGAAAGACGAACATAAAAAAAATTACACAATAACACGAATTTCATAAACACAAAATTACTTTAGAAATTCTTTGGCAATTGGGTATTACGCCCATAACTGGTATTCTCCAACGGTTCAACGCCTCGTTGAGTAAATAAATTATTTATATTCAATCGCGTATATCAGCTAATGGACTCCTTGATCAGCCTGAACCTTATGAAACTCAATCGGAATATTTATAATTTCGTAAACATGTGCCGCATCCTGTCTCCGTTTATGGATCCTGCCACAAATTCTCCATTAATTAGTTACGTGATTAGATTATTCATACATAAAGGTTTTAAAATAATGTTCGATGTGTTATTTATTTTTACTATGAATAAATATCCAGCTCGAAGGGTCAATTTTTATGTTTAAATTCAATCACAAGTTACATTAAAATAAATATTCTTATACTTCCATGCATTTTATATATAAATATTAAGGAGTATTTATATAACAAACAGGATACGTTATCAGTTTTTTATAACATAAATAAACATGACCGCAAATGTTTGATTGTGGTTGGATATAAAAAAATAATCCGATTCATTGCTTCCTGAATAATTTCCGCTATGCAGAAGTGATGTACGCATCAACGCATGGCTGATAGATTACCAAAAGCATAAGTTGTAATTTTTCAAATTGTTAAATGACTTTTTAATTAATATCAACGGTGTCATTATTTTAATTAAATGTAATTAATCAAATTTTGTAGGTATATCTCGTTTAATATGTTTCTTAATATATTTACTTTCCCAAAAGTAGCAATTACACATGTCGCTCGACTATGATGTTTGTTTCAAATGATTGAGTTTCAACGGTTGATTGGGTTGAACAGAGCGATAGAGTAAAAAATCATTAAGCTGTATGATTCTAAACATCTTTTGGGATTACTTAAATATTTATCGTATATGTACAGCTAAAGGTTTCGTCAGTTATAAAATATTTGCTCACAATGATAAAATTTTGCAAAAAAAAAATTATACAAACATACGACTACCACTCCTTTATCGCCTTAATAAAATAAGTACTCACTTATTGAAATACAAATATGCCATCGCTATGTTGAATACGATTATTCAAATTGAACCAATACTTACTTCTAGACTACTGAAACCGTTCACTTTGCAAGACAAACTTGCAATAATGTTTACAATAAAAACGGCTTCATGAACCACGTAGGTCACGTGACGCTTCGTCAATCTCGCCTATACGTAACATCGCTTCCCTGGGAAATAATCACGATGCGTGCATCGCGTGTCGTCTTACATCGCTGAGAAAGGAAATCCGTATGTATAACGTTATTCTTCCTATTGGATTAAATAAAATATAGACTACATTTTGTAGTATTAGTAACTTCTCTGTCATTGGTGGAAGAGCTAAAGACACGGTCGCCTTGATATGTCCTGAGGTTGCGTAAAAGTATCGATATTTTTTTTTTACTTTGGTACGATATTTAAGTAGTAGTAAAGTTACCACCAGCACTTATTCTTTGGATAAACAGAAATTGGTATTACTACGTTTTGGGCTTAAGGCTTAATGTGCTATTCATGAATGTTAGTTTGATTTTCTTTGCAGAAGACACTGACTGTAATAATTGTATTATTAAAAGGATATCGAAAATTAAATGTCAGCAATAATAACTATATGTTATTAAATGAATATACCTGTTCTACACGATCAACAACAAATACATTATTCAGTATTCTTGCATTGTATATAATGCGATACATATATATTTTTTAAATCTTGTTTTCAATTTTTTAATTGACAAATGTAATGTCACCCGCGGTTTCGAACGGTTTGGAATCTATTTAAAATTTAGTACTTAAGTAAAAAAAGTTGAGCCGAGATGGCGCAGTGGTTAGAACGAGTGCATCTTAACCGAGGATATCGGATTAAAACCCAGGCAAGCACTACTGAATTTTCATGTGCTTAATTTGTGTTTATAATTCATCTCGTGCTCGGCGATGAAGGAAAACATCGTGAGGAAACTTGCATGTGTCTAATTTCAACGAAATTCTGCCACATGTGTATTCCAGCAACACGCATTGGAGCAGCGTGGTGGAATGTGGTCCAAACCTTCCCCTCAAAGGGAGAGGAGGCCTTGGTCCAGCAGTGGGAAATATACAGGCTACTAATGTAGTAAAAAATATACATTTGATTTAAAAAAAGTTTTCGCTATAGCAATATATAAATTGATTATCTACACTCGACACCGACTTCCGATAATAACTGACTCACTTCATATCAATGGATTGGTTTTGCTGAATTTAGCTTGCATTATGGAGTATTGTGCCTTTGTTCTGTTTGAAAACATGGTCAATATGCATTTAATGGAAACGGAGTCATGTTCCTTTCAAGTCTCGATACTGATGCAAATGCGTTTTAAATTTATAATCTGTGTTTCAAATTTCAAAAGGTTTTATATGTATTTATTATGTTGGAACTACGAACTATTTTATGTCTGTTATTAATATTGAATATGTTTGTTTAAATTAAGAATATGGAGGGAAAGGGCAAGTAATGGCTTATGATCATCTACTGTGATACCATGTCTTGACATTTTAAAATGAATTATATCTAACTTGTCGTCTATTTTAAATTTTCAAAATTTGATGGTATAAATATTTTCTGTATAAAGTACTTTAATCGAAACGTAATATTTACTCTGTAAATTTTGTAATTATATTAACCTTACTGAACAGTGACTATAGAAAAAACTTCTTTGAGATAATTTGAGATATGTTTCGGTTGGTGGCTTTCTTAACGTAAATTATGCAACTACGAATGAGGTAAAGTCCAAATAAATTCTCTTAGTATTTCAATGCCTGTGCATAGAGTGGCTCATAAATGACAATAGGACACGATTTAAGAGAGATCAGGTACAGGACCATCGGTTACAGGAACGAGAGTGTAACACTACCAACTTTCTTCGCCCTGCTATTATGCAAACAATTTCATGCAAAAATATCCTTAGCAATTAAAGCGGTAGCATTTAGAGCCATAAATGCTAACGATCAGAACGAGGGACATCTTAGCTCCCAAGGTTAGTGGCGCATTGGGGATGTTAGTAGTGATTAATATTTCATACAGCCCCAATGTAATGTTTACCACTTACCATTAAATGGTCGATTTGCCCTTCCGCCTACACCAATAATAAAAAAAAAACAAGTCAGTTGACATATGTATTTATCTTGCCTATTTTATCATCTTTATAATGGTTGTATTACACGGACTTCCAAATTTGAAGCAAGCGTATTGAATGCATAATTAGTTAATAAAATCAATGGGCCAGACCCAGCTGTGCGGTCCATATTCGGCAGGACCATATAAAGTCGATTAGTCTAATATAGACCGTAGCGTGCCGCCCACGTTTTGCACTTATGTATATACTTGTTTATTTTTACGTTTTATTTATTTATTTTTTTGATGCTCTTATATAATTATATATACATTAATACATCATGTATTGTAAATGTATATGATACTTGTCATTTACAAGAGATTTATTTCAAAGAATATTTTGAGTTAGTTACTCTATGCTCTATTATTATTATAATTCAGATCTATACCTTAACAAAAAACCAGACAGTATTTGTACGAACACAAATAGTTTTTTTTTTTTTTATTTGGCTTTTATTTGTGCCAAGAGGGCACTGATTATTTCGCCAATGTCACGTGCGAAACACAAACAGTTATAGTACCATGCTAGCTGTTGACATTGTGTGACAGATCGTAAACTAGTTGCCATTGATCATATCTTCAGATCATAGATTATAACAGAAAACAGACAATTTAACTTACGTGGTGCTTCATGTAAGTCCTTCTGGGTGATACCATCCACTCATCATATTTTCTACCACGAAGTAGAGCAACTTAGTATTGTTATTTTCCGATTTTAAGGGTAAGTGAGCCAGTGTAGACAAGCTATAGGCACAAGGGACATCTTTGTTCTCAAGGTTAGTAGCGCATTTAAATAAAGGTCAGTTATTTAAATAAAGTATATTTAAATTGTGACCATAATATGTTGATATATAAATCTATAATGTGCGGTTAGTGTAATTGTATTACGACTTGTGTATTGAACGAGTGGGCGTATGCTATTGTTAAGAGCTTTTGTAATCGTATGAATTAAGATCGCTAAAATGTTAACGACTTGGTTAACATCAGCTGTGATCAATGTTGCGAAGTTTGGTATTAAAATTCGATGTATTCTTGTTTTAACCAACTTCGAAAGGAAAAGATTTATGTTTGACGTGTACCTATGTAATTTTTTATGAGTATTAATTGTTTGTATACGCCTGGACCGGTGTTTATGATGTACACTGTATTTAATTGATGTAGATCTCGAGGTGGTCTTTTCTCTGATGGCCGCGGTACTGTTTCTCAGAAAATGTTCTAGTTATATTTTGTTGTTTACGTATATTTTTAGGATGTATATATTATTATATGTTCTATATATATTGTAAGCAATGTCATTACGATATAATTTTCGTTAGATTTTATATTTATTTACATGCAAATTCTTTATGTATGTAGAGAATGCTTTTTATTATTTGGGTACAAATATAGTTAAGTTAGTTGATTTCTAACGATTCCATATTGATTTTGTAATTCTGAAATTGTACCTAACAAAGCATGTAATTAGTATTATGTAACGTTATTTTGAAGATGTTAGCTTGCGCCATTTTTATGGGCCTGTGATTACAATAGCAGTGATGACCAGTTGTGAACGGCCCTCATTTTATAATAATAATTAAATATATATAAGAAATATATTTAATTTAATTATCATAAAATGAGGGCCTTTTGTTGTTGGAAATTTATTTATTGTACACATAATAATTACAATACAAGGAGTAAACATGCACGTGATAGAAGTGAAACTTCTTAAATATGTAGCGCTGTTTCTTTGTCTCTCTACGTCATTTCGTCTCTCTCAAGCACCAAGGCAGACTTGTACACATAAAAGATAAGGTCTTAAGTATATTGTAAGTCTAACTTAAACCACACGCACGCGGCTTCAACCGCATAAAATTTGTGTTGGTCGGGTAAATACAGTTTGATTTGTTCTGGTTGACGATTATTTTTATTTTAGTTTACGTTTATGGTTACTGTTCCGCTGTAATCATCCGTCATAAACAGACGATCATACATACATATTATATGTTAACATATACTCAAAGTTATTTTGGTTATTTTACTCATCGAAGTTCGGTAGAAACTTAAAGGTCACGGTAACCAGGCAGATGTGGGTTGCGCATGCGTCAACGCACGACCTTTACAATTTACCTACTATAGTTGTAATTACGTAACTACTATGTAATACTATAGTAGAACACTATTGTGCATAATAATTTGCGTAGTTATTTACATCAATCGCATTTTAAAATTAGAAATAAATAAGAATGATCAAATAACAATATTTATAAAATTATTTACGATGTAGATTTAGCATCTGAGCCTAACAACATATCCAGGTACTATGATGACCCAATTAAAAATAATGGGTGATATAAACTTGTCAATACTATCAATATCAATCTATTTTAAAAACTTTACACACAGAAGAAGAAGTTCACAGAAGTTTCTCTTCGAAAAAACATTACATGTCCAAAAAAATAAGCTGTAAATTATTTAAAAAAAAATAGTGCTGTACTTAACTGTGTAAAGATAAAGATCGTTGCTTGATTCTCAGTAAATTAAAAATGACATACTAAATGCGTTATAGATAGTTTTATTTTACGATGCTTCAATGGTTCAGGTAGTGCCTTCTTAGAAGAACGTGTTCTTTTGTTTCACTACACATGTGGCATTTGTATAGACCACGTGCTTTCTTTGAGTTTTAGTCTTCTTTATTTTTGGCCATACCCGACTTCGTATGAGTAGGGCTGCTTACGTATTTCAAGTAAGATGTAAAGTACAGACATAAGTTCTAATTCAAAATGCAATGTTCCTTATCATTTATTTATACAAGAGTGTCTACATATATGTATCATTGTATATATAATAGTAAATTAATCAAAATAGACTTTATTCAAGTATAGTCTTACATGTGAACTTGAATCGTCATTTTTCAACCATTTTTCAACCATAAAAAGTATAACCTATATGAAATCCAAGATCTATTCTACTATTCGCGAAACTACTGATGTAGTTTTTAGTCGGTTCTCTTTGTGTTGCAGTTTTATCATATTTGTTTTTGAGTTAAATAGTTAACTTGCAAAAAGTCTACTTATTTCAGTGTTCAATATTTATGTGTTTTCTATGTTCTCCACAGGTACGCATAGGAATGCTGAAGCACGTGGCGGTGTCGCCGCACCGCGCGCGCGCCGATTCCGTGAGCCTCTCGTCATCGGCATCTTGTTGCAGTCTCGGCAGCCTCGAGAACCGACACGACTCCGTAACCGATCTCTCGCATCGCACGGTGAGTACCCTTTAGTTTTATCCTCCAACCGTTATCTTTATGTGGACCTTCTCGCCGATTGTCACATTGCCGTATGTCATTCTGGGACGACACTGGATCACATACCTACGCCTCCGTTTCTACTTTGCCCTAGCTGTTCTTGTATATATTATATTGAAACAAATTATAAGTTAAATACCCATATATTTAGAAAAAATATTCATCCAAAATAATTTTATTAATGTTTCGCTTCAAAAGTGTTTTAAAAGTTTTATATGTTCGCTACAATCGTAGCGTGTTTGAGTGCAGTTTTATGTCGAGCTATAATGAAAAAAAAAACATTGTCGTTATAACGATGTTAAATTACAAACAGTCGCAAGTACAAATTATACGAATAATTATCCAATAGAATAGATGTATATATTTTGTCATAATGTTTTTGAGACAAACTAACCTACGTCATTATTATTTCCCATGACATGTAACTAAGAAAACAACCCAGAATTTCCACAGCTATCATTATTTAATAAACCGAAATGCAGTACAATAGAGTAATTGAAATCGTAACAATGGATTTGGCAACGGGTCGCTTTAGTACAAACGTTCTTCATGTCTACTCGTTTAGTATTATGATAATTTTTACTAAATGCATGAGATTTAGCTTTATGAAGGTCTATACTTAACTCACCTTTTGTCTTTTTACCGTGTACTCGTGTATCAATATTAAAAGTGAAAATCGTGCATAAAAATATACTTTTATACTAGCAAAGATGGCGTAGCTCAGTTCGTGAATATAAATATAAATTAAGGACATATAAATGTTAGAGGTGCTCGCTCGACTTGGAGGCAGCGATTCTTTTAAGATTTATTCTGTTCACTTGTCCATCTCGGTACAGAGGGGAAATGAAGATATCTACGTTACTTAGAAAAACTGATAATACACACACGTATTATAACGACGTGTGTGTCATTACGACCACTTCCTCTATTCAAGAGTGTCCCTTTTTATCATTATTTCCGCTTTACAATCATTATTTATAACATATATGCACATTAGATATAAATGGTAGTATGTTTACTGATAGCAAGATCTGTCTTTTGCGATTAAAACTCACACGAGTATATACTTTGTATAATATGTTTGTGAACGAATTGTTGAATTGAAATTATTCTATTTTAAAACAATTTTTATGGTTATGTTATTGATGTATTCAAATTATATAGATTACCAAAACATAAGTATTTTTTAATTTTTTTAAAGTTGGCGCTTCAATTTTTGAATGGGCAAATCATTGTTTATTGCATAAATTGTTGTTGTACGGTTATAAAAAAAATAATTAATCTATATTTTTTTTTAAATATATGCTGAATATAAAGAATAAGCATGAATAGGATATGCCTTAGGGTCCTTACCAGATAATTAAAAATAAAATTTGACGCGCCTATTATCAAAAGTATCTTGATACGTAAGAATCGTTTTACAAAACATTGTATTCAAAAACTGTCACACACATTAGACAACAATTGAAGCGGCCTATATCTGACTGTCTTTATTAATAAGATCTACAATCATAATAGTCGAAACGTTTCAATCAAATATGGTTATAATTATCTTTCACTAAGAGCGAAAGTTGTATAAATGAACATTACTTTCTCGTTGCTAATGACTGCGTTTCCTTTATTCTTTGCGATTATGTTTTTCTTCATTTGTACTATCGTGAGAAAAACCTAAAGGCACACAGACAGGAAACCTCATAACGGTATTGATACGAGTTATTTAAACGATATTGTGTGTGTATTTAGCTTATCCATATCATTTAAATTTGAGGATCTTGACTACTGTTTACCATCAACGCAAACGATTTTGATATTTGTAATAAAAGCTATATGGTACAAATTTGATTGCAATAACGTAATGTTACGTTTCGTTATATTGAAATATTTGTACAAGCTGGTATTAAGTTATTTAATTTTAACTATATTTGCAAATATTTTTCTTAAAATTGTTTTTTTTTTACAATTATACAATATGCAGTGTATAATAATTTAAATATGATAGTTTTTAGGTTTGCATTTCTTTACATAAAGTGTATAAAATAGGAATATAATTATTAGTCTTCGTTTAATGTTTAAATAAAATTGAGTACTGTATAAGTTGTTACTACAGATCGAAAAAACATGGTTTCTTATATACTAGTCTACAGCGGCGGTATCGAACGCATGTAAATATCATGATGATCAGTTGAGACGTTAAGGCGTAAAAGCATAACAAACAGATTCACATTCAGATTTATAATGTCGTACTTGTATCGACTGTAAGGCGCAATAAACTCGAAATGTTAAAAATTGATAAGCGAAATTTATATTGTATAGGTACATAAGAGCACACATAACATGACAACTTATTATGACACTAATTACTATTTAAGCGTTAATTAAAAAGTACCAAGTTGAGCTACTGTCATCCCCTCTCCTAATAAAAGCTTTAAGCTTAAATGAAAAAGTAAATAGGAATATTATTTATTCATTATAATAAGGCATTGCAAATATTATAAAAAAAATATATAAATAACTAGTTTTAGGTCGCGGTGCCAATGTTAAGTACCCTTTGTTCTTCTCTTAACCCCTTACATGTTGTATCCAAAACTTAATGGAGATCGGTTCAGTTATTAATACATGGAATACTAACAAACGAAACAAAATAATTTTCGAATTTATAACATTACTTATAAAAAATAAGATAGCGTAAGTGCGTTTATTAAACTAAAACTTTCGTTCGGATCGAGCATGAAGTCACACACGACAGGCGTATCAACATCAGGGTGCACACTCAACCCATTACTAGGAAATTAATTATTACAATAAACTTTTTGTTGGCTTTCATACGAACACAATATGATCCCAGACGGTACGGTTCCCATGTCGTGAACAATCGAGAAATCATCCGCTATCTGAGTCGGCCATCGCTAATTAATATGGCACTTTGGGTAATATGGCGTCCGAACAATGCCGAAATCGTCTTATTGTCAGATAATTCTCATTGCTTCAAGGAATGCAATGTCTCGTTATTTTTTAATTTTTTAAATAAACTATTAAGGTTATTATATTCTTAGTGCTATCAACGTTTTTTTAATCTGTATTCTGAAATTCAGTACATACCTATTTTTTTAAACACCAATAATAATAATAATTTAATAATAACTCGGGAAGTGATTGTTATATTATTAATATTAGTAACTTGTTATAAAACGACTAATCGTTTAAAAGGGTCTATCCAATAGAACCTATAGAAATATTTTTTTCTATCAATTTATATCCCCTTAAAGCTAATTCAATCAATAAAATAATGCGTGTGATATGTCTGACATATTCGAAAAATGAGTTCAATAAAATTTATGAAAATATACCATAAAGTAATATAAACATTAAATATACATTTTTATCTGTAGTAAAGTCAATGTCCTCAGATCTTGAGCTATGCAACGTTTAAAAATCCATAACGCCATTTTGTATGTGATGTGCTCTTAACTCCTTAAAGACATGCGACGTTGCAAGCACGCTAATTAACTACGACCCTCGTGCAGAGTACATGGAAAATATCTGAAGACTGCTAATTGCAGCTTAGAACTTTACAACGGAAGCGTTACGACAATATTATAATTCAATGTAATACTATGTGGTTAAAAATAACGGT
This sequence comes from Vanessa atalanta, assembly GCF_905147765.1. NCBI lineage: Eukaryota > Metazoa > Arthropoda > Insecta > Lepidoptera > Nymphalidae > Vanessa > Vanessa atalanta. The sequence continues at coordinate 915,034 of NC_061873.1, forward strand.
GCTCTATTAAAAATAACGTTATTTACATTGTGATATTAAAAAAAAACATGCGGAATAAATAAACATGAATTCACTATTCATGTTATACAATAATTATTTATAATATTATTTTAAAATATATATATAATTTTATTTCTCGAATGATATACATATGTTAGTTAAAGATATATGCTAGTGAACAGTTAATAACATGGGATTTTATGTAAGAAGGTTCAACAGTTCTATTACTGTCTCTTAATAAACAGTCAAGTTTTTAGTTTCACATTGTATAAACCTGTTATATTATGTTACTTATTGAACAAAGAATCTAGACGAGACAGCTACGAGTATGTTCCCAAGCTTTTATATAGAAATGTCATTAAATATACGTTCAGAAAACGGTTAATATCAATGGGGTTACTAATAGATAATACGTACGTTATTTCTGACGAAGACCGTTTCTTTTTTTTTTATTTTTGTATTATATGTGTGATATTAAATTGTTTATTTTTTACATTCCGAAGAAAAAAGTTTTTTTTAATTTGTTATTTTTAAAAATGTAAAATAACGTTATAAAATGTTATGTTACCGATTGTTAAATGAATATTCGTGAACAAACAACTAAAATCACCTCCAATTTATGCGTAGACTTTGTATGGTTGATAAATGTAATTAGTTTAGTCTCAATTTACTATGTACACTTTATCTTTTATGTAATTATGTGGCAAATATATTAGAATAAACAAATTGTCCCACTTGTCTTTGTTGTGTATTTAAATAACTAATATACTTCTTGAAACATTTTCGTGCTCCTTACGCTACTAAACAGACTAGACGATAGATTTAGATATCACTCATAATGTAAATAATATATTTCGGACTTTAATCCGTCACATTATTTATAAAAATAACTTTCTGTTTATTATTGAATAAAAATAAAGTAAGTTTTCCTTTTATATTAATCTTCGTTACTTTTTTATCTCGACTTCGAATAAACTAATTCTAGCTATAATCGCAGCTAACAATTTTTATCAAGTCGTAATATCCAATAAGGGGAAAAACAATTCCGTTTTTTATCACGTGTTTTCGTTACTTATGATATGACGTTTTATAAGGCATTAAAAAATATTGGCTTAAAAAAGTTTTGTTATCAAAATAAATAAAAACGTTATTGCATTTATCTCATAAGAAAGTTATTTTATTACGCATTAAAGATTATATTAATAAAGCAAGATTGTTATTGCTATGTAAGTATATAAAAGCATGTGCACACTAGTGAGACCACAAATTAAATAAAAATTGCGAGACAAGATATTATCTTTTAATAAATAAATTATTTTTTTATGTAGTATTAATAAGGGGTCCTATCACAAATGATTTAGCAGGCTTTATTACAATATATTTTTTAATGTTACTTCTCATGCTGTTGCGAGACATTCAAGGTTGAATTTCATTTACAAATTACTAATTAAATTTTGTAACTTTTAAAACGCACTCTTTTGGTGCACATCTTTTAACAGCCCTGGAATACGCCATGAACTTAAAATGCAGCCTATCTATATTATTTTAACTAACAAAAACATTTTTCAACTTCGTTTGACACAAAACTTGATTTATAATTTTATTAAAGAAAACGTATTTACCGAAAGAATAGCGAGACCTGTCTCTTTAAAAACGGGTATCATGGTCTCGTCGTTTGAAGTTTCCCACGCCCGCTATGACATCTGCACCCAAGATAATGCATTGTTCTTACTTATTACTGTAATTACTCTTGTCTTACTTCAATAGATCATATATTGAGCTAAGGGAATTTATACCCTAGGACAATACAATTAAGATACTTATTTTATCATCTGTATGTGATTGGAAATGTTTCTTAGAACTATGTGTGCTATTTTTCAGTGTAATACTTTGCTCGAATTTTTACTTGCTAATTATTTTTAAAAGAAAAAGTATTTACTTAAGACCTTTTTGTGAATTGAAATGCAAATTAGATTTGTAATTACAATATATATGATTTAATAGTTGTTTTGTTTTAAATAAAGAACTGTCAAATATAGTTTTTTAATGTATTAATTGATAATAAAGATGCAAAATTATGATTGTTATGTAACATTATAACACAAATAATCAACTCATAACTATTTTATTTACTCACATAGCTGCACGTATACTTTATTACTACTAAAAGCGATTGCATACAATAATTTACCTAACCCCTTTGGCTATAAGGGCGCTTTTCACGTCCATGTAGTGTGTGAAACAATACTCGGCAATAGTTTGCGGAAGTGACGTAGCTTCCGCCATCACACGTGATGTACCAGAGAAATTACATGGTGCATGATTAATGGTATAATTATATGTTTGTTACAATAAAACGCATACAAATTACATAGTTAATTGTATATGCAGTGAAGATTTTCTACGAAATGTTTCCTGATTATAAAGATGGTATCCATATTTTCCCTACACGTAATCAGAATAGTTTCAGTTTTTGAAAGCGATCTTTTGACTATCGGAACAGCATTGTTTAGCTTGAATATTGACGTTGTGAGCGAGTGTGAGTGTCGAAATTGTGATGTGAGTATTTTTCATTTGGATATTAGCATTTCTTGAAGAGAGATAAATACTCTTGAAGGTCAATTGTCATCGTTATTGATACTAAGAACTAAAAGGTATTGACGGACAAGATATTCAACTAGAACTAGCGGGTCTCCCGCGGAACTTCGCGTTTATTTCAAAGATTTTTAAAGAAGTTTTTTTCTTATACAGCCGTACTATCGCTCTATAACCAATCGGTAACGTTTTTCCACTCTTTAAAATTAATTCTTTGTTAAATCGTAACAATATAGTAAATTGTAGTCAAGAATCCTCTTTAATTTTCTGCACATTACGGCTGGAGCTCTTCAAAATGACACTATAACCGATTTTTTATGTGCAGCCATCGTCCCATAATCTCTGGGACAAAAATGGGCATACTCTATTAATATATAAGATGTGTACTAATATTGATAAAAAAGACGTTTTTATACTCGTGTCGTTATAACAAATAAAAGGACATTAAATGATCAAATATACACTTTAAGATTAATTTGATTATATAATAAATTTCCATTTAATCCCGCGCTTAAAAAAAGCCCAACTTCAATTAAAAATCTAAAAATAATGTTTGAATATAAACAAATCGTAGTACAAGTATTGTTGCATGAAATACAAAGGGATACAAAGTAATAATTTGCTTGTTAAAGATAAAACAAAAATAATACTTAGTCTAAGTATACAAATACATGGCGGCTAAATCTAAGTACATTTCAAAAATAAATTTCCAATAAGGATTTAAAAGTCCTTCGCCACGGTCGTTCGTCAAACATCCTTCAATGCCGCAGTGTTGCGCATGCGCTGAATAAATCATCTCGCGGATGTAGCAGGTGGGTTATTAGTTTATTGACATATCCCTTTGAATATTTAAAAGTTGTAATAGAGATGGGAACTAGTGAGAATTTTAAAGAACTATTATAATTTTCTATTTTCTAAAGATAGAACATGAAGTTCACGCTTCGTACATCAATAGTCATTACAAAATAATCGTTTCATTTAACATTATAACCATTTCGTTAGTAGCTTTAGTGAAATAACTAATTTAAATTGATTTAAGTATACAATTTGTTTGAAATGTATGTGAAAATTCAATTCGAAACAAATAATATTGATGGTTGCTTACCGATATATTTTTTATTCGTCTTACAACTGACAATTACCCCAAATAAATAAGTATACAAAAAATTGCGGCTTGCTATGTTATTACTCCCATTGAGTAGATACTTTGTACGTCTGTACGGATTTCTGATGGGATTATGCGTTGTTCCATTACGTTACTTTTTATACTAATATTTTTCTAATTTTTATTCGTTGATAATTAAATCTTATGCGATTTGAAAAAATATTCAGACGGAATGTTTGTAAATACGCTTCAAAAAAATTTCTTAAAATACATTTAAGTATATTTGAATCGACGTAAACTTACACTTAACAAAAAAAAAAAAGAAATGATTACTACAAAATTTAGCATTCAAAGGATCCGATGGTAACAATAGGCCATAACGCATAACCGACGGTTAATAATAAATAACTGTAATGCGTCAGAGTTTGCGTCACGCATACGATACGTGATGTCATGTGCGCAAGCGCACTGCGATGTCTTCGATGCACGCTGGATACTTTTATCATTTGAACTTGTGTATATAAATATCAATCCGAAAATTACGGGGCAAAGGCCATCATTACATGTAGTTGGGTTAACAGTTAGAAAACGTCGCATTATTGGGCAAAGGTCGTTTCCTGTTTATGAGAAAAAATTATAACTTTCACGCTGAGTTGTCAGTAATGTCCATTGTTTACGGTTTGTAAATAAAGATAGCCTACATCGATTAATGAATAAAACACGTGGATGGCGGGTTTAAGTTGTGTTAACTTCGAGGAAAACATGGTCTTGGATGCTTTTTATCATTTAGTGCCCCATTGCATGCACATGTATTGAGGGGTGCATGCAAAAACTTACGATGTAATAAGAAAATTTTTGTTCAACTTTTTTAAATATCTAATTTTATATTCTAGAGTTCGTAAAAAACTAGTGAGATTTCCAGAACTTTGCTTTGTTTTAAAAATGTATTTAAGTTAAATTAAAAATTTCAAATTACATACAAAAACAACAAATATGGTAAAGCCTCCAGTATAGCTTTAGTTACAGAACAATGATTTTATACAGAAAGTTTAATATTTTTAAAGAGTCCCTGGTATCATCGAATAAGGTCATTTCATACTATCGATAAATGTATAACAAGCATTCATATATTTATATTATAAGACTTCTATAACTTACCTTACCGTACCTTATAGTGTCCTACTTAGAAATTTACATCGCGCGTGTGAAGTTTATTAATAAAGAAATTTGACATAATATTATTAATCATAAAATTTTAATATCACTCAGGAATAGTACCAGTGATTTTTTTTTTGGAATTGTATCATTATTTTCGGATATTACACCTACACGAATAAAATTTGGAATAATTCAATTAAAATTTCAATGGTTTTTTAAAAGTACTAGTCGAAATCAAAGAGCCTGATTAGTTTAGTAACAATAAGTTTATTAATATGCATTTCGTAATTAGGCTGAGAGCGAGATACGTTATCTCGCGCATGCGTACTTGTTCTAAGAAATCATGGTAGACGCCACAATAAATTACAAATGCAGTTAGTTTCAATAGAGTTTGAACTAAATAAAAACGAAAACATTTTTTATAAGTACAACTAAAATGTCCCATCATACGTTGCAAATTATCTTTAATATTTTTGTAAACTACTTTTCGATACTAATACTAAAAGCCTTCATATATCTGCTAATATCAGAATTAGGATTAAAATTGGCATCATTTTGATAAGAAAACAACTACGATTGTAAACAAGAAGTCTATAAAAATAATATTTATAGGATACCATATACAAAAGCCATTTGAAAAATTTCGAAAAATATTTTCAGTAGGTAACTAGATTTCGTTAAAGTTACATGTCCGTTGATGCGGTGAAACCCATTGACCTGGGAAATTTAATGTTATTCTTACACAGTAACAGTAAAATGTTTTGTTGCTGAAAAAACCTTTTCTTTTCAATAAGTAAGTTGGAGATTATCCGTTGTATTTAAGCATGACACATACTGGTACTATGAACCGCAGAAGTTAAATTGCGCTTGGCTGCATTTGTATCTTTCTGTAAATGTTCGGTTGGGTTAGTTAGTTTCTATTCTACTGGGTAACCTCGACTAGGTACATATATTATTACTAACGTTAACATAATTCATAATTTGTAAACAGACGGTTGTGTTTTCCTTAAGTGAATAATCTCGATTGCAGCTAATAATAGGTATATAAGCACGATTTAAAATAATAATAATACTCGTGGAGTCTCAAATATTCAAAGAATACGTGCAACTGAGGCTACTGTCGTGACTAATGATAATTAAAAAGTCCAAGGGTGTGAAGACTTATTGCTGCCGACTCTCGTTCAGCCAGTATTTTATGAGTATAAAACAAACATAGTAGAGATTAAATTATTTTTCAAATGATTCATCTTGTCGCTCATATGAATATACCACATATAGCACGAACAATTATTGTTGGTAATACTCATTTTTAATAAGCTTCATTGTGCCGAACAATATGAACTTAATTTTACATTTTTTTAATTTACCTAAATTATACTTAAGTATGTCATTGTTTTGTAAATTCAATTAAACATAAAAATTATACAACGACATTGTTAGTTTAGCGCAATAACAATTATAATTATATATTAATTATACAATAAGCATAATTACGTTTCACGGTCGCAATTGCCCTTAGCTGGTTGAGATAACCTTTGATGTCGGTTGCGCTTGCGCACGCACTACGTTTGCGGCTCCAAACGTTATCGGAAGCTTATTATACAGCGGTTCTATTAAGTTAACTATAACTAGGAACGTTACACCGATACAAATTATATCGATATATTATTATTTTATTATAAACTTTACCATTTCATACAAGAGGAGATAAGTACTTATTAAACGTCTGATGATATCTGGTTTTTTATCTGTCTTTTGTCCCTTTTGCTTTTAGGCAGTTGAAGAAACAGGCCACTTAGTAGTGAAGATAGGCACTCATCGTCATTGGAAATAGAAACGATAATAAAAATACAATATATAATATTATTTTAGCGACAGCAAAGATAAGCTTTAAGTCCAGTAGAACCGGTAGTGGCATTGCATTTAATATTAACTTATAAATGACGACCCATAACTGCTTAAGGTACTTGACCTTCATCGATAAAGTATAGTTTGACATGCCAACGTCGTTATTACCCTATTCCCGGAAGGACTCTCCAATTTTAATATGTTCTGTACATAAGTACATCGGTCCGTGGTATTGGTTTAGAAAGTTGACCATACAAAATAGACTTATATCCTTTCAGTATGACAACTACATTCGGATTTTTATAATAAATGTAGTCGATTTCCTATTATATAAGCACTTAAGACTTCCTGTGGGTATCTGGCGTTATTATCTTTGACAAACGTTCCGTTAACGCGAGCGATTGGATAAATATTCTGATACACATTCACTTGAGGTAGCTTTCTCTGAGGAAATGTCCACAAAATTACATTATGCGCGAATTGGCTTTAACGGTTTAACGATAACGTTTAATTGTCGCTGACGCCAATCATTAAAAAAATTGGCAATTAACAACCTTTCACACAAGGTTAAACCACCACACACATATATATTGTGGTATAAATATATATGACAAGAAACTCTGTAATATTATAAACATATATCGATGATATCCTCAGCAAATTTCGGTCACAGTGACTATTTTCAGGCGAGACTAACTAACTGTGAGTGACATATTAAATTGCACGAGTGTGTTCAGACATAAGTGCACTCTCTAATTTGATGGGATAGCATCAAACTGGAAAGAGTTTACTACGAGTTTACACACTTCCGTCCCTTTGCCCATCACTCCCACAGATTGCTGAAAAGCTAGAGGAAACATGTTACATACAAAAAATATACACCCTATTTCCTTGCATTATCTTATCATTGTACAAAGTATGAAGTCTTATAATATATGTGATTGACTTAGGTACCTTTATTATTTTATTGGTTTTCCAGCGAATACAATTTATAATATATTTTAATTATCCCTTAGTAAAATATTAGTTCGGGTAATCATTAATCGTTAGCTTTCTTTGATCATGTTTAAATTTTAGACAATTTGTAATGTATGTCACGTTTTGTCATTACGATACTTACTTCATTAATGTATCGATAAATTCCCATCACTAACCCGGATGAGGGCCGTAGGGTGGCGGGCCCTTTATTCGCGGTCAATTTAGTGAGAGCACGGGTCTCAGCGGATGTCCCATTGTGCGCCCGTGTCCGGATATCCAGAATCAATCTTTATGGTGTTGCTAGATTGATCACGATTATTACGTACGCATTGTGTTTTATCTTTTTTGTCTTTTAAATAGCTACGTTATAATATTACTATTGCCTTAAATTAGATATTGCAATCATTTTTAAAACATATGTCTTCTACAAGTACTGTTTTTCATTTAAAATCAAAATAAAAAAATCTATGTTTGTATTTAAAACGCACTGTGTCTGTTTTTTTAATGAATCATTTAGACGACTGAAAGAGGTAAGGTTTGTACCTACCTTATGTTCTTACTCCTTGTGATATTAATGTGAAGCTTATGTTTTTGATGTAAACGTGATTTAATCAGTCAATTGACTCTTTTTCAGTTTTTTGTAAAAGAATTTGGTATTATATTTTAATGTATTCATAGGAAGCAAAATATAATTGACTTGGTGGTAGGGCTTTGTGCAAGTCCGTCTGGGTAGGTACCGCTCACTCATCAGATATTCTACCGCCAAACAACAATACTTAGTATTGTTGTGTTCCGGTTAAAATGGTGAGTGAGCCAGTGTAACTACAGGCACAAGGGACATAACATCTTAGTTCCCATGGTTGGTGACGCACTGGCGATGTAAGGAACGGTTAATATTTCTTATACCACCATTGTCTATGGGCTGCGGTGACTGCTTACCATCAGGTGAACCATTTGCCCGACCGTCAAACTATGTCATTAAAAAAAATATCAAGGAAACTCGATTAAGTCGAGTAAAGTAAGGTACTACCAGTTAAATACGTGATTTTACCGAGGAGAAATTATAAGAAATTGTAATAATTATTACTAAGACAATTGAATTTATATGTTATAATATATGAAAGTAAAACTACAAGCTACAGTCATGTACATAGATCACAGAGATAAGTTTACTGCGGTTCATTAGATTCGTTTTGGTATTGATTTTTATTCAGTAGTAACCAAATGATACTGTTGTACAGGTTTAGGGACATAAAAGAATAAAAGACTTTGAACAATTTAATATTCACGAAACGTCGAAGTAAGTGAAGTGGCACGCGTCGGCTCGTGACCTCGCCATTCTAGGAAATGTCCATAGTCACCGGGCGGTTTGCATATTGCACAATCCGGGTTTATCTACGACATTATGAAATTAAATTAACAGATCTCATTTGTATCGGGATCGAATAACGGGTTTTTTAGATAAGTTGGAGGAGGTTGGTCAGGCAATTTATAGTTTTATGTTTCTCCACCGCTTGGTACAATTTACTTAGGTACTGGGCCCTGACTATCTGCTCATCATTATGTTTCTGATTATTCTCTAAAATAATAATATCAATAGAAATTGCAACGTCTTACATGTTCATATAAAAAATGTATTTTTATTTTTTTTATAGTGGGCGAAGTCACATGAAAAGAATAGTTATTTATAAATGTACCCACTTCAGAATAAAGCCCGGTTGTAAGGTTTAATGTTATTTACGCTCTGTAAGTGCGTCACTTGCTATCTAGTACCACAATCGACCTTGCTTTCGCCGGCAAACTTAGCTTTCGTTGCGGTGCAAGATATTTGCTACCATATCATAGTAACAGCTTAACTAAATTCTATCATAATTCAAAGTTTTGTTTTTTAAACTTACCGCGACACGGTTGTACGAATACGAACTATTTATGACGTCTTTTGCAACCTCGTCGCAGTACAATTGCGACAAAATGTATCAAAACACTGAGCTACTGGTTTGATAGGTTAACGTGATAAGGTGTTATAGCGTTTCTAAATAACTATAGTTACGATGTGAAAAATTCATGGCGATTAAAATTTAAACTGTGTACTTTTATGTAATTAGTCATTGTAATTGTGTATATTAAAAGCAAATTGCCGTACGTTCGTATGTTATTATATCTTCTTCAAGAAAATGTTGAATCATTATCATTACTTGAATTTAGAGCAAGATATAAATATTTAAATAAATGAAATAGATTATAAAAAAAAATCAAGTATTTAATTTACTTAAAAGAATTTACTCGTACTAGACGACCAACGATAGCTCTAACTTCGAATTTATCTTAACATAAATAAACCACCAAATCATATACGTATATTGGAGTGAACTTCTTTCTCAGTTAAGCTTACAAAGGTTAATAAAATACAACAAACACTATTAACTTTATTCAATAAATAAAAATTATATTTTAACAAATTACAAGTCGCGCCATATCGACCTTAATGTCTGAGCCCAATAAAGAAACATTAATGGCCATTCAATTCAGATTAGTTTGCTTTTTTTATTAGTTATGGTATGGATACAGGAATATCCTATATATATATATCTATACCTATTTGTATCCCTGATAACGTGTGTTAATTCAAAATCATATGACGATCAGTTGATCAGTTAGGAGTTGAAATCGTATTAAACAAACAAACACACGTACACATTTATATTATTAGTTAAGATGAACATTAAGTGATACAATGCGGGTATTTATTATGTCAAAAAACAATTATGGAAAATTGAGGCTCAATCGGTTGTGTGAACCTACCTTAAGATTCAGTTATAAGATTTGACCCAGACGTACTAAAAGGTGAATTACCTGAAAAAGCAATAAGGTAATAGTGCCTTATTTCTATTTGCTTTAGGAGGTTACATACCTTAGGTGTGCGTCTATCCGCGTGTGACATCATTATATAAACTATATAAGGAAAATCAGACGTGAATCATTCGTTTACGTGTCGAATTTCCTAATAAAATATTAAGTACATACTTGTGATGATTTCAAGCAAAATTATCAAATCGAGACCGTGTAAACAATTGTGTATGTTATTATTCAAACGACGTAACTACGACATAACATCATCAATCCAGTATTTAAATGTTCTAGTATTCTTAACATTACAAATATTTAAATTGGAATAAAATAAATGTAGTTAAATACAAGACAATGAGATCGAGAAAAAATAATAATGTTGTTCTAAATACCAATACCGAATACGAAATTTACCGCAAGAATACGTCGTAAGATGAATAAAAGTGATATGCAATATACCAATACAATTATAACATCTATAGGATTAATCATGAATTTGTCCTGATATATTATTATTAAATAATTCTGACATTATGTGACATGTGATGTCTATTGATGGATTAATCATTACCCCTGAATTTGTGGACAATTCTCGCAGTATATATGAGTGCGATAAATCCGACATAAGACTTGACAAATGTTACCAAATGCCTAAATGGTAGACACATCAAACAGACTGTCAGTCAGTTTTGAATAATTTATACGTGAGATACAAAGCGAGTTCTTACGAAGTAGTGCGTTCGATATACGAACGATCCATATTTTCTAATCGATAAATTGATAACGTAATTAAAGTGACATAACCGTGGAGTTCCGCATTTCGTTGCGGCCTTTGCGATACAAATTTCCCAGAAATGTCGCAAGGATTCGGATTTCGCCGTCGATTGAAATGTATTCCAAGAATGCGTTTTAATAAATAAAAGATATGACCGAATGAAAAAAATCAAAGATCACGATTTTAATTCTACGTTTATGGAAATATAGAGCGGACTCATTTTAAATCGATGTCAATGACACATCGATTTACAAGCGACAGTGAGAAATATCATAAGTATCTTACAATGAAAAACCACCTCAGCGTAATTATAGCGGTTTTCCCTGATAGTTGTGAGCTCGATGTTAATATATAAAAAAATCGGTCTTTGTTAATGCCTCCGAAAATGAGATATCTTTATTAGCACGTTTTCGTTTGGGAAGTGTTTATGCCACCGCCCAGTATCAATAGATGAATAATTCGCATTTCTTAATCGCGTAGACCAGATGCTTAGCATTGAGTATAAATAACATAACATATAAGTACATAAACGACATTTACGTAGTACCCGCCCCATAACGGAACCCGTAAAGGCCACTGTGCCTACAACTACTGTCAATTAGAAAAACAAACCGTAGTATTAGTAGTACTGGCAACATTGATATAGGTTTTTGGTATTACAAAGATAAGTCAATCCACAAAGTGATAATTATTATTAAATAACATTTATTTTAGTTTTTTTTTTCTTTTGAATCTACTATATACTAACGAACTATATAGAAACCAAAACAATACATTCGATATAGAATATTCTGGAATTCTATTATAGCTTAGTTCCAAAGTATGGTCACGGTACGCTTGGCACCCGGAATGCACGCATCGGCGCCTGCGCAGATCCAACGTGACGATATTAAAACTACTGTGACTGTCGACTACCAGTTACATTGTGATTATCTTTCGACCACATTGTTACTGTTAAACATTTAAGTTTCTAATGCTGTTTATCATACTGTAAAGTAATTATTGTTTGTTACGTTCAGTTTATATTTCAGTAGGTTCTGTTAATTTCTGAAAGTATGCGACGTTGAGTATAATAATAATGTTCACATTTTATTTCGGTGTGTATTCTCAAATCTAAATATCGTATCACACGCTTTTTGTTTTCGAGCGATTAAAAAGTAACTTTGTTATTTTGTTTCTTATGTAGTTACGTACATATATTAAAGTCGGTCGTGTATGTTAACACATTTGTCGATTTGTCGATACTTTTATAAATTACTAAGCTATTGTATCTATGAGCAGCCGCTCGTACTAATACAAAATTACAACCCTCATTTCCCCCTTAAGTAAAGTAAAATATATACCGAAAATCTATTTCCAATTTAGGGTTCGGTTTCAAGGATGGTTACGGTCGAGGTGTCTTCTGGAATGCACGCATCGAGGCGCCTGCGCGTTCGACCGGAGAAATAGGCCATACCTTATTACAAATCTAATATTGACTGCCGATGATAATTTGGAGATGATTTGCTTGTAATTTTGATTTACTGTCTACTTGTTATATATAGTGTAGTGCGGTTGTACTAGTTTTTACCCAGGATTTTCATCCAATTTTCCATATTCATCTAACCTAAACTATCTCTTGGCGTGACAGACGAACTAAAAGCGTGACAAGCAATTTCGTTTATATTAGTAAGAATTTCGTTTGTAGCATTCCAGTTCTTTTTTAATAAATAGGTTACATATAAGCCATTTCAATTTAATATACAATTTACACGTAGTGGGGCATCAACCCCTGGATAGATGCCAGATTTTTTTTTCTTTCAATTTTTACTTTGTTACGTTTTCAATCAAATTATGACTCGCGCTCATTGATTATAAAATCCACTTGTTCTTGGGGTCCGTCCGTAATTATGGGATGGACAAAATTAAAACAGTTGCAAAAAGTAATTGATGTTGATGGTTTCCCAGAATGTTAAAAGGTCCACTTGGTTTGGCTCACTCTCCTGAGCTTCTGTCAATGTTCGGCGTCTTTGTGTTTATAGGGTTATCACTTGATTTTATTTAAATTATACTTCTGTGGTTTATTATGTTGTGATTATTTTCCCTATATTTAATATAATATATATTGTTAATTAAAATTTAATTTTTATAAAAACATTTCAAATTAATTGAAATAAACAATCCTATCAAATTGTACATGTATAAATTTGTGCTTTGTACTTCTTTGTTACATTTTAAAATTTAAGTCACATTTGTCGCACAACGTGTTAAATAATAATTATCGAAATATTTTAGAAGGCACAGTTATAATATTTATAATTTAAATTTCAACACAATTTGTGCCATCCCTATTTTAGTTGCGTGAAAAAACGAAGACTTCTAAATCTTAATACAGATTTGGATTTTCCGACGTCGACCTTTGCATGATTCCAAAATGAAAAAAATATAAACACTGTCTGTAACTCTGTAGTCTCAGATTGCAGACATTCTTTATGGAAACCGCCTTGACTCCGTTGACATTATCTGTTAACAAGATGGCGACGTTTCGCGCCTTTTTTGTTGTCATAATTTGTTGCATATTTGGATAATTTCTTAATAACAATTATTTTGACCACCAAAGTAATAACTGATACTTGTAAAATAATTTAACTGCTATTAACTTAATTATATTCGTTTTATTTGATACATCTGATGATGATGTTCCCATGAAATATAAAAACAAAATTATCGAAAAATATACGGACGGGTGATTTGTGATACAATACTAAAACTAAACTACTGTTAAAAAAATACCGAATAACTAATATTAAATTAACACGTATTGGTACGACGTATGAGAAAAGAAATTTCGATATCATATAGTGTTAAAAAATAAGATATAATTTTAAATATTATAGTTTTACGATGTTACCCTACAAAATTATCTTAGAAGAATAAATAAACAATTCATTTAACACATTCAAATAAGTCCATTCATGCAATCCAACAAAAATACATTGTATTAATCATAATATTTTATCTTTAAACCCTTACGAGGAAACTGTAGTATCGACAAGCTTTTTACTGTTCTGTCATATCTATACTAATACATAAGGTTTAATAACTGAGTTTGTCCGAACAGGATAAGGAATTGCCAATTCAATAAAAAAAAAAAACGCTATATACAGGATATTTATTGAGAAATATATAATATAGAATGTTTATACAACACGACGATACATGGGGATAGAGGAGTACTGTTAAAAGCGGGGAAAACCGCACGAAACATCTGAGTCTATATTATAAACTTGTAGAGTACAAGTATGTATTGATTAATACATAATATCAGAAATAACTGGTTTGATTTGAATAGTTATTTTTGCGCATAGCGCATGGGAAGTTTATATAGCCTATGTAACTTCACTTTATGGCTCTAATAAACTGTGTTAAACAGGCAGGTATCACACAGAAGCGGGTAAAACCATAGGGAACTACTGGTGATATATAAAAACATCAAAGTTTGTGTTAATCTCAAGGTCAACAGTTAACGTTATCAACGCCATCACAGAGAGCGTTCTCTATAGAGCCACCGAATCTCCCGGTACAGACCCGCATGAATGGCGCTTAGTAACGAAACTAAGGTCATTGATAGCAAACATCCGTTGATAAGAAATTGACGGAAAGTGGTGAAAAATATACGGCTTTGGGAAGTATTATAATTTTATTATTGTATAGCATTCAACTATATCACAATATAATAATATTTATAATTATAACACGTATTACTAAAACTAATTATGAATATTTATTTCTCCAAACAAGAAACAAAGGACTTATGACTCAAAATATGATTCAAACTTAATTAAGGTATCGAATTACATTTAAGTGTATGTACGTTTACATGTCTATTGAAGGCAGTGACCTATAATACAGATTACCAGGTCCTCACCTCTTAGATTCGTTTTCCTCTTAAAGGAATTAAATATTGAGTAAAGCAATTGGTCACTAAAATAACATAATATTTGAAGTTACCATTTTTATTTATTTAAATGGATTGTAATTATGATTTACTAACCACAATTCCATTTTTTAAATAAGCTGATTTATAACATTTTTTTTATTTGCAAATATCATTTTTATACTGCCTTTTAATTGAATTTCCACGGCGACCGTTTAAATGGAAATAAGGTTTAAAACGGGACAGCATGAGAGTCATAGAGCAGAAAATATAATCCTATAAAGAAAAAGGGAAGGAGTTCTGTAAGTGTTAATAATAATAATTCAAGGCTTATGCCTTGAATTATGGCGACAGTTCTTCTTGTAATAATTGCGACGGGATCTGACGCTCAAAGTAACATACATTCCGCACCAAAGTTGGTAGCACGGAATGGCAAAGCGAAGAAGCCCATGTGATAAAGTACATTAGTTGTTACAGCATTCTCTGCAGTACCTTACGTACTGCAGTTGTATTTTATAACAATTCCCCTCTCGTGAAGTATCGAAAACCAATTCACAGGCAAACGGTGTTTGATGCGATAATCTTTTAATGCTTTTATAGTCAGTGTCCTATAAAATTACACTTTGCAATATATCATAACATATTCATAACATAATTCAGTACATGTTATCCTTAGCAAGCTAAACATGCCCCAACTCTTTGATTTAAATCTCTGAAGTAAACTTATTTGATACAAATTTAAACATATTCTTAAATAAATTCTTTTATATCTTTTATCAAGAAAAAAAATAGATAGCAAGTCTTTTAGTTTTTAAAATGAGTTTATTTCTAAGGATCAGGACTAATTCTATCCAAAATATTGCAAACGGTAACCCTATGCCAGATGTTTTCTGAGTTTTTACGGTCGTGTCCGTCAAAAATAAACGTGTCCACTGTCTCCGTTTTTTTGCTTTAGGAGTTTTGTCAAGATTCAACTTCCCCGTAACGCAGTCACACGCAGCGCTCACAGCGCTCTGTAAGGGATACTCACTCTTTGGTATATAAATGTTGAGTACTCGTAAATTTGTGTCCTGAAAACATATTTACAGCATTCAAAAAATTGTTCGATCTAATTTCATGCCGAAGCTTTTGTACTTTATTTTGGGTTTCGTATCCCTGGTTCCAAAGGCTAAGCTGACTTTAAAGGCGGAAAAAATGAAGGATAAGATGAAGCGGTCGTTGTTATCAACCGTGGTGTCAATTTACTGGCACTCAAGAATTATCCTCATATCATGAAGACTGCTATTGTATGTCAGTTTTTATTGAAGTTTATTTTGTGAAGAGCTCGTGTCCGCTACTTTGATTCTGTATATGTTATATTGGAGATAAAGTATATGATTATACTTGGCAACAATTTTATTTTTATATACGCAAAGAGCAAGGAACCACGAATACTTGAAACTTTGTGTCGTAGACTCGTAATCGAAGAAATTCAGACACGTTTGATATCCATCAAAATCAAGCCACATCCGAGCAGCTCCAAATCTCTCCAACAGAAAGACTGTTCTGTTAGCCCAATTAGTTGAAACTGATTACACTAACAGAACAGCAAATTTTAAATTGGTTGAAGTTATTATTCAAGCGTTTTCAAATTTAAAACAATGTTATTCTATCTCATACTTTAATCTGTAGCTTAAGAACTTTCTTACACTTGCGTGAAATGTGTACAAAGGTCTAGTCACGACGATAGACCGGTCTGAAGTCCATGAGCTTAAAGTCCATGAGCTTAAATGTGGCGTAGTCATTAGAACCCGCGTCTCGTACACAATTATCGACGACTGACTAACACTACACAAACATTAAATGGATTTTGCTGTATTCTATTTTCATTTAAAAAAAAAAAACAGAAGATAAGTTCTTCATATTATGTTCTTAAATATTTAAAACATCATTCTTGTTATATATTTTGTTTATATCGTTATCATTCGGATTGTCTATTTTATACTGAAAAATCTTCAAGACACTTTTGTTTATTTAATGTATACCTTTTGTAATCGTATTAAATAGTCGTTAAACCTTTCATTTCGTAAGCGCAACAAATCGACCGACACATAAATCCAGTTAAAAGTCAATAAATAACCCGCGTTGCCACTTGACGCGGGGCCGGGGCACTGAAATATCATTTCTCTAATAATATTAATGCGTTGAATTAAAATAATGCTTGCTATGAAATTGTAGTTTACAAATGTTATAGAGAAATACGTTTACATAACGCAAGTTTTCTCTGTTAATCTGTGATACACTTAAGCAAAATACGAAATTAATTTTTGAAAAATATATGAGGTGGGTGTTAAACAAACAACATATAAGTATAATTTTTAAACAGAACAGACAAAAACAGATACAAGTACTTAAATGACAAGAAGCTAAAGTTATCTCGAACAGGCCATATTTAGATAAAAGAGCGTTTAAGATGAGCTCTCCCGGCATCCTGTACACCTGGTGGGACAGCACGTGCGCGTGCGCAACCCCTGTATTAGTTTAACGTTTTTTGTTCAACTCTTTAGTGCGTCGCTATTTGTGAAGTAGACATGTGTGGTTGGCGTTAGGTTCTCAGGGAAGAATAACATTTTTTCTCGTAATTTTTTTGTTTGAAGTAAATTTGATTTGACATATGTATAACTATAATCATTAATTAAAATACTTACAAAACGAATTTTTTTAAATCATACTCGCACTAATTCGAACAGATAACGATTTATCTTAATTGTAATTTAAAATAATTTTCTTACGTCAAAACCTATTTAGCTCGTTGAATTTTATCTTAAGCATAATTCAGATATACAATTTGAAATGAATAGTTTCGTACACAAAGTATAGCGGCTGTCACCATCTGTCCGATTGAGACGTAACGCCTACGCCAGGTGAGACTGAATAATGAATGGATCTCTTGTTTTATTTACATTCCATCGTTCATTCAAATTGCACTTAAAGACTGAACAATATGTTTTTTTAAATATTTCACATGCGAATTGCTAACAGCTGGTGTGTTATTATATTTGAATAAATTTAATATGTACCTACAGTACTCGAATGATTATAAGGGACTTTATTAATAGACTGGGAAAAGCAACTTGAAGGTAAATTAGCCATCGCCCAGATATTGAGACTGTAATAATTATTAACTATCACTTACATCGTCCAAGCGTCAACAACCGTGACAATTTAAGATGTTACGTCCATCGTACCTATAGTTACACTGGTCGAATCATCCTTCAATATTAAGTTGCTGATTGGCGACAAAATATGCGATGGGAGATACTTTTCAGACGGGCTTGCACAAGTCCCTACTAAAAAGTGATATCACATCACACTTTAGTTGTAGAAATGATAAATAAATAAAAAAAGAACATATTTTATACAATATTGACATCACTACGTCACAGTGACGTTTATCTCAACAATGTTATGTTATATTGAATCTCGATGATCTATTTTAAAATACTTAATGAACAGACAAGTGGGCGCAACTGGTGAAACAAACTGACGTTATTTAATCTCGGTGGACTTTTTGGAAGCCACTCGTTAAACTTCGATTTGGAATACCGAAATGTGTTTACGTTGCCTGTAGAAAAACTGTTTCGATGCGTTGACGAAACACATCAAGTATTTTCTGCTGTTTGAAGATTTTTACTTCACTATTTCTAGTTCAATGTTTTGCTGAAGGTACATTCTTCTAAGAATAGGATATAAACTGGCGATCAAAGCGGAGAGTTTTAAATTATATACTGTATATATACATATATAACATAACAGCCTGAAAAAGTTGCACAACTGTTTGTGTCTGTGTCTTTTTTCCACTTAAAAGTCAGGTTTGGGACTTATCCATTACCCTAAACTAATTATAAATATAACCTATTATGCTTATAATACTATTCCATAAATAAACTTGATCTTCAGTAAAAAAGTATATGTTACAATTAAATATGTATATACTTATGTTAAGTTATTGTATATAAAAAAAAAAGTTTGTCCCACTGATAAGCTAAGGAGGAAGGGCTTGGAGCATATTCCATCACGCTTCTCTAATATGGTTTGGTGGATACAAATATTATGGCAATTATGAGGATGCGTTGTAAAAATTAAACTTGTAAGAAATTACTGATGCTTGTCTGGATTTGAACCCGTGATCGTCAGCTAAGATTCACATGTTCTAACCACTGAGACATCTCCGCTCGATAATTGATAACTTATTATAAATTCTATTTAAAAAATTATTATTATGTCTAAATATGGAAAGTGTAATTGACCACAATGCGTGTTTCCGCTATAATTTCCCGCTAATTGTATACAATGAACATAACCTTAATAATATCCTCGTTTACGCACACTTTATTATATTTACGAGTACATATATTACGTTATATAGCTATTATACATATATTCTTGTTAAGGGGCGTTCCTTCACTTGTTATAGTTTTTGCAACTGTTTGTAATTCATCCGAGAGACACCAAAATAGACTTAAATTTCATTCATCTGCAATTAATAAGTCTCAAAACCAGAAAATCCATAACTTTTATTTAAAGATAATTCCAATTATAAATTTATTATGTTATTTCCACTACTCTCCGTAAGCGACCTTTGCGTATCAATTTTAAATTTAAAAAAGTAAAATAATACGTTATATACGCATTTCCGGTGATATTTATAAAAAAGTATTCTATATCCTTCCGTGGGGTTTAAACTTGCTTTATACCAAATTATCACATCAAATTCCGTTCAGTGGTTTGGCAGCGATAGCGTAACACACAGACAGACAAAGATACTTTCGCATTTATAGTAAAATAAAAGTGTCGATTACTAAGTTATGGACTTCAGGTCTGCGATTAACCTTTTTGGTTCTAACTTTATTAAGAGTTCGTAATTCATCTCGTAGCTTCCTGAACTTTACAGTGTAGAATCGATTTTTATATCACACACATTCCTTTCATGTGATGAGATAAAAAGAACTTATAGAAACACGATTCCTTTGCCGTTTCCCCACTAATCACGAATGATTGGCTGCAGATCGGAATCCCGCCGGATGCACAAATTAAACCAACTCTTTCTGTGCGTATATTTTAATCCCAAACGATCACCTCTATTTGCAGGGGATTAAGGTTCAATTTGATGTTAATTATTTACATTTCCTAATTTCCTGACTTGTCGTCACACCTCATTCGCCCAATTTAGGGCGTCCTGTCGTTTTGTTTAGGATTTTTATAAATACATCGTGTTTATGTTTAATGGTATTAAGCGGTTATTAATATTATAAAATGTACTATATTTATAATATAATAAAAATTATATTGTCCTGGAAGGACAATTGTTAAAAGAAAATTAGTCATTAGTAATTTGAAAATTTATTAGTTGCTACAGATGCAGGACAATTTAGTTACATGTCTAGAAATAATCGTCAGAATATGTAATATGTCTGCACTGTGCTGTAATTACGTAAAACAGATATTAATTATATTATAAACAAGAATTGTAGTTGTCATTATAATTAAATGCAAGTATTAGCTTAAACATCCGTCGGGTACATTTTTAGGAAATAATACAATTAAATCATTCCTTTTGTGGATATATCATAAATTGATATTTAATATCATTATAAATATAGCTTGATATCTCTTTAACTTTCCTTTTTTTATAGCATAGATAGTGGTAACCTCAACCATTCCTTACATCGCCAATGCGCCACTTCCCTAGGGAACTGAGACTTTTATGTCCCGCGTGCCTGTAGTTCACTGGCTAACTCATCCTTCAAACCGGAACACAACAATACTAAGTGTTGCCATTTGGCGGTAAAATATATGATGAGTGGGTGGTAACTACCTAGACGGGCTTGCACAAAGCTCTGCCACCAAGTATGCCACTTGTTGGTGTAAAATAGTATTAAAAAGCGTGAAATATTGTATTATATAAATTTTTAAACAGAACTAAATGTTCTATTTTATTTTATAGATTATTACAGGCCGTGTCATTTAAAATTTAACCTCGTAACTTTGACCAATTAAAAATAGTGGTACTATAGACTTTAATACCTTGGAATAAGATTGTTGCTTTCCTCGTATAGCTGTCGTAATGCTGGCGCATAATCGCTAGCAGTTGTGATTACGATAGTAATCGATCTAGTATGCTCTGTTTATTGACCCTCGTCTATTGACCCTTAAAGTGTAACTATATTTTATGATAATCATTATCGCTTCGATTAAACGATTCTCTTGACAACATAGTTAACGAAATGTAAATAACTAATTTGGAATCCTTTGCAATTGACTCACTTATTTTCTTTAATATATATTTACATGTTTTCCTTAAACAATTGTACAAAATAACCTATTAAATAATAATATTAAATTCTATTTAAAATAAGAAATCCGTCCATCGTAGCGCCATCTATTTGACAAGTATCGCACTATCAGAGCGTAATGTCAGACTTCGCGCGCGCACGTGCATGTAAACTGTCACGGTACGATAGCGCGTAACGTCATTAGAGTGCGCCCGCGTCGGTGATTTTAAGGGCCTGAGTTCTGGTGAAAAATTGTTATTTAATACAGTGACTAATGGTTTTTTGTCATTCATGAATAATGATATAACAACGAACTGTAAAACTAACCTCAACCTTATTACTTAGGAGAGAAAATGAATATCTGTACTTTTGTAAACAGTACGTAGAAATTCTGAAACATTAAAGAGTCGAAATTAAATTCACAATTGGATCTTGTTTACTTTTCTGAGTACCGTACTTAATGTACTTATTGATATATTCATTCATTATATTTATTTCTTATTGTTGATATACAACTTATCTATATCATATCATATATGTTAATCTTATGGAGGGTAGAGTAATTTTTTTTTTTTAAAGGTAGAGTTATATTACCCCAACCAAGAATAAATAACAACAAATAACTCATAAACAAAACGCAAATAAACACAGATGTCAAATTTTTAAATTTCAATTTTGTAATTTTCGAATTTCGATTACTATGCTGTCAATATAGAAGCCTGAAATTACTAAACTCTATTGAAAAAACTTAAATCCGAATTCGACGTGTTATTCCTATGATTGGCATATTTACTAGCTACATTGCTCGAAAATAATAACCGTTAACAGTTATTGTTCAATGGCAGTGATAATTGTCGTATGGCAATATGGGAAATACCCGTAAAAAACAAAGAATAAAGTACTCCTATACGAAATACAGTTACATACACACATGTATATAATGTAAACATAAGTACATTCTAAGCCTGATATTGATGATTCTTCGATAAAAAAAAAACATTATTAAAAAAATATCATTTAATATCTTCTGACGCAGTGCACATAACTGGTACCTTTTCAAACGTAAATAATTGAATCTAAATTGGAATCTAGAATGTGTACGGAAGGTAAACTTGTTGGAGATGCGTTTCGAAGTCTTCCGCTTAAACTTTTTCTGTTTCCTTCGAGACAACGTCACGCTGGCTACTTTTACCGACACTTTCTTTTATCGATTTTATACATCACTATTATTTGTAGTTATAGTTATGACAGGCGATTTTTCATACCAGAGTGTCCAGTCTTGTTTGTGGAGTGCTATGTTCAGATGTATAATGTAGCTTACATGTGCCGCGTTATCGGATAGCTCTCTTGTAAAATAATATCAAAATCAATACTTCGCCATCAACTGTTGCAATTCCATGTACTTTGCATGGGTTTCCTGTCATTGTGATGGGGCGCAACAGGTGTATCGGCTTACCCCTCGGGTTAGGGCTCACTTCCGTGACCAGAGTCGGGGCGTAGTTCCGTAGCTCAGTGTCGATCGCGCAGCTCCACGTGCGCACGCGTCATGGCTGCGCAAGCGCCGGTGCCGGCACCGCGAATGCGTTTAGCTTTCCATCCCCATAATATTCACGTAAGTTTTTCGTTTTAAATAAATTCCACATTTTTTTTTAAATTTATTCATTAACTTTAGTGGGTTTTTCATCAGTGATTATAATAGTTGTTATAAAGTTTGCAACTTAGTGTTTTCAAGTTCGCAAGCGCGCGTGGGAACCTGATTTTCTGCAATCCTTGCATTCTGTTACGTTGAGTAATAATTTAATAAGGTAGTTGGCGACCGCGTCGTAAAGATTCTACTTTGCAAAGTTAAATTGCCATTGAATTATAGAAAATTCCAACGTAGCTTATGTGCGTTCTAGGTAGTAAACCTATATATTGAATATTGATTCGCTTTAATGCTTAAGAATAATTTTCTTTTCCAATTTTCCCTATATTATGTCTAATAAAAAATAGCTGTGATTTTTATGATAGAATGGTCTGGTATAATCTAGGATGATTCAGTCGAACATATTTAGCGATCTACGTATCAATGATAGATATTTCGCTGAGTTTTTGACATTTGTATTATACCTAGTAAATATTTTAAAATATCAAATATTAGCTTAAGTTCCGAACATTGCAAAACGTTACAACAAAATTCTTTACGTCAGTGGTTTCGTTCTACAGAATTATCCTTTTTTTATTATAAATTCGATATATTTTAAGAGACAAAGGTATGTATTATTTACAAGGCTTTTTCTCCGGTTTTATACTGTAGTCTTGTGGTTTGTGACATCCATTGGTCCACAGGAAACCGCGGTATGAGCGGATACTTGGCCGGCTCTTAGTATGTCATACCGACTAATTTTATTAACGCCATGAGCCCAATAGCTTCCAAATGGCTACCAAAAATGCACAAATTTTATTTTAAAAAATATTTTAAAAAGGTTAATTTATACAATGATTGATTGATATAATTATAGGAATTTAATGAGCAACTTTTGACTGTTTTATAATAAAACAAAGTAACAATAATACTACCGTAAGAAGCTGACATTTCATTATTACCTATTGTGAGTTTTTTTTACGGTTTTGGTCACGTAATTCTTCTTGTCTTACTTTCCTAAGATTATTATCAAACCGTAGAAAATTTGATTGGTCGTTTCTTATTGATTTAATTGGTGGAAAAAAGTAACAAGTAGCAAAACAGTTTAATATTTGTAACAAATCCGGCTGCACGGCAATTCACTAATCCTTTCCATCGTATTACTTATACTGTTATGGTCAATATCTTTCTCCAAACGAGGACAAAGCGAGATTCTCTCGGTCCACCAACCAGATGTTGTCTTTACTTTTTTTTGCATTTTACTTCATGTCCTGTTTCCTCTTGTATAAAACAGCTATCTTCTATAGATTAATCTCTTAATATATTTCTGAATTAAATTACTTTTTTATGAAACAATAAACTTTTTTTTTATTATTTAATAACGGGCTCACAGTTGTCCGAGCCTTTAATTTTCGCTGGGGTTGGAGCTTGCTGTTCTTCTCAAAAGTAAATCAACTGGTTTAAATGGATGTGTGAAATGTTTATTAAACTTACATATATCAAAGAAAATCCGTTCTATATTTTCTTTAGATTCATTTATGACATATGCAATACATTTTGAGTTTATAATTAAAGTGTATTATAGACTACAAAACAAAAATAAATACTTGACTATGACATATTTATATGATATACAAGATTCATTAGATTTTTCAACATGGCGGCTTTTTCCGTCGTATTGGTTACCTAGTGACGTCTCATATAACATAGCACTCGAGGGGTGCTTTTACGAGTTTAACATTAAAATTATATTATTTAAAACCACCATAATATGGAAACAAAGAGTTTTAAATACAGAGGGTTCTGTAAAGAATTTCATAAATAATTATAAAAAAATAAATTTATGTTATTGGTATAAACATTGAAAGTGGAGTAATAATTTGTGTTTTTTTTTTAATTTCAGACGACAATAAAAGTGTACGCTCGATGCCTCCGACCCGATATCGAATACAAGACCCTCTCCGTCACGTGGGGCACCCGCGCCAAGGAGGTGGTTGCAACACTTCTCAGCAAGTTTAGGATGCGTCATCGGGACCCGAGACTTTTCTATTTGAGCATGGAAGTTAGAGTGCGGGCTGCTGGTCTGAGGACCACATTGGTGTTGGACGATGATGCGCGACCGGCGGCGCTACAAGCGTGCCACCCAAAGGGCTATTCAAAGTAAGTTCTTCATTATTTATATTTTCCTGGTACTTTTGCTTTTCAGGCTACACACATACATACACACACACACACCTAAAATAAATTCACGAAGTACTAACAATAAAATAAATTTAATATAAATATCACTATATATATATAATGAAATGAAGTATTTATAACCAAGACATTTTGATATATAAACAGTCTTAATATATATAAACATCGATATTTTGTTAGAATATAGGTAAAAAATTTTAATTATTTGGCGATATTCGTATACAAGACCTGTTAATATTTATTACCTGATAATGTTTATTACCTGAAGTGAACTTAGATATCGCTTTAAATACCAAGTTTATTCCACTCTCCGCATAAATGAAATAATAATCCAAAATATTGTACTCAGTATTGTTGTGTTCCGGTTTGGAGGGTGAGTGAGCCAGTGTAACTACAAGAGACGTAACATCTTAGTTCCTAAGGTTGGTGGCGCATTGGTGGTGTAAGGAATGGTTAATATTTCTTACAACGCCATTGACTATGGGCGGTGGTGACCACTCACCCTCAGGTGGCTCATTTGCTCGTCCGCCTACCGATATAATAAAATAATATAAAAATATAAGAATTTCTTAGGTTTGAAGTTTTGAAGAATGTTAGCCGAATATAGCGAGAGCTGAGTACGATATCGTGGTTTATTTTTGTGAATATGTATATCAATACATAGAATTAACCTTGACCTATAGTATGTACATATATGCATTACTAAGATGGTGATATATGATAATAAATAAGCTTCACCGAATAGAGCCGCGATTGACCAAAGACTAGATGGAACAAGTGAATTTTACTTAACGACGGCCAGTTCAAATCTGGATATATCCGGAAATATCCGTATGTAGAAATTCGGCCACATTTGTATGATTCGTAATGGAGCGTGGTTAAATAAGATTCAAACGTTCATTAACAGGAGGCTGTTGCCCAATGGTGGTACATTTAGAAGTTGTTACTTTTACGAAATTCGTTAAAAAATTATTTTAAGGTATTGTTTATTAGTAACCTTTATATGAGGTTCAGTTATAATTTGTTTGTAGATAAGACGGAGACGGCTCTGAATCTGCTGGCAATGAGATGACATGCATAGATATTACGAATATAATTTATTGATTATTTAGATTTCGGTCGAAGACTTCGCCTGTTGGTGCTGTAACCGCGAATAATTACAGTCTTGTCCCAGTAACGAGACAATTGAATGATAATTAGGAGAGTTCAAGACCTCAGCGTTGCATGTTTAGTTTACGTTATCTTAGAATAATACTTTAGAATAGAATACAATAGAAATAATTGTAAACCAAACGAGTAAATTAAATAAACAAAATATCGAACGTTATGGACCATTATATCACTAAAAGAGCGATCTTTTCGTCACAATTTTTGGATAAATGTCTTGAGTTTCATTCTATTTAAGACAGCGTAACTACAGCCACATGGAACATAACATCTCTTACCAAGGTTGGTGTCTTACGTAGGATGTGGTTAAAATTTTATTCGTCGCTAATCTTTAAACAGTAGTGACCATTTACCACCAGGTAAACCATTTGCCCGTCTACATACAAAAAAAAGGAAAAAAGAGGTGTACTGTTGTTCTTAAATTTATTGAATACATTTACTAATAAACACTAAACTCATTCTGTGTTCACAATTTTATTTGTACCGGTAAATTCATTTTTTGTAAATGGTTTCCTCTACTTGTAGAAAGATATCAAGTTGCCATCCGCAATTGACAGCTTGAGAAATGACTTACGAATGTTTTTTTAATAATAGAAGAACATTTCCCACGCGTGCGTATTTGTAAGTATGCCGTATTTTCATCAAAAATTTAATTGAAGCGTGCACTTGACTGACTTAAAACCTTCTTGCGTACGAAACTTTTTATTGTAACGATGCACAGTCTATTCGAACGAGTAGAAATAAATAAACAAAGATATTCCAAGTGATTTGCTAATAGCTCTGCTATATAATGCACTTGTAGTGCATAGTTCTAGATTATTTTATCTTTACTACAAGTAGTTCAGCGGCATACTGTTTTATTATAAACAAATCAATACCAACTTCGCGGATTTTGGAAACGCCATTCTTTCGCGAATCCATAATGGATACCATAGATTATTTAACATCTCGACCTATAATAACGCTTTAATTTAATGTCCAATTTTTTTGCCTTTAACACTCCTGTAATTTGGTATAGAATATACATACGTTTTAATAAAATCTTCTTCGAACTTCGAAACTTTAAATTTATGCACCTTGGCCACAGAAAAAAAAAAATCCGTGAATAAAAATAATGAATCCATATACGTAATCATAATACACCGTGTTTTTCCTACACAATCTATCAAACTTTAAAAATTAATGATACTTGCAACAATCAGATTTCACAACCCGTTTTGCAAATGTTAAGAAATATTGTATGTGTAATGAATAATACTAATTAATCATTCATTCATGAACAATAATTTATATTAATTGATTAATAAAGTTACTTCAACTCGGAATGATTACTGATCGAAGTTGATATGGTTTTATTATTTTTTATCTAACTAAGAACATTGACTTTATTTTAAATATACGTACATATTTTATCGTAATTAATCAATTCGCGTTACAAGTTTAATAAGAAGAGAGTTGAGTTTTAATTAGATAGATGGATTATATTTATGCTAAGGATATTCGAATGATCGAGCTGAAGTGATTTTTCGAATATAAATAAGCGGATGCCGACGAATTCTTGTATGTAACGATTGATGGATTGTTTTTTTTAATGTAAAACTTATTCGAATGAATGAATTAAATGTATTATGTTTTTGTTCAATTTGTTTTTATTGACTCCCAATACAGGAATAAGTATGTATTGCACTAGTAGGTTTTTAACAGAAAATCCAGTATTATTTGTACCAGCCAAGTTGACGCTATTGGGGATCAATATTAATCTAGAATATTCTATTCTAGGGAAGTGAACGAAGGAGGGTATTGATTGTTATACTAAACAATAAACTATAGTATCTAATGAGGCTAATTTCGATTACACTTTCATGACGAAAACGTCAAAGAATCGCGTAAACAAAACTTATAAAACCCCGTTAACTTTCGTCGCCGGACCACCGGCACCGGCTAGCGTTCTCGAAAAAGATTCGTTTTGTCCCTTCTTCCCTTCCGGCCGTCTATTCCTGTCCCGTAAACATAGCAGCTAGACGTAATAAAAAGTTTTAAAAACTCCTTAACACTTTATTGACCGAATGTATCGCGTTACGTGCGACATCACTCAGAATCTTTCTTGTAATAATATTTTGACATAAATTGTATATCTGTGTTAATACGATAACTTTTAAGTGTCGTAACTGTACGTGAAGTATTTTACAATTTTTTTTTAATTTATTGGTGCATGGTATGCATTAAAGTTGCTTTTTGCGTATGGCTCTTCTTACTTCTTCTGGATTTTAAGGTAGACTGGGCAGAAGTCGCGCTTTGAATGATTCGATATTTAAAAAATACATACTTCATAGTGAAACGTTGCCGTTCGCCAAATTTTTAACTCATTGTACCTTAATGTGTTTCGAGTGTCGTATTTGTGATATAAATTAATATAAATGTATATATATACATACTATGTATTACATAATAATTATGATACTCTTAAAATACCTATGTACTATTTAAGAACAAAACCCCAATTAAAAAAAAAACAACTATCGATAAAATAAAAATTTAAATTAAAAAACACTACAACGAAAATATTAATTAATAATAAATAATTACAATATAGGACAACACTACGTATGCACAATTTATATAAATATAGGTATATAAACATAATTTGAATTCAATAAAACGTATTAAAAATATATTAATTTTTTTAGATGCGTGGATAGTATATTATATGTATATATGATAATATTAATAATTTTTCTACATTACTATTTAAAATATTCACACGACGATTCACTGCGTTAATTATACAATTAAGTCTTATAGTTTGTTTGTTCTGAAATGTGTTTGATATTACGAGGAATTGAAATTAAAATCTTTTTGCTCGTTTAATATATGCAAGGCGAACTGGCTTTTTATGACAGTCAGCTTCCTGGATCTTATGTTCGACTTGTGGGATTTAATTATAACGCATTAATTAATTTTTATCAATAGTAGGATTGCTTTAATAAATTATGTATCATTAAAATCTTATTAGGACTTTATTTGTTGTAATAATTTTAACGATAAATCAAAAATACTGACGAAACATTGCTAAGCAACTTCTATCTATTATGTGAGTGTAGGTCAATAAAAACAAATGAGCCCAAACAACGTACTTCTACCATTTAAGAGTTCTATTCTCCAAGTCCTTGTTCCACGATAATCAGCATTCTAATTAGCCTGAAATGGACTTACTAGATTGGTTTACACACTGATGTTAGTTACAAGTGAAGCCAAAATGTCATAGGTAAATACGATACCCACTTAAAATATTAACAAAATAATACATAATATAGTAAATAGTATACAGACAGTAAGGAAAGAGTAGTTTAAAGAAATATATATATTCGATATTTTACACTATAAATAGAACGGTCGACCGTAAACTATGTAAAGAAACGCCGTCGAGTGGTTTACGGCAATTACGAGTGATCCGCTACAGATTTACGAGTCACAACACATACAGCTACCTAAACATATCATTATTCAGAAGACAAATATTCGAAATAGATCAATCGCAATAAAAGTCGTATTTAATCGTAACATATTTGTTATCTATTACGGATCTTTTTTTACTTTGAAGTATAAGACCTTATTGGACTAACACTATCGTGTATTGTGTGTGTTTTTTATTGCGTTGTTTCGTAAAAAATGTTTAATAATTTATTTTTATTTCCAATTAGTTTAAAATAAGCGAATAAAAAATGAACGGTGCTTGCTTTGATTTGATAATTCGGTTTCGAAAACTGAGCTCTACATAAAATATATGCTTTAAATACTTACAATAAAAACCTTAGAAGTAAATATTTACGAAAAACATGATTGACATTCGTTTTTTTTCATGACCAAGCTCTCTGACTGAAAATTATATCATTGCACTTTAAACAATGATTTTAGAAAGGCGTTTATGTATCTTTTGTTATCTTTGCTGAGTTTTATTAAATCTACATCTTTACACAACAGTTTTTATGAAATATTAAAGAAAAAAATAACGTTTTTCCTTTAGGTAGTCATTTTAGAATTTTTATTAAAAGTGTAGATATAATTTTTATTTACTGCAAATACACACAACACGCATACAAATCATTTACAAATTAACGAACAAAACGATAATAAAATATACATGACAATTACAAGTCTCAAGATTCACATACATAGCATTTCCAGCTTAAATACTTTCGTAACAAAAAAATCATAAATGATAATTTTTTATTTTCAGATTCTCACTACAAATGCGACCTGGAGGGTTGGTTAAGATATACGACTCGGCGTTGATGTCTTCTTCGAAATACAAGTGTCTCCTCACCAGCGAGCGGACTACTGCCGACGAGCTGCTGGCGATACTGCTGCACTGCTACGATTCCACCGAGGGCGTCGAAAGATTTTCTCTTTATGAGGTAAGAAATTGACTATTATATTGCCTCTTATTAGTAATATGGCTGCTGAGATTAGGAGGGTCATCAAAAAAATAAAACTGTCGGCGGTAGTGCTAATAATTTCCAACTTGCCTTGTTGTAGCTGTTGCTCTAAATTATTTATTTCGCTATATTAACTTTGACCTTTATATTCTTAGAACTTATCAGCACCAATTGTAATATTTACTGTTGTTTGTTGTATGTCCTTAAACTATGTATGTCAGTAATAATAACATCATGGTTTGTGTCTTTTCTTCTTGGGGCGAAAATGACCACATGGCAGATAGCGTTAATAGTATAGTCACTGCAATCGAACTCACTCTCTAAGCTATTCGAGTTCCAATAATGTGTGCCTAATGTCCCTCTTTGTCTATTCAGGTCTGCACGTCCCAAGAGTACGAGCGGAAGTTACACCCAGATGACCTTCCATTGCTGGTGCAACGCGCGTGGCCGCAGGACAGCGAGTGTCACTTCCGCGTGCGGCGCAACCCGCGCGCGCCGCCGCTCCCGCCGCGCGCCGTCCCGCCCCCCCTGCCTTCTCCCACGGGATCCTCTCAGGACGACGACGAGCCCTCCAGGGCGTTATCCGCCCTGTCTCTCGAATCGGAAGGCGATAAAAGATACAGTCCAGTTTACAAGTTTCCCAATATAAGTTATTGCAGAGAAACGAAAAACGACTACCTTTATATCTGACTAGCGCTGCAGCTGGTCGGTTTGAAGCGCTATATAGACCGCAAGTCGCGGAAAGTGAAAAAGAGACTCTTATGATGTGTAAATAGGGACCACTTTTGTGTAACGTGTATATAGGACTGGACAGGGTGTCGTTCGAAACCAAAGAGGTTTTATAATAGTGGAATGTTGCCTTAACAAGGTTATTATTATACATCTAAATGATGCGGTATTACTTTAAAGAAATTTGAAAATATTATTCGTTTGTATTGTAATTAAAACGGCTCTATGGTAAAATAAATCAAATAGAAGCGTTCGATTTGTATCATAAACTCTAGTCTTAGTGCACCTCGCTTTGAAAATGAAATAACCATACATAAAGTGCACAATGTTATAGACAGAATTGCGTCGAGTTTACTTTTAACGCCGCGTCATATTTAAGAGGAAAAATGTAAATAAAATTAATTTTAACTTAGCTAGTAGAAACCAAAGAGGCACGCGAGAATATATGGAATTAAATTTATTTATCTGTTATACATTGTGATTTAATTTATTTATGACGGCGAGCATCGCCCGGACCCTTGATGTTGAATTATCTATCACGCCTGTAATAAAATATATTATGTTTTCTTGTAAACCTTGTTTTATTTTTATAATTTGAGACCTTTGTGTTCTATAGAAATATATATTTAGGTACACATATTTGTATATATGATTTAGTAGTAATTTATATATATTTTAATATCGAAATTGTTAAGTACTGGTATAATTTAAAAAAATATATTAAAGAACGATTTTGTATATTTTTAATACAAAATATTTAAAAAAGTTCGATATATTTAAAAAAAAAAGAAAATAAAAAAGCGAGCCTTACAGTCAAATCAAAAAGCGCTTGCTTTCCCAGCTTCCTGTTACATTCTTCCGAAACCATTCTCGCAGATTTCGGGAACGCGAGAGGTAATATGTTACACATGTGTAAATGGTATCAAATATTTTGCCAGTTAATATATATTTCAATTAACACGATTCATTAATACCAGTAATTAAAGCCAAGTAAGATATTAGTGCGTTTTGGCTGCGACACCTCTAATCCCAAAAATAAAAAAGTAAAAAGTGTCAGACTGTAAAGATACTACTGTTGCGCTAAAGCCTGCTCTATAAATGAAAATGGTCGAATTTAGGGACCAACGGTTTCCGTCTGAACTACCTTAAGATTATTAAACGATCATAAATTTTTGACGACCTCCGTGGTCGAGTAGTGTGTACACCGGTTTTCATGGGTACGCCACTCTGAGGTCCTGGGTTCGATTCCCGGCCGTGTCGATGTAGAAAAAGTTCATTAGTTTTCTATGTTGTCTTGGGTCTGGGTGTTTGTGGTACCGTCGTTACTTCTGATTTCCATAACACAAGTGCTTTAGCTACTTACATTGGGACCAGAGTAATGTATGTGATGTTGTCCAATATTTATTATTTATTTATTATAAATAAAAATCAAAGTCGATATAAAGTATTTTATTTACAAATGATTGCAACAATGAAATACAGACGATGCTTTATAATTACAAGAGTATGTATGTTCAAAAAATGGGAACAGGTAATATCTATCGGCACTAGAATTATCAATAATATTTAAAATTTATACATTACACGCGAGCTTACTTCGCCAGTGGCTCCAACCTATCCTAACCCAGCACTCTTCCACACAGATTAAAGAAACACTTCCATACAAACACCTTTCTTTTGTCTTTGAAAATTTAATAAGTAAATACTCGTATAGCTTATGTCAAATATACGACAAGCAAAGGATTCGAACGAAACGGATATCTGGGATTTATGGATTCGGAATTAGTATCATGTGTATAAAGGCAAATTACTTTTATATAAAGTAAAATTTGGAAATGGTTGTCTTACTTAATCGAATAATATTACAATTCCATCAAAGTCATGTGTATCGTATTATATTTTGGGTATATTATATTTTAAGATTCTGGAAAGCGGATTAACTGAGTGAGA
This sequence comes from Vanessa atalanta, assembly GCF_905147765.1. NCBI lineage: Eukaryota > Metazoa > Arthropoda > Insecta > Lepidoptera > Nymphalidae > Vanessa > Vanessa atalanta. Next base: position 948,675 of record NC_061873.1, read on the forward strand.
ACAAAAATATTTTACATTTTATAATAATATAAAAGTAGTTTTTAAACACTCTATATAGTTTGCGGTTATAACATATTCGTATACTCATCAGTGATGGGATCGGTACAAATGTTTCGAATACCAATAAGACATACCACCAACGAGAAACCGATCCACAGTAAATACGGTTAAGCTAAATGTGAAATTATTCTAATGTATGGTGCTTTTAAGAAAATTGTACATTCATCCATTTTTTATCGTCACAAATTCACCAGAAATGTCCATATTATTCTTTAAATTACCTAATAATAATAAGTTCAAAAGAGGTTTCTTATTACGTATGTACGCTATATAGGTCTTCGTTGCTTCTTTTAATGATATATCTATTGGTAATGTCGACGGTGGATAATCCAAAGCATTAAACGGAGGGGGTAAAACCAAAGAACACAAGCTGATCGCTCACACACTGCACTCGTCGCAAAAGCGTGCCGCTAAAGCTCAGCAAATAGAAAGAGCGTCCGCGGCGGCGGCCGGGCGGGGAACCGACGCCGACTCCGGCCGGCGGCCCCCCGCGCGACCGTCCGCACTGTATCCCGCCCGCACACACGCAACTAGCCAAATACGATTGTTCGCACTCGATCGGATCCATCGGACGTCTATTAAGCGCTAATATAAATCTCGAAAGGGTGCCGAAACAAAAAAGTGGCGACGCAAAAATTTACGTAAATAAAGCGACAAACGCTCGACATCGAGGAGTCTAGATCGGATGACGCCAGTTACTAAAACTTTACTAATGTGGTCGGGCGTCCCTAAAAAATACATGGACGCGGCATCGACCTCTCACTAGTTTCGCTGGCGTCGAAAGGTAATATAAGTCGAAGCGTGAATGTAAGACACGGCGGTAGAGATACAATGCGGAGCGGGCGGGCCGACGCGCACGCGGAGCTACACCGCGTTGAGCGCGCGCCGCGACGCGCCGTACTCGTCCGACGCGTCGCGCTCGCGCGTGCGCGCGCCGCGCTCCTCCCGCGGGTACGCCTCGCGCGCGTACTCCCGCCCGTACTCCCGCGTGTAGTCGTGGCCGTACGCCTCGCGCTCGCGCTCGTACGGGTCGTGCGCGTACTCCGACGAGTAGCCCTCGTGGTATTCCCGCGGGTAGTCCCGCGGGTAGCGCTGGTAGTGCTCGCGAGGGTAATATTCCTCCTCCTCGAGTCGCTCCGGGCGTTGCACGCGCGCTCTACCTGTGTCGAGAAATGAGTGATCCGTATTAATTGACGAATTTATTTTTTGAAGTAAAACATTTTCGACGACGTCGTTCGAATTTCGTGTAGTAGTAAAAAAGTGTTCTACTTTAGGCAGTCGAACGAGGTGTCAAAATGACTGGATTATATCACACGACACACGGGGTGGGATCGGTTAGACTGGACTCTCACACGGGCACGCACTTACGAGGCCCGCGCTACGAGACTAGACTCAGGGACCTTTCCACAATTGCGGACCTTGCCCGGGCACGGCAGCACCGCGGCCTCGGGCGTAGGCGGCGTCGCTGCGGAGAAGCAAACCTATTGAAGCGGCTTCTGGAGCTAAGGCGTCGGCTGTAGGCTGCCGGTGCTGAGATCTTTGAACTCGCCGTAAATATTAAATATGCAAAATAAAAAGACAAAGACGCAAACATATACATTTGTAGCGATCAAAGATCCAGCGGACGTCTTTATGCAAATCGGTAACAGTAATATTCCAACTTTACAAGGAGGACGCGACGTCGAGAACGGGGATCAATTAGTAAAAGCGACACCCTGATTAGCGGAAGCTCACAAAAATGGGAACCTATAAAATGGTTGCAACCTGGAAGGGCTTCGTCGATGGCTGCACTATAATGGAACTGGAATATATGGTCTTCTGCGAGGCTAATGCGCTTGTCCAGACGCTTGTACTGAAATGAACAGGGTGATGTCAGTGCAACGTGAGATGGTTCGTGGGCGACAGACGATACTGTGAATCAAAATCTACGGATCTATGAAGCTCTAAGTGATATTTACATAATACTAATTTACATTAAATACTATGCTATTGTGCTTACTAAAATAATGAATTGTATGCAAACGTATATAAATCTAAAAAAGTGAAATTACTACCATTAACTTACAAAATCTATATTCTAGTTTTTGAATAACATGAAATAGACAAATATACAAAACAAACATCGATGACAAACTACAACACAGAACTAAGCCTAGAGTAGCTTTAGACAAATACAGAGAAGAATTTAAATGGAAGCCAGGTGATGTTAACAAGTTAGGCTTAAAATATCGATGTGCATACATACTATCGATGATAGAGTCATCGTGGAATAGTTTTTATTGATGTCACAAAAGCATCTATTAAAGATAAATTAACGACAGACTTACTAAAATGATTTCACGAGTTTTGGAATGACGAAAATGGAAAATTATCTATATACAAATGAACATGATGTCAGTGATAGAACTAATACATAAGATGATACATATTAAAAACGTAGGGTAATATTAGTTTAAAGTTAGTACCTCTTCCTCTCTCGTAGCTGTAAGAGTCGGACCTCTCCCGGTGTCCTCCGGAATTTGCGGGGGGTTCAAAAGAGGAAAATGATCGGTTAGATATAGATGAAGAGTTAGTTTATGGAGATTAGTATGTATTCTAAATGTCGCAGGCAAGTAGTTTAATTAGCCATTCAATGAAACATCTAGCCGCTTTACTATACAGCGCTGTTCAATCGGCGGCCTGAATGTCACTCAACCAATTTATTTCCGTTCATGGAATAGGGATTTGACCTTTTATTGAAAATTAACTCAAAACTGACCATTTTAACTCCGACTCTATGAGGTCTTGTCGGCCTTGCCTAGAGTGTTTCTAAATTGTTGATAAGACTTTAAGGTTAGAATTTTAAGATTAGTTTTTTGCCAATAACTCAAGAACGGAGCAAATTCGCATGATCGCATGGTACCGGGGGGATAGGGAGAATAGAACCAAAGACCCCTCCCCCTTCTACCGCCGCTCTACCACCCTCCCCCCTGTACCCGATTACTAAACCGCAACAAATCAAATCAAAATATACTTTATTCAAGTAAGCTTTTACAAGCACTTTTGATTCACATATGTCATATCACAAACTATTTAAAGTAAAGTTACCACGCACCGGTTCGGAATGTAGATTCTACCGAGAAGAACCGACAAGAAATTCAGTATTTACTCTTTTTCAACATCTAAAAATACAGTCATGTTAGTTAATTACAATTATATATGTATGTTATGTCTCCTGCCTGGAAGTCAACAAGCAACCATATAAATATTTTTATTTACATGAGAGTCATATTCCCATTCTATGAAGATGTATAGCCGGTGTATAAGCCGGTGTCATTCGGGAGGCTGGTTGAACGGCGCCCTTTAGTAAAGTGTCTAGGCTGTCAGTTAAATGGCAAATTTAACCAGTTGACTGCAACATATACATTGATAAATATACATATGGCTACATGAGTTTTAGTTGAAATGGTAGTTAGGTCGGATGCATAAAAGATAATTGGAATATTGTGAAGAGAAATTGTTCGGAAAACAGAGAAGATATATATAGTTCAAAGGAAATATATAAAAGGATATTGTCTATTATTACTTAAAATATGGAGGATATTAGAAATTAATTTTAATTATTATATGTAATTAATTTAGTGATACTATAAAATTAAACATACATAAATTAAAAGTTTTTCTACCTAAATTCCACAGAATATTCAACGTACATTACGAAACCAAAGGATGCAGATATCATAAATAAATATATAAGAGAAGTTCTTAACATCGATTGGAATAAAGATATAAATAAATAATTAATTAATTATGGTCGTTATTTATTAAGCATTGTCCATTTAAATTAATTCATATCTATTTCTAAGAAGAAAGCTTTACTGAAGATTCGAGTACTAGCGTGTTTAGACGACATTTATATTTTCACATGTATCAGTACCTGAGGTGAACTCAGTCAGCCTTTGGGCTCGGCTCGTGAAACCTATTCAAATAGATTGGTGTTGTTTTGGTAAATAATAAAATAAGTGGCCTTAAAATCAACATAGACTATACGTATTAAAACACCGCTTGCGGAGATTACTTTCGAATGATGTCTCAGAATGGTCGACGGACTTCAAATCTACTCAAGTATAACTACTTAAATGGTAACATTTTTATTTTAAGTAAAATTTTGATGCTGTATTTACGGCACACAACTCACCAGGCTGCGCGTGGTGCGCGTGCGAGTGCGCGTGCGCGTGCGGCAGCGGCGCGTGCGGCGCGTGCGCGCTGGGCGCGGGCTGCGGCGGGTGCGTCGCCGCCCAGTACGCCTGCGCACAGCACTTCGTTAGTTAAGACTACTCAACTGTATTAGTATACCGAACTAGTGCTCTATGTAAATTGAATACATTTTCTTCTACTGGTAACCTAATATGTTTTTTTTATGGACAAATAATTATGCAAAGAACGATTTAATATGTATTCAATGCTAATATTTTTCGTAGATATGAAAACTCCGATAGCATTAGACTTAGTTACATTGTTTGTGCGTAGTTCACCGGGAATTTAATTATCCAAAAAAACTCGTCGGATGAATTTGGCATCTCATACACATTTACCTCCAAATACTCAGCGATGTGTTCGCAGGCCTCCTCTAGCTGGTTCTCGTCGAGGATGACGTCGAACATTTCCGGCGGACACTGCGACAGCTTCTCTGCGGCCACCATCTGCACGGACAGGTTCTTGCTCTGACCTTTACCGCGGGATTTTATTAACCGCTGCAACACCTGAAAATATAGAATGTCCTTATGAAAAATAATTACTTTAATCTATAAAATAGTTATTAAAAATTTCGGGCACAGTAGACGCCTAAAGTTGTCATAAAAATCTTTAAGCTTTTTTAGCGTCCTGAAGTAATAAATATTATTTAATTGAAAAGTATTTAAGGAAGTTGGATAAGTTTTTATTTAAACATAACACTAAGAATTGAATCCATTACACACACAGGTACTACTTAAATTGTATTTGATATTTCTTGTTTTACTATAAACTTTAGTCTCTCAATAAATATATTCAAAATTATTGAATAGCTTTAGGACAAAAAATCCTATTGTTATTATACCTTCGGACTGGATATTTTCAAATAGACGATCGTAGGAGCCAGTGAGGTCTTCGCGAGCTGAGATGGATGGTTGATGGTATCGCAGTCCAGCACAACCAGCTGCAGCGTCCTCGCTAAATCGAATATCCTTTCGATTTCCGTCTATTTACAAGAATTATGAATTCATTAAAAGTGGAAAAGGTACCGAATAAACGAAATCCTAATAAAAAATTTGAACGCTGATAAGCATCTCGATTTATCCAAGTGCTTTTGCATTTATAGTTCATCATTCACTGCGCGTGCTCTGTGGTGATGAAAAATATCGTGAAATTGCATGTTACGGGAGTATTTCAGAGACGAGGATATAAAATGTCTCAGAATTTTCAATGGAGGACATCATGCAATGGAACAGCGTGGTTGGTTAAGCACTTGAGTCTTTTTCTAAATCCGTCGCCAGGCAACAGTGGAGCATTTATTATAAACAATCCATAAACTGTGCCCATTCATCATTTTGTATTCTTTCTTCAAATCAATTTGATTTGCAAGCAGATAAAATACCTATTAGCATGCAATATCTCCAAAAATATTGTGTTTCGGCCTCGTGAAATGATAATTAGTTCGATGTTCAGCGGATAATGCATTCCGTTATTATTACTGATGTTTAGTAAAGTTATTTTAGATACAGATTGTCAAATTGACAGTGAAAGTTAGTAAAAATTGAAATATGATAAAGTGAATCAGCCAAAATTTATAGTTACGATACCAAAGCACAATGTTAATACGATTCGTCATTCCGTTCGTTAATGTATGAGCGGTTAAATACGAAGTAGGTCAAACAGTACCACACCCAAGCACCGAACCTGAACTTCAACCAAGCAATTGGTTCTCGAATTCGTTCTGTCCATAATCGGTTTCTTTGGCGGGTTATTGAGCAAGGATCGCTTCGCCAGAGATATATCCGCTGTCACTCGCGTGATGATGATCCTGGAAAAACGAGACTAGTGAGTACAAGTACCTGAACTTCCACGAGGCAAGTGGAACGCGAGTTGGAGCGCTCCACGATAGCTCGCTTCGAGGCGTTGTTCAGAAGCGACCGCTTCGCTAGCGATATGTCCGCCATCACACGTGTTATTATTATCCTGAAATACCAGTTATCGCTCTTAGAGGACACGCCGCGGACATCTCTGCCAAAGTACCTATTTGAACTAAAAAACCCAATATGCACATCTATTTTTTCTATTATTATATATTATACTATTACAAAAATATCTTATGTATCTTCTACATTGTATTTGGTTTATTCTTCTAGCAGAGTCCTCTTCTTCTCATAAACCGACATAAACCCACCTGCCCTCGAAGCGTCTTTTCAGAAAGTCGAACAGCGCCTTTTGCATCATATCCGTCACCTCGTAGCCTTTGAGCGAGGGGCCGACGAGCACGACGGGCCGCATGGACGGCACCACGTCGTAGGGCGTGCAGGCTTCCTGCTTTTTGAAGAATGGTTTCCGTTTCTCCTTGTTGGCGGGCAAGGCGCCTGCGCCTCGACCACGGCCTGCGGAATCTGAATCCTCACCTGAAAATAATTTCTTAAAATTAGTAAAGCTAGTTTAGAGACATATATATTTATGGGGAACTTAATGGCTATATTCTTCCAAATAATTAATTATCTTATTGTGCGAGGGCGATCATGGACTTCAATATAACAATATGCCATTATTCTATTAAGGCTCATTCGAGTTTAAATCTTTGAAATAGTTGAATATTATTTAATTTCGATTACCTTGTTAGTTTCCCTTCAAGTTTGTCTAAAAAATGTCTGTTTTAAGTTATTCGGTACAAGTATTGGTTAAAACGGTAATCAAATTCATTTGACAGGCGTAAAGTAAATAATCAATTCTAATCAACATCAACAACACTTACGGAACCAACGGGCGATATTATTGGATGCATGCCATTTCAAATAATCTTGGGATCACAACTGATACCTACAGATATAATTCGTTTCTATGATGCATTAAATCAATTAACCCAACACCATTATTTTAAAATAATGAAAATACAGACACTTGACAACATCGACATCCAATTAAATACGTACCTGCTGAGTAAAATTTCAATAGTATTCAAGATAATAACGGTTGATCGAACTCATCGGTTTGATAAGCCTATTGAAAATTTACACAATAAAGGATAAAGAGAAGGAAAATAAACAACTTAATAAATATAAAGATATCAGTTTATGCCATTCGATAGAAAAAAAGCATAAACTATAATAAAAAAGGACAGATAGAGCAATGAGCGTGAAATGGAAGAGTCGAAATTATAAATATAAGATGTTCGTAATCAAAATGATCTTCCTTTTAAAAGTAGTGTAGTCTAAATTAGCTTAGTACTTCACGTTCCTTACTTAGTGGTATTTGTGCACCACCCAATACCATCATCACATTATATTATACTCAGTATTATTGCGTTCCGGCTTGATGGTTACTGAGCCAGACAGACTCAAAGGACATAACATCTTAGTTCTTAAGGTTGGTTGCGCATTGGTGAGGAATGGTTAATTTTTTTACGGTGCTAATGTCTATGGGTAGTAGGTAGTAAAAGAGCAACTATGCGAGTTTCTTGCCGTTTCTTCTTGCTGGAGGCTGCTTTCCGAAACAGTGGTAGTATTTTAATATTGACGATTCAAAAACGCTTCGTTGTGAAGTTTACTTGAATAAAATTGATTTGATTTGATTTAGTGGTAACCATTTAAAGTCAGGTGGTCGGTCAAAATCTTTATAAAGGTAATTGGTTTATTTTTATTTTATTCTTTCTCAATTGCAACGCTAACGGTATCAGACGGTTTTATGCAATGAAAGCATTTACAGGATAAAAAAGTAAATAAACTTTATTCAATATAGAAGCCTTATCTTATTGATATTGTATACTTATTGATCGTCAAGAAAAAAATCTACCACCGGAAAAATAATTTAAATATTTAGAAGTAAATATAAAAAATATTTATATATAGAATGTGAAGTTTTGGAGTTAAGACCTACTTTTAAAAGTAACGAATTTTGATTAAGAACACTTGTATAAAAAAAAATAAACAAAAATTTAATAAAAAATATCGAGTTAAGAATGATTCCAATAAAACCAAGGCCAAATTAATAATATTCGGGTGAAAATTGGATACATTTCCTGGTCAATGGATGGATGTGGTCTTACCTCTATCGATGGTAGGGATATCTGAAAATACGTCAAATATGAGTGCTAATATCAAGACCGAGGAAATAGACAACTTTCACCAATAAAATGAGTGAATTATGGTTTAGTATGACGATACAGTACGAGGCAGTTATTATATAAGTACATAATACAAATATAAAGATTTCATAATTAAAATATAATTGCATAGAATATCAAATAATAATTATGAGACTCTGGTTACTATTACTTATCGTTATTTTTTATATTGTGTTATATATTTGAAAATTACTTTAGTAAGTATATATTTCACTAATTACTATATTATGTTTGTTATCAATTTATATATAAGTTAATATAAACATTCAAATAATTCAACTGCATTGTACGTACTTAGTTTTTGATACGAGATGAAAAATACTTTTATTTAAAAAATTTAACATTAAATAATTATATAAAATGATTATTTCATTCCGTACCAAACAGCTTATAACATGTTAGACCGACAGTGCATTGCAATCATAATTTAATCTTTAGTAAACTCTTTCTCTTTCTTTACTAGTAGTAACAAGTAAGAAGAACAGAGACAGCGAATACAATTAATTATTGTCATTTGACAATTTCATACTGATTATACAGAACCACACAAGCATTGTCGGTATTTTCTAAGAGCATGGCAACTTTATATGTTCTTGGCTGTTTTCAAAATTATGATAATTAATTTGAAATAAAATAAAACAGAATTTCCGATATTATGCGTGTACATTATTATATATGTTGATTTGTTATAAGGTGTATAATCTGACATGAGTTTATTATTAATTAGTCATTAGGTCATGTAGTTTGGAAGAAATATTGTATATCGTGCATATCAATTATCAGAGAGATGTAGAAAAGCCTTTCGTAAGGCAATGGGGGAAACGCGAATAATATAAAATCAGGGAGAGAGCGAAGAGAGCAGTTATTCCAGGTGTCAGGTGGCAATTTTTAAAATGATACACTGATGGACAGGATGTCATAAGTTAGAGTAACTTATTTGTTAAGAGATTTGATTTAGATAAGTTATGTTGAAAATGTTTCGCTTTGATAAATTCAGATCAGTATTCACACTTGATTGTACTTTCACTGGAGGATATTAAGTACATCCTAATATGAATGATTCTAGCAATCGGTTTAGGCGTATAAAGAGTAAAGTTGTCATGCTCCGTCAGTGAGAGTGGTATGTGGCGTCGCGTCGCATGGCGTGGCGCAGTTGTGGCGCGTGACGTACCGGGCGTGGGGGGAGTGCTACCTCGGCTGGGGAGCGGCTGCGGCGGCAGGCCGGCGGACGGCGGGCGCGGGTACCGGCCGCGTGCCGTGAGCCCCGCGCGCACCGCCTCCAACTTCACCGGCGACGGGATGAAGCCGACGTCGCAACCCTCCTTCACGAGCCTCCCGATCCACCAATTATTGTCGTACTTCTCCTGGAATCATTTATGATATACGAATGTATACTGACTGATGTGAATTTTACAAGCCATTAACCATCATTTTTTTCTTAGAAATAAATAAAAATAGAATACAATTTAGCACCGATGAAAATGTATTTAATAGAATCTACAAATAAAACTTCACACTAAATTTTAGTACTAAACAAAATGGAGCTTAACTAATTCTAAATAATATCCGTTTTTTGTATATAGAATTGGACGTTGCGAAATTACCAAAAAAATAATTTTCTAATAAACAAACTTGAAGTTATGGCAATAGTAACCCGCATTGTAGCAGCGTGGTGGAATATGCTCCAAACCTTCTCCTCAAAGGGAGAGGAGGCCTTTATCCCAGCAGTGGGACATTTACGGGCTGCTTATGCTTATTTATTTTATGCAATAGTAACCTTGATGTGAAGGTAGTCGCGCACTTCAAACGAGATGGCGCTGCCGTGAACGGGCGAGTCGTCGTCCACCGTGCCATCATACGCGACATTGGTCCGGACTGCAAACGCTACTGGTTTCGACTGAAAGTTTTTAAATCAGAAATTGTTACATGAAACAGTTATATCAACAGCCAGAAGCTTGGAATTTAATTATTTACACTCCCGTGGCTCGAAAACAATGTACCTAAACAGGGCCGGATCTACCATATGGCTTTTTAGGCTTCAGCCCAGGGCCCCGTGGATTCAAGGGGGCCTCAGCTAAGTTAAGTCAAAGTCAAAAATAGACGATAATGCGAAATAATCCATAATTTTATTAAATTAAACAGATCATATGGTTTGCAGCCGTACGAGCTCTGCAATTATCAAACCCATTTAATTAATTTAATTCAAGTCTACGTTCAGATATTTCTTATGTGAGCCCCTAAGTAGTGTTAACCCAGGGCCCACTAAACTTACGGTCCGGCCCTGTACCTAAAGTCGTTAGTCTCGCGCCTTACAGATTGCATTTGTATTTGTACACATATGTGTGCACTGTAATTTTCTACGCAATTGTTTGTCTTTCAAAAAATAGCCGCCATGATGATGATAGATCAGGACTTCCGTATATTAATTTTATACTTAAACTTGGAAATTGTTACAGGGTCTTCAAGGGTCTGTTCAGATTCAATCATCAGACATTGAGTGATTTACCCGATGTAGAGTGAACTTACTCGAGCCTTATCAAGCTGTACGAGAGCCAGCGACTCCTTCTCGCGGCGCGAAGCCTCTTTATCTTCGTCGAGCGACAGCTCCGAGGATGGTTGCGAGTAGTTTGAATCCGCCGAGCCCTGGAATCACAAAAAATTTAACGTCAAACACTAAAATTCAATTTAATTCGTATTCCATTCAACAGAATTAAAATATTTGTGTGTATTTTATACAACGAATTTTCGACGACTTTATTTAACCATAACTAATTATCATTGGTATATTGTATGTGTTTAGTATATTTTAAGTGATCAGTGCTTCCGATAATGATATGCACGCTCTATAAGCTAAATTTTTGACAAAGTTAAAAAGGACAGCAAAACTTTTGTCCATAATTTCATCAACAACTCTTTTACAAACAACAACAACATTTTAAGGTTGTCTTAAAATATTAAAAGAGTTATTATATTATATATTTTACCGTTAAAAATTTTAACAATACATACGGGTGAGGATACTGGTAGTTGATATCAATTGTTTAACGAGTATGGCATTAATTCAATAATATGGCCACTCGAGTGTCACACGGTCGTGTCGTGGCTGTAATTGGGTTGCGTGTGTTTTAGGGTAAGTGTCTCTATTTGGGACTACTGAGTGTAAGCCCTAAATGTATTTTTTTTTTAAATTATTTGTTAAAACATGTTCTAATATTGTACCTTATTATTATGTTATGTATAATTTTACGTAGCCGCAATGTTATTATAGTCATTTACATCATAGATAACATCGTCGGCTATTTGATCAAAGAGTTTAATTATTCACGCCCGTGCAGGCGACGGCCGCAAAACAGGTCAAATATAGAATTTAGTTTAAATTGGGTTAAAGCTTATTTATCACATAAGCGAGACTAAATTGTTTTAGGAAGTCGTTATTTTCGTTCAGATGTTAACTTATATAGGTAGATTACAATAATATGCATTATAACAAAACAATACATACTTAGATCTATTCTTTATACTGATAGAAATTCATTAAGTATGAACGTACATTTCAAAAACTACTAAGCTCTCCGTTTCAAATGCATATACATCATAGATAAATCCATTCTTAGAGACGAACTGTTTTAAGTATTTAGTTAAAAATTATCGCCAAGATCAGATAGTTATATAAATTCACAATAGTTGCTTTTAAATTTAAGTTCTCTAAATATAAAAAATCAGGTAAAAATATTTCAAATTTTAAGTTTGATTTCAGTTGTACCGTCCACCCACACATATGTACATACACAATGTGTGCGAAAACCGTGTCGCACAATAGAAACATTAAAATATTAGTACAAGTTAAAAAGCAAAAACTATAGAGGAATAGTTTTTCTTAAATTGTTTAACAATATTCACTACTATCGAACGAAATAAAATAAAAATAAAAGCTTATTAGTATATATTTAAAAACAGTCAATAATTTCAAGTCCAATTCGCGTCATTGCGGCCAACTTCCAATGAACAGTAATGGCGTCGTGCTACCAGAAGATTTTATGTAAAAGCCGAGGTAACTGTCGAAATAAAAAAAATAGATATATTTCTAGAATGTGATCGATTGTATAGTATGAAGGTGACTTGGACCACGAAAGTGACAATGTTGGACTACTATAAGTTTGTTTTTTTTTTGTTTAGTATAATCTATTACTACAGAAGTATGTTGTGAGGTTGTATGATAATACGGATATAATAGATTAACTTGACAACGATTACTTCATTAATATATATAAATGAATGTGAGTACGTTGGTTTGGACCTTTACCCTTTGATCTTTGTCCGACAGCGGAACATTTCTGGACAGATAATTGAATTTTAGTTTAGAGAAAATTGAAAGAATGTTTCGTAGCCTATTCCTATCGAAGGATTAAAGATAAATAAACCTTAGATTTACGTATTCAATGCGGTTTGCTAATTGCTGTGCTATATTGTGAGTGTCTGTTTGTAATATTAAAATAACCACTTTTTACTAAATACATATGTATGTATATTATATATAATAAAGCCAACAATACTGTCGAGTACCCTATATAGTATAGCCCTCGCGCATGCCACCACTGCCACGTCGGGTACCTTCCACCAACGACTTAATATAATCACAAAGCTACCGAATGCAGAATTAATAAGTTATAGTAAAAACTGCGTACTGATCAATAACTTTTTTTTTTAATTCAAACGCGCGCGAAGTCGCGGGCACAGCTTGTCGATTAATATATCTTCATTTGTAATACAGCACTAATCCACTTAACTACTTATATGCACTTTAATTTTACACTCAAAGTTCCGATAACAGCTTGTTCGATATTTAATTCACATTTATTGTCATAGATTACTCAAGCTCTCGACCAATCAGCGTCAATTCTATGACAAATGTTGTTTATTAGTCTTTAATCCTCTTGAGGTTGGAATTGGCTATGGGTTAAATGTTGATACATTGCAATCATGGCATATGGCAGACTTTAAGCCAACAACATCCGATTAAGTAGCCGATTTGATGGTCAACATTACTTTGTAATGTTAAGTCATGTAAGGAATGAGGAACATATTGAGAGGAAGGTCTTTAGCATGAACGTGGATGGATATAGAGGAAGGGGACGACCAATGAAAAGACGGATGGATTGTGTGAAAGATGATATGGCTGGAAAGAATGTTACTTGTGAGATGACGTCAGATAGGGAAGTAAAGAACCTGCTGCGCCGACCCCAAGTAAATTGGGATTAGGGCTATGTAAAGTAATATGAGGATGATGGACTTATAATTATTGTGTACTTTAATATAAGTATACTATTTTAACATTTTACGAGAATCTCGTTTCGTCATTGTAAGCTCTTTTTAATTAATGTCTATTTTTATTTTTAATCTTGATAATTCATATTTTATTCACATGTAAAAAGATTGAACATTTTATAAAAACAAATGTAAATCGGTTAAACGAATTATTTAAATTTATTACTGTTATGTTAATTTAAATTTAAGTTCAATTAACGACCGAGATTTTTTTTTGCGGACGCTAATATAATATAATGCAGTTAAATCTCGCAAACTGCAGTGAATCAGCGTAGATAGGAAAATTCTAAGCCATTGGCGTAGACCGGAGTGAACTAGGTCATATTCAAAACAAAAAACAGCCAACAATTAAAAAATATATATAAACGAGAACATCTCTTATATTGAACACAAATAAGAATCGAGAAACAATCAAATAATTAATATCTTTTACTTTTTTTTTCTTTTCTTATATTGAAAGCAAAGAGGAAAAACCAATTCGTATTCAACTCTCTTTTGCGGTTACGCCAATATTTTGTATATTATTAAAATGGAACGCCTAAGAAAATTTCATAACTCAAAATTGTGTTCAAAATCAGATTATTTTTTAATAAAATATCCTTACCAGCGGCTTGTAGTTTTTCATTGGTCGTAGTCGTCGTGACTTGACTGCATGCAACGCACAACACACACAAATAAATCAGACAGACATGCTTGTACAATAGATGAAATAAAATATCTGCAATCATAAATAAATATTTATAATCTACGAATTAAACATGCTTTTTAAAATCATGCAAATAAAATTAACTAAATAAATTATAAAAAATATCACCAGTTACAAAACGACTTAAATTGAAGCGAATACACAACTACTAATAAAAAATATGTACATATATAGAACACGCTGTATATCTATTGATTTCAACTTCGTCTATCTAGGTGAAATAAATAATGCAAGGCAGAAACTACTTATTACATGCTAGCGACTAAACTGGCTTGAGTAAAATGTATAACCGTCTGAATCCATATTAAAACTATCCTCGGCACTCAATTGTGTATACCCATTAAACATTTTAGCTCTTGCCTTCAATGCGTGTTAACACCAAATAGTACTTAATTCAAGTTAGAACGAGATCTCTAAGCCCTCCCAGACACACCATGGATCGAAGGCGTGACGTCACCCCTCGTATTATTAGTTACTATTTCTGCATATTCACCGTTCTAGTTACAAAAAATCTTTATACAGAACTAAGCGAGACTTTCTTAGTGGGATGTAATTGATTACGTTTGTAGAATGGTTGCCTTTGTTAAAAAGAAATGTGGGACAGAAATGGCGCAATTATCTTTTAAGTTTCAAGTAATTATTATTATCAACTATTTATATACGAAAAAAGACAGATTAAAAGATACTCTTAGATTGAAAAGGCAATTAAAATAATATATAAGTATTCAAAGTACGAAGAAGGTTTGAACTTCAACCGTTATGTAGTTTATAAAGCCTTTTTTTCATTTCAGAGTATTGAGTGGTGTAGTTTATTTCTGGTACTATGTAGAATATAAATTTAGATTACGCATAAAATATTTCATGTTTATAAAGATTCAAAAGTGCTGTTGAGTGAGTTTAAAAGTTCAGATAAACAAAGTATTCGTTTGAAATCGTATTTAAAAAATTCAGTGTAAATAGATTATTAAATCACGAGACGCGGACACCGAGATTAATGGAGATATTGGATATCTTAACGACTGTAGGAGGCCGTACTGGTGGATCGAAGTCGTGACGTCATTCTTCTTCAAGCTTTTAAGCTCTTCTTACATGTCCTGCGTTCTTATTATGTTATGAAGTATTTTTTTTTTATTAGTGCATTTATTATAAAGGCTTTAAAATCTATTTTTTGTTTTGCTCGTCTATTTAATAATAAACTGGAGCATAACAATACAAAGTATTCCTGCTTGATGGTTAAATTTAGATGAGTGGGTGGTACTTAGACGGGCTTGAACGAAGCCCTACCACCAAGTAAGAAGAGTAGATGAAGTATAGAATAGTCACCCTGCCAGTATTCTCTGATGTAATATATAATAGTCAGTCCCCCCTGGATGTGTAACTACACTGATTCAACTTACAAATAAAATATTTCATAAATATTATAAAGCTAAAATAAGTTAAGGGATCTTAGTTACCAACAGATTTTTTAATCAGACTGCGTTGGTTATTAGAGCATTAGCGTTCAAACGCGGTTTTAACGCGTAGCACCGTTGGTATTGAATATTTTTAATAATATTTTTTATAAGGGTATACTTACGAGACAGGCCTGCAACCTTTTACTATTACTATCGATAGTGTTTAAACGCAATACATATATCGATAATATCGAGACGCATCACTAAGCTTTCAATCTATGATTTAGTCATAAATTCTTATGATCTAATTTTATCGACTACAAATATAAATTTCAAGTGGGAATTGATTTATGGCGCATGAGATTTGCATTTAGATGCTTTTAAATCTATTATCTAAGATGACGTCCAGGGATATGTTACTTTATTTTGCAATGAGGCTGTTAGTATGGTAAAAGATGTACAATGTTTAGTATCGTTTTAGTCAGTGGGGGATTACGAAATGACCTGTCAAAGTAAAAAAAAAAAAATAAGCAAAAGCAGCAAGCAGTGACGTACACTGACTGGGTCATATTGGGCTTGGAGCTTGCTGTAATGCGTCTTGAGTGTCTACTAACCACATATAATCACAATATGCACAAATGTTATTAACCTGCTGAGGTTATTATTTATTTAATTCGTGGAAAAGAATAGCCGGAAGAGATAGGTTTTCTTTTGGGTGTCGATTGGTTTTGCTAAAATATAATGTCCAAACCGGTGGTTAACGATTCACGTAATGACGTTTAAAGAGAACTTGCAGGAGCTCGAATAAAGTACATTTTGATTTTGATATATTGTTAGCTAGGATGCTATTGCTTTCGGGGGCAAATATTTGAAGGAGATATTGTTTTACTAATAGTGCAATTAGTTGTGAAGCATCAATAGCGCAGTGGTTTAAGGACCGCCTAAAGATATAAAAAAACGCAAGATCGATCCTGAACCCTTGGGCCAATAAATTGGGTAAATAGCATTATTAAAAATACCTTAATTAAATTGGGGCATTGCAACTTTAAAAAAAAAAAACTAATAGTCTTTTTCCTCTTCAGCAAGAGGTTTGGTTCTGGTGTAGGATTGTGGATACGTATGTGGCATCCGAGACTTCTATCTTTTCTTCTATGGTTTCCTTCACCGCCGAGCTTAAGACG
Source organism: Vanessa atalanta (assembly GCF_905147765.1). NCBI lineage: Eukaryota > Metazoa > Arthropoda > Insecta > Lepidoptera > Nymphalidae > Vanessa > Vanessa atalanta. Next base: position 965,685 of record NC_061873.1, read on the forward strand.
AAAGCATAAATTGCGTTACGCACTTGAAATCTGAGCGATGGTTGCTTAAGTTTGAACCCGCACACGATAAAGATTCACGTGTTCTACGCCCTGGATCATCACGGCTTGAATTATGACGAAATAAACGTAGATATCATTTTGGCATTTACATTTTAATATGGCTTAAGTACAGTGACCTAATATTATCTCCACTAGTGTCAGAACTGGCTCATTTTTTTCACTCAAACAAACGGAATCGCGATTCAACGGGGAAATGCTGCTAGCATTCTTGACACAATTCTACGCGGTCACGATCTCTAAGATGTACTTTGTTAATTTTAATAAAATTTAATTTTAATTTCTATCTATATGTATGTAGAAGCATATTTTAAATAAATACTACATCAGTATAAAAGTAATATCGATATTATTCTACTATTTGATACTAGTTAAATATTAGACAATAATCGAACACGTGCCGTTACATCACTAAAATATTAAACAACATCGATTGATGGGGGGTTTTGCAAAGTATCTAGTAAGATAATCTGTTCGATGCAAATCGCTTATAATCGAGTTTGATATAAGAAGACAGACCGATGTTAAATAATTAGATGTGCTCAATTTTACAAATGCACATACACATTTACGTAAGTACGAGTATAGTCCGAGGCCAGACACACCCGCGCACGAATATTTTTTTAAATACGCATCAATATTTGCTGCACGGAATAATTTAATATATAGAAGAGACTTGGGCCCCTATTATTTGAACATGGTTTCGTAATAAGAAGCTCAAAGGAAGCCTTCAATGGCTAACACACATCATGCTATACGATGCCTTACTATTCAGGTCAAACTTCTGGTACAACTATATAGGGTTGTCACAATAGTTGTAAATATAGATATATTAACACATTCATCAAACACCATCAAAATTAAAAAAAAAAATTAATTATTTGTATTCTGTGGATCATTTACATAAATACATTTAAATTATTAAATCTGCAAAATTCACATAACCTATCTTTTCCGTAGCACTTGGACAATTATAAATATTGTAATGGGCTTCTTTCGATTTTACTTATAATTTGGCTCTTGATACATCTTTGTTCTGGTTAATAAAAATTCTCCTTTTATCGTTAACACATATTGCGATAACAGATAAGAATAATTGATTTCGATATAACATCTCGAAGTATATATTAACATTAAACTGGCAACCCTAGTTTTGTAATAGTAGTTTGTAATTTCTCATATAAAACGAGCTTTAGATTGAAGGTTGGCACATGTGGAGGCTATTATGTATAGCATTAGTGATCTGACCCGACTTCGATTGGGTATCTCTATACTTTTGATGGCATTGTACAATGATGTCGTCCGGTCGATTTTTGTCATGGCGATCAATTTCATTGGAGACCAAACAACGCAAATAGCAAACACAGCTGCATTCTCATAATCCGATACGACTGGAAAGAGTTAAGGTGTGTTGTTTTCAACTTATAGATTTCGAGCTATTAGTGAGAATTTTTCAATGGAAAAACCCAGTAACTTTTTATCTGGTCGACTTGTAATTTTAACCCAGAACTTCAGGATATGTAACCTTATATCAAGCCACTAGATCAACGAGGCAGGCTGTTGTTGAGATACTATTAATTTAAAGATCAGCATACCACTTAGCTAATACATCTTTGAAATGTACATAATTAAATAATACAAAACAAACGAAACTTAAAGAAAAAACATCAAAACCGAAGCTGTTATTGAGGAATCCGAAGATTGCCAGTTTCAAATATTCATTGATGAGACGGTTCTAATAAGACTTTAAAATTTTAGCAACATTTGCGAACACATTTCCCGGTGACTGAATTTGTTATTGTTATGCAAAACCAACGTAACAACGACTTATTTTGGAATCGCCTTTTGAATTGACTTAATTTTTTTTATGTCAAAGGTGGCAAAAGAGCAGGAGGCCCACCTATTAGGTTTCCATGAGGAAAGTGACTACTACCGCCCATGATCCAACATCTCTACGCAAAGCCAAAGGATCAAATTTGGAACCTTATTGTACTTATAGTATCAATAAATAAAATATTTACAAGTATTTTAGAAAAATGCGAATTTTATCTGATTATTTATATATATATGTAATTGGAAATGGTCCTATAATTGATTTAAATTGTACATTGCATACATAACGTGATTATTTGGCTTGTATACGGATAAACGAACCTTAGATTTACGTATATCATGCGATTTGCTATTGCTCTGCTATATTGTGCACTATTAATAGTTCGTGATTTAAATGTATTTTTTTATAATACAGCACTATTCTCTTTCTTTTCTTTCGAAAATCCATCATAAATCTTATATATTATTCAAGCTTTCGACCAATGATGTCAAGTCAAATCAATGTCAAATGCTGCTTATGTAGATGTTGTCCTCTTGTGGTTGGAGTAGATTATATATGGACCTATACAATCCCCGGTAATCGTTTTATCTGTTGATATATGATTGATATGCACGATGCTTCCAGGGCATTATCACATTTTTTGTTTATTATGTTCATTATAAATGAATCTTAGTATGTTTCCAACGAACTCCATCATACACTTCTTGAATTATTTCACTAGTCGTTAATGTGAAATACGGGAATCAATTTTGTTAAGTAACGTTATACTGGAAATATATTAAATAGTTTTTTTTTTGTATTTTTGGTTCGTCTTGCACATTTATATGCAAACAGTAAACCCTCTCATCTTAGCAAGGCTTTTCTTTAACGATGTAGAAAATGATCAAAGGCTTATTTGATGTGGAATAATATCTACAAAAGTCTACATTAATTTAGACAAATGTCTTATTTAAATAACACTATAAGTGTTGGGATAAATTGGACAAAAAGTTATTTGTTTTATTTTATCACATAGATAGGCGGATAGGCAAATGGGCAACCTGATGGTAAGTTGTCATAGTTTATATGCGTTCCTTATATCGCCAATGCACCTACAAATTTGAGAACCGAGATGTTATGTTCTTTGTACCTGTAGATACACAGAATCACTTAGTAACCAAACCAGAACGCAACAATACTAAGTATTGCTGCGTAGCGGTAGAATATTTGATGATATCTACCCAAATGGACTTACATAAAGCCCTATCACCAAGTAAATAAATTTGACAGACAAACAATCCGCCCCTAGTAGCTTTACAAGTAAATTGTAAAGCTATATTACCGTAATCAGTGACTATTTGATAGTCTACTAATTGCGTGTTTGCCCGTTCAATAAGTTCATTAGGCTATATGTGTTAGTTTGTTTGAGGACGCTACGACAACATCCAGAGGAATCAATATTGACATACTGCTAGAACCATATATTAAAATATATGAAGCGTATTTTAAACGTATTAATTCACACTCTCTTGGACCTTGGAGTAATAAAACAAAAAAAAGTGAAACATATAATTCCCAGTCATATAGGCTCTACTAGTGACAAGTCTGGATCGTTTTTCACCCAGAGAATTAGAATTGCGGTACAATGATGCTGGTAGAACTGTTGCTACTTCTTTATGTAAATAATAATTGTTAGGTAATTAAATTTACGTTTATGTAACATATTTAATTTCCTCATTGTGACTTGACCTGAATTTTTTAAATATATATTATGTAAATATTTTTAAATCAAAGCTAAAACGAAGGCGACCGTAATATTCTAGTCTAATTTTTTTAAATTTAATTATTTGTCTTTATACAGCTTCTCCGGTAACCGTATTGATTCGATAAAATTGGATTTATATAAACTCTAATCTGCGAACGCATCACGTGTTTATTGTGATTAAAAGATAAATCAGAAGCCATTCTAAAATTTAAGTATTATCATGAATGTCAAAGTCAACCTCCACGCGTAAATATATTTAGTAGATACTTATCATAATATTTAATATAACGATATTTATATAGTAACTTCGTATCTATAAGCTTCTTTTTGTAACTATAACTTTTTGTATAAATTATTAATATTCAATCATCAATAATAAAAATCAATATAGTATATTTGAAAACCAAACTTCAACGATGAGACTAACCTATGAGCAATGCAATTTTATTTAAAAACTATGTTCGTTTCAATTGTTTGGAAATATTAGTCTTAAGACGTAACGTAAGGCGTTTTTGCTACAACAGGAGCAGAATGATTTAACGCCCATACATAACAAGTAGCTAGCTTAGTTTAGTAGCTATCATAACGCCGGAATCTTTGCGATCGTTTCGAATGGCCTTCCCATCGACTTTAAGTATTATATGATTTTTTCATACATTAAAATAATTTAAGTTAGCATTATATATTAAAAACAATATCTAAATTCAAATCAACATCAAAAAAGATTTAAATAAAATAATATTCAATTGGAACAATTAAAGTTCAAATTATCCGAATTATTAATTATAAAGTTTTGAATATAAATTCAAAACTATACAAAAAATAATAAGAATTTTAATTTTATAGTTTACGTAACACGCTCCATAAATCAACAGACGCGGTTAAAAGCTGTGTTTTCATTGAATGACGTCATGTACTAGTAACACAAACGGTACAGGAGCGGACATTGTTTAGTAAACAGTTTAACCAATGTCATTCTCAGGGCTGCTGGCATCCATAGTTAAATCAGGGGCGATCTGTTAATATCTTTGATTACACGAGACATGAATATGTGGGGATTTTGAACATACATGACCCCCGGGTTTATTTCATTGTCGTTGCAAGTCTTGATTGCCAGCCATTGCCTTTATATGCAGACCAGACATTACCGATATTTGTTCAGTAATGGCTTTGTATCCTCCTATCCTAATAGTAGTCCTCTCTTTACAGAAACACAACAGAACAATGTACGTCGTTGATTGACGTAAGGATCGTACTGGCGGCTGGGTCTAATTCAGAGACGTTTACTAACATTCCATCGCCAAGCGCTTTAATTATTATTGTTCCTATTATTTAAAATAAATAATAATTTAGCGAAATAGGCACAATGGATGAAATGTGTAATATAATGTCATCTTAAATGTTTGGCCACAATATACCATTTTTGTGGATAAATTTGACCTGATCATTCACCATCAGATAACTCACTTCTTCACGTTTTCAATGATGATGATAATGACAGCGGTGTACATAGAAGGGTTAGTTAAATTCAGCATACTAAAGACACAGATCAATAATAAACGAAAATTCCAAGCGGCCATGCAACAAGGACCAAAGCGACACGTCCAAATATGATAAACATGAATGTCGTTAAGCTAATTGTGGTCCAACGTAATCATTTTCAAACGATTCCATTAACGTGTCAGTAGTTAAACAACGACAGATAAAAAACAGATGCAAGATACCACAAAAATAAAACTCGTAGAGCGCGTAGCTTGGATTTCTAGATGCGAATTTATCGCTGCTGTGATTGAAAGGTCGTATGTCAAAATTAAAATTCATATTTTAAAACTCTAAAAATCATCTGTTATTATTTTTATTTATGAACTTAATGTTTCATAAGTTAAGTATAAGGATATAATAAGATTTTATCTATCCTTTGAATTATTACACGATTTCTACATACGAACTTTTACACTAGCAGTGTTATGATATAAATTCAAAACTTTTATCAATTACGTTGACGGAATAGTGGAGTAGTGAAATGCTTTTAACGGATTGAGATCTCTGAAATGTACAATTATTGTATTGAGATTTTAAATGCACTTAAAGATTAATCGGATTTATAGAGTTCTGCCAATAACAATTATGATATAAATATTATTGATACTATTCGCACAGCATTCACTGTAATAGCAAATAAAATATACGGAAGTGGCTTTACGAAGTAAACAAGCTGTGAACACGTACATTGTGAACTAATACACTAAATATTACGAGGAATATAAAGGAGTTGTGATTAAATTTCAGGTTTTTGTACTACGATGCATTTTGTTTTTTAAATTAATATTTGCATTGACTTGATATCTGACAATCTACATTCGTACTAGGGATTCCAACAGTACTCGATTCAGTCATTAGCAAGAGACACGCAACCGGGTATCGTTTTACCGAAGTGACCGATGCTCTTCAGAAATTTCCATATACGACGTCTCATTTTGCAGCACAAAGGCACTAAAGCGTCACCAACAAAACAAAAACGATATCGGCCATCACTGATCACTCGCTCTGCGCACGCACCTGCGTGAACAATTTGTTGTATCCGTGCCCTTGGTTGTTGTAGCCCATCATGTTACGACATGGTGGCAGAGGGAGGTGGTGGCCACTCTGGACCACCAGTGGTATTCCGTCGTGGTCGGCCGTCGTGGGCGGGCATCGGCCGCGCGATAGAAGCGACGGCCGCTAACACACCCGACGTCACTCGAGCCGGAGCCGGCTTTGACGTCCCCTCTGTTCTTGTGCTCGCTGCCCCGCTCCCCGTACCCTCCTAGCGGGTGAATGGGTTGCGCGCGCAACTGTTGCACTCGATCACAGCGTAAATATTACAGCGGGTTCACAGGACATCAATTTCGCTTGACGTAAGACGCTCAAGAAGGATGTATTTACAACATTTGTTAGTTCTTGAACTGTGAACCATTGCCTTACCATAAAGCACCCATTGGCATGACAATTATAGATTTGGATATTTCTCTGTAGTGACTTTACAGGCACTATTTAGTGAACTTGTGTCTCAAATTTCGCTAGAGTTCTTCATATGCGAAACACGGAAATTAATATTAAAAATATTTAAATATAATTCAAATTAACTAAGGTGCACAATTTTTTTTATTGCTGCTATTCCAACCATAACAGGAAAAAGCCAAATAAACATAATTTGACAGCAATTGACGCGTTATCATTGGCCGAGAGCTTGTATAAGAGCTTTTATATGCTTTTGTTTCCAGTCTAAAACAAACCATAATTCGATCAAATTAAGTGTCCTAACTCGCAATACCGGGTAAAGGCCTCTTCGGTTAAGGGCGTGGAGGTAATTCGATGACGCTGCTTCAACTATGTGAGAAATTTATTTGACACAGATATCTTCTTAAGATGATAGAAAATCATATCAACTATATCAACTTATATATAATTAAATCTTCGTAAATAATATTCTTATTACACCTATACGAAGTCGGGACGTGCAGTTAGTCTCTTATAAAATAATTATACTTCAATTTTGGTACATCATAATAATAAGTTTTATGAACACTCTTCCGTCATTATGACATAGCACCCTCATACTTAAGGTAAAATAGAAAGCAAGTCAAAACCACCTTGTAAGAGATCCGTGCATGGCAGATTCTTATTTTACTATATTATATTATTACCAAGTGTATGGAACTGGTTTAAAATTCACTTGTAAAGAATTTTAAGCAAAATTTGACACACATAAACAACTGAGGTTCAATAAAAGCTTGTAAAAAAAGAATCGCTCAAATGAGTATTTATTATGAAAAGAAAAAACAGATGTAAGGAATCCAATGAAAGCGAAAGTAATGAAATTTAAACAAACAAAAAAAATTAAACTCGAGTGGAAAGATCACGAAAAACAATAAGACTATAGGTTGTTACCTTCCTGCGATTAGATGTCCAATGTTGCCATAATTGGTTAAAGCGATGGTCATCGAACGCTACTTCGAATTTGCATTTGGTGTTTTTTTTTAACTTCTATCCGTTCATTCGTACCAGTTTAATTTTTAATATAGATAGATATTATTTATAAATGGCGCTGTTTTTTAAAATGTATTTATTTACATATTAATTAGGAACATCAAGACCTTAAGTATATACAAATAAGAACCAAAAATAGTTACTGTATAAATCATGAACGCGTGGAATGGTGGAACGAATGCTGCAGCATTTCCTTGTTGAATCGCTATTCCGATCCTCTGGGCAAAAAATGAACCAGCCCTCCTGTCATCAGTGTTGGCAATAAGGCGAGTAAGGCGTTGTAATATTGACCGTGTTTATAAATTCGGGGCTGACTAACGAGATTGTCTTTTTAATAATTTGTCTGTTTTTCATAATTTACACAAAAAAAAAATTAGAAATGCTTTTTATATACGTAATTTATTTTCTATTTTAACATACCAGTTAGTAGTATCTAGGTAGTTTTTGTAACTTATTCAAGTAGGCTTTTACAAGCACTTTTGAATCTTTAATAATAAAGTAAAGATGTCTAAGCTAAAGGATAGTTTACAATCAAGTAATACTTCGATTTTTTCGTGATTATAGGCTTACGTTTCACCACTATATTATGAGAACTACTGAATATCGATGCAGTCTAAACGCGCTCGCCTAAAAGATACTCGAATTTTAATTAGCCTTCCCCAGACGGAATATGGGGAGGACAGGGAGCTAACGATGCACACATTATTTGGCTTTTCTTTTCAAGCTATCTGTGAACGTAAAAGGTTACAAAGGTCTATGGACCGTGTTGACCATAATTGATTTTAGAAGAATTTGTAAACAACTTTTGGACAATCAAATAAGAAGTCAGGCTGGAGTTTTATACGGGTATGCCTACTGTTTCAATAGAATAGAAAGACTTTATTGCTCCCAGGTTCTGTTACATTATTCCATTTCAAAATTAGTGTATAGAACAATGAGTTTGCATAGGCAGCCTCGTTCCGCCTCTTTCAGCCATGTTAGATTGAATAACTGTGACAATTTAGATCGAATAACTGTGCTACAACTACGTCAGCAATGCATGTATGGCATAGTTTCATTATTTATATCTTTTATTATTAATCAATTAGCATATATAGATCATATATATATATATCAGGATAAGATCAGGAATTTTATTATCTATAGTGAATTAGTTATGTTTCTGGTAACGTCGCAGATACCGCGGAAAAATTAAGACGTATTTTGCTAATAAAATACCTCTGATTATTTCACAAAAATATACTTTTGGTAATTTTTATTCATTTTTTGTTTTTGACTTTACTACAAATAATACTAAGTTCGTGTAATAGTTACAATAATTTCATATTAATTTAGCTTTATTATAGCAAACTAGCAGTAATAAGTCTTGCATAAATGCAGGCAGTGTTCTTTTGTATGCCAAACATATACTTATAGCAGATTCTTTGGGCTTGGCACCGTCTTCGAAGTTTAATGGTACACATAAAACCTTTTAAGAAAAATACTTAAAGGATTTAAATCACTCCTTAGTGCACTTCTGTTGTTTTATAAGACTGATAAATTAAGAAAAAACATTCTTAATGTAAGCGTAGACCTTGGCAGTCCTGTACAACACGTCTATACTGTAAGGTAACTGCTGGGATTGTAATATGTTTAACAATTCTACAATTGCAACAAATAAAAATTGCTAATTGATGTTTTGTTACACAGCTTGAACGTTGAGCCGTTGTATCTTTTAGATTAACGTCCAATTTTCATGAAACTTTGGAACTACAAACCATAGAAAGAAGAAATTATAATCGGTCCATAAGCAAAAAAAGTTATGCTCGAATTTATAAACTCAAACTCAAAACTCAAATTCCTTTATTCAATATAGAAGTATTACACTTTCTTATTGATTGTCAAGTTAAACCCTACCACCGGTTCAGAAAAAGAAAACACCCTGACCTGAGAAGAACCGGCGAAAGAAACTCAGCGGGACTTTTTTTTTACGTCAAATTAATTATATACATAATTGTATATGAGTAGAAACAGCTATATATATAGTTTCTGAAAACATAATCTATTTTTGATGTCGGTAAAAATTGAATTAAAATATTTTCAATTCTATCAAACCGTGATAAGGATCAATCGAAATTTACAAACATTTCTAAAACCAATTGATTTGCAATTGTACACATGAAAGTAATCCGTATTCCCTTGTAATAAAGAACAAAACAGTTGCCCAGTCCACTTGCAAATCAAATTGCAGTATACGGAATGTTAATGAGCGTTTAAATGGTTTTTTACTCTATAGGTTATGAATTAAGGTTGAGTATAGAATGGTAAGGGTTGCGCATGCGCGAATCACGGATCGATGATGGCCGCCGCGCCGGAGACGTCGTTGACCTACTTGTGACGTCACGGCCTGAAGCAACATTTATACACAAATGTCTACGTTGACCGCTGTCATTCAGCATTTTATGAGAAATGAAGGATTTCCTTTGAAAATTTAGTTTTTTAGCAACTGGAACTAAAATATTATGTGACTAATCTAGCATTCAAATCATCCGTAATAATTTAAATATTTAATTTGATAGATACCTATAACGTATCTCATGCCTTCTATTTTGTAGGGTTAGGGGGGAAGGGGTCGATTTTTATTTACTTTTTGGAATACAAATTTCGAACTATACAAAATTTTAATATAATAAGTATAAATCTTTGGGGCCCTACCCAGTTCGAACCATGGACACACGAAATCTCCTACTAAAGTTCGTAGAAAAATCGTGTCTTTGTTCCCTGCCTGTATCGATAAAAATGTTACCAGTGTAATTAATCTTTTCGAAAGAGTATTATCACTAAAACATGGGCGGCCATTTGTTATATTCGACGTATATGTCACTGATGTTATAAGTTATAACATACCTTCCAACTTAGTAAGCTGACGAAAATTTAAGCATTTAATTAACAAAAAAGGTTTTTTTTATTATTTTTTTAACCTAGTATTTTTAAGGGGACTTTATAAGCAGCCTATATGTCGGCCCAACACAAAAGGTTATGTTGGTTACAATTTTACTGAAATTTTTCGACAGTTCATAATCACGGTAGTTTTATATAACACAAGTGGTCGCCCGCTGCTTCGCTTGCGTTTTAGGCGTTAGTTGTCATGTGTCAAAAAAGTAGCCTATGTCCTTCCTTAGAGTTCAAGTCCACTTCATACCAAATTTCGTCAAATTCTGTACAGTGGTTTTGGTGTTAAAGAGCAAGAGACCGACAGAGTTACTTTCACATTTGTAATATTAGTATAGATTTTACAACGACCACAAAATACTCCTAAACTTTATGGGTATCAAATGCAAAACATTGGCCAACTACCAGCCAGCTTATGACGATTAATTTTTTTATATGTTGAAATTTTCAAAAAAAATACGTCCTATTCCGTTCCTTTATTCAATATAGAAGCATTACACTTGATTGACAAATTAAAAACTACAAGTCATGCCCTCGCGGTAGTTAATACGGATATATAGTTTTAAGAGATTCACGAGACTTAAACGTAGTAAAAAATCAACAATAAACTGGCGTTGCTTACTGTTATCCAAGAACGCATATTTATATTGTAGTATTTGAGAGACGAAGGCGATTAAAAAGCTTTAAAGCCACACATGCAACGTTCAGCATAATATTTCTGTGAAGATGACGTAATTCGGGATGACTCACGTCATTCATAAAACTGGATCTTTGTCCATATTCATGACAAAATCGCATTGTGAGGCGTATATTACTATTGAGTTTATTCTTTCTTATCCAATCTCTGATGCGTTTTTACCTCGATGATAATTTAATTTTTTTTTTTCTAATCTTTTTCAAAAAAGATTAAGTGACGTTCCTTTGGTAACAGATATTATAAAAGTAATGACTTTTTAGGTAATAATTGTACCTTAGGAATTAAACGATGGCCGCTTCAAATGCAAATTGTAAATAAAATTGTTTAAAAAAAATTTTAATGCGTGGACTTAATTATATATGCGCGTGAGAAGCTCTACTTCCTTGGCGTAATTAAATATAGTTTTTAATTGCATGCAAATAATTAATAACAATAAAATAGTAATAGTCTACGTATTAATAATAAAATATGTTATATAAATAATTCATTGACAACCTCCGTGGTCGAGTAGTGTGTACACCGGTTTTCATGGGTACGCCACTCCGAGCTCCCGGGTTCGATTCCCGGCCGAGTGGATGTAGAAAAAGTTCATTAGTTTTCTACGTTGTCTTGGGTCTGGGTGTTTGTGGTACCGTCGTTACTCCTGATTTCCATAGCACAAGTGCTTTAGCTACTTACATTGGGATCAGAGTAATGTATGTGATGTTATCCAATATTTATATTTAAAAAAAATAATTCATTACGATAAATGGAACTTCTTCGTTTTTTACGTAATTTTTTCATAACGCAGTAAAATAATATATCTACCAAAAAAGAAGATAAATCCCACGGACTTTTGTTTGAGCTGTTTCTGTCCGAGCCGGCAGTTGATTTTTGGTAATTAATAAGAGTACGCTGACATTCATACAGTGTAATGCTTCTATATTGAATAAAAATTTTATCTTTGGTCTAGTGCCTGTCCTGTTCGTTTTGAGAATATGTCTAGTAGTCTTCTGGATAAATCTCAGGGCGGATAAATATGTCGTTATAGGGTTGTTATGTCAAGATATATGAAATCAAAATCATGAACTCACATAAATTTCCGAAAGTGAAACATCTTCATAGTTCCAACAATGAACCATTTATGAAACTTAATAGACGCATACTTTGATAAGCAGTAATGTTCTGTAGTGGCCTATCGAAGGTAGCTGAAGTCACTTCGGATTTTTAAATCAGATGGTCTAATTGCCGACTATGTATACCATAAAAATATACAACATAATATAATTTAGGAACGTATTCTGGATTGCGTCTCACTTCGCACTCGCATGAGTAAAGAAATATTTCTAATTATTGAATGTTTATGCAAATGCCCGTAATGAAATCATGAATCTGATAGCGACTTTCGCGAGATGAGTCACACATCTCACAACTCACACGCCATTCATACCGGAACTTGTAACACTGAATTCGAATGCGCCCTCTGCTATAAATATAACACAAACCCGACCGTGTGAATCTTTATATAAGGCTTTTATATTACATAAAAGGTTTTAATGAGTTTTTAGTAAATTAAATCAAAGTTCCTAGTATATAATTATTATCAAATCAATTCAAAATCAAAATATTCTCTATTCAAGTTGGCCTATGGAAGTATTTTTGATCGTCGTGTTACTGTGTAGAATAAAATGCTCCGGTTCGTTAGTAGATTCTACCGAGAAGAACCGGTAAACAAAAAAAAAACTCAGTAGTCACTTTTTTCCACTATTTTAATTAAAGAGATATTAACTAATCCAGGGCCTAATTTATGTTATTTGTCGAGAAATCAATAGGAGTTCGATATCGTCGCTCCTTACTCATGGTAGCCAATATTCATGGTTTATCGAAACACGTACAGTATTAGTTCGAGAGCTTGTGACATGATTTCAACACGATAAACTACTAAACTCGAAGACAGATTAATAATAATGATCTTAATACACAGTACAGAGTCGAGGTGGTCCAGTGGTTCGTACACAAGATATTAACAAAAGATTGCGGGTTTAAGTCGACTAAATAACCATGTGCTTAATTTGTGTTGGTAATTTATCTCGTACTCGGCGGTGAACGAATGAATGAATCGTTAGAATCTGCTTGTATCGTATAAAAATCTGCCACATGTGGAGCCAACAATCGGCATTCGAGCAGCGTGCTAGAATAGACTCACACCTCAAACGAAGAGGCTTTATCCTGAAAAGTTGTCGAAGGAACCTCTAGTGGCTTATAATGTAACTCAAGACAGTTTTAATGTGCTGCATTATTTATTCCGTGTTTTGTTATCACTATTCGATTATTATCTTGTATAATTACTTATTTAATTTTATACTGGTTTTTTTTTTCACGTAGTAGAAACCTTCAGAAAGGTACCCAGCCCTAATGGTGTTGTGAAACCGGGTTCCGTCCTTGACACGGATCGGAGAGGCTGCGGGATCGTGTCGATCTAACGCATCCACGGCCCCTCTCGTGCAGTGCTCCGCTCATGGCTTGGCGAAGATCTAACCGGCATACTCTATCAGACCCTTAAAGCTTGCTGTCAAAGAGTATACATTAAAGACAATGAGTTTTGACATAGACAATTTTACTACATTTTACTAATTGTTATATACCTAATATAATAATATAGTAATATATTTCCAACAAAAACACAAAAACACATATAGTTATCATCATTTCTGAAATTACATTTATGTAGAATTTAAATTGTAATATAGTGTGCAACTGTAGTGCAAAAAAAAAAAAAAACATTTTTATATGTAATAGGTTGGCTGATCAGTAAAGGGCCATCTGATGTTAAGTCGTTATCATCGCCCATAGACAATGGCGTTGTCAGAAATATTAACCATTTCTTTCATCGCGAATGCGCCACTAACCTTTGGTACTAAGATGTAATGTCCCTTGCGCCTGTAGTTACATTGGCTCACTCACCGTTCAAAACGGAACACAACAATACTGATTATTGCTGTTTGTCGGCAGAATACCTGACGAGTGGGTGACATCTACGCAAACGGGCTTGCGCAAAACCCTACCGCCTAGTAATCTTTTATTCATATTTGGTTAATAATAAACATATTTAATACTGCTTTTCGTGTCTATGTATTTCATGTATCAATCGTCTGATTGTCTTGAAGTTAAATTTAAATGACATTGTAACCCATGCTGACCTTTATAGTATGTAATGAAATGGGTTGATAAAAAAAATATGAGTTTCTTCCTATACCTAACATGGACCAATGCATACTACCAGAAAAAGTTTCTTATGAATATTTTAATTCAACTTTTTTTTATAACATATCTTGTCGGACGGGCAAATAGATCCAATAGACAGCCACCCGATGATAAGTGGTCTTAGACATTGACACTGTAAACAAAACTTCAATCGATAAAGCGCCACTAACTTTGGAAACTGAGATGCAGGCCCTTGCACCTAAACTTACACTGGTTTACTAATCGTTCAAACCGGAACTCACCAATACCTCATATTGCTACCCAGACGAGATTACACAAATACCACTAAGAAGATAAATTTTAAATGTTTTTTTTTTTAATAAAGACTAAACAGTAAATATTATTTATCGATTAAGTTTTTATATTAAATCGTAACAACAATTGCTTAGATGTTTTAAACAATTATAATACTATTTAATGAATCTTAAAAGTTAAGTCAAAAGATTAAAGGACATGGAAGACTAATTTTTTGAATAACAACACAAGCAAAGTAATACTCATTATTCCGGTAATTTATTAATGTTTGTAATTAAAAATTGTTTTTATAAAAAGTAGGCTAATATATTTTGGAGACAAAATTGACATCTGTCAAAACAAAATGTCAAATACGGTTATAACATGAATCAACAGCAGGTGCCACATTCAACTGTTAATATATATCAATTCATATAAAACACACGCTTTTTGACCCAGCTATAAGCCACCAAAAAGTACCATAACCTAAAATATGGCAACAAAACTTAAGTGCATTTAATAAAGCGTACCCGTCTCTTGCCGACCCTGTACCGCTGACGTCTGAAGTGATCCATCTTCAAGCCTTCGTCATAACACGCACATCTCACTGTTTAGTTCACTATCACGGTAATCTAGTACTATAGGGTATTAAGAACACTGCATTGTAGTTTTGGTTAGTTCGTCTGGCGAGTACGCGCGCCGAGCACTCGACTGATGCTAAAAATACACACTCACTGGGATCGCCGTTCCGTTTCGTTACGTTACGACGGTAGGTGTACATTGAGGGCTTGGTGTGATGACTGAGATGCTTGTCAGATCGCTGTGTTAGGCATTGGATGGACTTTGAGCTATCTTGATATGGATACGGTCGAATGTGTTTAGTTGGTAATAGTTTTTTAATCTTTATTCCTGTTTCACTAAATTTTATAAAATTAATTTATGTTTAATATTTTTTTCAAGGATTTCTAAATAATTTCAACTTTATACATTTTTAGTTGGGAAAACTTTGCAGAATATAATATTTGGAATTAAAAAAAATATAGGAATGTTGGTTGAAGTGGAATAACATCACACTGAAAGTGTTCAATGTACAACGAACAACTGTAATTACCGTTTCAATTAACTGATACAAAAGTCTGGGTACCATCCAGCAATAATATATTTGCGTTCGTCTAACTCTTATAATTAATGTAATAAGGGTCGCTTCTCTGAGTTACACGGTGCATCAAGTTGGTGTCGGTGAAGCCAGGAGTTCCGCCTAACCCGACATTGATGTGTCAGGTCCTTGAGTGCTAATGCCATATTCGATAATTAGTAATCTACATTTTTTAATCGTCAAAAGGATGTTTAACTTCAGAATAGAAATTTTCTTAAGTATTATTCTAAGTTTAGTGCTTTATGTTCATAAGAAGATTTGTTTGTTTCGTCATAATTAAATGGCAATATAAAAAAATTGTTCTTTCGGAATGTATTCATGAATCATGATCACACGAATCATGAATCAAAAATCATAATTGAAAATACACTTAACATGATGTATTGTACAGTAGGTTTAAAGTTCGAAAGTTTAATGTTTTATGACAAAATAAAATCCTTTTTTTTAAACAAAATACGCAAACCTATGCATAATGCATTTTTTTATTTCCTTTTATATAATAAAAACAACGTTAAAACAGCGTCACCTGTCGGAACAAGAACAAACTATCGTTTTACATTTGTGAGTGTTAAGAAACAGATACCGAAATACAACGCTAGATGGCTCTTCGTTGTAGTTAACAGATGCTATAATAGATGGCAGCACATGGTAGATTTCATATCAAAAAATATTATTCCTTTAATTAACTAATATTTATTATAACAGTCAATACACAAGATACGTAATATCTTAGTTTCTATTGTGTATATACTAATTGAGTAATGTTTGTATTAAATTATTAATTTTATTTGAAGCAAAACATTTCCTACGCAATGTTATTAAAATCAAAGTAGGTAAATTATACTGAGATATGTTACATAACGAAACACTATAATAAAATCATCGTTTTGATTAATTCACTCGACGATTATGAATGAAATATCATTGTTACAAATATCTAGTTTAAACTGGCTATCGGCCAGACACGTGAAAGAATCGTCCAACGTGTAGAGCGTCATTAATATCAGAGTTTTACGTAAAATACGCGAATCTTGTGAGTCAGAGAATATAAAACTTTTTGTTTTTAAAGAGGTGTGAAGTAATGTTACAAAATCTTACGATCTTTTTTTAAAGCTATGATAAAAACATCAAATACACATTTATTTGTCGAGACGGATGTGTTGATTAAAAAACTAGGATCTCAAGATACCTTCTTGGGTTCAAACAAGTGAAAGAAAACATCCAGTAGCGTCTATTTCTGAAACATTTTTGTCTGTCTCTCTGCGTTGAGCCTTGTCTTAAGCTTTGGTTCTGTTCTACAAACCTCATTATCGAAATATTTTGATGGGTTGTGGGTGTTTACAATGGTTATTATTGGTTGGGTTGACTGCCTCGTTGGTCTATTGGGTGGATATATGTGGCCGCAGATCCGAGTTCTTAGGTTCAAACACCAGGTCGGGCCGATAAAAAATTATTGAGTTTTTCTATTGAAAAAAATCCCGAAGAAAGTGTGTACGCTGCCCATGCCTCGGAAACCACGTAAAGGTCCTGCGCTTGGACTCTTTCCGGTCGTGTGCGATTAGCTGACACGTGAGCTTATGAGCGTGAGGGAATAGAGATTGCACCTGTGTTTGCACAAACGCTTGTGCATTATAATTTTTCCTGCGTAGTTGGTTTGTTTTTCTTGAGATTCGCCGTCGAGGCCGAAATCGGCCAGGACGACATCATCATACATGGTACCGTCAATGTATAATAGCTGGTGCGTTATTTGTGTGATATTTCATCAGACACGCTGAGAAATAATTTTGCGTCTATTTTATTTTAATATATAATCTTAAACTTTGGCCAATAATTTCCAACAAGATATCATTCAAGCGCATCGAAGCAATTGCGCGAACGAAACTATTGTTAGCTGGCATTTTATAAAATTTTACATAATAGTAAAAAATAATAAAGTACAAAATTAGAAAAACAATGACGAAAAGATCGAATTTGTTAATTCATATTAAGGATTCGAGGTTGTTCGATATTCGGACTAGCAAATGGACAAACAGTAAATTGGCACTTTAATTATTATTAATTATTACTTCCCTACGGCAATTATACGCCACCATGGGTGCAAAGATGTTATGGCCCTTGTGCCTTTAATCATACTGGCACAAAAACAGTAAGCATCGCAAAGTTGGTACCAACTCAGACCTAATCATATTTATTGGCCAACCCGGAATTTGAACTATGGATCCAGATTTTTTTTTTATTATTTTTTTATTCATAAACCAGTCGTTTGGTGGAATATTCCAGTGAAGATGCTGGAGCCGTCGTTTTTGGTTATGCGTTGTTTATTATTATAGGCAGATATTTTTTGTATATTATAAATTATATATTAGTATATATTATAGATATAAATTAGAGTCGAGATGGCCCAGTGGTTAGAACGCGTGCATCTTAACCGATGATTTCGGGTTCAAACCCAGGCAGGCACCACTGAAATATCATGTGCTTAATTTGTGTTTATAATTCATCTCGTGCTCGGCGGTGAAGGAAAACATCGTGAGGAAACCTGCATGTGCCTAATTTCAACGAAATTCTGCCACATGTGTATTCCGCCAACCCGCATTGGAGCAGCGTGGTGGAATATGCTCCAAACCTTCTCCTCTAAGGAGAGGAGGCCTTTATCCCAGCAGTGGGACATTTACGGGCTGCTAATAATAGATATAAATTAGGCTAAATTACACTTATACTGCGAAAACAATGAGAAAAACTGCCAAAGTATGAAGATATTCTCTCATACCGTATGTTTGTTTGTTTGATTCTACATATTTTGTTATTATACAAAACAAAAACATGTATGTATATAATGATTTTTATATTATCTATTCGTATCTCATATAGAGTATTTTTAATCTTATAACTACCAGTATTCAATATATGTATGTACCATTTTAAAGCTTAGAACACATACTCAATAGTTGGCAGGGAGGCAGACAGACTCAATTTACCGGTGGTGAGGCTTTTTACGGTTTGGCGGTTTGATAATTGAGTGAGCCAATATAATTATAGATATTCTTTCGCCAGTTCGAGCAACTTATTACAAGTTGTAGATTTTGGTCAATCAATAAACGAGTGTAACTGTTCTTTATTGAATAAATATTTAAAATTTGACTTCTAGACACAAGAGACATGACAGTTTAGATCCCATATAATACCTTTAATCCCATATAATCACATAACATATAAAATTAGTGGTTATAAGTGCATTGACATTGGAAGGAATAGTTTTTATTTGTTGCGGTGGTTGCGTCATGGGTAAAGAAAGGCATACTCTTATTGTCAGGTGGGGTTTTTGCTAGGCTACCTTCCTAACATCTCTATATAGTTTAGTACAAAGTCGCTTCCCACCGTCTATACTCTTAGATATTTTAAGCTACACGACCGATTTTAATGCGGTTATTATCAATAAACAGAATGATTCAAGAAAAAGGCACTACATATTATAGTAGAGAAAACCCGACATATCAACTTTCCTGTCCGGAAATAAACACGAATTATTTTTATATTTGCTCTTCTATCCAAAAGTTGCATATAGACCCTTATGTTACCCGGAAGTCGGGACGGGTTACTAGTTATTAAATAAAACCATTTTCCTTGTTCCCGTGGACATGAGTATTGTCACCCCCTACGCCCGGTGTAGTCGAAGCTTGACCTTTTATGGGGAGATAATACTTATTCATTAAAAATAGATTCCTAATTTTATTCATGTAAGAAAAAATATAAAATAAAAATAAGCAGACAGTGAAACAATTATAAAAGTACATATTTATTTTAATTTGTATTCACTTTTGCGAAAATATTTTCCGGAAAATATTTAATTTCTTATTAGTCCTTATTTACGTAATTAAATACGAACTAATGTTCAAGTTTATGAACATATTTTTCTTGAAATTTAATTGTAGTTTATTATGTTGTAGGTCGAGGTGACCCAGTGGTTCACACGTGAAACTCACTCGGGTGGTTAGAGGTGGTGCTAACCCGCAATCTACACTACAGAATTTTCATGTACTTAATTTATGTTTCTAATACATTTAATGTTTGGCGGTGTAGGGAAATATCGTGAGGATTCTTCAAGTGGCGGTTTTTTTATGTTATAGGGGGGCAAATGAGCAGGAGGCTCACTTGATGGAAAGTGATTACCACCGCCCATGGACATCTGCAACACCAGGGGGGTTGCAGGTGTGTTGCCGGCCTTTAAATGTAAATCTTTCGATGTAAATCTATAACCATGTTTATCCACGAAACCGAATTGGAGCAGCGACTACTACAGAAACAACCGAAGGTCTCTTAAAAATATTTTTTGGGAGAGGGGATAGCATCTCCACTGCTTTCAAAAGAGTGCTTGTGTGTTTAAGACGTGGCTAAGTCTTTCATAGGTTGTTATTATTGGGTAATGTTGTTGGTGAGTTATCGCCATTGGGGCTCGACATCTTGACAAGGCATCAACAACATACGCTTTGAGCCTTGTTTTCTTGGGATTTTAATATGTTACAAATTGTATAAATTCAATAAGTACAAATAATGACAGTTATGGAATATATTTTAATGAATACTGATAAAAATAACGGCATATTCGTATTAAGATTTCAAGAAAAAACACTGCATTCCTTATAATTTATACTCTTCGATAAAGAACTATTAGCAAAGATAAAAAGAGAAACGTAAAACTGCTTTACAATTCAGTCCATTAAAGTCGGAAAGTAAGAATCGCTGAAGCTTCACAGACGGACATTCCCTCCACTTATAATTATTGCCCTGAAATAGACGGTGTCGTTCACCCGGCGACATATTTGGTTAACTACGATATATAAGTAACACTTACATTTGTCTCGCTGTTCATTAGTTTAATGGACAATGAACTCTATATATTCACGAGAGAGTTTAATTTAGAATGATCCAATTAATATCCCTTTATGTTAAATCTGAATAGAATTACCGGGAAAATTATTAAGATGAAACTTGGTATAATTTCTTCATATTACTTGTAATAATGAAGGATTCATTTGTTGTGCACTATTTAGTGCCTCTTTCATTGTATACATAACAATACGACTCGTGCGCTATTAGATATATCTTATTTTATTTATTATATATAAAATGATTAACTAATTCAGATAATGTTAATAGACGTATAGATGATATGTTGGGCAAAAATTTTTTTGTTTTGTTTTTTATGTCATATAGGTAGGCAGACTGGTAACTGGGCAACCTGATGGTAAATAGTCATTACTGCCCATAGTTAGTACTGTAATATATGTTAATAGTTTCTCATATAACCAATGCTCTACCAGTCTTTAAAACTAAGATGTCATGTCCCTTGTGCCTGTAGTTACTCTGCCTCAGTCATCCTTCAAACCGGAACATAACAATAGCCGAACAGCAATACTGAGTAGTATTGCTGTTTAGCGGTAGAATACATGAATGAGTGGTACCTACCCAAACGGGCTTGCACAAAACCTTACCACCAATTATTTGGTAAGCGAATATAACAAAAAGTAACAAGCTATTTGTTATGAATATGTTGATAAGTATCACACCAAAAACTTCTTTATCTTAAGGGTCAGCTCAAATAAAATATTTAAAAAAAAACTATTTACAGCGACAAGACAACATCCAAGCCCACCCAGGCTTGGGACTAAGGTACAGAAGCGAAATATCACTGATTTTCTCATCACGATATCCCCGAAACTACACGCACCTACTTGAAATTTGCCATAGTTACTCCTTTAGCAACGAATTTACTTGTACGAAGTCGTATAAAAACTTTTATTTATGGAATAGGGCTATAAACAATGTGCAATCGACAGTTTCAAAATCTACTCGATATTAAAATTCCGATGCTTTTGAGAAATTGATAAAGTAATTGATATGTTGATGGGCTTGAATGAGTAACAATAATTAAAGTTTGTGTTATTTCCCAGTGTAAGTGTCCAAATTATATTTTTTTTTTCTAAAATTATAAGTTAGCGAAAGTTACTCACTCAAGTTACTAACAACTCGCTGTTTGTCTGTGTGTCTTTCTGTTACGCTTCCACGGCCAAACTACAAAAACTGCTACATACTGCTCGTATGAAGCTGCTTGAACCCAAAGGACATAGGCAAATTTTATACCTAACACCTAACGATAAACCCTCAAACGCTAGTGAAGCCGCGAGTGACAATTAATTTGATATCAATTTTGTGTAACTTATTTTCAGAAAAGTTGAGATCGAGCTCCCCAGTGGCAAGTAATCTAGAATAATCTTAATCTAAACTTCACCAGGCAACCACTGAATATTTAGGATTAGTTTGTTTAATTTTTACTTAAAATTGATCTTATGCTCGACGGTGACCTTCAAATCAACGTCTAAAGCGCCTCACATGATATAATGTATGGTTGGCCCTATGATAGCTATAGCTATATATATATAGGTACATGTTATATCAAATGGAAATGCCATCTCATTGCCAGTACACACTATTAGTGTGTATATCGTCGTATAAGATTTACGTCTTTAGTGTAAAAGTTAGTTTTACAGCCAATAATAGTAAACAAATATGAACTCCTTATTTTCATTCAGCGACTAACGAACTAACCAAAGTTTGTTCATCCACAGAACTAAAAAAAAAACCTGTCGCATCTGTGACAAGTTCGTCGGCTAATTGTAGATGGCGCTAATGACGGCGCGTGCGCGGTCGCACGAGGGTGTCGGTAGAAATAAGTGGAAACTTACGCTTCCTGAGTGCGCGTGCGCACAGAACAGTGAACGGAGATAAAGGGGGTAATCGTAGTAAATGTAATTTTGCGCATAAATATTATCGATACACACGCCTATTTTTAATTATTGTCTATGGTTATGTAAACATAGGTAAATAGTAATTAATACTAGTATATATATATAATATAGGTAAAAGCTAGACTATTTAAAGTATTTATTGTACCTTAGATAGTAATTGTATAATTAGTTATTACTTACAGTCCAATTCTGCAATAAATAATTTCACTCGTGAAATTGTCACATTCTGATATCGGACACATTCGATCGTGTTCTCCTGTGACTTTTGAGTTTCTTCTTACAGAATACGTCCACCGTATATTATTTAAGAAACAGATTAATTACTGATTTTCTTTTCAGATATTTCCCGTAGTAAGTACGAGTGGTAGGTTTAAATTATCTTTTAAAATTTAAAAGGGCACGAACACGTTAAATATGTGAGTACCTACTTCTAATCTGTATTTTAAAAATATGTAAAGCTTGCTCTGTTTTCTTTCAATTTCATTCAGAAGAATCAATAATGAAAAACTTATAGACTGAGAGCCAGTGATCGGCAGACTTGCGGTATAGTAGCAAACTCCATATTACTGCCAGGTATACTGCTTCACCTGCTGTTGAGGAAATGGAGGTTCACTATTCCCATCGAGGGTACCTTTGAGCACGCCAAGGAGTCGAAAAGCTTAAAAATTTACTTTCAAAACGTGATCGCAGCATGTCCGCCATTTTGATATCTTAAAATATATTAGAAAAAATTAATGGCAGACACTCCGGTTCCTACTATATTTTTTATAATTTCAAAGGTACCTAAATTTGATACAAATTTACGTCTTTAGCAAAGTCTATATTTAAATTAAAATAAATGTTAGCAACGTCCGATAGTTTATTTCTTATTTTTAAATATGATAGTTTACTAATTAACGATATATTGTTTCATAGTCAATACCTACAACCTACGCGTTAGTCTATGGCCGGCACACGACACGGGGGCCGTCGTCTCTATTTCCGTACCATTGCAATAACAGTACCGATGGTATTTTTATTATGCCCGCCGGTTTTATTTGAGTTACAATTTGACAAAATAAAAATAAGGAGGCCCGAGTGGCGGCGTAATGTGACACGTGCTAGTGATGTCTACATTATTATCGATATATATTTCGTATGTCTTTTGTGGATGATTCGAGAGTAGTCTCTCGATATTTTCTATAAGGTTCTATCGAATATTTATGTATATATAAATGTATATCGATCAGATAGTTCAGTGATTAAAGCGCGTGCATTTGATTTGAATTTTTGTTTATTAATTCATCTTATGCTCAACGGTAAAGGAAAACATCGCGAGGAAACCTTCATGAGTCTGATTTCAATTAAATTCTGCCACATGTGTATCCACTAACCCGCACTGGAGCAGCGTGGTGGAGTAGTCTTCAAACATTCTCCTCAAAAGGGAGCTGCCTTAACCCCTACTGGGTTAAGGCTTCTCTCTTTTGGGTATTTACAGGCTGCTACGTTAAATATATTTTTATATTATTAATGTATATTATATATAAATATTTATATACTAATAAAAGTTTTTAAGATTAATACGATGATAAGATTAATATTTACGCATTTATTTTTGTGTTTACATTTAGACGAAAGATAGTTCGTCTTGCCTTCTAAAAGAAATAAAAGTTTAGCTATGGCAAATAAACCGCCTGAAACTTTAAGCATAAAAAAACACTTAAACTCAAAAATCTCTTCCAACTATCATATCCAGAAATTTTACTAGAGTTTATGATAGTTATGTATGTATAATTATATATACATTTACAATCATTGGAATATATTATATACTTCATATGTAAATAATAAATAAATGTGAAATCTTAAAATATCGATGTATCGAAACTCTACATCATTACTCCCACCATCCACGAGTAAGCCCTCATGCATCGCTGCATTATTTACAAACATCATCCAACCATTCCGTAGGAAGCCGTCAATGTATTTAAAATACATTTAAAGACATATAGCCTTTAATGAGAGTGCATTCAACTCACCATATTTAAAATGTAGTGCGTTTCGGGAAATAGACAGCATTTCCGTGTCTAAACACTTTGAGAGTATGTAAGTTTGGAAAGGGTGATATATTTAAGACGACCAATTAAATTATATGTTTGAAGCTCTTTTCCCTGTTTGAGTTAGTGATTAAAAGATAGCTTAATTAATATGAACTTTAGAATATTGACGTTTTTTTTGTTTAAATACTTTGTGGTAGGGCTTTGGAAAGCCCGTCTGTGTGGGTATCCACTCATCAGATATTCTACCAGCAGTACTCAGTATTATTGTGTAGAATTTTGAAGGGTGAGTGAGCCAGTGTAACTACAGGCACAAGGGACATCATATTAGTTAGTTCCCAAGGTTGGTGGCGCATTGGCGTTGTAAGGAAAGGTTACTATTTTGTACAGCACCATTGTCTATGGATGGTGGTGATAACTTACCATAAAGTGGCCCATTTGCTCATGCAACAAACTACATCATGAAAAAATGACCGTTTTTTAAAATATATATATGGCACATTGTCAATACGATCTACGGCTTAAAGCTTGTAAGACTTGGTGGGTACGCACCAGTTCTCACACCGACATTCATTACGGGTTTCATTACTTTTTCTGAATTGATTAACTTTAGCACCAATCTATATTATCGTAGTGGAACAAGTCTACACATCGTCAATAATTTTCTACCTTTTCAATTACAAAATTTGGCAGTAAAGTACAGTTATTTTTTTATAAATCCTGCTTAGAAATCAACAAATACTAAGACCACATTTTTTTATATTTAATACAATCTTGTACTGAGTAATATGCCTTGTTTATCAAGATCTGTACGAAAGACGTACTTTGGTATTTAAGTATTTAGTAACTTTGCTAAGTCGGAAACTAGATGTTATTAGTTAACTTTTCCTCCTCGTGTCTATAAAATTATATTCATCGTTTCTTTCAAAAAGATCTATATTATCGTGATTAAAGGACAATTAAATTAAAAAAAAAAAGTGTCAATGTTACGTCGCAAAACAATTTTTCAGCGATTTAATGATTTATATTTTTCTCTTCGGTGTAATAGCGTGTTCTTCAACAGTCAACGCGCCTGTAAAACGCCTGAACGCGTGGTACTTTCGTTTATAGCGATAATAAAAATTAACAACAGGTTAGCGATGTTCGTCGAATTGAGCGGTCGTCTTTATAGTTTTAAAGTGCGGTTTAAATACACGAAATGTTGTTTTAATATGATAATTTTAGCCGTGTAACGTCTTATTAGGCGCTATTATTGTAAACCTTATTATAAAATAAATAAAAACCCGTTTATTTTTACTCTCTCGACCAACCATAAAGTAAATAACGTACAAATCTAACTTATCTCGGGTATATCTTCCAAAAGGATGCTTGCTGTTTTGCCATTATTATCTAGTCAGATTCTATTTAATAATTATTATATTCGCAGCACATCTTGATATCAATCGAATAGATTAGTATGAAAGTGTAACAATCTAGATCAACATAGTATATATATATATTTTTTAATCAGCGATCGAACAGCCAGTAACATTACACCGTACATACCTTTAACTAATGTCATATATCAATTATAACCACAGATATAATTGCAGGTGTTCGTATTAATATCCGATGTTGTTCTACGCAATGTCTTAACAAAAATAATTCCTATCCTTTTTACCTCTAATGTGCGAAAGAGATAGCAGTATCAGTTCAGACAAATTAGGTCATCATCACCGACGACACCAGGTCACAGTTTTATCAAACGCACAGATAACAAAAACACTTAATACAGGATTAGTATTACGATGGTACAATAATTCATTTACAGTTTCTGTTCGCGTGAAGTTATAACACGCGAGGTAGACTCCACACAAGTTATTTCACTGTTTCCTCTGAATAATTACCAGACATCAGCAAATCGGTAACGTTTGGGTTGGGGTGTTGCTGGTATCGAATGAGTCACATTAAAACTGAATTGCCGTAAATGATAGATGTTATGGACGTTTAGCATGTAAGCTAATAAACTATGTAAAACTCAATGATATATATCGTCCTTAAGGGTATTTTGGTTCACTTTCTAAATTATAGTCGACTAATAGTAATGGATAATTATTTTATTTCAAGTTCTAGTTGAATATTGTATCTGGGTTAAAAGGATAAAAGTAATAATTTTAATATATGTTATATAGGAAATGTGTTAGTCTTTTATCTACCCAATTGTATCGTTTATATGTAAAAGAAAATTTGGATAGTGAATACTGATCGATTTAGGAATAATAATTCTTAATTGTAACGTGTTTGGTCGAAGTTCATTATTAATAGCGTTTATTCGATTTAACGTGCTAGTATGTTCGGGTCTAATTCTAAAGCAGAACTTTAAAAGCCATTCAAAACACTTTGCTTAATTGGACTTAGTCATCTTAGATTTGAAATAAAACAGTAACTTATTCCGAAAATTTAATAGTAGAAATATAAATGTGACAAAAATTACACTTTTGTAGGAGAAAACCTATTTGGAATTTTAATTAACAAGCTACAAAATTTAAACTCAGCCAGTCAGTATGCCACAGAGAACTTTATACATACTTCTGAAACATGCACGTTACTTCAGGATATCTTGACAATGCAGAGATTGCTTTTATTTAAACCATGAGCGCTGATTAGTCTACGCGTTCTTTCATTTCTACCAATCACATTTCAGGAGTCTTTTTAAAACCAATTTAAAATTTAGAATATGTTCTCTCCAAAAACTTTTGAACGGTTTATATTTGTAAATAAATCAGAATGCGTAAATAAACGAGTCAAAAGGTGAGACTTATCTATTTTATTTCTCGTCTGTCAGGTGTGGGACTGAGTCTTGCACGCACTTGCTCCAGATTCGTTTACACGTTCAAGTTAGTGGCGTTCTAGTGGAATAGGGAGTATTATTAACTTTTATTATTTTTAATTTATTAATAAAATAAAGTGAGATATTGAAGCTCAACGTGATGTTTAATGTCCTGTTTTTTTTTTTTTGAGATCGCTATTTAGCGATAAGATCGCCAAAATTGCAAGCTATTTTTATTTAGGCTCTTTGTCATGTACAATTAAGTATAATGTAATGTATAAAGTACTTTATAAGGGTAAGACAGCGAAACGTGTTATTCTATGTAACCGTTATGGTTTATAGCAGCCGGTTATTTAAGTTTAAATAAAACTTATATAGATTTGTGCTAATTGTATTTTGACATAGTTTATAGGTGTAATTCCAATACATAAATAATTGTAACGATTGCACAGACAGTGTCATTGATTTTATTACAAAAAAATATCTTAAGCTTTTCAATAATTCCAGTCACTTAATGTTGTAAACCATTCGTCCAGTCACTCGACCAATTTAAAGTAACAAAGGGCGAACACAGTCGAACTAAGTCGTGCAATTATCACAACACGCGAGGCGCCGACGTCGCGGCGTACCCCTCACGTACCCCTACACGTACCACGAACACGTACCACGCACTGGTGTTAAAGATTACTATTGATTAACGTTACTCGTGTTTACGATCATAATGGCGATAACGTCTGAGCCGTCGAAAAACATATTATTAAAGCGTTTATTTTTATTTCAGATGATAAAAATGCGTGGATTTTGTACTTATCGACTTTCAGACAGGATTTTTTGTATAAATTTAAGTGTGTTTGATTGAAATTGACTTTGTATTGCAAATTTGCTACTTCTTGTCGGTTGCATCGAGATTTCGATCAGGTAGTAGATTTACATTTGAATATTCTAATGTAAATCACGAATCATACATGAATTATAATGATTTTTTTTCTTCGATAATGTTAAGAGTAAGATTGAGTAAAATAGCTTCACGTTAATAGTCATTATTGGAGAAAAATTGCTAAAATAAGATATAATCCCTAACTTAACTGTGTCCTGCTTTATATGGCTGCAAATTTCGAGTCCTCATGTTAAGTATTTTTGATTTTAGGAAGACTGCGTTTGTTGCGGCAAGAGAAATAATTGAGAAGTGTGGTATGTTTAATAATAACTAATAATGTAATACATTATAATTACTAAATAAAACAGTAGCCAATTTTATAAAGTTATTATAGGGTGAGTGAGCACACAAAGGTACAAAGGTGATCGTCTATTATATCTTAAATTTATAATATGGAAGGACGGGAAAGCCGTATGATGGCTATTTGTTTTCCACGGCATGAGATGTAAAGCCACCTATACCAGCTACCTATATAAAGGCTTTTAATGAAAATTTATTATCAATTCAACTAAATGACATTTTATTGTTGCGGGATTTGAACCGAAGTACTTTAACATGCCTTATAAACTAGATCAACGAGGCAGTTCCACGTACATGTGTTATAACAAGCACGAAAAAACATTGAAAGACACCCTTGAATGAAAGTGAAAAGTGAGATTTGCAAAATATCACTAACATCCAAATACAGTTACAAATCATCCAAACAGTATATTTATAAAATTGACCATTACGTCCTTGAGTAAAAGTGAAAAGTGAGATTTGTCACAATTACAACCAATCACAGCTTTAAATCATCCAAAGAGCATATTTATAAAATTGATCATTACGTACTCATGATTCAGGTTTCGTCTGAATAGTACCGGACATTCCGCTAAAGTAGTGTCGGGTGCTGTGATATAAATAATTCATTCGTAATGATAGAAAAAAGTGGGATTAACTGTATGTGAGATGACATATGCAAAAGAATAACAAGAGCTAGGAAAAATGAAAGATTAAACTAGCAGCTTTATTATTATTTGCCAGGCTGTATATTCTATTGCCAAACAGTAATACTTATGTATGTTACAGTATTATTCTGTTGAGATTTGAAGGGTAAGTGAGCCAGTAATTATGGGCACAAGGGTCAGTTCTCAAGGTCAGTGGTGCATTGGTTACGTAAAAAATGCTTTAAATTTCATACGGCGACTATGTCTATGGGAAGTGATCACTCACCATCTGATGGCCCATTTGCCCATCCCCCTATCTATGCTATAAAAAACGCATAGGTTGAAAAACAGGCTGGCCTATTCAAAAACTAACTACGTAATTTATTTAATTTTTTTCCCCAGTGTCGACGCATATGTGTAACAATTCGCTGAATTCTTACGAGGAATTAATTTGACGTCACTCGGTGAGATTGTTACTCAACATATTATTTTTACGTTCGTTGTGACAACACTTCTCTCGAATGTTTACGGATATTTCCAAACGTAATACTTTAGTTTCTTTGTTTATATTAAAACTGTTCTAAATTGATCGCGAGAATAAGGATAAATTTGATGATTTGTGTCATCTTATCTTCCATCATATACATACATCTTAGTTTCCAACGTTGGCGGTGCATTGGCAATGTAAAGAATGCTTAATGTCTCTTAAAGTACCAATGTCTTTGGGTAGTGGTGACCATTAAACATCAGGTGGCCAAATGCCCGTCCCGTTACCATATTTAAAAAAAAGTTTGGTTATTTGCTTAAAATAATAATGTTCTACTTTTACCCACTGGGTCTTTGCATTTTTGACTGAATATTTTTTTTGCGAAATATTTATTTAAACAAAACTAATTTTGTAATATAAAGTATCAAAACTATCACAGCGGTCAAAACGTCCAGTGTCCCGCACGAGGTAAAGCTACGAATACCAAATACAGTTATAACTTATCACATTTAAACAATTGTGCGGACGACATCTCATCTCTACATCCAATAATTTAATTTAAAAAATCGAAATTTTAGTTTATGCGCCAACAAGTAAATACAAATATGCAATTGAAACTGGTTTAAGGGCATTGTTGTGGAGCGATTAAAAAACTGATTATTGGGTACACAAGCACCCTATAAATGTAAACTAAGTTAAAAAGTAACAAACAGCTCTTAAATATTTCAAAAATAATACTTCCTCTTAAGGAGAAGCTTGGAGTATCAAAATAGATGGATGGTTTTAAATGTGAAAATTAATCTCAGTCATGTAGGTAACAATATTTTCTGTCCAACACCAATCACGAAACAATATAAATTAAATATCTGAAAACTAAACCCGTGTTCTTCAATTAAAATATGCGTTTTATCGGCTGACCATCACGGCTATTGTGTAAATGTGTGATATTTCTAACTCTAAAGAAAAAATATATAAGGTATGTAATGGAGACAATTAAAACAAGTGGAAATAGGTTTCTGAAAATAGTTCGTCTATAGGACGTGATTCAGCGCGAGGGCGGTAGATTACAGGGCGAAAATAACATGTTCGGCGACGCGCGCGAGTAATCCTAACCATAATATAAACTAAGGATTCAATTCAGACTTGATAATGCAGTTGTTTATTGCTTTCCAATAGCACAACGCTCAACTGCCTTACGAAGCTATATTCGTAGGTACAAACTCGAATCGTTTGATGTACTAATAAAAATCTAGAGTACACAATTAGGCTTATTAAATTTGATTGATTTGTTATTTTTATTATTTATAATTATAACTATTATTAGACTTAAGACTTGATTTAAGTAATCAACTTAATATTATAAATACGAGAGTCTGTTTGTCTTTCTGTCTTTTCTCTCTTTAACACTTTCACGGTTTAAGAACTGAGCCGATTTGGATGAATTTTGTCTGAAGAAAAAAAGGATAGGATACTAACCTAACCCTTAATCTAACCTAACCTAAGACGCGGGCAAATAGCTACTTGCTTAGAATAAGTATTTTGATATATTATGATATTTCTAGAATAATGCAGCAATTAACTAGAACAGAATCCTAGTTATTAATGATTTTTTATCAGATCCATTTAGTATTGATTTTATTTGGTTTTAAAAATCACACCCGCTTGGCAACCCAGCTATCTGAGGTCATTGTCCATGATATAATCTCGATCAACTTCATCCACAGTGGCTATTCAAGTACAATACATGGGACATATTATATATGTATTCCTTCACTTCCATAATGCAGTCGAACCGCAAATCCGTGACAGGAAAGAGTTGAGGCGCGAGATCAGCTCTACGCGCTTTTCGAATAATGGGTGTTTTCACTGCCAATTTTCGGATTTTTACCGAAAAGATGCTAATGAAAACCCGTAATCACAGTTATATTTCTATATTTATATATCATAGTCAACACATGCATTTTAATAAGTCTTATGTTGAAAGTGAGGCGCAATTGTTATATTATTTAAGCCTATAATTAAAATAGTAGATGAAGTAACTGTTGAATTTCTTTTCATTTAATTCAATATTGTAATATGATTCAAAAGTCTACAGGAATGCAGAATATTTTGATTTTGATTTACTTGGTAGGTAGGCTAGGTGATTTGACAGGTGATTTTGATTTACGTGGTAGGGTAGGCTTGGTAGGTGGGCATTCAAGCCCGTAACAGTAGGTACCATTCACTCATGACATATTCTATTTGACTCTGACTGTAATTCAACTGGCTCACACAGAGAGCAAGTGTAATTAAAGATACTAGGTACATAACATCTCAGTTGTCAAGGTTGCTGGCGCATTGGTGATGGAAGAAATAATAAAATTTGTCACGGCGCCAATGTCTATCAGGGTGCCTACTTATCATCAGTTGGCTCAATGGCCTCAACACCTGGATAAAAAAAAAATTAAACTAACTCTATTACTCTTACAAAAGCAACACAGTGAGTATTGATGTTTGGCGTTTGAATAATTGATCAGCAAATGAAGCGTATCTTGGAGGGCTCGTACAAAGGCCTATTTCCAGTAAATTATATGGGTAGCGATTACCAACTGACCTCAGTAATCATTCATAGATGAACGAATAAAACGTGAAAATAGAGTAGACCAACAATTAACAAGTATCATGATTGTGATATCACTCGGAAACCAAGGGTTTCTCCCCAAAATATGATTATAAGATAGAAATGCAGTCAAGTATATAAAATATATACATCATTTTATTTTAATGCTTATCTTGAAATACTTCTAGGAAATCATCTGTGTGCCTAGTGTAGTTTTTATTGTTTATTCGGTAGCGTTGACGTTTACTGGAATCAAAAAATCGCGTTCTAGTGATAGAAATCAGAATCACAAATCAAAATAAAATCTACGTAAACGCGATGGTGAAGTTATACGAGTAATTTTGTATATCTCGCACAAGGCGTACTTTTTTAAGATAAATAAATGAATCCTGATACCTAAACCAATAACTAATAGATAATAAAAATATATAGCAAAGACTTTTCCAAGAAGCTGGGCGGAGGTCTGGTGACCTGACGGTGATGGCGCTTGCTTAACTCAAATGTAAAGAATGGTTAATACTTCTTACTGCACAATATATAATGACTTCGCTTATTTTATAGAATAGGAAGGCAGCAAATGTGGCACCTGATGTTAAGTGGTCACCATTGCCCATAGACATTGTCACTATCAGAAATATTAACCACCATTGTGCACTAAGATGTTCTGTCGCTTGTGTCTGAAGTTACACTAGCCCACTCACCCTTCAAATACAAAAATATTAAGTATTGCCGTTTGGCGGCAGAATACCTGATGGTTTGCACAAACCCTGCCACCAAGTATAGTAAGTTTCAACATACAAAACTTATATAGTTTTTTAATTAACATAGCTAGGCAGTCGGGCGATTGATCACCGTTCATAGATATGTTCACTGTAAGAAATATAACCCTTAAATACATAATTCGTATTACATTTGTTTTTTGTAGTTTAGTTTTTTCTATTACAACTCGTTATCTCATATTTGTGTATCAATGTAATTGTAAAAAAAGCATAATTTGAATCGAAACTCATACCATCGTGCGAGCTTTTGGGCGTCGCGTGATCTTGAGGGCTTTTACCATAAACAATGTAACGCCAACGCGTCGGTAACATTTATATTTTATTTATTTCGCTCAGAGCACGCTATTTGTTGTTTCCGATCAAACAATGTTGTAAGTAAAGATTGATTTAATTTCTAAACCAATATTTTGAAACTTTGAACACGGAAAGTATCACTATTCCCTATATTCCTGAAATGCACGGTTTGTACACTTTGTGACTTGGTTACTTAGTATCACCATTCATCAGATATTCTAACGTCATTCTAAAAATCATACTAAGTATTGTTAAATGTCGGTTCGAAGGCTGAGTGAGCCAGTATAACGATAGGCAAAAGGGACATAAAATCTTAGTTTTCAAAGTTGACGTTTTAGCGATGTAAAGAATGGTGTCTATGGGCTGTTATTATTAATGTTAAGCTTTAAAATGACCAAAAATACGCACCTAGTGATAAACTGCACTCGATTGATAGTGGCAATCCTACGTTTACTTTAAAAAAATATTAAGAGAGCTATTTCTCTCATTATCCTACTTCATACTATAAACTATGTATGTACATTTAAAATATTTACATGCCTTCTTATAATATGCAGCTTTCTTATTAAGTATAAATTATTTATCCTTCTTGACTACGCCGGATAAAATCTTTTCAAAGAATGAACATATCATTTATAATTAGTTTTTTTTTTTAATTGAAACAAAATAGAATCTATTTTTCTAGTACGTAATATTGTGTTCAATGTAGCACCACTAAATACTCCCCGGTCACTTGAAACGCACCTACGATTCCAACCTTACGTCATTCATTAAAAGCGGTCTATTTATTTAAAGTTTCGACGGTAACATAAGTAAATTCTCTCCGTCTTAGTCTCGTGGAAGCGTCCCGAGTCGCGTTAATGCCAGTCTTAACTCGCGGGCACACGGGCGCTCCGCTAAAAATACGAATCAAAGCAATATGACCCGAACCTTTTATTGGAGTGAAAAGGAATGGTAAAAGTAAAAAGAGTAAATATATCGTTCAACGGACTCGTGAATAATCTTAGAACCAAGATAAACTTACTGAGACATATAAATCGCATTCAGTTAGGAAGAGATAGGGCGACACTGTTCCATGGATGCGGTATTTATTTAATTTCAATTTGATGTCGATATAGGAGACTTTTTGTTTAGACTTTGATGTTTATCGCATTTAATACAATTAAAATTGTACGCTTATTTTTATCTCATTCATCTGACAAAATAATTTCATAATTCAATCTGTAGCGATATATAATTATAGATGTTGATTTACCAACAGCGTTTTTTGCGTGTCGTAATATAATAGTCAGTTAAACTAAGGCGTTTACTGTTTTTATACTTCATAAATTTGTAAGTATAAATTAGCGTTAATACATTTCAATGTCATGGCTTATGTATTAAACTAATAAATACTAACTTGTAGCCGAACATAATTAATTCGGTCACTTCGGAACTATATAAACGATTGTTAATTGTGACTAAAAACCATATTTTTTAAAGTTTTTTTTTTGGTTTCCTATAAACGAAATGTGGCTATATTGTACTATATTTAGTAAATAAATATAATTACTTTATATTAAAAATCGAAATCTAAATTACACTAAAAATTCTTATTAGGTATAAATTAATTTTGTGTAATAAGGGTGACATAATGTCTGTTCAGGATGCCTCATCCAAGGAATACCTTCGGCATTTCTTGCAATCGAGTGCAGCCACCCACACTCGTTTAGTATTATTTTCGTTGTGACGGTATTGCCACATCGCAGTGAAATATGCCCGCTTACTTACCGGACTGTTTCTCGAATTCATAAAGATTATAGCGGTACCGTTGCTTAATCTCGTACTGAGGAATAATAATTTATTGATAAGGTATTTGATACCATGATCGTCATGCGATATGCATGTGTGCGTCACATTCCTCCGTTACACATATAAACATAAAATGCAATAGATAGCTTTCATAAAATCCGGCAAAGATTATTGACAGGACGTATAAGTCTACCGTTTAATATTAAACGGCAAAATTAAGATGAGCTCTTTGTGTTCAGTTTTAAAAGATATTCAAATTGAAGACTGTTTTGACAGTCAACCAACCCAAATCAATACATAAGTCTCAAAGTTTTAAAATGAACTTTTCTTGAGTAATCTAAACTTTAGTTTGTAATACCAATCTTGCAAGGAACGGAAATGTGTTTTCATAGTTTTTCAGCAAGCACAGACCATAAAATATAGAACTATGCTTCTAACAATCATAAAACGCTGAAGTTTATCGTTTTAATTAATACACGAACACGCGGATATGACTGGATGAATTTTATGAAATAGATTTAATGACTTAGCTAGTTTTAACATTACAAACTTTTATGTTTTTTTTTTATATGTAGACTGAAAAATTATCACCAAAGTCAATATCATATTCACTTTAAGAATTATTAACCACCGTCACTGTAAACCAATTTTGGAAACAATGTTACATCTCTCTCGTGTAGTAAACCTGGCTCAATCACCCTTTATACCGAAACACAATAATACTACGTATTTTTGTGTGGCGGTAGACTACGTGATGAGTAGGTTCCTTCTTAGATGAAGCTTGCACACCGTGTTACCTAAAAATACAAACTACGCAACTGCATTAGATTGCATCCGTTTAGAAGCCAATTAAAACGAATACTAATAATTAATTACAAATGGTATTGCTTTTTTTTATTATTATGTCCCAGTAACTCATATTTATACTCATAGATGTACAAGATAAAGTATGAAAAACCGCAAATAGCAGCTCTTAACGAAAGTCATCTCATACGAATACAAATTTAGTAATGGTAACAAAAAAAACGCATGCCACGTGCTAGCAACGGAAGCGTGCCCCTCCACAACGAGATAGTGCACCGGCTATTTCTAGTATTGGAGACACTTCTTTGGTACTTTGTTGTGTGATTTGGTTTAGTGGTTAAAGAGTTAATGATTTATAGACAAGACATGTTGAGGAAAAGTTTTGAGTAGGGAAGCATACACCGTCATACCATATTTAATTGAGAAAATTTATTTAGTTATGTCAAATCAAATGAAAGTATTCGTTATTCAAATAGACTCATACAAGTACTTTTGAATACAATATTGAATTAAATAAATATTTTCTACTGAGGAGTAAATGTATCTTATCAGTCCCCATTTGTAACCCAAAATCTTATAAGAATATGAAAAATCTATACTCAATAAAATTATATAATTCATAAACGTCTAATAATATAGAGTATACATCTATACACAACAACAATCAGTCTCTTGTACCTCCTTGTACTTTTGAAAAGTTTGTAAACAAAAAAGAATATTCCACGACACATTTGACTGTCCCAACACTGGGCAGAGTGTGATTGAAAAGTATTATAATATTATTAAAAAAGTAAAAAATCCTATTTCGAATAAAACTTAGAAATGTTTAATAATTATTTAGCCCTGTCTGAATCTTTCTAAGTTTCGACAGCGGCATGCGCGAGTCTCAACGCATCCGGTGCGCACCGTCGCCTCCTGACTCATTATCTTTATTAGTATTATACATTCAAATTTATATCAATAAAGTACTAAGTAAGACATCGAAAATATAACAATATTAAGTATTAATATTTTGCAAAAACAACTAAGTCTCTATAACTGATATTTTTACTATGTGTAAAAATATGTGTCTGGGTGTGTATGTAAGTGTGTGTGTGTGTGTGTGTGTTTTTTACAAATAAATATACAGTTCTTCTTTTTCATATCATATGAATGTAACTAGGATGACTAACTATGATAGTTTGTCAGAGATTAAATATCAATAATCACGATGTTGATACGCCATCTTTATTCGATTCGTAACTTGCATCGTCATGCAAGTAATTAGTACAACTAAAGCGATACTCTAACCATTAGTCTAATGAACGAAAACGAACTAATTTATTAACACATTTTAAGCAAATGTAAACTGGGGTGGTGTTAGCCCAGATTTCAATATGAAATCTTCGGCTCAATGGGCAATCTCGGTAAATAACTTACAACCACTTTGATTTCTTATTTTAGAAAAAAATATCTAATGTAAAGCTATCACCGGTTACATATAGGATTTAGCATAAACAACCGAGAAGAAATATAGTGTATATATCTTTTCATTCAAAATCAAAATATTCAAGTATGGAACTGTATTAAATGTAAGCCGTGTAGAACCGGCAAGAAACTTAATAGTTCTATTTTCAAAAAAATTAAATACAAAGTTATCTCAGCTAAATTAAATTTATATAATACATCCCGCCTGGAAGTCAACAAGTCTTGTGATGAATATTATTTAAGAATCGGCAAATGAACAAAAATATATTTTATCTAAAATTATATAATAATCATATAGGTATCTACACGTAAGTACGTGTAATAATCATATAGGTATAAATTGAAATGTAAGTATCCCGTATGAAAATAAACGAATACCAACTCCAGTTTGATATATACCGGCAATACGATGATGACTAATAAATACAATTCCGAAAAATCTTATGAAACAAGACTAAGAACTTCGTTGCATCCCACAATTGTAGCCGGATGTCGAATTACTCAGATCGTAATGAGTAAGTCTCACGGCCTCTGAGTCGTTAAATAAATTATTTGTCTATAACGCTTAATGGTATTCATATTTCTGGAATTCGGTTTTTTATGTGACGTTACTGCTTATAACCGTTAGATTTCGCTTAATTTCTTGAATCTCGTGAAGTCAATACTTGTTTGGGTCAGACGTAATCTCAAACGTATAATAAAACAAGAGGTCACAAGTAATTTACATTTATTTATTTTTTAATACGACTCAGTAATCGTATGTATAATGATATATGTAGTTATTTTGATCGAAAGATAAACTTAAAATTAGTTTTTTAAAAAGATATCCTTTAGGTATATGGTAATTAGTTAATAGGCTTAGGATTAAAATTAAAACAAATCTACATTCAGATTTATAATTAGATTGTATTAATTGTTATTAATAATGTACATCTTCTTCACCTGATTAGACCAACATCAGTTACTAAATCTTGTGTGGATCCAATATTGCAACTAAATTTTGAACCAGTATCCAACTGATTTAGCTGAAATTTTGGTGAAAATACGATCGAGTAGATTAATTGTTAAGCTATTAGATAGTGTTCCGAGGAGCTGGGCGTTTTTATAATATAGCGTTGGATCACCAGAACAGGACAAATGTAGCTGGACCCTAATTTTATGATAATAAGTATGCATTAGCATTAGCAGTCTGTAAATTTTCCCACTGCTGGGCTAAAGGCCTCCTCTCCCTTTGAGGAGAAGGTTTGGAGCATATTCCACCACGCTGCTCCAATGCGGGTTGGCGGAATACACATGTGGCAGAATTTCGTTGAAATTAGAGACATGCAGGTTTCCTCACGATGTTTTCCTGCATCGCCGAGCACGAGATGAATTATAAACACAAATTAAGCACATGAAAATTCAGTGGTGCCTGCCTGGGTTTGACCCCGAAATCATCGGTTAAGATGCACGCGTTCTAACCACTGGGCCATCTCGGCTCTCAATAAAAAATAAGTATCTGTAAAGGAGAATTATTACGCGAATTATAATGAGTTTTGTCTTAAAATACAGCTTTAAAGGGGATTTTCAAGTAAATTTTGACATCTATGAATGGATCTACTAATTAAGAATCAGATATAAGTTAACAAAATATGACAATATATAGTGCAAACTTTAGAAAAATTATATAATAAATATTCTAGAGTTCAATAGAAAGATGTGACCGCACCTTTATTTCTGTTCTCGTATATATGGAATAATTATAAATTATACTAGAACTATAAAAAAGGTTAACTACAATTAAAACCAATAAACGTCTCCGACCATGTAGAACATTAAAAGACAATCATTCTAATATATTTCGAACGCATTAATAAAGCCCTAAATTCTCTAAGAACATCAAATATCCGAAACAGGTTCACACAAATACAGTTTCTAGTCATAAAGTAATTTCATTAATTATTTTACGTCTAATTAAGTCCCCGGCTAATATATCACAGGAGAAAAGTCATAAGACACCACCCACGATAATTCCGCAGCCTCCACACGTGAAGCCTATACCGACCAGTTTTAATTAAAATAAATTGACCCAATCAAATAATCTGTTGACGACTGGGGTCCGTTTACACGATCACAGTCTTAATAACAATAAATCTATAGAAATGTTATTACGGTAAATGTTTTTTTCTAAAATATGTTTAATGTATAATTAACATCGTATACGTACTCTGTAATAATAATTATATTATAAGAAACTTTTGGATTTACGGTATTCCCAAAAGTTGATGTTATGTAAATATATATATATGTGTGTATATAACTAGACTGCAAAACATACCTTTAAATATCGTTACGATGTCGTTACTATATTCTGTTGAAGATTGTATCAACTAA
This sequence comes from Vanessa atalanta, assembly GCF_905147765.1. Classification (NCBI taxonomy): domain Eukaryota; kingdom Metazoa; phylum Arthropoda; class Insecta; order Lepidoptera; family Nymphalidae; genus Vanessa; species Vanessa atalanta. The sequence goes on from NC_061873.1 coordinate 1,005,718, forward strand.
CTGTACAAAAAGTAATAATATCGAACAACCTCAAATCCTTAATATGAATTAATAAATTAGATCTTTTCGCCATAGTTTTTCTAATCTCTTTGTAAAATTATATTAAAATTTTATTAAGCACCAGCTAACAATAGCTTATAGCGAGACTCTTTAATGATATGACGTTGACAATTGTGGGCCAAAGTTTAAGATTATATATTATAATAATATAGTAGCGAAATTATTCCTCAGCGTGTCTGTTAAAATATCAAACGTCTAACCCGCCAGCTTTTATACATTGATTTATACCATGTATGGTGAGGTTGACCTGACCGATTTCAGCCGCGAAGGCGAATCTCAAGACAAACAAACCAACTACGCAGGAAATATTATAACGCATAAGCGTTTACGCAAACACAGGTACAATCTCTATTCCCTATCGACCGGAAAGAGTCCAGGCGCAGGACGTTAGGAGGAGAAGAGTGATTTTCGAGGCACGAGAGTGTAGTCACATCCAACTTTCAGATCCAGGGCTGCTACCGAGAATTTCTTCTATAGAAAAACCCAATAACTTTTCAACCAACTCTAACTGAAGCTTGAACACAGTACCGATCTGCGGCCGTATATCTAGCCACAAGACCAAGGTAGTCAATTTTATACCATGTATAGATTCAATATATAGAATAAGACAAAAGACAAGCATTCATTTTATATACAAATGACTATAGCCAAAAAAAAAAATTTTGAGCATATGAATTTTGATATGTGAAATTTATTCTTTGAAAATTCCTTAGCGTAGACTCGACGTTAACATAGAAACCCGGCGTTTTATCATTGTGTCGTGAGTGTACCATTATCATTATTCTTAATTAATCTTGATATTATCTTTAACACATTAACTAATTATATTTATGTTAACAGACTCAAAAATCGAACAGCAAGTCGAAAGCGAGCAAACGCGTAACGGAAAGCTGGGGCCACATCTACGCCATTGCAAAGTAGCATGTTAACAAGTGTAGCTGTAACATTACAGACAAAGAGCATCGCCGTAGCTTTCGTTTCACTTGAATTCGCAGGTTTTTCTACATGACTTGTAAAATAACGTACATATTCATAGTTTTAATCATATTCTGCTGCCTTAAGTTGACGAGGCACCACAAAACACACACAAAGTAAGGCAAAATGCAAATTACTATATGTAAAAAATATAACCAAACTGGCAATTAATAATATAAAATATTATAATATATATATGTACTCGTGTATTTATTATTCCTAAAAACACAAAAAGCAAAAGCTTACACTGAAATTATATTAATTGTATAAAAACGAATAATTGTAGATTAATTCATAATATTCATTTGTTTCACAGGAGTAAGCGATGAATTTCATTTATATGATAATAGCCTTATTTATTTTTGTCAATAAACATCATTTCGATGTTAAAAAAGAAATAATACATTGATAATGAATTGATTAAGAAATAGAATTTTTAACGAGAATAGATTTTTTTTTAAATTTAAATAAAGATCTCTTCAAATAAAAAATCGATCGATTCAAATTCGATTCTAATTATTATAATCGATAATTCAAATTGGCGATGTGTTAATGGTTATCGCGATTAATTTTGGTTGACTTACCTTTGACGATATAAGCGTCAAGGTGGGCGAGGACTCCTGTGAAACAAAAGACAACTGTCCTGCTTTAATTGATTTTTGTAAGAAAATGGAAAATGTATAAAAAATGTGACGTACCCTTTTAATTTCTTATTTATATCGATCAAATTTTGTTCTTTGTTTTGTTATCGATAGTTTTTTTATTAATAATTATTGTTTAAATAATAAAATAGTTCATGAAAGTTCTTATGTAAGCATAGCAAGCGTTATAATACAGCCCTAAAGCTAACTAAAATTGTTTCGTTATTTCATTTTTCTTTTGTCTACTTTACTAGGAAACAAAATATTCGAGATTGGCACGGAGAGATAAACTTTCTGTTTTTAAACAGAGAACTAATTAAAATTATCGATAGATAGTTTCTATCGTTAGGGTTGACCCTGAAAACTGTAAAAAAATATCGATACAGAAATCGAATAGAAATTATAAATTTATAAATAGTATTTTTTCCTTAAGCTTTCGTTAGTATTGAGGTTGTTCAATAATGTATTGGACGTATGAGGAAAATTGTAAGTAATATCATTATGTACAGCTCGCACGTAGGCATTTAGTTCGAGAAGCAATTTCCTTTCACTTACAAGTGCTTAAGCACGTATGCCTTATAAGTAATAACGTAAAATAATGACAAATTAACCGTTGCTCATTTAAAGTATTTTCAATCATCGAATGTTTAAAATATTACCATTAAAAAACGATCGGCTCTTTCCTTAAACTTTTATTCTTTACCACCGCGGACATTCTTCGAACATACTAGACAACACGGAATAAAATATAGTGTATAGACGTGTGTATAAATTCACAATGCACTGCCTAATCCCTCACTCTCATAACACAGCAGACAGGAAAGAGTCCAGGTGCAGGATCAACAGCTTTACGTGTTTTGCGATAAACGGATGTGGAAAGACTGTCAATTGCCGGACTGCGGACTGCTAATGAGATTTTCTCGATAGATAAACTTTATAACTCTTTAATGGGCCGAGGTTTAATCCCAGGATTTCGAGATCTGCAGCCTTATAGATAGATCAACAAGGCAGTCACCATTAATTACATATTAAGGCTATTTTAATTCGCTGACCTTTTAAATGATTTAGTGATCGAGTGTACAGCTTATATAAGCTTTAGTGTAAATATTTATATAGGTACTTAAGCAAAATATAAACATAATAGCATTTAATTTTTTTTGTTAATTATCAATGTCTAAAACAGTCTGTACAAAAACTATAAATAACAAAACAAAAAGCCTCGCAACCTGTACTTTATAGTTATGAGAATATTTTACGATCGACAGAGCGGAAGATTATTCGAACGTATAATTACACACTACATGTGAATAATCAGCGCGTACAAACTAACAAAAAGATCCATTACACGCCGGCGAACAAAAAAGTGGCGATCGCAATTATCTACTAGGAACGAATATTTAACATTATAAACAATTGCTTTTATTACTATTAAACGTCAGTGATAATTACTCGCAATACAAAGCATCGCAAAAAACACGCCGACAAAAAACGAATCTTACGAGTAAGACAGTTTGGGAACGGCAAAAAGTCGACTCTTCCCTTCTTAAATTATCCTGTCACGCTCAACTATAAAATGCAATTGGTTCTCAAAAAATTCAAACTCGTTAGAATAACGTATAGTATCGGCATTCGTTTATAAAATGATCCTTAATGTCAAGGCGGTAGGGTGAGTGATGGTGGTGTTGTTATGGGTTTATATTGAGTGTCAGGTTGCACAATAGACGCACGCGCATGTACCTGCGCAAGGTGACCCGGCGAAGGGCACGCCCGCGTCCCCCGCGCCCCAACCCCGTTCCTTGGATTCGTTTGCACGGACACGCCATTGCTGAAATGGCTTACATTATAGTGACGTCACGGAACTAGAAACTGCATCGATATTTTCGACTTTTACTTCGATTTGGACTTTCGACGATATATTGAAATTAAAAAAGACAGATGGCATTAAACAACTGGTGGTTCTTTTTAAAAAAACAGTATTTATAAATGTTTTATCTAACAAGCACGTACCTTTTTTTTATCGATATCGACGTTATTACATTGTTAAAATCCCACAAAGCAACTAGAGACAATTTTCTTTTTATTGAAATATTGAATTTCAGAACCTTATGATGTTATTTTTCATTAAACCTATCAAACGTGAACAAGAGTGTTCACGTAAGTATTATTAGATAAATATATTATAAGCAAAATGCTTATACACTCATAAACAAACAGACGAATTAGTTTTACCATGAGCATGAGTTAAATGAAGTCAATCTATAATATTTCGCTCGTCTAGTCCACGATACGTTCGTGAACCGACACTGTTTCTTAGATCACTAAACGAAAAAACCACAAATAATTCATCCGCATAACCATCGTTATCGAGAATCAACTTGCATAAAAAAACAATTACCTTCAATGATCACATTCGATACGATAATAATTCCGTGGAAGGTTTCAATTGCACGCGTTTAGACGTACATACCAATTCACGGTAATAATCAAGGTCGCGTTGATATCGACAATCGGATTTCGCTACAACACTAACTACAGAATAGGTTGTCTATAATAGAAAAAATATAATATAATAAATAGAATTAAAATAAATCTAAGGTCATTCCTAAACAAACAAACTATTTTAAATGTATGAACTTTTCTCTACACCTGACAACTTGTATGCAAAATTTCATGATGATTGTTTGAGAAATTAGTACTTGAGTAGTAGACTGGGATTTATATATATATATATATATATATATATATATATATATATATATATATATATATACCTTCTTATGAATTTCTAATATTCAAAAACTCAAATCATCTTGAAATAAAACTAGTTTTTAACGGATTTAATCGCGTATATTAATTATTTTAACATCCCGACTGACAGTCTGCCCGTGACCACGAACACTGCAAAGTGCTCGAAACGTCGGGATGTTAAAATAATTAATATACGCGATTAAATCCGTTAAAAACTAGTTTTATTTCAATGTGTAATAATCGCGAAAATCTAAGTCAAATCATCTTCACCTTTGTTCCTAGTTTAAAAAAAAAAACAACAAAATATTCTATGTAACTGAAATATTTCAGCTTTTCAGCCCAGCTTGATTTATTTCACAACTTTGATTAACTCTACAAGATATACCTAAGAAGGAATAGTGACATATTGAATTAGAACAAAATCAATAAAGTACCATTCGTCTACTTATAAGAGAAAATATAATTAATAGTGATTTTTGAATTTCGAAATGCAATTATTTTTTAAATCCAGGTGTTAATGGCAAGGCTCGACGTCGACCCAGATTCTCGTATCCGACGCTTTCAGTATGAAACTGTGCCGCCGGAAACGGCGCGGAGCATTGTTTTTCAGAGATTTCAATGTGTTTCATTTACTTGATCGTTTTTAAAGAGATATTTTTTTGAGAAAAAAAATCAAATTAATTATCTGGGGACTATTTCTATTTTTAAGTGTAATTCTTTTAAATCTTTTCGAAAATACAAAAAGTATAAATCCGTATTTTAAGATATTTCAATAGTATTCAAGTTATATTTTTTTAACCATTGTTCATATTTATATGAGATTTTTAAAATGTGTTCTAATTTGAAAACTGTTCGATTTTTGAATAATTAATCTTTTAATATCTTTTCTTTCACCTTTTTAATTAGAACTAAAAATGTTCTAAGTTATATTTTAATTAATACTGGATATAATAAGACGTATAATCAAAATATATCTTTGATAATAGTATAAATTATTTTATTGCGTTGAATTTCACGATATAATTTAATTATCAGATCGTTTTATTACATATAATGAGATAATAAAAGTGGCACCAATGATATTAGGAATACACGTTCTGTTTTTGTTACTTATCGAATAAAAGAACTTATACGTACGTATGTTGTTTGTAGCCTCGGCTGTTCCGAATGTCTTATTCGTTGCATTTGTATTATTCTCAGATAGAAGTTCCGTCAAAATTGTTTTATTTAGTTGCTGCTGGTGATAAATTATGAAACTTACCATCCATTCTTCATATATTTTATCACCAAACAAGAATACTTAGTATTATTGTATTCCAGTTTAAATGCTAAGTGAGCCAGTGAAGCTACAGGTACAATGAACATGACATCTTAGTTCGCTAGGTTGGTGGTGCATTATCAGATGTTTGTGATGTTTAATATTCCTTACAGTACCAATGTGATGATAGTTACCATCAGTTCGTCCATATGCCAGTCTACCAAGCCATTTCCAATGATAAAAAAAACAATGTTGTTAATATAACAACATTTACATTTACACATCTATTTACGTAATATTGCAATGTTTTTTTATAATATCCATTTTTCTATTTAATATGTAGTAATTATATGGACATTGAATAATAAGACGGACTTATCGTTGATCGGACAGGCGGATATAAAAATATCGTTTTCTACGGAACCCTAGAATAATAAGTTCGTGTTATTTGCACAAAAATCGAACCGCATGTGTGCAAGCGTTATTAACGAGGCCTAATAAAATCGGCACATGTCGAAGCGCAAAGGCAGGTGCACACTATATAGATAAATCATTTTTTGCGCGCCGCCTGATTGTAGTAGCTTTACATACATCATTGTACGATAAATGATTCCTTTGTCTTAGAATTCGTTAAACGACTATTGATAAAATTTATGGGTCTATTATTGATATTTATATTCTGTGCTTTAAGTGGAATCTGCAAAATAACTGACATAATCTACTTTAAAAGATATCAATTCAATTTTATGTATTAGTATTCATTTTCAAATATTAATTGAAAGGTTTTTTTTTAATTTAACATAAATCTCTTTAATAATAAAGGTATTCATAGTATTCTTCGATATTTAGTACTAAAATAGTAGGTACCTAATTAGAAAAAATAAATCTTATGAGAATAATTTTCGTCGTTCGTCTAACACTCCAGTTAATTATATTACGTGTCATTATTTTAAACATAATTGTAAAGGTATCATCAAAAATACCGATTACATTTAAAACCAGTAAAGTTTCGATCATTAAACGAGTAAAACGCCTTCGAAATACTTGAAGCCCCTGTCCCCCAACCCGCCCTCGCCGTCAATCGTAAAACTTACCCCATTAAAATGTTTACAACCTTCTAAAATTGTGCCACAGAGTATAAAAGAATGGAAAACTATAAAACTATGTGTAATAAGCCTAAAACCTATAAGGGGATTTTGTTTTACGCGTTTCAATTTCAAATAAGAACTTTTAATTTTCGAATTCTTTAAAATTATTATAAAATCAAAAATCGGCCTCAGTCAATTGGTATTAAAAATATAAAATAAACAAAAAAAAATATTTATGATTTCAACAGTTTTTTTTTTTTTAATTTTATTCTGCCCAATCTGTTAAAGGTCTAATTTTATAAACGTGTAACCTAAGGCTTGATATAATTAAAGTTTCGTCACGTAGACACTTAGACACTTACTCTTACTCACTAATTTGTAAATGGCAGAGCATCTTGAGTGTGATGCTTCAGAACGTATTGAAGTTATATATACATACATGTTTTTTTTCTGATTTAGCTAACATTATTCTTCACCTTGAATTTTACGATACTTTGTCTAAAAGAGCTAAATGGACAATAAAATAGATCTGTTAGTTGTATATTAAACAGTCACCTTTTATGACAAAGACATTAATAGTTACTAAAGATAATGATAGCTTCCCTACAAATAAAATTTGAAATGAGGCTCTAATTTAATCTAATCTACATCGTAAACGAAATTAGAAATATTAACGAAACGTACAGTGCAGCTAACTGCAGAGGTTACGGGATACGATCTCCGGACAAAGAGGTATAACCCGAAAAAAGAATAAACATGTAATTTTTAATGTAAGGTTTGTAATACATTAATAAACATCTACTTATATACTCATTATTATATAATTACTCACAGTAACTATTTTTAATTCTTATTTTTATATAGGTAAGGCCTTAATGTTAATAATACTTATGTAAGTAAATAATTTATTAACTGGAAAAAGAATCTTAATGAAATATATCATATAAAAATGAAATTTTACTCCATGAAACTTATTCGAGTTAAACAATACAAGAAAACTATTTAAAAAAAGTTAAAGACCGTAAATAAATTTGTTCTTTATTTAATTTATACTAATGTTATAATAGCGACAGTAACTCTGTCGCATCTGTTTGTCTGTTGCTCTTCCACGGACTGAACACGAGCGAGGCCGTAGTTGACAGCCGGTGATATATTTATATTGCTAATTTAACAATAGGTAGGTCTAAAAATGACTATTAAGGTATAGATTATCCCCGAAATTGTACCTAAAAATAATATCGAGTTATTCTTGTAAAAGCAGCATTTCAAAGGTTATTTCTATTCTTATAAATTGACCTAAATCCTTCTATATACGGCATAGAAATGTAGAGCATCGATCAGGGTAAAACTGTATTGCCGAAAATATAATGGACTCTTTTCAACTGCACTGGTGACGCAGACTTCGTCTGGACAAAATCGATTCATCTTAAAAAAGAACATAATCGTACTTCTATAATAAATGTGAAAGTTTGGATTAATGGATGTTTGTTACTCAATCAAAATCGAAACGGCTGGGGGAGAATGACGTAGGTTACTTCTTATTCCGGAGAAATGAACGCTATATCTAGCTATATCTGTACTAATATTATAAATGTGAAAGTAACTCTGTCTGTCTGTCTGTCGCTCTTTCACTGCCAAACCGAATTTGACGAAATTTGGTATTTGACCATCAATAAGTAAGTGTAATGCTTCTATGTTGAATAAAGGAATTTGAGTTTGAGTTTGGTATGAAGCAAACTTGAACTCCAAGGAAGGACATGGGCTACTTTTTTGCCTAACACTTGACAAGCAACTCCTAAAACGCGAGCAAAGCATCGGGCGACAACTAGGAGGATTTGAATAGGAAACATTCGTTTGTTTGTAATCAATAAAGTCTGAAACTACTGAACCGATTTTAATAATTTTTCATTATCGGAAATCTAATTTATTCAAAATTAACATGACCTATGTTTTATTTCGTATTTCAGTAATATTAAAAATTTTGAGCTCGGTTCTCTCCCGTTTTATACGTTATAAAACGTAGTCAATAACTCTGTTACTACTGATTACTTACACGTGATAACAGTACAAGTACGACTACTTATATATGCATGACAACAATGGTTTGTGTGAAAACTATTAAGTTGAAGAAGATATGTTCATACTTATTTTCGTGAGCCAGTGTAATTACAGGCCGACGAGGGGATAAATACAACATATAAGGGAAATATAGTATTGGTTGTAATGTCTATAGTCGTTGGTGACCATTTGCTATCAGGTAGCTCATTTGTCAGCTTGATCTTTTAAATAAATACACACAAATCAAATAACTTAATTTTAAGTCTAAGCATACTTTGAGTAAATATATCTAAAATAATAACAATCCGAATTAACACATTTATTTATATATATTTTTATTGTATATATTGCAGGCGGACGCGCAAATAGGTAAAAAAAAAAAACTTAAAATATGAATGTCTGGGTTAGAACATTTTGCATCAACAGATATAGGCTACGCAGGCCATCCCGCGTCAAGGACGACCGCTCTCAAAGTGACCCATTGTACTACAGAGCGAGCGATCTGGATTACACGGTTGAGCGCGAATTATTTACAATACATAATTGACGACTTATTATATTTAAATAAGTTTATTTTTGATGCGAACTTTTTGGTTGAATCATTTTATCCTTTGCTATCTGTACAAAGTTGATTTTGGCGCGTAAAGTGACATTTCTTATAAGTCATCATCATTAAATTCCAATATGTAATGAATTGTAAATAATATTATAATTTAAAAACGTTTGAAATAGAGCAATTATTATTAATCCGTCTGTAATACGACTAAATTAAAGATCAATGCGCTTGTCTCTTATCTATTGACTTCCGTTCACCACTTCATATTTCTTCTGAAATCACTGACACAAGAAAAACTTTTAAGTAACTTGCATTACCTTATTTGCCATCAATGCAATTATGATAAAATTAATCAAGTAAATTAAATAATTTATTTAACTTTATTCTTATTAAGTTTTATTAATTATTCGTTCGTTTACTTCCTAATACAGGGAATATGTCAGTTTATTTAAAATATTCGTACCCGAGATTTCTACTATGTCGTTCTCCTGATTGATTTCATGAGTACACTTTCTTTTTCCTCATTCTTATCTTAGACGACCGCTACAGTGGAAATACTGCAAAACTTTACGTGCTTCTGAATGATGCCAATTTATTGTCTACTGAGAATTTAATGACAAAAAGAAACTTATATTTTTGTGCCCGACCTGAGAATCGAACCAGTCACTCTGGATTTTCTATAAAATCTCTCCACTTGTCATTTGATTGTAAGAGTCATCACAAATTAAATCACCAAACGTTAAATTCGTATTTTTTTTGCGACTAATAATTTGCAAATTGTATCGCATGCACTTTGGTTATGGCAGATCTTCAAGGACGTCCGCTCTCAATGTGACCCATTGTGCTACATAGCCGGCGGTCTGGATTAGACGGTTAAAGCGCAAATTACAATTGTTCCGAGAACCGCTATACGTCTGGCGGGTATTCTTTTGTTTGCTCATTATTTTTTAGACCTCTGATATAGTTTTCGGATAACCGAATATATGTTCTTTCAATTTGATTCTTTTCCAAGTTACTAATTGATTTGGCTTAGTTTACGCAATTCCTAACGATTTGAACTTTATCAACTAAAAATTAAAATTGTCTTTGATGACCTAAATATGTGGAATGGAACAAACAAAAATTAAATCAGAAATATGGTTGTATTTGTAAAGGATTTGAATCTCAATGAGTTTTTAATCTTATTACAATAAGATTTCCTTAACTATATATTACCGGGGAATTTCGATGATTCATCCACTTGAGAAATGTATGTTATGTACCGAATAAATAGGAAAAGAATACATTTAATTAAATATTAACAATGACGCATCGTACGTAACTATGTAGAATATTTCTTACAATTAAAATCGACCATTCGTTACAGATATACACAACCTTATATTATAACACCCATTAGTGCACTTCGCAAACGAATAAACGACCCTTATTTCGAATTCCGTCTCTCTCGCACACAAACAAAAAACGTGTACCTACACATGAGTCGCGCAATCCTCTGCATTCCATACCCTCACTAATACAAGAAATTACTGAATTTAAACAACATTCGAAAATCGACCTACACTCGATCATGATTAGAATCAAATTGCGCATCGAATTGTTATATTTTTTTAAAAATCCAAGTGCGAAGGGTCCCAGCAATTCGGCCAGTCTTAATATAAATAACAATAACAAGTCGGGTCGGATCTTAAAACCTTTTTAGAAACATTAAGCAGTTTTGACAGATGAGGTTGAACAGCGTTGTCTCGTTCCAGATTTCAAATAAAGAATGTTACATTATCTTTATATTTAAAATAATATATTACTCGTCCATTAAATACTCTTTGCTAGGTATAATCGTTAAAGTAGAAAATCTCTTGACTTTTACGTACAAAGGTGCTTATTGAGTAATACTTCTTTGTAAGTCTAAAAATCCATAAGTAGATTAAATCTCACCGACTAGAATCGTTAAATATATTTAATCTTGACGCCTACGTGTATGTTTTATTAATGTTGTAATTATACGATCAGTTAAAATGTTTAATAAAGCTTATGTCATTAAATTTACATTATTAATGATTTTAATATACCGTGCTTAAGGTTAAAATTTTTTTTTGTGAATCTTGGATTATAAAAACAATAAGTGTGGAGATACGCGCACAAAATTGTTTACAACTCTAAAAAGGTCACAGTAAACTTAAATTCTACAATTACATATACATCAGCCATTCTAGATTTTTCTAAGTTTTATCTTTAAGATACGAGGCCTCTTAACACAGTAATTTTTTATTTGTCTTTATCAGTGAACGTAAGAAACGAAAGGAGAAATATCAATGAAATTCTATCTTCATTAATCGGTATACTTATTAAGATTCGAGAAAGTTTAATGGTGAGAAAATATATTAATCAATTTTCGCCTTCTAAATTTGTGTTTATAGATCATTTTCATCATACGGACAGAACCGAAAGAGAGTATCATGGAGAAAATGGCATGTAACAGATGAAATTCTGCAAGAAGTAAAACCACATACCTGCGGTAGAACCTTGTCGCTGTAAAAAGGGATTCTTGCCCAACATTTGGATATTTACGTGGCAGTTCCTTCATATGTTGGGTCCAGTCCTTAAGAACTCGAATCGCGGTAGCTGCGAAAGCGATCTTGTAGCCGGGAGCCGGGTACCGCTAGGTTTTAAGTTGGTATTCCAGTATACTAGAACCCCCTAGGCATCCTGGGCACCGGCTATTCCCACATATCACCCCACCTCATATGGAGGAATCGAAAAATAGCCTAAAGGACCCAGACAAAAGTTTACACATAATATTTCAATAAGCGCTGTTCATTAAAGAGTCGTGGTAACAACGCCATTGCCATACTCAATAAATAATAAACAACGAAATAAAAAAACACAAACTCAATTCTTTACACATGTAACACACTTTCCATGCTGTATAATAACGGTTATGAGAGACAAAAGTTTAGAAATAATACTAAATTCGCGCCCGCGCATCGTATAATTTATTTCTCTAGCTCGCCTAATGGCCGAAGACGGTGCGATTAGCATAAAATGACGATAACATATTGACAATTGCGGGCACGACGATCTACATACACATAAGGTTATATATTCAACATTAAAATAAGTTATATTATCTAGATTTATATCATTAGATTATTTGTGTAAGAGAAATTTGATATTCTATTAGAATAGGATGTGTTTAGTATTTATTTATTTGGCCGTCACTATACACATAGATATATCTTATACATATACTATAACTATCTGAACATGCGGCTTTACCCGCGCGTAATTTATAAAACATTATCAAACAAAAATAAAACACACAAACCAGCACCCCCATTTTCCATCTCGAGTGTTATTTAAAAAAAAAATAGACTATGTCCTTCCCTGAGTCCGAATTTCATATAAATCGGATCGGAAGATATGAATATAGAATCATGATATTAAATAGAACTATATGACATTTTTTATTTATTTTTTTTTATCTTCGAAAATATTTTTAATCTGCTATGACTTTACACAGATTAAAAATACTCGTAAATAGAAATATTGTAACTGACGTATGTAGTTAACAGATAATTGTTTTATATCAATATAGCTTCCGGTGTAGTATTGGAGGTGGGTATAATTAAGAGTGGGAATTAGACTTGTTGGATATACCGGTCGGTACAATATCGAGTACAACGATTCTGGGCTTGAAATATTTTTATTACTTTGTAGTAGCTTTGGGCTGGCCTATCTGGGTAGGTAGGTAGGACATGAGCAATGATAATAATAATAAGCATTTTATCTTTTAAAATAGATGTTACAACTTGTCTAGGTAAGCTTGCATAAAACAATACTACAGTTTTCCCTTCAGCTTTACAAAAAAATAATATAAATAATCATTAAAAAAAAAATATAGATTTTTTTTTACATTTTTTACTATGTGCAAATGTATTTTATTTCGTGTTAACTATAAATTAACATTTCTCTAAATTTAATAACAAATGAACGAATTTAAAATGAACTCAAAGCTCATTCATCGATAACGTTAATATCATATTAGCATTTAGCAGTCATTTTTTATTTCCAGCTGTGACTTTCTGCTCTCGTATTACGACTTACAATAAAAAAATATATCAAAATAGAAAACAGAAAAACTATAGATAAAGTATAACATTAACAGATGGCTTAAATCTTTATCGTCATCGAATTACTTAAAATCGTTAATTTTGAAATACGTGTAACTTTTTTTTCTTCCATTACGATGCAATAGAAAAAAGTTCTAACTACAAAAGTGTTTTTTTTTCACCAGAAGCATGGCTGGCCGCATAGACAATGGAAAGCCATTATCCCTTGACAGTGCGCTCATTACCGCGTTTTTGCGTTTGAATTTCGAACAGGTATTGTTCGGGCGCGTCTACCTGTGCTATCGAGATCAACGCCGTACAGCCATCGCCACGAGTGCTTTAGCTGCATCGAATTACTTACGCCAATTACTTCCTTATGCATGGCTTGTTACATCCTAGATTAGCGTGCAATATTTTGTAGGTAGACGTTTAGCGTACAAATGCAGACGGTATTGTGACAGAGCATCAAATATTCGTACTTTCAAAATACAGAAGACGCCACAGGCTATTGTGTGGAACAATCGTAGCCACCATCAAAAAGAAAAGTACGACAAAGGATTATAAAGGAACAGTTTACAAACAGTACCGTAATTTGCATTAATACTCTTTCTTGCTTCGAATAGATAAATCAAAATGAAAAAAATAAAATAACTGATATCTAATCCGATCTTAAATGTGACCGTCTAAATTTTGAATCATACATCAAGCCCACGCACACACTTACAACAGTAACTAATACGCGTAATAAAAATAAATTCCTTTATAAAATCGGCCGGGTCGGTTTTTTTGTCAATTAAAAATTACCGAGGGACTCACGCGCAGGTACTCGACAATAGTAACCCTGTTTAAATATAGAAGAGACTACTCACCTTTATTAAAAATGGGTTATGACTTTTACACAATGTCGAAGCACGAATGAATATTTCTCAGGATTAGGAGAAAGTATTCTGTTTAATCTTAACTTTGTTCGTTGTTGTGTGTTCGCGTATCGACGACCGAGGTTGCTCTGTTTGGTCAAACATTTGATGTATTCGGAAATATTACATCATCTACGCATAGGAGTAAAGCTATTAATAAAATAATCTTTATTTTTACAAAGATAAGCGGTATGCCAAGTTGGCCCACCTGATAGTGAATGGTTACCCCCGCTCATAGACATTGACGAATTAGGAATCACCGATTGGCTGGCACAAAGCTACCAAGTTAAATTAGTATATTTAAATAAATATGACAAAATAATTGAATATTCACAAAATGATGATCATAAGACCTGCTTAGTGAACGACGAATACGCTTTGCTACTTATTATTTCCCATATATTTGAAAATGTAATCATAATAGCATGTGTACAAATAATATCAGTAGCCTAACTAATTATGTTATTCGTTCTATCTAAAATTATACAATTTTAAACAATTAAATTATAATTATCACAATATAAAACTCAACGCCAATTTAATACACGTGGACTTGCAGCAGTTACTACGATTTAATGACACTAAAACGGCACATGTCTGAATTCGTAATATGTTTGCAAGAAATAATTAGTGTTTACATTCTCGTGCCTTGGAAAAGAAGGTTGCTACGCCTAAACTTTTTCCGATATCAGATAATGTAAGTAAGGGGATAGAGAAGAGTTTATCTTTGCGCGCAAACTTGTGCATATAATATACCCTACGTTTAGTTAGATAGATATCGCCCAGGAAGACAACATATCTATTAGTATCACGAAAATTATACAAAATTCGAAATTGTGGTTACTAATATTAAAAGGACAAAAATTCTGATGCAAAAACGAGATGTATTATTTGTGTATATATGTTAGGTGTAAGTTTGTTTCTAAAGTTTATAAGATATTTATTCAATTGTACTTTTATTCTTATAAAATTAATGAAAAATTTGTAACACCTTTTTCGTAATTAATAATAATAATAGTCAACTATGTGTACTGAATGATATAACGAAAGACACAATAGTATTATATTGAAAAATTAAAAAAAGAAATCAATTTCTGACCTGTCCACACTCAACTATCTGACATTCACAGGTAAAAACTTTATGAACATTGAACATACGAAGGCAATTAACTTTCGGTACCTGCGTCTACGCATGTGTGAACTACACTTAATACCTAATGCAAGTGTGCGTGAAAATTTCAATGTGTTGCGTTTATGTGGCAATTGTATTTCTATACCAATCGTACATTGCTACTTTTGATAGCGTAAGATTTACAGTTTTAATGCATAGTAAGCGATGTATTGAAAAGTGATATATTGTTAGATATTCGTGGTTAAATTTTGTATAGATATAGCACTTGCGCAAACAGACGTAATATAGTATACACGAGGTCTCGGAGATAAATCGTTTTGGTTTAATGGAGTTTGAAAATTTATGTGTTGTTTAATATCTAATACATTTTTACGTTTCGTTCAGTAATGTTGCCGATTTTTGGAGCGGCTTATTAAAATTCTTTTGTGTTTTAAATAAATATAACGACTTTGTTTTTCTAACCTTTTCGGATGTATCCTTGATGCCTATTGTTTACTTTTATATGAACTTATAATATTATTGTAGTGTGTTGAAATAGATTTGTAATTACTAAGATATTCAATAGACGAATCTATCTGCTTATTAATATGATCTGTCTTTTAAACTAACCTTGAAACATGGGTAGAAACATTAATCAAAAGCAACTTTAAAGTTTAATGGTGTACTTTGGTACAAAAACCTTATGTAGAGTAACAGTGAAAGCAATAGTATGACGCCTCGTCTTAATGCCGCCAATGGTGACAGGATTTCAATATGTTTATGGACGGTGGTGACAATTTACCATCAGATGTTATATGCCATGAAGTATGTTTTATGCAGCTGAACCTGTAATTACCCTGGCTCATGGGACCAAGTATTCAGGCAGGAAAATCATTTAAAGTATTGTCCTTTGGTGTTAAAAAGCTGATAAGTGGATGGTACCTAACCAGACTGCAGAGAGCCCTACCAGCGGTAATTTCATGTATATGTTTTAATATATATTATCAGTGATGTCGGGCAATCAAATTGCACGGGCAAAATATCAACCTACACTATATTAACTTAAAATGCTTTAAGTTGCCAAGGCGAAGTCACAATTACTTAAGTAATAGTATTAAGTGTATTTATAAACATTTTAAAAGCAGTTAAATCGTCTGTATGACAATTTTTCTTCACAATAGAAGTTAGACAAAAAAATCCGTCGGTAAAATGGGTATAGGATATGAGGCAAAAACGAGCGCCCGTCGCCGCGTGGTATTGTCGTGTGACGTATGGTTAAAACGTGGATCCTCGGGACAGCAGTGACCGGGAATTAAAATAACATAATTGCAAATACGTTACGATTCTGACGACGATTTCTTGTATGATTTTCCTGTTCCTCGAGTTCCGGACATTTTAGTTCTTTGGAAAACAATTGGATGACAATTTAGCTGTTGTATTTTTAGTACATACGTTTTTAATAAACAGAAACAGTCCTTATATTATATTTAATACTATTCATAAGGCATACGTAAAAGATAAAAGTTGTTCTTTGTTCTTTATTAATCATACTAAAATATATAACTATTGCCATTGCCAACCATTATTATTATTATTATTCATATGTAAGAACGTTCTTATAAGTAGATTATAATTGCCAAGAATAATTAGGATCAATAGATATTTATATTATCCAATGAATCACGTACAAACATAATTTTTTAAATCGGTTACTAGGTCAGAATTCATTTTAAATATATAAATATTTTGTTAATTTAATATGTAAATAAATATTAAAATAATAATGTCTCAAATTACGCTTTGCAAAAACTGCTCGTTGCCACCTTTGTACAATCGTTCACCCGAGTTGCTCCGACCTCGGACGTCATTGTAAATTATAATAATAAGTTGGTGATTAACTCCGGGTCGATTACCAAATGCCAGTCAAGATTACGAGAGGCGTTCCGATCAAAAGCGCAACAGATCATACGAGCAGACGTCCTTTAACACGTAAGAACAGTTTAAGTAGATTTAGACCTTATTGCATCAATATGGATACACTTTTTGCGTGACACTTTTAAACGGCTTATTTAAACTTAAACAAAAATTGACGAAATGCAATTAAATAATCCACTAAATAATCATTGTGAAGAGATTGTTTGTTCGTTTTTATATACATATAAGATTAACTTTACATATGATTAAACAAATGTCAGAATATTTTAAAAATAGATTGTTTCTTATGATACTATTATTTTGTTATATATGCAAGCGTTATAAATCGAAATAAAAAATAATGTTATTCATATAGGTATTTAATTTTAAACAATTACAGGTAATTTAGGCTCTTTGACTATTTTGAGAAGAATACATAGGGTTTTGATTTATATATGTATATATATATAACATATATGTAAATATAGCATATTATGTATACTAGTTATTTTATAAAAAAATTTCTCTTTATAATAAATATATATATATGTACAAACATTATATTATCGATGTATGATGTATGCAGAAATTGTTTTTTTTTTTCTTAAGATAAATGTCTTTCTTAAAAAAGATAGTTCTGTTTAACTTTCGTTACTATAAAAAATAAAGGGACTGAATCATTATACAGTAATATCAGCATAGACCGTACCACCCGCGGCGCGTACGCAGCACCGAAATGTTGCAATTACAGCTTCCAACGAAAATGCGAGCGTATCCAAATAACAGGGCGCCATTACTGATTTACGAGCCTTTTATTCTTAGAAGACAAAGCCAGGTAAATGGTACCAGACTTACGTAGCGAGACTTATTCGTTTAAGCATCACCGAAGTTGATTCATATTTGAGTCATGTGTGCAATCGAAGCACTGACTAGACCATAAAAAAAATGTAAAAACTTTTCCGAAGGCCGTAAGCGTCGTGTCTGCTCGCGGCAATTAAAAATAATTAGAGAACAAGATGGCGCGTTCTCGGAAGGACCCGTTGCATTTACATATGGCGTCCGTCTAAGTATAAACTAAATCGAGCGATTAAGGGCAATAGTGTTTGAAGAGGGTAACGGCTATTTGTAGGTCATTTTGTATATCGTTTTAGTATTAATACGTGTTTGTTTTTTTTTTATAAGCTGTAAGTTAGACTTAAGAAGCGACGTTTAATGAAGCGTGTTATTAAATTGCAAACGTTAAAGCTTTTAAAATTAAATCGTAGTGACTAATGATTAAAACCATTAATAACTAACTAGACAGATTTAACTCTGAACATTATTTAACGTAGACATGTACATACATACATATATAATAGGGTGAGTATCGACGCGTTGTGCTTAACTAGATTATTTGTAATGTTAAGACATTATTGTGAAAAGTAATATAACAAATATTACTTTTCACAATAATGTTTTAATAATATAGTAAATGTTTATAAACATCTGTCTGTCTATTTGTGTTTGCCAAATTTGATCATAGCTTGACATGGTTAAGAAAATGGAGATAACCACTATGTAAGGGATGGTCCTGTGTCAATATCTATGAACGGGTGGGGTCCACTCACTTCTGAGTGAACCATTTGTAATTAAAAAAACATATATATTCATAACAATTGTTCAAATTCCAGTACAATATTAATGATTTCGCTAAAACTATAAAGACTGCAACTATGCGAAAGCGGTGTTAAGGAGAGTCCGGTTCAGCTCTATCGGCATCCTTGATTCGTGTTAATAGTTTAGGTGCTGACAGTCACCTGAACTATTGCTGTGACAAATGTGAAGTTAATGGTTATTTAATCTATCTAAACTGATATTAACTGACTGATATTAATTTTAAAGTGTAAAAATTGACGTAAAAATTATAATGATCCTTCGATGGTTGAAATTATTATTTTTTACTTCAAATAATTTTAACAGTTTAAAGTCGAAGAAAGGTAAATTAACAACCGTGTTTGTAATGCTCATAATTATTGTTTGTTTATTTGTAAACAATTACATTGAAGAGCCGAAAGGAATATCGTAATGAGTTAATTTCTGTAATTTCTCGTTAACGCATCGCCGCCGACTTCGTTCCTTTTGTAAAATTATTTATTATTTTAGATTCTCCTTTCATTCGATTTACTAAAAAATAGAAAGATCTTATTATTTATGTCTGTCTGTGTATTACGTTTGCCTGAAAACTAGTATACGTGATTTGGTTTGTTTTTGAGCATCTGCTTGTGCGTTTGTATGTTATTGGAATCGCACGGTTTCGTGACTGTGTAAGATTGATAACCAAGCAACAAAATAAGAAAATTCTATCCCAAATCCCATAAGATAAGAGATATTAACCATTCTTTACATTGCATGCCTTGCAAAACTAAAACATCTATATTAATATTATAAATGCGAAAGTAACTCTGTTTGCCGGTCTGCATGTTACTCTTCCACTGCCAAACCACGGAACCGAATTTGACGAAATTTGGTGTAAAACAAGTTTGTTTGATATTTTTTTAATATCTAACACCTAACGACCAAACCCAGAAACGCGAGCAAAGCCGCGGATGACAACTCATTTTGTGTAAGTTTCCTCTTTACCTGTTGGTAACGAACTCACACTTTAAAGCAAATACCACAATAAAACCCTATGACAAACACAGTCGGCACTTTATAATGTAAATTGTTACAAAATATTTAAAAGCGATTCTAATAATAATAATGTGTTATTTCTTGCATTCGCCTTTATTTATTTAAATAAAACAACACATATCCAGCCTCTTTTATTATTACAGATTCTCTGAATCAGCCGTGAGAGTATTTCCGTCGCGTTCCCACTTGAAACAGGTTGGTTTGCGGTCCAGGTTCATTCATTACATCTGAATTTTCCTTCTACATGATATCCCAAAAAAAGCATACAATTAACTAAAAATTCGCAATCGAACATCAACTCTATCCTAATGTCATAAGCTTCATTATTTAATAACATTCGTGACTCTTAAGTCATTTCGGTCTTCAGAATATCGTAGTACGATTCTGAGTAGTGAAAATTGTATTTTATTTTTAATAAGGGGATACGAGAAAGCCTTTACTTATCGTTATGAGTCATATCATGACGCAGATTTGAATTTACTCAGAATAAATTGTAGAGTAATTTGAACTTTTGTTACGTTTGGGTAATTGTGCTTACTCATTGTATAAGAAACAGAATATCTTATCAACTGGTTAATATTTTAATAATTTACTAATAAATAAATAAGGCATATGATTCTGTACTAGATGTTAATTATAAAGAAAGAGCTTGGAGTGAGTATTTTTTCAATTTTCAAACAGTTTGCATTTTAATATTTTTTCATTAGATCATTCGTTTTTTTTCGGTGCCATAATCTGCATTTTGAATCCGTAGTAGATTAGTATTAAAAACCGATATAATGACGATCTAAATGTGTATATAAAAGTCTATTTTACTAAAGTATATTTTGACATTAAATGTGTTCCTTCTTTTAACGATATAGCTTGGATCTTAATTCAAAAAACTGTTCTATCTTTTACGAACATGTTATGAAAAATAAGTGTAAAATCCTTGCGCCAGGAATTAACATTTACAATAATTGATCTTATTGCAATGATATAATCTATTGTATTGCTCTAAATGTTTAATTTGTTAATATAAAGGTATATTGATGTCGGTTTGTTTCCAAATGTTTTTTTTTTTTTTAAGCCGTAATATTGTGTGCTTTGTTGGTTACCTGATTAAATAAAATAAAAAAAAAGAAACAAAAATCGTTTCGTTTAAAAAAAGAATTGCAATATTTCGTTATTAGATTAGCATATACTGAGTGAGCAATTGCAAAAGATTGCACCCAGTTCGATCAAAGCAACCATGTCGTTCCAACGACATTCACACATGCTCATGAAATAATTTCCGACCGAACGCAGGCTTTGATGCTCCTGCCTTGTAAGACCTAGCCTTTGTAACATACGTCGTTTAAAGCTCTATCTTTCCGTATATAACCTGACGTATGCTCTACATGAAAATGCATTTATTTTATTAAACATTAAGTGTAATCAGGTTCGATAGAATCTATCAGAGGAAGATTTATTTTGTTAAATTTAATTGTATTACCTCTCTTTTGAAGTATATATGTATATTTATATATCATAATGGATTTATATACTCATATTTTAAACAAAATCTACACATGAATGAAAATAAAATATATATGTATGTCTCAACATAGGCGACTTTTATCATTTATTTTTATATAGATACGTAAAGCGGATGGGCATTGACTTACCCAGATAGGTTAGCACAAAGCCCTACAGAGTTAAAGATCAAATTTTGAGCAAGCCTACCCAGAAATATGTACCACACACTGATCAGATATTCTACCGCCAAACAGCAATAATAATAATAAATAAATAAATAAATGTTTATTTCATCAATAACCAACACAGTACAATAACCTCACAAAGGTTGACTTCTTCTTTTGAGTGCCATGAGGTGGTGCCAAAAGAAGACGCTCTTCCTTAATACACTCATACTTTAAATTAAAAGATGAAACAAGTTTGAAGAATGATTGAGCCAGTACCTACAGGCGCAATGACATAACATCTTAGCTCTCAAGGCTGCATTGGCGATGTAAGGAATGGTGAACATTTCTTAAAGCGCCAAAGTTTATAGATAGTCACGACCATCCCACCAGTTGGCCTATTTATATTCCATCTATTTAAATCATAAAAACAGTAACTGAATCATATGATTAACATCTTTTTAATCATTTGGCCAACGAGACAGTCTAGTAATAAAAGGTAACTAATCGATTCAAACGCTATTATACTATTGATGCATCTAATATGATCAAAGCATTAACAAGTGGTTCAGTTTGCGTTCGAGCGCATTTGCACATGCACACAGACACTTTGATCCGTGTAGCAGACAAGATGTAAACTCCTCGGATGTTTCTGGTTTACTTTGATTGAAACTATTCACTTGTGATATAAAGATATGGCATGTATTTTTAGTTATAACTTATAGACTATACTTTGGTTATCATTCTGATTAATATTTGTTTAGAGACGTACTCATAAACGTTGTACAGAGAGTGACTAATTATACTGTTGTTTTCTTCTTTCGCGAATGAAATCATTATTGACGGAATTAGACAAATCAGTGTTTTAATGAACAGCCGCTGGAATAAGCTTCTTTTATGTTATAAGTAGGCGGGTCGGCAAATGGGGCATCTGTTGTTAATTGGTCACCACCGCCCATAGACATTGGCGCTGTTGGAAATATTAACCATCCCTTGCTACGCCAATGCGCCACCAACCTTGGGAACTAAGATGTTATATCCCTTGTGCCTGTAGTTACACTGACTCACTCACCCTTCAAACCGGAACACAACAATACCAGTATTGCTGCTTGGCTTGCAGATATACGGGCTTGCACAAAGCCCTACCACCAAGTAAACCTGTTCATCTGCTTGTGATGAATACTTACTCGTAATAACCCAATTGAATACTGATTAGTTTAGGTTTGAACTAATATTGACTGTTATGGTTATTTTAGAATCTGTAGTTGCTGTCCGCATGAGTAAAACTAAAATATTATTTTATAAATAAAAATCTTTGGACCGATAGTAGCACCACCTATCGTGTCCAAATTACATCACAATCGCACTAAACGTTTAAGAATGTTTCAGTGACACTAAACTCTTCAATTTCAGAAGAATTACATAAATTGATATAAAAGTATAAAGCCTTTTCTGAATTTGAAATGATGCTATAAAATGATCAATTTCCTTTTTAATTTATGGTGGTAGATTTTTGACAATCAATAAGCAAGTGTAAACACTTCTATATCGAATAAAGATTTTTTACTTTGACTTTGACTTTTTCGGCTGTTATGTTGTTAACAGAAAACTCGGGACATCGTTATCTGCAAACGTAGAAGTCACGAGATAATCACAGCAAAACATAAAAAATGATATTATAGTTTAGTTCTATTCACATACAAACCTCCCTTTACGTTAAATTATATTATCGTGGTGTGCATTAGAATTAGTGTGTGACGCTTGTTCTTACAATGTCTAAGTGTGCGTGAAACGACTAAGAGTAACGACAGCAAAATACAAATAAAATTATATTTGTTAAGTTTATTTTACGAAATAAATATTAATTTATCGTGAATAGATTGATACAACTTGTTACTATTAATATAGAATTTCACTAATAACTGTTTACAGATTTGCGGTCATGCGTAGAAAATTACACTGCAGTACACCTACATACGTTCTTTAAGTCTTAGTGTTTGTATAGAGGGCGTAACGTTTAAGCGCCTATTTTATCTCCTACCTGTAAATAGATCTAGGTCGTGCAGTCTGTCTATTCGACCTGTTTCTAGATAAAATGTTGCGCTTTTAAATATAGAACGATACAGTAAACATGAATAAAATGCTTTTAGTATAAACCGCTTTTATCAGCAATTGCCCGTCTTGTGATCGATGTCATTCTATTAAGATATATATAACATATAAAAATTGTTAGAAAATGTTGAATTATTAATTATTATAAATTCTTAATTAATCTTAATCTCATTTCAAATTACTTCCTGAATTGTATATCAAAACGTGTGGTTATTTTTTATTGTTAGTCATATTTGTGAAAATTTTAAAGCCGCTTGTGTAGGTCGGGGCTTAGCCACGTGACGTCACATAAAAACCCACAATAGGATCAGACTCAAAAGACGGAAGCCGATGTAACATGTTTTATTAATGGCATTATTATATACGATTCTATGCTTCATACTTCACTTGTTACAAATACAATTGAAAATGAATGCGCTGTTTTTTTATAAACCCATGTGCGATTATCGTATTTTCGCTTCTACTTTATACAAAATAGGAATTAAAGAAAGAGAAGAGAATATTATACCGTGTCATATTCTAATCATAGGTAACACCGTGTTTTATCATTTATGCCTTACGTAACAATTCAAAATCAATCTTATTCTTATGAAACTAGAATATATTTTTCAGTAGCTTCATTGAATACCTAGTACTTTATTATTCACTTATCGTCAACGAGTAATCGATAAGTTATTACGAACTACGAGCCATTTTAAGCCGTATTGCGTAAACCGTAAGATATAATTTCTTTGACTCACGAACATTATATCTAGTTTTACTTATGTACTGCATTTTTTCAATGTTGCAACTAAGATTAAGCTTTATATGTAATCGAGGTCGATGAAATAAACATTTTTCAAAAGATTTGGAGAACAATGCTGTCTTAAAACTAAAGAATCTATATATCTTTTCACGGCTAATCACTGAAGCGAATTTAGTAAAATTTGCTATAAAGCTAGCCACATTTTTATACCTAAAACCTAACAACTATTGAGCCCATAAAAAAATCATACACCATTTTTCACCCTTAGGGGCGGAATATATATATATATATTTTTATTTAAATTGGTCTTAATGAGATCTATACTGTCCCAAACAAAAAAATAATTATCCATATCGTTCGTACATGACGGATTTTTTCCATTACTATCAAATCCCATTTTCTTATATACTACGTGATGGTTTGTAAATACATATATAACTGCTGCTGCCCTGTTGTAACTACGTAATTGTAATCAATAAATATATTTAATAATTAAAATACGGTTGTTTTCCGTTTTTTATAAACTAAATGCGTCAAAAAAAAAAATTTTGAATTTAGAATTACTCTTATAATGAAACATTTTCCTTTAAAATTTACCCAGATTAAAAATAGTACCTATATTCGGTTTTTAATCTGTGCTAATATAAACGATTTCGATTTTGTAATTTCAAATTTTTAGTACATTTACCTCCGGGTCTTATTTGAGAGTCAAAACGTTAACCGAGGTCATTGTTTCATCTATTTTCATATGTCCAGTTTCCGAATGTGTTGCTATGAGACATTTTAATACGACATTCAATTTGCTTCTAACAAAAGTTATCTGTCGTTTATTGTGTATACTTCTGGATGGTATTCTACAGTTTGGTGGTAGTTTTTAATTGACAATCAATAAGTATAATGCTTCTATATTGAAAAAAGGATTTTGGTTTAAATGGATTTGATTTATACAAAAGTACAAATCATAATTGTTTTTAATGGTAATATATAAATATTTTATAAGGCCTAAGCAGATACGGCTAACTCGACAGATGTGTTATCAATCCATTTTATTTGTGATATTTTACTAACAATATCGACTATTTAGTAGCAATCGAAGTTTTGTTTTTAATTTAAATATTAAAAATTGAATAAAGTTTCAAAATAAAACGAAAGTACGCCATCGGACCAATTGGTAACATTATAATTTATATGAAATATGTTTAAAACAAATTTATATAATTGTTAAATAAATAAAGAATATCTTTTGATTGAAGTATATTATTGATTGGTTGATTTGGCGTTACTGTACAATGTTGAGTGGAGAAAAGAAATTATTTATCTTATA
Source organism: Vanessa atalanta (assembly GCF_905147765.1). NCBI lineage: Eukaryota > Metazoa > Arthropoda > Insecta > Lepidoptera > Nymphalidae > Vanessa > Vanessa atalanta. The sequence goes on from NC_061873.1 coordinate 1,031,665, forward strand.
AATACAAATACAGATACATTCATTATAAAAAAAACTAACGCCTTGCATTTAATTCAACAAAGACATCCGAGGCGATATTTACGCCGCTTCAAATAATAGAAGTGTAAATTGACATATAACTAACGAGGTTTCTCTCACTCAAGTGTCACTGAAGTGAGTGCCTCGGTCTTGTCCACCTCACTCGTACGATATCCGCGCACTCGTGTGGAGGGCCGACCCAGTTCCCCACAATAGCCTAGCGTGCACTAAGTAGAGTCGAGTGACAAGTGCGATTGAAACGCTGAAGGTTATGAAGCAAATGTTTTTATCTAGACAAAAAACTACTTAGTAAAAGGGATTTAATACCTATAGATACTACTACTACTACTACAACTGTCAAAAACGCTTGACAAAGTTACATAATTATACTAATAATCGGACTAAATACTGAACGCTCATTGGTCCTTTGTTGCGTCATCGACGACATCCACCAATTAAAAAACAGATTAAAGTAAATTATGTTTAATTTCAAATTGATTAGTGTGTCAGAAAATGGAAATACTATAGTGTATTGTCACAAAATGCGTATAAAAAATTATAGATCAATCAGATTGGTTAAACTGGCTTAAAATTCAGTTGCAAGGTTTTTTACTAATTTCCAGGTAGGCATATGACTCCACTCCATTTGATTGAAAGTGGTAGTGGAGTCCAAACGCGAAGACGACCAAAACAGTCAGGAAGAATTAACTGCACTAGCCTCCCGCCACGCCGGCCCGCAAGATGCCTCTACACGCCTCGCTTGTAGAAACAAAGGTTATAAGAGGAGAACAGAACAGTGTGCTGGCAGAGAACACCATTTTTAAGAAAATTTACCTAACAGTTAATAACTATGTATGGATGTTTTAACATTGTAGAATAAGTGTTGAGAGGGTGGTAGATATGCACGGGCTTGAACTAAGCCACCACCAAATAAAACACATACAACAAATAATCAAAAAAATGCATTGATTTTAATATTATATCAGTTGTATTTCCATAAAGTGAAAGTGAATACAAAGCCAAAGTGTAGGTGGGTAAGCCAAGTGCGCGGGATATCCTATAATGCACAAGTGTGTGTGTGTCTAAACAGATGCACTCTCTATTTACTCTCATAATACGATGGAACGGCAAATTCAGCAGATACAGTTCCAACTGCTTTACGTGCTGTAAAGTAATTAGTCCCGTATGTTGTCCGAGGTAAGGGAATCGGACAGTATACGGGAGATTAGATTCCAGGTTGCAACTGTGATTTTTTTGACTAAAAAACTCAATAACCTTTTATCAGCCAACCTGGCGTATGAACTCGGATTCTGCGTCTATCCACTAGACAAATAAAGCAGTAAAATCCAATGCAGTACTAGGAATACATAAGACCATCGATTATACTCGTATTTTGATAAGCATAATATTATAATTTAGCAAAAAAAATCTGGGTGTAGGTAAACATAAGGAGCACACTTACAGAACCATGTGACAATTATAACGAACAAAAAATTATTGTACTGAATAAATAAATGTACTATTTCACCGAGCGCATGTTTGTTTAGGACGGCGGTTTCGATGCCAATCTCCGGTATCAAGTTATTTGCTCCAATTATGTCCCTTGTACTTATTGCTATAGAATTTTATCTTAAAAATAGCGAGTATACGTTACATTTGCTGTTTAAATGTTAATATTTCGTCAGCGTTTATATTAAAGATACTTGCCGACAGTAATAATATAAGAATGTGACAAAAAAAACATAAAAAGTGTGTTCATGTTAAGTAATTTTTCAATAATTCACATAGTTCTTTTATATATAACCTGTGCTATAAGCGTCAATAAATCCTAAAACTAATATTTTTTTGAAAATTATAATTTTCCTACACTTTTAATATATGGTCCATGAAAATCCATGGAGCTATTAAACATTTATCGATCCTAATAAAATACAAGAAAAAAACTTGGCAGAATGTATAGTATCTCGTTCTATTCATAAGCAGGTCGTTCATACATCATACATAGCTGTAATAATAACAAAAAAAAATCAAGTCAAAATTGCACAAAGCGACAAAAAGTAATGTCCATGTCACACGTGTAGCTCATGCGATCGCCGAACGCGTCGTTTTCTCACGTCCGAGCATTCGTACAAAAAGCTAACGTGATTTATCACCGCGATCCGTTCGATCCACCCCCGCCCTAGCGCACTTCTCGCTGTGGATTGTTCATTCGACGCTATCGCATGTACGAGTGGGCATAGCGTTCGAGAGTCCTCGAAAAGACAATGGTTGCACTTTTTAATTGTGCATGTTTTTAACTCGTTTGAAAATTTATATATATTTTTTTATAAAACAGCAAAGTTATGGCCATAACACAAAACTTTGTTTTTACAGAAGATTTTTTTAAATACAAGAATTTGTAACAACTAATTAATTATGATCACTTATTACAAATAAGGTTAATAATATTTTCATCAGTAATATGCATTGAGATATTATTATGGTTTAAAAATAAATAATAATTCTGAAACAAGTGACAATTTCTAGGAATATACAACAAAAAATTTAATATTGTTAATATAAGATAAATCGTTTCAAACATTCCATATAAAAACGTTGCACTTAAAAATAAAATTAATGTAGTCATTGACAATTAGATTTCATTATGTAAATAAAGTGAATTTACTTTGAAAGGGTGGTAATAATGTCACTTAAACTCCCAACCTTTATTAAAATGTAAATGAAATATGATGTACGTCAACATACATTTGATAATTAAATGTATTGCTGACTTCTGCGTGAGTATTTATTGGTAGAATTAATGTTTGAAATTTGTATCGCTGCCAAATGGGCGGAGCGCGTGTCGTGAGGCGAGCGTAAACACGTGCTTATTGCAAATAAATTACGCGTCGCTTCCTGTGCTTTCACCGGTGTCGATGTAGCGAGATAAATATGCAAATCCTTTCTTCAGTGCTTAGTTAATACTATAGCGATACAAATTAGTACGATTAGTTTAACTTTACATACCTTTACATTTTTTGCTCATTAATTGCATAAAAAATTTAAAACATTTAGAACCTTCATACGAATATTTAGAAGTTTGTTGTTTGTGGTAAAGTTTCAGTAACATTAGTAATTTATGCTTAGCATATTTTTATAAATCTTGTTTTTCATTATTATGTCATTTAAATGTATAAAAAGAGTCATAACAGTTAAAACTATGTTTAGGGATTTATTGTACTCAAGCAGCGTTGCAAAATTATAATGCATGAAATACAAGATTATCAAGCTAGGGTTCTTTGTCAACGAATTATATGTAATATTTTTAGAACTAGATGTGCAAAATTAAGTTAAATTTCCGTATGTATATATTACATACTTAAATAGGTAGTATAAATAAAAAACCCCTTTTCAAAAAGCACATCTAAATTAATAATTTATTTACAAACCTATCCACAATTATAGATCATTAAAAAAAATGATTTTAGAGTCGATAACAGAAATCTACAAAATTCGTATAAACTAGGTATTTCGATATTAAATCCATGAAATTCAATGACAAAAACGGGCGGCCATGTTTGACGTTTAAGGGTGCATTCAGAAAATGTGTTCCAAATAATAATTTCGTGCAGTAGTACGTTACGTATATTTCTATTTGTTTAGTTTCACTTATTTTACCCAAGCGAAGCCAGATCATCTAGTTTATAATACTACAATGTAGAAACAGATTCGAACAAATGTGGATGTATATTCTGTTAAAGTGGATTTTAACAGTATCGAATACACTGTCACTTACCTAACTATACGTCTCCCTTGCAAATACTTTCATACAACAAGTTATCGCGACGATATTGTGCAATCGTAATAATTTTAAATAAATGAGTATTTCATTCTTTTTATTTTTCAAATTTAAATATACTGCACATCTATAATTATGTTTTTTTACGTGTTAAATATTCGAAAGTTCACTAAAAGAAACCTACGTGGCAGACAGCATGTATATAAAACTTATTCCAAAACAAAACGAACAGACCTTAAATATGACATTATAAATATGTCATATTGAAAGTATATTAGATCAATTATAAACCCAAATTATACAGATGAAAACGCAGTGGTTCTTTTCCGGTTTTCAAAACTCAAACTCCGTGTAACAGACCCGAACCACTGGGCTATCTCAACTTTTGTATCTAATCTAAAGGAATCTTTAACCCCACAGATAAAATTACTGACCTCCATGTTTTATTTAATAATCATGAAGACTGAAGTACCGATGTGTTACGCAAATGTAGAAAGCTGTGCTCCGAGAGGGTCTATATTAAATAAATTTACCATAACATTCATACTAATCTTATTTGCGACATAAGGCTAGATACACATATATAAAAAAAGTATTTGATTTGACTAAATGTACCCAAAATATTTTTTTTATAAATGACTTTAGTAAATATCTATAATATACTTTATAAACTGTTTTAAATATTATGTTTATCTCGTTTATTATTTAAATTCGCCCCCCTTATTATTGTGAGAGTTGAAGCAGTTTATCCGCTTAGGTAGACATAGTTCATCGTACTATAGTTTCAACTAACACGCAAATTGTCAAATTAAGAGTATTGTTTATAGACGTGATTTTAAGTAATAGTAAGAAGGTCTGATAATTTTAAAATTGTATGTAAAGAGTGTAATTTACATTGTATTAAACATGTATGTGTGAGGCACACATAATCATTATGTACTTCTTTAAAACAATCTGTATAAAATGATGAATAATGTGAATCGATACAACTGAAAGAGTTACTTGAAACGGAAAATTAATCGAATGAAAAGTGCTCTCCCACTTCAGATTCTATTTATGTGCTATTATAATAAAATATTATACAGCTTACGTAGTAAACTGAGATAACTCTGGCATGAAATATTCTGTATAGTAGTAAATGTACCAATTATCATGGAAAGCGGTTGAACGATAGGAGGGTTGATGTGCTACAGCGCCATTTAGCGATCTTCTCCAACAATATATCTATCATCGTAAAGGTTAATTATCATGGTAATCGAACAAACAGAGTCGAAATTTGTATCATGAAGTCGAAGCATAAAATATGTATCAAAATCATGTAACGTTCAGTTTAGTTCATGTTCATCGGTATAGATGTCATATATCTAGTGTCCGAGCGAAGTTTGATTTTTGGCCGAAGCCGAAACCCATAAATAGGCTATCGGCACAACCGACCTAAGCCGAAGCATCGATCGGACACGATATAATATCACTCCCAATATATTTCCTAATGAGGGATTGAGAAAGACACATTTATATATAATAATAAATAATAATATTAAGTCCCTTACTATATTCACATAAGCATTAAAAATAGTTACTGTATAAATCATGACCGCGTGCAATGGTGCCAAGAATGCTAGCAGCATTAATACAGAATGCATTCTAATATTAAAATGCTTCAAATTTAATACTGAATGTGTAAACTCGGTCTTACTCATCCGAATTACAGAACTAGGAAACCAATTCGATTAATTAAATCCGGCTCGATCGATAAACATCGCCATTACGATAGTTCAACACGAGCTCAGTTCACACGCTTCCATAATTACCGGCCGGTCGCCGCGCCGGTTAGCACGATCACATACGAATATACAATTTATTAAAAGTTATGTGTTCTTCGTTTACCTATGAAATTGCATTTAACGATATTAAATTTAGATTCGATGGTCATTCGAGAAGTTGCTAAATTAAAATTAAATTAGTTTTACAAAGTTCTTGTTTCCGCAGCGAATTCGATTTGCCTTCGAAAGAGGTCGCGTCTGTTAGAAAGTAAACTTATTTATAGATCTATTCACTCGAAGAGGCGCGCCCCTCTACGTAAGATAAATATATTTTCAATAAAATACATTTAACAAATATAATCTAATTTTTTTTTTTTTTGTCAATACTCTAAGTCGTCTCAGGCACACTAAAACGTATTGTATGTACTGGTGTCACTCACTCATACTAATACAAGCTGATAAAAAAATTACGTGGAGGGGCGCACCTTCGAGAGTGAGCAGATCTAGTGTTAATTATCATTTAAAGTGAACATACATCTCAGTTTCCAAGGTTGGTGGCGCATTGACGGTATCACGAACGGTTAAAATTTCTACGGCGCCAATGTTTACAGGCAGTAATGACACAGACCATTAGGACATAAAAAAGATCATATTCCTATCAATATATAGCCATGAGATCAGGGCTTGTATATGTACTTGAGTAATAATTATTGTGCAAAAACTAAACACAAAAAAGGATCTATGGAAATCTTAAGCACATGTTCGGTATACTCATTGAGCGTGACAATGCACAAACTTGAGCCAGTATGGGTTTGGTGGCGTTATTTAATTTTAAAATGCATAATAATAATATAAGCCAATTATCGTTTGACTGTAGCTACAAGAGATTATTTAATTTCACTAAAGTATTCTTTAATTAAATATTAAATAATTTTCAAAATTATTTCTAAGCATGATTTCTTATCATATCGTACCGAAGATGTAACATCCCTTTAAGAACAATTTTAAAGCGAAAGAAGTAAACTTTTTTTATATGTGCATTTAAATTTAAATTCACATATAAAAACTTTTCTATTCTACCTGCATAGTGCGAAGATAATAGTCGACGTAACGAACCCAGTGTTACATCCGTAAATATTAAAAAAAAACTACCTGTTACTGTCAACTTTGAAATTGAAATATGCTTTAAATGTGACAAAAAATATCATTTAAATTTGAACTTTAAAAGAGAACCAGACAGTTCAAAATCTATTGGTATATATTTTAAGTACAAATTGAAAATACACTCACAAATTTCAATACCAGTAATTGTATTCGATATTCAACTTTAACACAAAGCAATAACAGCTATATCCTAATTATTATAATTAAATTGATACGCTTCTATTTTTTTTAGAAAATGTCTGATTGGATCTTATTGTCTTAAATATACGATCTACATTACAGTGGCAAAAGACTAAAAAATATCAACAGGTACAGAAATTTGACGTAAATCCGTAATATAATATTGTGCACACGATCCGTTACAAAAACGAGAGACAATGGGCGTTTTTATTTTATTAAAAGGAATTCGCTGGTGGCCCTAACTGTTTTATCATCGAAATATACCGCGTACAAAAAGCTTTTTTAGAAATCCTTGAACGATTGTCTAACAATAAAATCTTGAATATTTTCGTATTTATAATTTGTACTTTATAAGCTGTACTAGTGTTGTCAAGAAGTAAAATTTATTTGTTTGTAATTTAATTTTGATAATTTCCGGTATTTATAATCCAATTGAATTGAAAATATGAATAAAAAGATACATTATTCTTAAATTTTCATCATATTCTTTTGTATAACAACAAACTGCACCTTATCAGTTCCCTAGTATTTCAGTAAAGAACGAAAAAGTTGGTGTTTAACCTTTAAATTTTTTTTTAACCCAGAACGTGTAGATTAAAGGATTTTTTCATATGATACGCAATATTATGAATGCTATTTTTTTAATTAAGTATCATCTTTATAAATATAATGTACGGAACCCGATCATAATGCTCAACGATATCCCGCTCATGAGACAAATGTCCATCTTTCTGATATCGAAGGTCTTTTAAATGTTTAAAAGCATTGCTCGTAAGTACCTGACTTGGTCACAAAAAATATGATTAATGGAAGGTCGGAATCAAATAATATCGCGTTAGGGCCTCAGGTACAGAGTATGTCGTGATTTTTTTTAATATTGTCCATATTAATGGTGAGAAAATATATCGATAATGGAAAGTGCTTAAAAAATTGCTAAAGCGCTTGACTCGATACGATTCACCAAATATTAAATAAAAATACATATGTATCACACGAAAATGAATTTCACACTTGTCACGTCGATAGTCTATAAATTAAAAGCGGATGTATCTGCAAATCGTCGCTACTTATATAATAATATTACACACAAAAACCTTCTGCGGTGCATTTTCTGGTATTATGTGTCAATACACTTACTGAAAAATCAACTAAACCAATGTTTAGTTGGTCACTATAAAATAACATCTCGATATTTATTGATAAAATTAGTTATTTTTGGTAGTGTGGTGTGGTGTTTACTTGGTGGTAGGGGTTTATGCAAGCCCGTCTCGGTAGGTACCACCCACTCATCAGATATTCTACCGCCAAAGAGCAGTACTCAGTATTGTTGTGTTCCGGTTTGAAGGGTGAGTGAACCAGTGTAACTTGAGGAACAAGGGACGTAACATCTTAGTTTCCAAGGTTGGTGGCGCATTGGTGATGTAAGAAATGGTTAATATTTCTTACAACGCCATTGTCTATGGGCGGTGGTGACCACTTACCATCAGGTGGCCCATTTGCTCGTCCGCCTACCGATATCATAAAAAAAATAATTATAATACACCGTCGTTGTGTTTATAAAATATAAAAAAAAACAGTTGACAACGGATAACTGCCAATTGTTAGTGTTGCCAATCGAAAAAACTTGAGTTTTATCAATGCAAGTATATAATCAATTAATTTACCTTCTGATGACATAATTAAAAAAAAGGTTTTATTGATAAAAATAATAAATAATGTTAATGTACATATGTCTCCATTATCCTCGATAATTTATCTTCACATATAAGTGTCATCAAACTGGTTCTCTTAAGTTTAATAAAATTGGTCAATATTAATTATTCATAAATATCAATATTACTTAATGACAAAATCATAAAAAACGTGATAGTGAAGGGCGTTTATAAGTAAGATATTCATTATTATTTTTTATACATAATTGAGACATATATATATATTTTTTGAATAAAATAATTAAGTATATGTAGGAAATAGAGATAGTTGTGCAAAGAGAGCAAAGAGGTCGATGCCCAGCATTTGAACATATCTTCTTATCTTCTTAAGCCTGAGTAAAATTAAAGAAAAAAAAAATGCAATTTTAGTATTTTTTTATAGATACAATATTTATTACACATTACAAGATTCCATTTGCGTAAAAACTATTCTATATGTATAATTTTTTCAAAGTATGCAAACACGTAAGAGCTTCAAATAACATAGAACAAATTTGCCTTTTTTAACAACAACGTTTTTATTCAAGTATTTATGCATCATTTGAAAATAATGTACCGATTAAATTTGCGCAAAACCAAATTCTGGTACGAGCAAAAAAACCTCAACGCCATCGATTCAATACATTTAGCTAATGCGATTCGTAGCGCACTGGAGGTCTCCGTGTCTCATAAATGTGTGCGTAGAGCGAGTCTTCGCAACGATATATACGTATTCATTCAACTGAAACAGCTTCTGCCCCGCGAATTTATACAAACGATACGAACAGCCAACGAAATAAGAGTAGGATTGCACAATATTATTTGATAAGTTTGTATTTATAAATACAGCCAATAAGACAAGTATTCTTTCTGTACCTTTAAAAAATACAAATCAAAAATGTATTTCTAATAAATTATTTTATGAACCTGTTATTTATATAGGCTTCTATTCGAATACTATCAGCATCTTGATAAATTTAATCATTTTATCATTATTTATTTATCATAATATCTATTTCTGATAAAATCTTGACGTCGAGTACATTAAACAAATGCTAATTTTATAACTGTCGTTTTTAATTTATTTACGTGATTTTATAATTTTTATTTAAATATATATATATATTATTAAAACACGACGACAAACATCGTATATGTGTTTATAACCTCAATTACGAATGCCAAATTAAAGATGGCGAATGGCTAATTTACAATGGTACGTCTATTAAGATTGTAAAATGTATCTTCAAAGAGTTGTGAGTAATTAACAAGTCTTCGTTATACGTACTTCCAGTTTTATTGCTGTATTTTTAAATTGGTTATGTAAAATATACACAATGATATTAGACGCGAACAAAATTACAATTTCGCAATGTATATTCTGGATACTAATGATTCATTGATAAATAAATTTGGAGTAATTAAAATATTGAGCGTCGGTTATAAATCTATTTGGTAATGTAATGCATATTTACTAAAAACCGAAAGGATGTTTCTAGAAATTACGACACAATACTACAGTTACCCAATTAAATTTAAAGCTACCATCAGTTCGTATAGTTTTTATTCAATTGTATTCCCAGGAATTAAATCATCGCGGGAATTAAAGGTTATTTTTAATGATATAGAGAGGCGGGCGGGCTGGACTTATGACAAATGGACTACGTGATGGTAAGTCGTTTCCACTTCCCACAAACATCAGTACTCTAAGAATTACATATTTATAATTGCTCATATCACCAATGCGCCACCACTACATATCCTGGCTCACTTACCCTTTAAACCGGAACTCAACAAGATTTATTGTTCAATACTATTTGACTGTAGAATATATGATGACTGGGTGACACCTACCCAGAGATAGCTTTCTCAATAAATGGGCTATTTCAAATAGGTATTTTTACAAATCGGACTACTAGATCAAGATCAAGTATACCAAGAGATTCGCGAATTCAAAAAACAAACAAATCTATTTTATGTACATTTTAATAACTATATTTAAATGTTAGACGACATAATTGAATACTATCTGTAGTTAAGACAATCCGTTTTGGGTCATGAGGGGGTGAAGGCGGAGGGCGACGGGGTCAAATAGTTGAAACGTAATACGAGCCGGCAGATGGCACGCTCCTTGCACTTCCGAAAAGTGAAGCAAAAAATAATTCGAAGGAATTACGACGACACTGTCGCGTATGGTGTAATACACGTGAAATGTTCCGTATAATTAATATTAACTTCTGTTGTGTGTAGTTTAAAACCAAAATTAAATTATTTCGAGTAGTTTATTTATCATTTGGTGGGAATTTATATATGCTCATTATTCTACCTTACCAAATATCAATGCATATTTTTTTCTATCCGTATTGCTGTATGTCGTTTTAACCTTAGATTCTATGCTTAATAGCATTTAAACTGCTAAAAATTGGTTCTATTTCTTAAAGTGCCAGTTGCCAGAGCTCCTAAAATATTGTTTAAAAACAGGAAAGAAAATAGCTTGAAATTAATAACTCTTTTAATCTTCATTGCTTACAATAAAACGTGAGGTTTTTAGTAATTAATTTACTAATAATCAAAATATTGACTCATTAATTCTAGTGTAACTTTAGTGCTTTACAACAAAATGATTAAAAATAGTAATCTAAAGGAAACATCAGCACAAACAATAATAATACACGTTTTTCATGACGTGAGACGTGCAGGTGAGATCATTGCTATCTCGAAAATAAACACATCCATACATATAAATTCATAATTTACTGCCTCGTCGTTCTATTAGCTAGCTTATCTGGCAATTCTCAGGTCCTGGGTTCAAATCCCGAGTCGAGTCGTAATTATTGATTTACTCTCTTCAAAATTCGAAGTAGCAGGCCAAAGGTTGAAAGTTGAATGTGTTAACATTTCCAAACCTACGTTTACCCTGCGCCTGAATTAAATAGAACATCTATGTTACAACAAAAACACTACATGACCTTAATGTTTTTGTCTTTTAAAATATAAAATCCACCAACCAACACGATTAAAAGTAACTTAGTTAAAAAATCTCCATCTTCTCAAAAGAAGAAGAAGAAGCCGTCGGGTATTAAAAGGGTTGAAAACAAAAGCGTCGATTTGATAATGATCGCTCGACAAATCCTTTTAATGTTGATTCTAGAAAATATATATAATAAAAAAGACAATTTAATATTTTATAAAAATCATGAAATATTTTCGAAAATGTATTCTACAGTGTAACCCTAATTATCCCATGTAAGGGTATGAACACACTGCACTTGTCGGTACACGTGAACAACATTTGGCGATATCCGCATCTCAGCCATCTGTCAACGCAAAAAACAAAACTCGCTTGTAATACTTTAATTATTTTCATACACACATGTTTCGGATTAGTCAAATCAAAGACGAATCGACAATATCATTTTGATTCATCATTCGCTCATTTGTTCTAGCTATCGTTAAAACTAATGGAATAATTGTACAGGAAGGAACAAATACTAGTCATTTACAAAAACAGATATACAAACTCATATAATATGTATATAGTTCCAATACAACTTGTAAACGTTTTAATTTTTTATTCCATAGAATATTAGTACCTACTTTATAAAATAAAGATGCTTTTGTAAATCATTTACTACCCGTTGGACTTACCGTCTCGACTTCGCAAGGGTAGAATGTGGGCTTAGATTTATAACCAAACATACAGGTTATATTTTTTGTTTATTTAAAAGATTATATTCTTATTGAAGTAAGACTTGAGTTATCTATAAAGATAAGTTATAATTTCAGCTTTGGAAACATTTTGGTCAACTTACAACTAATGCAAATAAGTATGTACTAGTAATTATACAAACGACCAACCTTGTAAAACCAATGGAAAAGTCCACTTTACCATTCGTTGTATAAAATTTAATAAATTTTAGGTCGATTAAAGAAATAATATTTACATTCGCAGATAAAAAAATTGCGATAAATTGTTAATAATATTTCCATTAATAGTTTACCGTTATTGAGAAACAGGGAAAATGGTCGTGTAGCTTAATTAAAATAATTTGAACTGCAATCTGAATACATTATAGTCGATCGTAGCCAATAAACCACGGTGCTTGGGTAAACACACGCAACCGTATTACATTCGTGATCGGCGCTTGTTTTAAAATCTACTTTGATTGATTGAAGTACGTCACAAAAAAATAATAACAAGCACAACATAGAAGGATTTTTAGGCGTATTTAAGTATAATTTTTTAACAATGCTGTATTGTATTATTGTAAGATTTGTAAGTATTATGTAATATTTAACTATACCAAGTTTTTAATAAAACACTACACAAAATAAATATTTTTTAGTACTTAAATGTTTATATTATACTTTTTACTCATTTGTATACCATATAACTTGTGTTATGTATATCTTAGAAAAATAAATTATCTCGGCGTGTAGTTTACAAATATACAACCGTGTATTTCATGTTTTGAGACAGTCTATATCGGTAGTGTGGTCATAATGGCCAAGTGTTTCCGCTGAGAGAAATGATATCGTCGAAATCTAAATTTTAAAATTAAATGTACTGTCCCCACCAGGTCATCTTCTATCATAAATGAAATATTTGTTTTGTCTTTTATTACAGGGGAATAGAGTTCAAAGTTTATAGAATATATAACCATATAGGATATATAATTAAAGGTTGTTATTGACATAGAGCTAAGAGTATAATAGAAAGGGAAAATGTTTAATCAACTCCAAATGACGTCATCATTTCCGAAATATGCTTAATAACTTTGCTTAGAACAACTTTACTATCTGGTTTTTATTAGGGATTAAAATAAAATTGTTTTTCATAACCGAAAACAATATCTTATCGAGTTTCTGCCAATTATTGCCAACAGAGAGAACAGTGCGACAATAAAAATATTATATAAGAATCATATTTATTTAAATTAAAAAAAAAAAAATAATGATTCCTTCAATGATATTGATAATTCTTATTAAAAAGTATTTTATGGTATAGATTACTTTCCCTTATATCGCCAATACGCCACCAACCTTGAGAGCTAAGATGTTATGCCCCTTGTGCCTGTAGTTACAATGGCTCACTTGCCCTTTGAACAATAAAACAAAACAAAGAAATAAACATAACAATACAGAGTACTGCTGTTTGGCGGTAGAATATCCGACGCGTGGTTGGTACCTACCCATGCGGTCTTGCAAAAAGCCTTTCCACCGAGTGAAAAAGCATGCATTAAAATGTTATTTTAAATATATTGGTAAATGTAGGTTTCCATTCTAAAATTTATTATTCTAAGGACATTGGAAAGTACAGTATTGGTCGGTCTATCAACTACTGCGATACGCTCTAAATCGAAACGCTATAAACTTTTAGTAATATCAGAATTAATAAGGCAAGCTCTGGTAAATGATGATTAAAAAATGATTTACGTCGGAAAAATTGTAATATAGCAACTCTATCGAATTGATTATTTCAATTTGTTTAAATATTTGACAAATTCTCGCTTGATTATGTTATGTTCGGTATTATTTTAGATTTGTGAATTTATAATTTATTAAAATCAAAGTCCGGATAATCATTTCAAGGCACATTTTGGGGCCTTTTCTAACTTCCTATATATATATATATATATTTTAAAAATGTCATTTTTGTTATTGCCACGATGTTTTATTACTACATTATGAAATAACGTGTTTTATATCTAGGCTTCTAGCCGTTTCGGGGTCCCTAGTTGCCTACAAACTTTAACTTTTAACTTAACCCAAAAAAAAGTTTTTACTGCTGCGTATAATTTTTTCACTTTTTATCTTAATTATATTTAAACTGTCATTTTTTGCTTAAGCTTAGTTTGGTCTCCTAAAATCGAAGGAGCACACAACTTGTAACCCTTATACTGTTTAATTTTAAGAATATGTTTTTAGTGTGTATCTTTTGTTGGAGACTCGTAAATTAAATAAATACATACACTGCCAAATGAACAATCCAGTCTTGATCAAAATGTATTCAAAGTTCATACTAACTTTATACATTTTGAGTTCATATTGTCCATTGATTAGAATTGAACCGATGATTGCGGTTTCAAATCTGGACAAGCATCAATTATTTTTTAGTGCTTCTAATTAATGACTAGATTTTTGACATATAAGCTATGTGTTGATCATACGTTGAGAACTAAATACAAAGTTTAAAATTCGTCATTTGTAAGAATAGACGAGACGTTCAGGCATTGAGGCAATAAAAAATATTAGTTCCGCGGAATAAACCAAGAAAACAAACTTTCTCTATGATATCATTAAATATTTTTTTTTTTATAAATTATAATCACGACTTGACCTCAGATCATTCTAGACTATCCGTAAGATAAATTAAAAATATCCATTTCCTTAATATATTACCAGCTATAAAATCTAAACTATCACAAATGGGCCTATTTAAATAACATTTAATTAGCTGATCAAAACTCATCAGTCACGTATGACTATAATTTGACAAATTAAATATTTCATTCAACTATATAACGGTAAGGAGTTTTCATTTGATTTATTGAGAGGATTAATTATTGTGATCATATTATCAATAATGTGGTCAACGTTATTTTGACATTAACGAGCGTCTCTCTGTGCTTGAAACGTTTGAAAACCACTGGTCCCAGAACTGCGGATACGCTATTGACTGATGATGTTTTCCTTAATTGTTTTAGTCAATGATGTGATGACGTAAGCACGTGAAAAACAGATTAAAAAATATTGTCCTTTGGCTGTATTATTTATACTGTTTTGCAGATTAGAAAGCGCGTGCAGCTTTAGTAAGACTATTTGCGCTAATAATTAAAGACGTGAGATTAATCACGTGCCCTTATTGCAACGGATACACCGTTCAAAACACATCGTTAAAGATAAAAAAGATAAGCAAATTTTTTTTCCGTCAAACTATTCCAGTGCGATACTAAATCAAGAGACTAAATTGCCGAATTCCATATTCAAATTTCTCGAAAATAAACTGTTATAGAATCGTCTAAAAATGCCCAAATTAATAGTCCAATCAGAACTAATACGTCAAGCACGAGCGGCGACATTTGATGTGTCTTCGGTGACGAGGTGACAGGAAACGCTTGGCCGTTATACACACAGTAACAATAATATATCAATGTGACACAAAACGAAACGATATTGAAATTGATAAAGGTCACGGCTCAGCGATGAAAAGCTATGACGTTTAATATAGCTTAACATTATACGTAACATTTGGGTATATATCAACAAAGTAAAACAAAAATCCCAATTATAGTGATATGTTACTGGCTCATAAATGGAAAGTAATAACTATACATATATATATGTGTGTGTGGGCCGAAATAGCTTGGTGGTTAGATCACGTGCACTTTATCGAAGATTATAGTTCCGAATTCAGAAAAACATATAAATTTTCATTTGTTTTTATAATTCATCTCGTTAACGACGGTGAGAAAATCATCTTGAGGAAACCTACTGAATAAAATTCTGCTTATCGTATTTTTTATACGCTACTATACAATGCTATTCTATAAAATATACAACATGCTGTGTACAATAAATATTAATGTCCTATAATTGTCTGTTAATCTTTAAATGCTAGGCAAAGAAATTGTCTCCTTTTAATATTATTTTATAACGCTGCACCACACGTTAGGGCTATGTATGACTCCTGTGCTACCACATGTATATTTATTTATCTTTGAATAAAAAAAAAAAAGGATAAATTTAATTTCTTATTAACACAAGTTAAACAACAACAGAACATTTAAAGTATTTCTGCCTGTGAAATATTTTCCCACGATTTTGTTCCGATCGAGTTAAAGGTCAATTGCAGACATAAATATCGATCTAGAAAATTGCAGTAATGTATGTCTGGATTTCAACACTCGACCTTCTATTGATATCTACGAGTAATTTAACACTAGGCCACCTCGGTAATTAGCGGAATTAATATACCGCTGCCTTCGATAACGCAGGTAGAACAATTAAATATTATTGTATTACATCATCGTACACATAATGATACCGAATAAAAAATAATTACACGATTACGTATTTCAAAGCTATTCTAAGCTATATTGCTGTAGTGGAAAACAGACACGAATCTCTGATAAGCGACATTTGTTTAAATAAGGGTCACAATTATGTTAATATTTATTGATGTTAAAATGCCTTTTTTAAATCTCTCTTACAATAAATAAGAAAGTCAGGTGAAAGGCCGCCATGATGATATAGAAGCATAAATCGCTGTCGACACTTGATCCACTTATAGCAAATGAGTAATTTGATTATTATTAATTGAATCTTAAAGTGTCTATTAAATTGAATTATTTTAAACTGTTACAGTAAAACTTATTTGTAAGAGTGCAAGTGTAACATTTGAGTTGAGTAATTTATTAGACGCAATGATTATACTATATATTCGTTGTAGCTTTTTCGATTTCCGCGCCGAACTATTTACAAACGTAGAATTGGTTTGATTTCGTGCTTGTTTATCCGTAATGTAAAAGTCCCACTATTGGGTAAAGGTGTCCCTACATTTTTGAGGAGAATGAAATGAATGAAATTCATCACTTGTTTTCAACATATCACATATTGTTGCTGTTTGATGGTAAGTGGTCTTTGATATTAGAACTGTAATACATATTACCTACCTAAGGAACTAAGATATTACGTCCTCGTTCCTCTAGTTACACTGGCTTACTCACCATTAAAACCAGAACACAAGAATACTAAGTATTACGCTTGGGGGGTTAGTTATAAAATGAGTCTGTTATCTCATTAGCGTCTAAGATATTTGCCTTATTCGGCGTCGAGTGTTAGTTACTTTATCGTCTGTAACTGTATTCATTGCTCAATGGAGGTAATTCCGAAATAAAAACCCATAAATAGTCACCGTCCAAGTGTTTTGATCATAAATAAGGCAGCGCCTCGGGCACGCCACATACATACATCTAGTCGACAATCGAACCGAGGCATTAATTGTAATTGAAACGGGTTGTATTTGGATGAAACTTTGATGATTAAACTTTGTAGAAATGACATCGGATGAATTGAGATGAAATGAGACGAATTAGTACGACTGCCTCTTGGTTTTTAGTTAGTTAATAAGACTGTAAATCTCGAGAACTCTAAAGCAGTCAGAGTTGCAGGTGCTGGTATCCTTACAAAAAAATATTTTGTAGCGAAAATAATCGCGTTTGTGTTTACCCGCAGGAGTTTTAAATCGTCCGTCAAGGCTTCTAACCACTGAACTATCTCTATTATTTATTGATTGTATATTATATGTTATTATTAAGCGAGAGTTTAATTACTACAGATGACAATATATGCTATCTCTTGTTTTAGTCAGATATTGATAGCATTTCTCTGTCGATTACTGTTCTGAGTGATAAAAGATTGTAAATGAGAAAACTCTGAGTTGTATTGCACGGTCATTGAACTGTGATGCAATTGAATGTAAATCGGATATCTAAAGTATTCCCCTTAATTTCACAGATCTTATCTCCTTGATATCTGAGGCATCACAACTCTCATTAAATTTAATCATTCATTAAATTAAATATTATATTTTCATTACGAACATTTAAATTGTACTTCAACAATAAACAAAAACAATAACTTAAACAATAAAACTTAAAGTCTTAAATATCTTATCTAACTGTGTAATTAATCAGTCCCACAGATGGTCTAAGGTTGTCCACCGTGACATAATTTCATCCAAGTTCGTCTTTCCTTGATAATTTAGAGATGATTTTAGGATTTGAATCCACAATCTGCGGTTAAGATCCACAAGATATAACCAGTATGTTATCTCAGTTCTTTAAATAGTTTAACATCAATTAACGTTTACATACAACTGGGAAGTATGTATAAGCTCACGACACAAGACCAGTCTAACTTTTTGTAATATAATAACTCGGTAGTTCTTTATTGCAGGATGCACGTTTTGTTTTGTATGCTTAAATTTATTCCTCAATCATTATGCATAATTATTTTATAGCTAACAGTTTCCTGTCGAAAAACTAAACTAAATTAAAAGCAATTAACTTTTACGAAATATATTCATTAATTTTTTTTTTTAATGACGATTTTGAAATTATTGCTACTTTGGGTTCGATTTTTGAATGTGCAAATTTTTACATGTTGTTATTATTGTTCCGTGAATTTTATCTGTGCTTTCATAACGATACAATAACGTGACAAGCTTGCACGTCAATATTATATACTAAAACATTCTCCTAATCTCATTGCATTTAAAGCTACATTGCATCAAAAAAAAATTCAATTGGAAGATTTACACACATACTAAGATAAGATTAATAATAAAAAAAAAAACGAACAACGAAGTTTTAAATTTCGAACAGCCGAGACGGATCGGTGGGTAGAGCATATTCATCTTAAATAAGATAGCAAGTTCGTATCGAAAATAGCATTATTGATTTTCACGTGCTTAATTTGTTAAATTAAAAAAAAAAAAAAAAGTTAATCTCGTGCGTTGCGGTAGAGAGTGAGAATATTATATAAATGAACTCGGTAGTAAAAATTTACTAATTAAGTGGAACATCAGTGGTTATATGAGAATTGCACTAGTGATTATTTCAATGGGATACCCAGCTTTGCATCTAAAGTCATTTCTATAAATAATGTGCTACAAGTACGCATCGTCTAATCGAAGGTCTAAACGTAAGAATAAACGAATCTTTCTAATTGCATTCTTTACTTACCGGCGAACCACTGCGATTTTTGGCGTTCGACTATATTATTACACAGTGGTAACTAAACAATACATAATGATTTTTGTTAACATACAACTTTAAAACATAATACAACCTCCATTTCTTGGTATGTATAACAACAATAATATTGAATTATCCAAATTTAACTTATAAAACGCAATGGATATCTAGTAAACAATGTCGTCGAAGACCGTCTTCAGCAAAAACTGAATGCAATCATCATTATTCCTCGGATACAATCGAGAATTAATTAAATAACAAAACTATTTTAAATATTTAACCAATAAAATTGTCGAATTTCAATTAAAACATAAAGAACATATAAATATAAAAAATGTATGTATGTAAATGTCTTGTATATAACTCTTTTTGTTATAATGTATATTTTTCCTCCGTCGCACGAGTTTTGAGTCATCGACTTTAGTTTACGTAATGGACAATAATGTCACAGCATTACAATCAAAATCGGAGCATCCGTGGGTTGTCTACGACTTTGGCAGCGCAGGAGCATACTAATATAAGTCGTATAATTAAGTGTATGAATATTATAATGTAGTCGGTTATGAAACTACTTCGCTTTGAACCATCTACATATAAAAGATTGTATATTTATATTTATTCATGTAATACATATGAATTTATAGCATAATTAAAAAAGAACCCGAAATCATCGGTTAAGACGCACGCGTTCTAAACACTGGGCCATCTCGGCTCTAAGTATTTGCATTTATATTTCATCTCGTGCTCGGCGGTGAAGGAAAACATCGTGAGGAAATCTGCATGTGTCTAATTTCAACGAAATTCTCCCACATGTGTATTCCACCGACCCGCATTGGAGCAGCGTAGTGGAATATGCTCCAAACCTTCTCCTCAAAGGGAGAGGAGGCCTTAGCCCAGCAGTGGGAAATTTACAGGCTGGTAATGTAATGTAATGTGTACAACTTTAATGTAAACACGTGTTTTCAATACAAGAAGAGCTTATTTGCCAGTTTTTTTCCATTCCGGTGCCTTTCCGCTTGTAAATACTTTCAAACTACGGACTGTTACTGAAAATTTCTTAAGAGATAAATCCAATCACTGTTATTCAGCCCGACACAGTATTCAATCAAAAGTTCGGGATCTTGCTGCCTTAAGGAAGTACCACACCGGAATTCGCTTGTATTGTTACAGTTCCGATACAAGCTTTAAATGTAATCTTACTTACATAAGAAAAACTGAAAATTACAATGCACTTGTAATTATAAAATTTATCTATGTAAGTAAAGATTGATAAAGTCGTCGATTTAAATTTGATATCTTTTCATTGTTTTTTGAATTCTTTGAAATTTTTAATATAATATTTTTATATATAATATGAGCATATTATACATGATACATGTTTCATTATAAAAATATTTAATGGGAAGATTTCAAGTGAGCAATGTTATCAGCTTTCATTTTAAAGAGACACACACAGATATTATATTCAATAAATACCTAAAGTTGTTAAATATTTTTAAGCACCTTGTACAGTTTTCAATTGGTTAGTAAGTAAGTACGTACTTTAATACATCCTTGTTTGAGTTTTATTTATTTATCGTATGCTTAAAATACAGACTTAGGTTAAATGAAAAGTATTTCAAAATTTAAATAAAGTTGTTTGTTATAATAAAGGTATTGACATAAAAGCTTTTATACGACTCAAAATTATTTTAAGGTATAATGCGAAAAATAATATCATATTCACGCTTAACAAGTTTTGTTTACTCAAATCATTCCTATTAAAAAACACAGACATCAATTACATGTTTTTTAATCATCAAAACATATCGCAATAAATATTGCGAATCGTAATCGTTAACAATCAATAAAATTCAAGGAAGACGATACAAAACTAACCGTCTATTGAACGTGGCGGAAATCAAAACTCTTAACGTGCAACGAAGGACGAATATACATCGAAAATCTATTAGCACGCAAAATAATAGCAATCATCCTCGTATAGGAAATAGGTGTGCGAAATCTCACGACCCGCAAGTAACATCCGCGTCATTAACAATCTCGATTTTATTACACCATACTCGAATCGTGTTTCAATGTGTCTGTGCATCAACTAATTAATGTGAGAAACACACATTGACGCATATATAAATTAAAGAATAAAAAATAACGTCGTATAAAGCGAAGTACACCAACGCAATTATACATAACGTGGACCGGTTTGGTCGAGAAATTTGAATAATGAAGATATGGGATTCTCATAAACAAGCATACGCCACATACCTACTTATCAATTTCAATTCTAATGACGCTAGAGATTATGTTATTCGCAGATGTGGCACGATCGACTTTGATGCCTACAAACCTGCCTCTTTAAACCGATGACTTAATTCAATATACTTAGTTTTATTTATTTTTTTGTATAAATAATATTATATAGAATGCTGACAAGTAGGCTGTATTATATAGAAGGCTGAGTAGAATAATTGATGACGAATAGAAAACTACTGGATAACGCACTTGTCACACATTTTTTTTTAAAAGTCTTTCCGTTAAAGGTTGCCTGCAAAAGATTACTGTAAATAAAAACGCGACTTTTTCCACGAAATCCCCGATTCTTAAATTGAATTCATTTCATATGAATTTTAAGTCTAATATCTAGAGGTCAGGGCCATATGTTAAGTGGTCAGGAATTACATGTTTAGACAATGCTCCGATTGCCAGCTCGATGCGAATGTAACATATTCTTGCCATTTGAATAAGAAAATTTAAAATTACGCAAATATAAATATATTGGCTTTAATACTAAGATTAGAGTTAGGTAGGTCATGTATAGCTTAGAATTTAATTTAATTTTGAACTTTAATAAATGTATTTAAGTAATGGAATTGATATTTTATGATTTCAAAATAAAAATATTGATTTAGTTTATTAATATTTACACTATTTTATTTATTCACAAATAACGGATGACATTAGAAATTATCTTATTATCTTATTTATATTTAATTATTATTAAATATTGCAATTTGGTTATTATGTCAGTAATTCAAGTAAGATGTATGTACAGCACATTTAAGAGATCTTACTTCGCGCACAAACTAGATCAAAATTAAAAAAATATATGAAGTTCAAATATCGAACATGATCGAGAATGGGAAACAATCAAGACGATACAACTTCCGCTTGAAGTCATTTTCAAGCTTGAATAATTTTGGTAGACGATACTATTATAACCGTTGTGTCTAACAGTTAACAATGTGTAAGTGCTGCATAGGCCGGTTACTCTATGACAATTTACCGTAGTAAGCGTTAAGTTCGGCAATTGGCGGTGTCGCAACGTGCCATCGCGGCCATAACATTACGTATTCATACAATAAAACAGAAATAACGAGATGTGCCCCAAAACGACAATCTTCTTATAAGGCACATAAGAATTACACGAAACTTGAAACACGTTCTGACATAGCATATATTCATTGACCAGCTAGATCAAATTAGATACATTATTTAGTTCTTTATATTCTTAACCAATACAATTATATTTTTTGGAAGAAGACAATATATGTACTATTCCCATCACACTTCTAGTAAACATAGCTATATGTATTTCAAATACTGTTAACACTTAACATATTTAATTTTGTGTTAAGTTAATTTGACAATTTATTAGGGCGTGACGTAGGATAGACCGTTTTTGAGCAGGCTGTCCGAGGGCTATGTTGCTAATGCATAAAAGCAACTGGACTGGTTACATGTGTTCCGCGGCCGGTATGTGAATCGTTTTGTTTATGGTCGTGTATATTGGCTATTTTCTAGGAGAAATTCGATTGATACGATACTCATATCTAAATTCCTATTCGCTTTTTATCAGCTTGTCTCTGAATTTATTGTACATTTTCTCGACATGTTAATTATACCGTATACATAATATGTGATAAAGTAGTACTGCTCTGTATGTATCCTTCATCTGCTCATTCTGCCGCCAAGAAGCAACACTTAGTATCATTGTGTTCTGGTTTGAAGGATAAGTGAGCTAGTTTACAGGTAACAGAGACCTCGCATCTTAGTTCCCAAGGTTGGTAATGGATTGTTTCCGTAATATTTCTTAGAGTGCCAATACTTATGGGCGTCTATGACCACTTAGCATCAGCAAATAAGCCAGCCTTCCTGCCTATTTTAAATTTTAAAATAATAGTATTAATGGAATAGAGAATGTTGATATTTAAAACTCTTGTTTCGGACCCGTGAATTCAAAGCCATGTATCAAATTGAATACATGAAATTTTATAAAACTACACACACAGTACATTCTCACAGATAAAACATCTAGCATAGTATATCTTACAGAAAGTTTTTACATACACAAAGAAGATAACCCACATAAACTTACGTAACATATTAGTTTAATTCTCAGAACAGTTCATAAACAGTAACATTTAGTATGCTATAATAAAATCAGTGATTACAATACAGCACCAAAATATCGGCTATTCACGTGGCCGGTATAAAATTCGATCTTAAGATAAGCACATCGCATCAAAACCAAATAAAAACGCACTTTATTCCTGCTATTATATACCAATAAACATTGATTCGTTTACGATAGCCCCCGCAAGACAATTTCATCTGATAATAGACGAAGTATTAAAATTGTTTACCGCGGCTGAAACAAGTGGCCACCTTGTAATGTTTTATGTTCTTGGATTGGGGTTCAGCGTTGATGGGCCAGACGCCGTCAATCGCTTATTCAGTTCTGGCGCCCTGGTAACTTTTAATTCTAGAGTTTTGAGCTCGTTACGTTTGAGGAACGGTTTCCCTTATATAAATAAGTATTTCTTCAAGATTTGATAGACCCATGGTACCGTACATATTGTATACATACCTACATATATATCAGTTACATATACAGTAATACATAACAGATACATTTAGTTCAGAAGGCTACAAGTGGCCACCTTTGTTTTGTAGATCGGGTTGGAAGACCAGATCGCGAATCGCTTATTTAGTTCAGAACTGTACCACTGTACCTGTTCGCCCTTGTATCACTTTATACTGCAAATTTGAGCTTAAGCTAAACGAGCTCAAATTCCTTAAGGAATGATTAATAAATTATTTCTGAGATATGAGGTAATCCTATATAAAAATTACATTAACTTCACATAACTGATACTAAGTGAAAGTATAAAAAGTGTCTGTACTAACGTTTTATATTCCTCGTATTGGGGTTCGGCGTCAACGGATCAGAGGTCGTCAATCGCTTATTTAGTTATGGGTCCCTGGTAACTTTTGACGCTGCAAACCAAACCTTTCTTATGTACGAGGATGGCTTATCTAACTTCTTATTAATAAAGTGCTCATGATTAAAACATCTGTAGTCCTGGTAAGTCAATGCGATATATTTATTAAAGAACTTACTTATTGATCTTCGGCGTCAACGACTGACATCTCATGTATCGCATAATAAATAAATATATCGATAATTTTAGTAACTTATAATTTAATTAAAATATGTAAATGTAAATTTATTTAAAAACAAAATAAGACATTTTGGAATATGACTGAGTCTAAAAGACTACAGATCCTTGTATTTTAAACTCAGGAATATTAAAATATTCTAATTATGAAACTGGTAAGAAATAATCAAAATTCGTAATTCAAGTAATAACATTAAAAAAATCAATTAAATTATTTATAAAGCTTATTTATAATTGCCAAATTCTATGGATATTATAACCAAATGCGCATCACGAAAATGTTAATAAAAGTTTTATTTTAATATTGTACCGGTTCCGAGAGTCAATGACCCTCAAACTAATAGAAAACAACAATACAACTACTTAAATATATCCGACTAATTTATAATAATATTTTTGAAAATTATTTTATTACCAAAAAATTTTTACAAAAATCATTAATTTAATGACCCTAACGAAATATTTTGATAATTAATTAAAATCAGTTTATAAACGTCAAGTTAATATAATTAAAATAATAATTTGATAGACATGAAACCTAAATAGAATAATAAATATCTTAATAGGATAAATAATAATCGAGACCTCCCTTTATATTTCCACTCGTTATCATCAATGACCGTATATAAATTAAATTAATATATTAAAAACATGCAGTATTTTTTTACCGCTGGAAACATTTTCTGAACCATTGAACCATGACAACAATGCGCTTCAAGCCGTGAACAAAGAAAAAAAATATATATTATTTATACAGAACCCCTAAAAATAAAACCACTAACACACTACCGGAGTTTTCATATCACACATATTATCGTCGAACATTTAATCTTCCCAACTAATTAACGTAACTAGGCGACTAGGCGTACATATAAAATTTTGATAGTAAAATTAGAATCGTTAAAAAGTTCAATAAAAACTCCGGTAAACAGTAAAGTACTAATAAATCTGGTTATATGTGAAGGTGGCATTCTAAACTGTAGCTTACGGCTGATAGCGACTTTATTGTAACATTAAAAAGTTTTCACATATCAGTTAAGTTTTGTTCCGTGTTTTAGATGACATAAATTGTTTTCCTATCATTTCCCTGACAAAGATGACGGTAGATATTTTTCTATGGAAGTATAAAACAAAGTCGCTTCGCGCCGTCTATACGATTAGATCTTTTAAACTACGCAACGGATTTTAATGGGGTGTTTATTAATAAATAGAGTGATTCAAAAGGATGGTTTATATGCATATAATAGTAGAGGAAAGCCGAGAATATCAACTTAAATAGACGAAAAAAATGTTTTTCAATTGTTTGATATTTGTACTCCAATCTAAAAGTTTTATATGGACACTTATAGTGCCCGTGTGAAACCGGCGCGAGTAGCTTGTAATGATAGCAATGTCATCCAATTTACGTCATGATGGCTATTCTCATTGCACAGATATTTTAGTACACAAGTATGACGAGCGCAAATATAAGCGTCCTTTCTATTTCCTTACCCTAATAATTCGATGGGACAGCAAATACGAAGCGACCAGAAATAGTTTAGGCGCAGGGCGATCAGCTTTACGTTCTATATTCTCACATGGAGTAGGGAAGTATGGAGATATTGCTGGACAGAAAACCTTTTTTTTTTTTAATTTACCTAGAACTTGTATCTTACAAAGTCATGTCCTTTGGAGTCCAAACTTGCTTCATATGAAATTTTATCAAATTCGATTAAGTGGTTTGGCCGTGAAAGTCCAACAGACAGACAGACAGAGTTACTTTCGCATTTATAATATCAGTACATATAGATAAGCTATATCGCCGCGGAATTTTCCGCATACATTTTTGATTTCAATTCAAAATCTACTGTTCCTACTTTCGACTGTGTTGACATAATATTATTATATAATACAGTATATTATACTCATTTTCATATTAATAGATTTCTTTAATTGCTCTCCACGTTATTGTGTTGAGTAATAGCATTTAAATAGTATTGGTTTAGTAGCTTTTATATTTAAATCTACTAAACCGCCGAGATGGCCCAGTGGTTAGAACGCGTGCATCTTAACCGATGATTTCGAGTTCAAACCCAGGCAGGCACCACTGAATTTTCATGTGCTTAATTTGTGTTTATAATTCATCTCGTGCTCGGCGGTGAAGGAAAACATCGTGAGGAAACCTGCATGTGTCTAATTTCAACGAAATTCTGCCACATGTGTATTCCGCCAACCCGCATTGGAGCAGCGTGGTGGAATATGCTCCAAACCTTCTCCTCAAAGGGAGAGGAGGCGTTTAGCCCAGCAGTGGGAAAATTTACAGGCTGCTAATGTACATAATGTTATATTTAAATCAATCCTGTAAAACGTCGTTTGAAAAAGAATTTCACATCGTTTTTACAATATACTTAATATTATTGTTTAGTAATATATTACCTTTTTACAAAATTTAAGAGCAGTTGCTAAAATTATCGTGATAAAAATAAATTACAATTATGATTTGAAAAAATGTATACATCAACCCGTCTTACAGTTAAGCAATTCGAATAAAAATATTTTTATGTAAAATGTTTGAACGAAACATCCACACTTGGACGCGAAATTAAAAACCATAACATCTGATTAAAAATATTTCATTAGACGTTCAAAGATACCGTGTCGAGCCGAGCGAGCGTTCTAATGAATTAATGAGACCCTAATTTCAAATAGGTAAATAACTATCAAGACTCATCGCGTGTGGTCCAGCTATAAACAGTATTTTCTAATTTATATCCGTCTAACTATAGCCGAGTACATTTTTAATTGATCGTTGAATGCTTATTACGCTGTTCCTGAGATTATCTAAGTATTAAATGAACCTTATTTGGAAAAAAAACACGGACCTCCGTGTCGCGTCGATTTTGAATGATAAAAATCTTTATACAGTCGATAATTACATTATCAAACTCTTTTATATGCACATTTATCGGGTCGAGAGATTTATTGCTCTTTTTAATAAATAAACATTTTATATAAATAAAGGTTTTACTATTAAACAAAACATAAAATGTTTTAAATTAATTTTATGATATTTATAGTCAATCGACAATCCGTAATCGGAAAAAGAATATTCTAGACCATCGAACACAGTTTGTTTTGAATTTGGGTAGACGATAAAAATAAAAAATTACAGTATTTTTTTTTTAAATACTGATATTTTTATTTGGCAAATTACAATGTTCTAGATCGTATTACTCATCGTAAATCGGAGACCAATATTTCACAAGTGAGATATGAAAGTGAGCTATTACAGAATAACATTGCAGCTCCGACCTTAAGCTGCATGTCTCTGATATATCCTTTTTTTTGCCACCAACTTATTCCAGAAATAATCTGTGGCACAAGGGACATAATATATTTAGTCCAGTGGCTGGCTGCGGTGACCACTTATTATAGACCTGATAACGGTTTCGGCATAATGTTTTACTTAAAATATTCTTAAATTTTCAATTTTTGGTTTTATAATTTGATTCTATAATTAAATGGTCAATACATATTAACATATTATTGACGTAATTCCCGTAATCGATTCAGAAACGAGTGAAATCACTGATCAACGTTCGATATTCGGACGTATTACCAAATTATTTCTTAACTTATATTAGATTCACTAAAATAATCACGTAATATTGAGATTCTTAGTGAGAAATCAATTATTTTAATTCGTTGGATATTGCTAGAGCGATTGCGGAAATACTTTCGTAACTGTATCATCGCCGATTCGTATGTGAGACAATTCAAAACAAAAATAATTTAATTGACTTCAACTAATAAATTACTATTGCGCTTGTGACCGAAATACGGGATCGTAAATCATATGTAACAAAAGCCGTACAAGCCGATTTCTAACTCCATCGCTAATTGGACGTCGCCGTAAACATCGGCCATATTGAAATATACAACACTCAATTCCGTTTACAAAGAGTCTAAAAAACTAAACGTGTAACAGAATACTATACCGCGAAAGAACATTAAATCTCGTTGGCTATTAGATTCGGCGTTGTTCGTAACAAACGACATTTTTATATTTTACAAGTAAGCGGCCTGCGCCCGCGCAGCCTCACACAAACGCGCGCACGCACACAAGTAGCGTGAGTATAAACAAATGTGCTAAGTAAAAAATATTATTATAGCATAATACGCCATAAAACACGAGAGCTCCGAGTGCTGGTAGTGGTTCTCAAACTTCTAGTAACACTGGCCGGCTGCGTCCGACGACTACGTAGCACGCCTACACCGTCCGTAGCAACTCATTGAACACATCTACAATGTTTAATTTTATTAATATTTTTTGATTGAAATGTTTAAACAATTTGTTAATAATTAAATTTAATATTTCTATTCATTAGTATTGTATTACCGAAAAATAAATTCTATCTAAATTATTAGTAATAGAAAACTTTTGTTTTTATTTCAAAGGGTAAAAAACCCTTCAATCTTTATACAAATAATATTAAAAAAAAAAAGAAAAAAAAAACAATGTAAAAAAATCATCGAAAGTTTGAGAAGCAACAAGAAGACGGTACTCTAACATAAACAATGTCAGTGATTTCTATTAAAACCATTCGGCATTTCGATATACGAATTATATTAGAATAATGTCTGGGAACTGGTGTCTGCGCAATGTGCAATAAATAACCGAGTCGGACAGACGGGCGGTAATGAGCTCGTGGATCTTATCTATATGGTGTTAGAGGTCATTTTGCATAATCACGTTATATGGTAAGTATCGGTAATAAAATAAATAATTTTTGGTAAGCGAAATCGTCTTTGTCTAAAAGTTTAAGGACGCACACCTACGGGTCTTGTTCGCGTTAATTGTCGATCGGAGATAAGTATGAATAAGACGACATCTTATATTCGTATTTTTATGTTTTTTAAATTCCTAAAAGCTAATTTGTATTAAAAAATACTTGATTTACATTTTCGATGTTTATAATGACTCCTTTTCCTAGTATACGTATTAATCATTAGAATATAATAGAGGATCTTTATGAAAGACGTTCTAAGGACATTGATATATATATACATCGAATGAACGATAAAAATAATAATATCCTAATGATGTAATATTTAGTTCTGTATATCGCAGGAAAACATTTTGAAGTGAGAATAGAAGCTGCCTAAGGGTTCAAAGGCATAAGCGCGTTACGGCATACTTTCGGCGAAACCGTGCGTTGCGTCAAAGAAATGTTCAATGCATCGCGTCGCTTGTCCCGATGATGTGACATAACACTTTTTTTACATCTATAGCCTATTATAGCATTTTTCTTGAGCCCTAAGTGCAGTGGTAAGCCGATATACACGAGCTGATGAGGGATTAATTGATCGCTAAGGAAATAATTGTTGAATTAATGGTCGAATTCACAGATTATCAAACAAAAGGCAGATCGCACGAATCATTAAAGCGCAGCAACAAAAGCGAATACAGAATCAAAGGCGAATATAAATTTCGGGAGTGCGAAACGAAATATATTTTTGTTAATTAATATTAAAATGTCAAATGTGCTGTCAATTTAATTATTAACGTATTGACAAAGTTTTTATTACTACACACACTACCGTTTTGTGTGCCTTTCTGTTCTTACACACTATTTGTTTAGACTTTTAAATATGTTCGAATTGTTTTGGACTCATGTAGGCTATTTTCAAAAACCGATAAACGGTAATCGAATACTTTCAAAACAATTATTATTATAGTTTTATACTCTGTTTCATTAACAATACGATACTATTATTGAATTTATTTTACGCCTTGTTATTCAAACGCGTATCGTCCGACTAGAATTTCTCAATAAAATCGTATAATCATTATAGTGGCATCCACATCATATTTAATATTAATAAAGCTGTTCATTCACCTCGTTCGTTTCATTTACATTCAAGAAAGCTGTTACAATATCGTGTTTTCGTGTTTTTTTTATATTTTGAGACTATTATATGGAAAATTACGTGAGGTAACCATGAGGCGGAAGTGGTTTGGTCATGTCTTTGTCAACCAATTCTTGTATTAGAAATGTTAATT
This sequence comes from Vanessa atalanta, assembly GCF_905147765.1. NCBI lineage: Eukaryota > Metazoa > Arthropoda > Insecta > Lepidoptera > Nymphalidae > Vanessa > Vanessa atalanta. The sequence continues at coordinate 1,062,518 of NC_061873.1, forward strand.
CATTCTAGAGTATTGTCGTTCGTTAACTTAATAGTTACTTTTCTTAGTAAAGAGTCTGTAAATATTTCGCTGCTGGACTAAGGCCTCGTCTCCATTTAAGGGGAAGGCTTGGTGTTTGGGTTGGAAAGTGAAAAATAAGAGTTGCTTGCCTGAGTTTGAACCCGCAACTCCTCGCTTATGATTCACAGTTTCTAGCCTATAATAACCTATAAAGTATATATACTCTATAATATCTAGACGAAATAATAAGTTATTAAAATTGTCTATTAACTTAAAAGAAAGAGAAAAAGGTTACCGATATAATGAGTAAGTAATAAAAAAATGTTAATAATAGGTAATATAATGCAATCTTAAATTTGGTCTAAGAATTATATAAAATCAAACGCGAAATAAAGGATCTTCTGAATAAAATCTCGAACGCATTCACGAATACAATTATGAAATTAACGATATACTTTCCTAAATTTAGATTACTTATTAATAATATAATGTATAATTTATTCATAATATAATATCAGTTATACTCGATTTATTTAAATATATACACTGGTTCTATTCTACTGTGCAGTGCAACTATAAGCCATTACGAAATCAGATGAAATAACGTATTCAGCCTCGGCATTTAAAATATTTTTTAAATTCAAATATGTATATATAACCTCCTTTATAAGTAATATTCAATTTAAATATTACTCACAATTGATTAATCATAACGTACGAAGGCTACGTAATTACATCTGATTACTTATGTATTTGTGTTGTGTCATAACAATGAAATGTATGAAAAGTTGTTGGAAACACAGAACTGACTATTGGTGACGTTTTAGACTTTTTTTCTTCATGTTATCACCGGCAAAGAAATAGGTCATAAAATGTTAAGTGAACACTTTCGCCTTCAGACGTTGAAAGAAAAGTATATTACGTACAGGGTCAATGTATCGCCAAATGTGGGGTCTTAGATGTTATGTTCGTTGTACCCGTCATTATACTGGCTCACTCACCCTTCGAACTCGTACGCAGTGATGAAAATGATTTATGTTTAAGGGCAGCGTAACCGAAACTAATATAATATATAAGGTGGGCCTATACATAGCCCAACTAGTCATTAGATGCACTTTGGTGGAAAAACAATAAGTGCGAGTGTCATTACTTAAAAATCTTATCGTTCCAATAATGGTGTCCAGTTTCCAACAACATTTCAAAATGATATGTACGAACCCAATATGAAGAGAGGTCCGGCTGCAGCCGGCTCTGGAGGTCCGGGTCGGATTGCGCGCCGCGGTCGAGCACCGGTTCGCCGGATCGCCTGCGCGCGCGCCGCTCGCCACCCTGCGCACACCACGCGTCACACCCACCCCTCTAAATCACACACTACGATGCTATCGTGAACGTTCAATCTAATAGATGTTTTTAATGAAAGTGCGTTAGACTAGTAACTGTGTATTATATTCTGAGAGTGCCTCTTGTGTTGCTTTTTAAAATGACAAGCGTATTTTAAAATATTACTGTATGTTACTTTATGTATGTATATGTTTAAGTTTAAAATATGTTATGTAAACACTACTGTTTATGTATTATTAAAAAATATATATTTGTAATCTCAGCATTTGAAATAACAAGCCAAACTAAATTATGAAACTAAATAAATTATATGAAACAGCATTTTATTTATTCACAACACAATCTAAATTGATATAAGCATCGGAGCGTGTGATCGTGTAGCGTCTAGAAGCTTCTAGAAACTAATGTCTAGTTCTATACAAACATTTTAAAAATAGCGTCGAACCGAATCAGCGTTCGATTTTTAAAATTTAAATAAATATTGTTTTCCATGCGATTGATTAAATCAATTTTAATGTAAATAATAACTATATCCACATTCAAGGATCGAATACACAATTGAATATGTGTATATGTAAAGCTATGTTGCAAGTATTACTCGTTAAGTAATTAACTCGATCGCACCATTGAATGAACATAGCTTTACCTTGTCAAGGATGTTTTCGCTGCGTCTTTTAATGTACGTGTACTCGATCCTTTATGCTGCAGGTTGTATATACAATGTACATTTTATTTATGTTATAAGTAATTGCAAAATTTACCACAAATTCGATACAAATATTATTCTATAAAATTAATAAAAAATTATATGCGTTATTATAAATAAGTTTAAATTCGAGAAAGCACTGAATTTACATATGTATCTTGTAATATATTCAATTCAAGAATACCGACATATAAAATCGGTCATATAAGGTTAAATGACCAACAGCTATTGGCAAGAAAACAATATAAAGAAAACTCTGTAAAGTTTTTTCAGATGTTTTGGCACATTTGTATCTACCGAACCGCACTAGACCAGCATGGTGGAACCAGCTCCAAGCCTATCTCTTCAGAAGCCTTCGACTAACTGTGGGTCTCACTTTTATTTGCAGTGTTAAACTGATCGGTGTATCATATTCGTTAACTAATAAAATAAATTAAAATATAATAAAAATATATATTAAAATTTAACAGAGCAGTGTTGAACCTTTTATATCAAGGATTTTACGTCTTGATATTAAGACGATGGTTAAGAAAGTATGTTTTAGAGAATAATTATTTACCGCTGATACTACTAAAAAATCCAGTAGAACCCTTCCGTCCGGGTTTGAATCTGGAATAGTTGATTAAGATGTTCCAATAAATATTTTAAAAGTGTTTGGTTTTTTTAAATATAACATATTAAGGATGACGAATTATTTTCCTCCCAACTTATTAAAATAGATAAACAGAAACAAGATTAAATGTTGTCATAATACGTCTTATTTCACAAATATGATATTAATGTTCGAATCGAGCCATTTTGAATTCATTTAAAATTAAAATGTATTTATTCAATGAGGTCGATGTTAACAATAATCGATGCCCTAATTACGATCCGCCAAACGTGATTAATTGATCTTCAGACACAATAACGATTGCTACAGAACCACTATCGTGACGTCAGCGGAATTGACATTATTTATTTAAGGCAGGGAGACTGGCAATTAGGACACCTAATGGTTAGTGGTCACCACTGCCAGAAAAATAATAAAAAAGAATAATAACCGTTATAATTTTTATGCGGTACCAACCTTTGAAATGGTTTGTAGATATAGCTATCAAACGTCCTTGGTGGCTTAACGTACCACCTACTCATCAGATATTGTACCGCCAAATAGCAAAAGGTATTGTTGTGTTCCAGTTTAAATGATAAGTGAGCCGGTGTAACTGTGAAATAAGATATGATACTATTTCTTACAGCGCCAATATTTATGAGCAGTGGTGACCAATTTTCCCGTCTGCCTATTACATAAAACATACTACTCTACCTATTACATAAAATAGCCCAGATAATTAAGTTTAACCTTGCGAAATATGTCTCTTGTGCCTGAAGTTCAACTGGCTCGTCGTATAATGTATGATCAGGGCGTTGTACCTTAAACAGGCTTCCACAAAACCCTACTACAATGGAAAATTCATAGTTATATTTACAATGCGTTTCAACCGCGTTAAAAATTATTGCTACACCACGATGTATATAAGTGTAATGTTAGAATTTAGTATTCTAACCCTACTCTGTAAATGGTCTATCTGACAACAAAATTAAATGGTCTTATAGATCCTGTAGCGGTTTCAAACAAACAAACTCTTTGTGTAACGGACACAATTATACAATGATTTTCTAATGGATTTTAGTTGTCAGTCGAAGACACTTTGTGTCGCTGTACATCTTCGGTTTTCGATTTTCAGTCGAGTGAACGAGCTGACCATTATTTAGTGTTCATTTAAAGTTAGACGGAAACAAGTAAATACAATGTAATTCTATTTGTTTGTTTGTTACATAGGTTAATGATATAGTAAGTATTCGTTTTAGTAAACAATACCACCCCCTTTTGGCGCACATAAGCTTGTATTCTTATTATCATAGCAGATGAGGTTTGATGACAAATGACCAGGAGTTTCATCTGATGGAAAGTGCCTACCGCTCATGGTCTTCTGCAAAACTGTGGATTGCAGGTAGTTACCGACCTTTAAGGAATTAGTAGGCTCTCTTCTTAAAGGTTTCGTATTCGTATAGGTTCAGAAAAACCGCCGGTAAATAATAGAGTTAATATGGATAAAATTTAGAATTCAGACGAGATGTCCGAAGGCGAAATTCAGAGATACGAAATAATTAAAGCCAATGTCCTTTGTCATATTACTGGTAATGGAAACTATTTCATAATTAACAAGAATCCGCCAATATACAAACTCAATGAATACATTTTGTTAATTGCTATTTTTACTGTTCCGTTAGTATAAATACAACGCGTATTAGCGGTATTTGTTACTGAAAATATATTAACAGTAAGAATTAATGTCACTAATCAGGAATATTTGCTGTTGGCAACACATTAACGCGTATCAGTGCCGTGTGTTGCTGATATATTATATGAAAAACTTTCGCCATCATGCTTACTGTTAAGCCCTTAAAAAAAGATTTACAAAGGCGATTTCGTGTTAAGGGTATTTATTACTGAGGAGATAGCAAGTGTTGTTTTAGGGTCAGTTGAGATCGAAGACCGTGAACGCGAAAAGATTTACGATAGTCATTACTGGGCGCCGAAACAATCATTCACCTCAGTACGTCTTGTGTTAGGGTCGTGGTAATTTCACTTATAACCAATAAGTACTTAAATCGATGCTATCCATATATACGTATATCTATTTTAATAACTTATGTCTTAATTTTTATAACTAGTTTAAGCACTATGTTTTCGAAACATAGTTACATTTATGCTGACATCAATGTACCCGATTCATATAACAGAATATATTATGTTTCCGGTAAGATATATATCATAATAAATACGTGGGTGTGCCAATCAGGGCCCACTTCGGTGAAATACTGCTAGTAGAACGAAATTGTTTCATAATATTAGCATTTTTATTGGATTTAATATATATAGCATCGTGTTAGATTTTTGAATCAGTTTCTATGCGTGGGTTTTTATCATTGTTGTTGTAAAATATTGATGGAGAGTCGAATGAGAAGATGCGCGAGTTTATTAGTTAAAATTTGCCATATATATGTTATTTCAGCCATGTCCGTAGAGAGGTGGCCTTGCGAAACAAGAAGGCCAGTGGACAAACTAGTCCCAAGAGTTTTTTACAGGTAGACGGGACACATCTTACATCCCTAATGCCGCCAACTTTGCTAGCAAAGTTGTTATGTCCCTTGTGCTCGTAGTTACTTGCTTACTAACGCTGCAACTCGGAACGCAACTAAGTATTCTTACCAAGTATTTCACGACAAAATAAAATTATTTTTGTTAAAAAACCAACTTGAAAATATAATTTTTGCAGAGTAATAAGAATACGAGTTGAACTTTTTTTTAAGTATAGTTTTTTACTTTTTTTAATCTCTAAGTGGTAAATTTTATAAGTTTTAATTTAAATATGGAAATTTCTTCTTAACGCATCGCTCAAATACGACAACGCTGTTCAGAGAAAATTCTATTCGATTTTATCTTTTTTGCTAAGGGGTCGTTCTTCACACTCTGATATATGGAAAAATTGATAAAACCTAATCTGCAAAACTAACAAGTAACATATCTATAGAAACTAAACAAACATATCAACATCGTATTCTTTTTTTAAATCAGCTAATAAACCTTATTTAAGTACCTAAGCTCATATTAAAAAAACTCTTTAAATGACATTTCATTCCAAACACAGCCACAACCGGTTCGGAACTAGCCGGAACCAGCCAAAACCTATAATTATAAATATTTCATATTCATTATCATTATCATCATCATTATCCATCATTTTCGTTATTACACGATAAATTTATATTATATTTTTCATAAAAATCTATCAAGTAATCTGGTTTCATATTTCATCTTTCAAATTGCGTCAAAGCTTCAAGAGCTCCTTTTGCAACCCTTTCAAATCATAAGTCCAGTTCCAGTAGAGTTTTCTATATAAAGACCATGTTGACGAGTAGACAGAGTAATGAGTCCTAAAGTCCTAAAATATCGACTTATACGTCGATAGCACCGGTTTACCTTCAGGTAATCTAATTTCTGATTTTAGTATTCATAGATTTTTGGCCTTGAATTTACTAACTAGTACCGCAATTAGAGTCCAAGTTTCGACTGTATCTATTCTTAGATCAGACGAATGCTGTAAATTACACATCATTTATTATTTTTTGAAAACATTGCTCTCAGAAGTACATTGCTCTCAATAGCCTGCTCCGACCGTTTCTATAGCTTGAACGTATAGTTTCGGAAATAATAAAACATCAAAACATCACACTGTCCAAAATTAAAAATGATTCTAATAATTTTATGACGAGCTTAAAGATGTTTTTAATACAGTCGGTTCCTTGAACAAGAATAATTAAATACAAAGTATTCTGTAATAAAAATATAATTATATCAACATAATATGCTCAAACAGTCAGTGATGTAATCAACATAATTTACTAAAACGCGTAAATAAATATGTCTCGTGGGCAATTCCGGTATGTACATATACTATGATATTGTAGTAGTTTCCATATAGCGTCCCAATTAATATAACAAGGCTCCGGTCGCGGCTTTGGTTTCGGATATATTTTGACCAATCCTATTAGCAGTGTTAAATCGCTAATATTTATCTGAGCACGATATCTGAAGTGCGAGCACGCTCAGTAATTTGTATGTTTGTAAGTCTATAGTTCTTACACGCCCACTATTTTATATTTGTAGTGAGTTGTTTTTGGAAGCGTCTCGAATACCAACATTTACTACTAGGTACACGTTTTTATTTGGTTGCCTTAAACGGCTCTAGTATTAACATAAACTTTACAATAATTTAGTACTTTTATATGAAATCAAAAGGTCTTCTAACTAAAACTTAAAATATTTGCATAAAACCTCTGTATATTTTCACGCAAAGGATCGAATACATTAATTTAAGTAAGAGCTAAATGCAGCACCTGCTAAACAAAACTTACATCGCATTGAAAATATAAGGGATAAATGATATTCCTTACAGTTACGATGAAGACAACATGCCATCAGGTTTTACCAAAAAATTAAAAAAAATAAAACATGATCGCAAAACTACATGCGATCAACAGGTAAAACAGTCATTAATTATCGTATTGCAAGAAATATGTAACTATTTAATCAACTTAATTGTATAGACAAACAAGACGGTTAATAAATTTCGATATATATATATTATTTAGTGACGTTAGTACGTAACAAATAAAGAATAGTCGATGGGAGTGCGGTGACACGGAATGTAACCGGTATTAAATACATAAATTTACTAAAAAAAAACAGGCCATGCCCACACTTAGCCGAAATCGTTATTATCTCGTTCCATAGGTACTCATCAGATTCATTACACTTATTGGCTAGATCGGATGAAATCATATGCGATGATCGTATACTAGTGATGCGAAACTATCGATATTCGAAACCACGCGCTGTAACCTAGTTATAATTATTTAGAAGGTTTATTTTTTTTATAATCTGCGCTACAGTACCGAACATGCTTTAAAATATTTGAATTAATTATATGGCTATGAATTGCATATTACAAAATATTAAATTAACTAATATATTTTATTTTTAATTTAGAATATATCACACTCTTTTAAAATTAAAAAAGGACCAAACACATACCAATGTACCTATTGTCAATGAGGCTAAAATTTCTAAAAAACATCCACAACAATTTTATATTTCTCGATAGCAATGAAATATAAGGAAATATAAGGAAAAATTTAAAATTAGAAAACATCGACACGACCTTTCGTCACATCACTAAACAAACCAGTTCGCGTGTTAATTGCGGTACCGAATTCGTATCGAAATAATTTGAATATCCGTAATTTATGGCAGCGACCGGCGACTTAGCCGAGTATCATCTCTACTTGTACCAAACGTATTCTTGCTAATGTACGCACACATTAGGTTCACCTTCCATCAAACATAAAGCGACAAGCAAAGACAAAAACTATTATAAACATCACTAATATCTAACTTGGATAAGTGCCTCAAAAAATGTATATGGAAAAACTGGAAATTATAAAGAACTAAATGAAAAGTTTATATTCCGATATGTTTTACATATCTAAATGGGTGCTAAGATGTGAATACGACGATGTTTAGAGCGAGATAGCATATCACACGAGATAGCGCCATACGAAGCTATGTCCGATGGTGCCTGAACCTTATATAACTACGCATAATGTATTCATAGCATTTCGGTTAATTGCCGGTAAATAAGCGCTAACTGACGGCCGAATAAAAAATACGGCGCGAGATTATCTAACTGATGAGTCAAATTGCCATCTTAATCACCCTAATTTGCCTTTCAGTTAGACTTCGAAGAAAGCGTCTATTGCGGAATTTCACTAATATGCCTCCATTAATATGTGTGGAATTTTATGACATCAAATTACTCGTATTCGAAAGGTACGTATAGTACAGATTTTAAAATATTTCGATTCCATTAATTCATAAAGAATTTGAACCTATGACGTCACTGACATGTGTATTCGAGCAAGGGCTTTGATCGATACCGATCATCAGATATTCTATCGCCAAATAGCAATACTTAGTATTATTGTGTTCTAGCTTGAACTGTGAGTGAGCCAGGATAACTGTAGGTACAGGCGACAAAACATCTTAGCTCCCAAAGTTAGCTGCGTATTGGCGTTACGGTTAATCACTATGGGCGACAGACGCGCTCCGGTATGGAAGCCATAAGGTGATTTTTTTAGGCAAACGTATGTAATGTTAAGTCACGAAAAAATCTGGGTTGAGACCAAGCAAAATAACCAATCTTCTCATATTATATTAACTAGCCAATAAGAATAGAAAACTCCCCCATAATTAATAAACACGATCCCCCCTCCTCAAGAATTAAGCTGCGATCATTCCTAACGGTAGATTCCTGGGCAGTGATGACCACTTACAAAAAGTTGGCACATTTGCCAGTATTGAAAAGAAGCAACGAGGATTTAACGAAGCGAAAGTTAACGTACTATACGGTGAACGATTATTATAAATTAGTGATAACAGGAAACAAGTTATCGCGTTCTCAAATAACCCAAAACATATCGTATCTATTTAAAACTTTAAATAATTTATCGCACACAGTCGGAACCAAACAATTCTATTTATTTGACACGGTGGGTTTTTCCTTCGTACTTAATTTCTAGTAATGTCGTATCCTCGACCATAAACATGATGTATGAAATTAAACATGATCAATATTAGTGTCATTAGGTTTAATTTGTCATTTAAATTGGTATTTTTTTTAACCTTATACTTGTATCTATTCAGAATATCAGGTACTATTCCTAAATATATAAATTAACTTTGAACAAAACACACACATACAGATAGCAATCATTTTACAAGCTTTAATTTAACTTAACGTGTTAGCAAGAATACGTGTGATTGAAATCTTTCTTTATTTGAAACCAGTTCTACAAAACCGATTCAGCTGATGTTTCGCACACGTTCGGAACTGGTGACAAAACAATGTTGTATATAATTAACTGTTTATCACGAGTAACGAGTGAACGCAACCAAAAATGTGTTCTTAAAAAAACATTACAGAGTATAATATGTAATGAAGCGCTAAATAAAAGTTTTTTAAAAAAAAGTTTTGCTGACTGCAACTTGTTCTAAGTTCGCTCAGCAAATATAGATATTTTTTAATTGTTCGTCTTTCACTTTACTCTGTGGAAAGTTTTTATATAAATATATTTTAAGTGAGCGCATCATCAAGTATTTATGTATAAGAATGTCGCATTAGCATAAAGTTTGGGCGTAGTTATTCGTAGATAAGGTTGTTGCTGTTTGTGCTCGGATCGTCTTTTCTTTACTTTCACCGATAATGTTGCTTACATTTTTTACATCAACATAAATATCGTGACATGTGGCCATTACGAGTAAGAACTGGCTTCTTCCAATTTAAGCTCACGTTTAGTTTGTCACTTTTATTAATTTATAACTTACGTTTGCGCGCATATTTTTCATAGCATGTTTCATTTCTGAAAGTACTTATTTTTAAGATTTGGGGGGGGGGGGGTATTGAATGGTACACCAAATCTCAAAGATGTTAGTACCTTAAGAATTTTTAACCATTTCTGGAACAGGGTAGGTAAAACCCAATGCGCCACCAACTTAGGAAACTAAGATATTATGTCCCTTGGTCTAGCATTTACACTTGCTTACTCATGCTTCAAACCGGATCACAACAATAAACAAACTATTTCAGGTTGATATTGAAAACTAATTAGAGTAAATAACAATAAAATCAATAAATACGGATTTCGCATTAAGATTAACACAGTAGATAACAAATATTTTCGAATTTTATGTTTCATATATTTTGTATATTCAGTATAAGTTCAGCTATTTGACATTCTTCTGTATCTCAGTACAGTTATACAGAGTTAAGAATAAGCAAAACAAATACGAATTCGACTCATTGACTCCTGCACAGCTACGACCAGCATTTATAACGTGGAGTGTCTGAATTTTTTTTTTAACAAACATACGAGCAAATGTCCCCTTGCTGGTACGTGGTTGCTCTAGCCCATAGACACTAGCACTTTTGAAATATAAACGACTGTCATCTGCGGCTTCACTCGCATTTAGGAGTTAGTCGTCGGGTATTAGACCTATAAAAATAGTCATATCTTTCTTTAGAGGTCCGTTTCTTTATATTAAATTTCATGAAATTCAATTCCGTAGTTTTTTTTTGGCCTTAAAAGAGCAACATAAAAACAGATACAGACGGACACACACAGTTACTTTTGCAATCATATTATTAGTATAGTTCAGGTCCTTACAATGCCGCTGCCATGAAACCTGAGATTATGCAACATGTCTGTACATGCACTGGCTCACTAGTCCTTATATTTGCATCATATAATCTACTTATTGTGCCCCTTCCCACATATTTTACAATTCTCTGTGCAAAGGACTGGGAAGATATCGCTGCTATAGCGATAAATCCGCCTGTTACACCGCAAGCAACTTTGTACGTTTCGTATTTATGCCTAATTAAATGTTGTTACTGGAGTGCAATAAAGTTTAATTAATATATTCCATTCATGATTAATCATTATTTACATTCCACCCACACATGCGTAATTCCACTTATATTGTGGTAGGGCTTTGTGCACGCCCGTCTGGGTAGGTACCACCCACTCATCAGATATTCTACCGCCAAATAACAGTACTCTGTATTGTTGTGTTCCGGCTAGAAGGGTGAGTGAGCCAGTGTAATCACAGGCACAAGGGACATAACATCTTAGTTCCCGAGGTTGGTGGCGCATAGGTGATGTAAGGAATGGTTAATATTTCTTACAGCGCCTTTGTCTATGGGCGGTGGTGACCACTTACCATCAGGTGGCCCATATGCTCGTACGCCAACCAATGCCATAAAAAAAAAAAATTGTATAAGGAATTTATAAGAATGAAATTATTACGTGTCATAATTATTAAGAATATGATCATTATTTAGTAGAAACTAAGCAAGCTTCAACTTATCAGACCATAATGTTTTTTAAGAATATTTCCAAATTAAGATTTCTTTAATAAAAAAAAAACCCTTTCAAGGAGTGATTATAATGGAAGTATTGAATTTGTTGATTGGAATCAAAATTATACTTAATTCAAATAAGCACGTCAAAGTACTTTTAAATTTTCATTTTAAAAAATAAACTAAATTTGTAACAACCACTGGTTCGAATCTCCAGAAAAGTCGGCAAAAAAAATCTCAATAGTAACTCTTTTCATCAATCACATATATGTGTCCGTTCATGTAATAATTACAATACACTACAAACATCAAAGTAATTATTGGATTCTGTATGAAAATCAACGAATACGAACTCCGAAGATAAAATACGAACGTATTTTATTTATTATCTATGTTATAATCTTAAGTAGAACATGAGTTTTTTTAATAATAAATTTAAATAAATAGAACAAGAGCTCCAATTAAAATATATAGACTAGAATGATCACTCGATTTTCTTACCTAAATATACCTAACAGTAGTTACCGTATGCGATTAAATAAGTACTAAAATCCAAAAACCCACGCGCCAGTCACAACATCGCACATGTGTGGATATAACTTTACAAAATGGCTCAGGTGTCTTCGAATTTTAACCAACTAATAACTTAAAGTAGACAATATAGCGAAACAAAACAGAAACTTCACAATGGCGTGCCGTGAGCCATCCAACCACACCACAACGCTCGATAAAACGAACCTTTTCAAAAACTATACTATTTTGTAACTTTTTTCTCGAATCATGAGTTTTTATAAGTTACAATGCGAGGTAATATTGACCGTAAAGATAAATGGAATATGTAAAAAACGTTTGCGTCCGATTTAGTGTCTCGCATAAAAACGAAAGTGCGGCTGTGACGTTTACGGATGCTGGATGTATTTTTTGGATGCGTTATTTTACGCAAAAAACGTTATTTTAAAAATTAAGGCTCGTGTTTAGTACCAAATTATTATAAAAGATATTATAAATTGAAAATTATATTTAGGAAACATTATAGGAAACACTTTTTTGGAACATACATATATGTTTTGTTTGAGATTTATACATATAAATGATATATAATAAAGGCATAGTTATAGTGCATAACAGCATAGTTTACTTAGTGGTAGAGTTTTGCGCGAGCCCTTCTGGGTAGGTACCACCCACATATCATAATTATATTCCACCACCAAACTGCTATGTGTTCCAAATTGAAGTTTGAGTGAGTCAATAAAATTACAGGAACAAGGGGCATAACACCTTAGCTCCCTAGGTTAATATTTCTCACATCAGTCTCGTCAGTGGACGGTTGCCATTTATGTGACCCGTAAAGTAACCCGTTTTCCCATTCGCCACAACTTTTTTATAAAAAACAAAAATATTCAAAATCTAATGACAAAACAGAAACGCTTATATTATGTTATCTATAATATGCATTTAAAAAGACATAACTATTGTTTATCATTTCCACATTTACTTAGTATTATAAATTACACACTTAAAGGTCAACACACAACAATCGTCGCAGTCGGATAAAAAATAATATCATAAATAAATCGAACTTGAATTTAACACAGCAATTTTATACCGCATTCAAAATTCTTACATCATTGCATTTTGTTGCAACAAAAGATAGATTTGGTAAGGAGATATGATTTTTTTTTGTCGTCTGCACGGGTTGTGGGTCTTGACATCAGGTGTATCGCAGTAATGTTATATTCGTTTTTTTTTATATGTGAATGTTTGGCATTTTATATTGTATTTGTTTCGTGATGAAATTTTCGAAACCACTGTGAATACTTGAATATTGGCTATGCTATGTAACTATATTAATAATTATATATATATGTAATAATTTTTAAACAGAGATCAATTAAATTATATTATAAAGTTTATGCTATGATAAATGCAATTTCAGACTAAATATACTAGTTTCTAAATTTAAACAAACATATTCTTCAGAGCTATTGAAGACACATCCGACTTTATTTTCGACGGATCTTCTTTGGTCTGACTTATTTCTTTCGGAATCCATGTTAAATTTAGGACATTTAATAAGCAAGTGGAATCTCATATCAAACGTAAAACAGTTTGTTAAAAAACGAGCGTGTAACTCTGAACTTGTGACGTGACGTGACGTAACAGACAATGTCGCCTGGTTATTGTTGTCCGAAAAACAACTATGAATACTAACTAATTATATATATACTAATTATAATTGCATAAAATAATATCTGTCTGAGAGAAGGCCCAAAACTATTGCTCCGTCCTTGAATTTTTACTCTAATTGCGCCCAACTTAATTAATCTTTAACAAGCAAATAAAACTTATATGTTTTTAGCATTAGCATTATTAACATTAGCAGCCTGTAAGCTTTCCCACTGCTGGGCTAAAGGCTTCCTCTCCCTTTGAGTAGAAGGTTTGGGGCATATTCCACCACGCTGCTCCAATGCGGGTTGGCGGAATACACATGTGGCAGAATTTCGTTGAAATTAGACACATGCAGGTTTCCTCACGATGTTTTCCTTCACCGCCGAGCACGAGATGAATTATAAACACAAATTAAGCACATGAAAATTCAGTGGTGCCTGCCTGGGTTTGAACCCGAAATCATCAGCTAAGATGCACGTGTTCTAACCACTGGGCCATCTCGGCTCTTATATGTTTGTAATAATGGAATGTTAAAGGTCATATAAAAATTGTCATCATATATTTTTATTTCCAAATCCAATGTTGGTCAAAATAATAAAAGCAGTGTAATTAGTGAGAATTGCTTCTAATTTGGTGAAACTCTATTTTGATGTGTGAATCATTTAAATGTTATAATTATTAAAGTCACGATCGTGTTCCGCAGTGATTATCGAGTTGGTCTTTACAGAATAACACTGCAGTCATAAAAATCTTATGAGCAAGCGTGGGTCGCGATCGCGGAACGATAATAAGCGGATAAATGAAAACATTAAAATCAAAGTCATGACGACGGTGACGTTAAAGTCGACGGTGGCGGTGGCGGTGGTATGTGCGAGGAATCTTAATGTCGGAACCGTACCGGTGTCAATTTTTGCAATAGGGCTGTCAACAACAGGCGACCAATTTACTCAATATAGTTGTGTCTGTAAAGGTGAGTGAGCCGGTATAAATGGATATTATATCTTAGTCTCCAAGGTTGGTGGAGTATTGATGATGTAAGGGTTACTTAATAATTCTTTCTGTCAATGTTGTTGGGCGGTGGTGACCACTTACCATCCGGTGGCCCAATTTCCAGGCCTGCCTTTCTGTTTTAAATAAAAATAAAACAGAATTGATAGTAAGGATATCAAACAGTGGTTACAGTTATAAGCCTCAGAATAAACAATTAAGCCAATTATTTTTGGTTTAAAAATCCGCACTGGAGTAAAAGAGATTGTAAAAATGTATGTATGTAAGTTTAAACACCACCCTTGGTATTAGACGACTTACAATTTTTTTGTTTGAAAGTGAATTTATTTGCTTTGAAAATGGTAGTGACATCCAAAAACTGACTCTATAAATACTTCACTCTATAAATAGTAATTTTCATAACTTTAATATGTAATATAAGAAAAAAAAAATGGAATTGACAACCCTGTCTCCGGTACTCGAATCTCAGGTACCTTTGCTTATCGCGGCATCTTTCCACTCAAATTGTTTATTTCCTTGCAACGTTAACCAATTTATAATATTACATATCAAACTAAAATAGCCCCTATTACAATGAAATAAAACACAATGTAACTGAAACATATTTTTGTAAAGTGCATGAATGTTCATCTTTGTCGCCGCGTGATATTTCATTAGAGCCTTCAGATTAACTTATTAAGGCGTACCCGTGTTTTTTCCTGTGTTTTTGTGAACGTGAATACGTCTCAGGTTTAAATTTGAAACTACAAATACATCATTAGTTAGTAAGTACATTAAGAATGAAATAAATCGTTTGAAAAACCAAACAATTGTCTGTTTCGAAGAGAAAATTCTTTGTGTGCTATTCTATTAGAGTAAAGTTTCTGAGTTGCATTTATGTGCAACGCTTCTATGACGTCATCCTCACCGATTTCGGTCAATCTAAAGCCTACGAAGGACATAACTATAGTAGTGCACAAGTGTGTACGCAAACACAGATGCACCCCCTAATCCCTCGATTCTCAATCCCATAAGAAGGCAAATCCAACACGACCGGAAAGGTTTAGGAGCAGGACCAACGGGTTTACGTATTTTCCGAGGCACGGAAATGCACACACGACCAGCTTATTGAGATTTTTTCCGCCGAATAAACCAATAACTATCTATCGACCCGATCTGGGATTTGAGCTCATGACTAGACCAACGAGGCAGTCAACATTTCTGTATGTGTGGCTAGTGTGACATTTACTGAACTTAACGCGTTCTTTAATTATTTACAAACTTTTTAATTCCGTACGATGTCAAATGACTTCTGCGTGGAATTCTGTAATAATCCGTTTAGTTCTACAAAATTACGCCATACTAGCTATGATTTATGAACATTTAGATGCATCTTATATATATAATTTTATAGTTTGGATGTGTGGTTGGAAGTTCCTACTAACTACAAATTATTTTTAAATCAATTATAATGACATTTGAAATCTATTTTTGATAACATTATTTTTAAACTATGGTAGTTTTATCACAATCGATACAAAGATCAAAAATCATTTTAATAAATTAAACCTTCCAACAAGTCACATTCCATTTAAGTAAAAATATATTTAAAAAAACTGCGACAACATATGCAAGAGGAGAAATAACTTAAAATACAAATTCGTGACGTATACAAATTTGTACAATTAATTAGCTGTTAATGGTATGCCATTAGGTATATGTCCTTTACAAATTTTAAGATTTCCCATCCGAAAACAGAGTGGAGCTAGGAGTAATCCTAGCTCCACTGCCACTGCTTTCTAATTCAGCAGCTGAAGTTTACAAGCAACGTTCGAAGAAAACGCTTAATCACCTTATTTACTCGTTCATCAGGCAATTTTACCTGACATATACTGACATGAGCCTAGCTAAACTTGTAACCCCTACTTTCCGTTTGCATACGGTACAGAGAACGTTTTTGGGCAATGGTATATCCAAATATATAATAAGATACCGGAAAATAATATAAATTTACCATTTAAAAAGTTAGTTAGTAAGTATTAAGATGAAATTAATCAATAAATCATTATATTCATTAAAATAATACTTTTTTTAAAAAACGCCTGGATTTAGGCTCGGGTTCCATCACAGGACTGATTGAGCACTGATTTTGAATACAGCATTGTGAATCTATTTATTTGAAAAGAGCAACTATCTGAGTTTCTTGCAATTTTTTCTCGTTGGAAACTACTTTCCGAAACGATGGTAGTGTTTAAATATTGACTTGAATAAAATAGATTAAATTGACTAATCACCCCCACGCATACACATACATTCAATCGAAGCCGCGGACACTATGATATTTATATAACTACATGTGTTTAAGTACGTGCGATAAATGTTTCTAAACATCAACAAAGTAGCTCTTTAATATTTTTTATCATAACTTTTATCCTTAATATTATTAACGTTAATGGATGTACCGATATTTTGCATCTCACGTAAGCTTAACTTAACTTGCTCTCGTGAGCACGCCGTATATCAGATAATGAAATTAATTAATCGCTGGCGGTCACGACGCCGTCGCGCAGCGGGGCGGTGATGGTAGCATATATTATGATTATTTTAGCCTTTCCTTTAAACCTGCTTGTAATTCTGACAAATATTTTTCACTTCCAATGTCGATATGCTATTTTTTTATTTATATGAATAATGTATTTTACGAGCACTGATTATTTTAAGTGTAGCGATTTGTTTGGCTTATTTTAATCAAATTACTTACAAGACTAAATGTTGATTCATTTGGAAGCCATGTAATGATTCGGGAATATTTCTATAAATCTGACTTTGCCTTATAGTTTGCCTTATAGAAAAATCCATAATATTTATTGGTCAGACTCTAAACCTTGCGAGGCATTGGAAGCTAGTCGCTAGAAAAACGAGATAGTTAAAAGAGAGAAAGATATCAAGGATGTAAACTAAGCAATACGCCATTTCAACAATAACAAGCTCAATACATTTTTGTTGTATAAGAATTAAGTATATAAGGAACTTCTACGAAATATAACTCATATTTATTAAAAACTGGTATCACCAGTACACAAAAGCTTTACAATAACATCGATAGCGATGTTTTAATGAGCACATTTGTTTTTGTTAATATGACAAATATAATACTAATATTAGAATAAATTGACTTTTTTCAAAGATTAAAATTGTTTCTATACAAAATTTAAAAATTAATTATTGCATTCTTATTCCTTAAAGACGCTATTTTTGTTTTTTTTTTGTATAAACTATGGGAAAAGACAAAACTTTGAGAACCACCCTGGTATCTTTGGTTAGTTTTTTTTGTATAACTCTGATGCTTGCTATCACTGCGCGTATATATATTTTTATTAAATACTATACCATGATATCGTCGTTCCGTTTCTATATGTAGATTAATAAAAGAATATATACAATAATTCTTTTTTTAAAACGGCTTTATGTATGTATGTTATACTTATTTCATTATGTGTGTGTGTGTATGTGTTATTATTTCTAAATCTGTATCCTGTAGTCATCAGAATATTACTGCAAAAATAAAGGATTAATACTATACTTACACACACCTGTCGTTGCATCATTAAATACAAAGGTGACCCTTAGAATATAGACCAATATATTAACAAAAAACTCAAATTGCAAAGGAGAGACGGAAGATGTTCGAGAGAGACGACTACAGTCATCCAGTTTCAGAGACAAAAGACGCATACACAATGCATGCGCGATGCAGTACACCTGTCGGACAGGCGCGGCTCCGACGCTAATAATAACAATTATCGCGTGCGCCCGCGAAGCGAGGAAGGTGACCTTTCGTTATGGGGATGCGATTGCTCGCAATCCTTCCCTTGAAATAGGGAAATATATTTCAATTATTGCAACTTAATAAAACTAAGCGTTGTCTTGTTTTTATTACAAACTAAGAATATTTAGAGGACAGCCTGGGTAACATTTCAAATCAAAACGTATGTCAAAATTGTAGTTTTTAAATGTTACATCAAACAATTGTATTAATTACTTATTTTTATTAGATCTATCCTGTTAAATATAATCTTGTTAAGAAAATTACCTCGCTAAATTATTTTGTTTCGTTTCTCTTCCCTCTCAAGAAAAATTTTATTCACGACGCTGGCAACCCCGTGCAAAATCGCCGCCAGCCAAGGCCGAGGGCGCGCGCGCAGGTCGTGGTTGTTTTGCGCAGGCGCAGAACTGTCAAGGGCACGGTGACCCACTTCCCGCCGAGTCTTCGATGCGGGAGCACGTGCCTGAGCAGATGTTTTCACTTTCTTTTCGGTGAGGCGATTTTGATACTTTTTTTATGTCTTGATCCTCATCTTACGCGCGGCTTTTTTGAGGATATGTATCAAAATTGCATTAGGGACCACCCTTGGGAAAACTTCATAGCCTATATTGTTGGAGTATTAGAAATATTGAGAATTGTCTGTTTTAGATAAAATATATCACATGAATATCTTCCTTCCGATTTTCTAAAAGAAACAACTGAATAAGATTGAGCTGTGTTAATTGTACATATGGTTTAACATTCTTACTTTCATTAATTTCATTCATTCATACGAACATCGTGATAATGTACATTCAAGTGGGAAATAAATACTTAACCTTTAATTAAACCAATGTATAAAATTTTTCGATATACAAATTAAACTAAGTTACATCATTTACCGGAGATAAATAAGGTAAAAGAAAAGTTAGAGTTTGTTAAAATTCCCACAGCTGGTCTAAGGCCTCGTCTACTTTTGAGGAGAAGTTTTGGGGACAACGCGAGTTTGTGGATACAAATTTGACACACGTTCAGTAGACACAGATTTTTTACGATTTTTTCATTCACCGAAAACGAGATGAATTAAAACAAAAATAAAGAACGTGTAAATCCGCGGTGTTCGTCCGGGTTTGAACGCACAATGCGCGGTTAAGAATTTATTTATTTATTGGAAAAGTTACACCATCAACTTATCACTAAGCACTTAAAATTAATATCTAAGAATCATCTATTTTAGCCACTGGGCCATCTCGATCAGATTTATACACAAACTAAAAAACCGCTGCTACGACTTACATAAAGTCACGGAACGAGCACGACGTATGACCCAAATTCGTACTATAATAGTAAAACACTAAAATATTTTAACACCCCATATATGTTTCAAGCAATATAATACTAAACGCTCGCCGCTGGGATTAACCACGCAAGTGCTGTAAATGGCTAGAATTATAACCAAATGTACTTCCACATATCATTTATATAGTAACCGCCTGTAAACGTCCTACTTATTGGTAAAGGGTTAAGGTAAGGATTGGGTCTTAATTTTTTTATATAAAAAAATGTTTGTGTTTTACGTAACTTTAATTTTATACCGTTCTTTAGATATTTCTAGTTTATAATCAAAACCAGACCTCAGTTGAAATTTATTTAAGTTGTTATAATTTATATATTTTTTACTCTTTATAAGAAGGATTATGAGAAAGCGCATCCCTATAACGATTTTTTGGTAGCAGTGTGCAAGCAAATCTGTGTAAATGTCACTCACTCATCATATATTCAGTATTACTTAGAATATGGTGTTCTAATTTGGGGGATAAGTGAGCCAGTGTAACTAAAGGTACAAGGGTCATAGCATCTTAGCTTTAGATCAGTAACGGAAATATCGTTCACAAATTAAGCACAAAATGAAAATTCAGTGGTACTTTGCCCGATTTTGAAACTCGTTACGATTGACTTGTTTTGGACTCTAGGCCACCACGCCTCTTATAATGTTTATATCTAAGTCTAAAATTCAAAATTTAAGGATATAGTCTCATCTATACTTGGACGAAGCTATTATATCTATTCTATTAACGTACCCTAAACCGATAACTATAAAATTTAATTTTAATAATCATTTAAAATATAATTTTTACTCTTATACTTACATCCTTGTACAGAAATACATATCCTGTTCGGCCTAAACGTATTGACGATATATTTTATGGCACAACTTATTATGAATACTCATTAATTAAAATTACACAATTATGTACATAAAGGTCAATGTTTCTTTATATATTTCTACAATAACAACACTTTATGGCAGAACAAATTAAATTGTTTTAAAAACTCGTATCTAAATTTTAGGGTTCCATACTCAAAGTGTGACCCTTATCTACTCTGTTTATCAGACTACAGAGTTATAATTTGATAGATATATGAGCAATTATTATGACTTATAATAATAATAACAAAAATATTATAATAATAATAATAAGTCGAGTTAAGCATCAATAGCGGCAATGGTTTACGGGCCGCCTAGCGATGTAAAAAGTCACAGGATCGATCCTGACTTATGACTAATTAATTTTGAGCTTTGCTACAAAAATAAACAAAAAAGAGAGAGTTTCTCAAAATCCTTTATGCATGAGCACGATATACACTTAGCTGGTTTTATGTATAAATCGATTTCAGTAATTTGATAAAAATATTACAACGCCTAAATAAATCATTACAATACATACTATATACACTTGTTATTATTTACAGTATGTGAGTACTGACACCTCGTAAAATTAAAAAATAACGTTTCAGTAACTTGTTTTATCCCTAAGAACATTAAGGAATAGCAAGTTACTACTTATTATAGTCGCTTACTATTGATTTAAAAACAAAACTAACACATTTTCCACCAATCATACCAAAGTAATTTAAACAATAACTTAATAACAACAAATCACTTTAAAGTAATATTTCGTATCAGTTACATCATAGATGAATTGCGGCAAACAATATTATGTATTTGGCAAATTTTTATGCAAATGTTGGCACAAATTTTGTTATAAAAGTTGGCACAAAACGTTGTCACCGCTGGACGATCGATTAACGGTCCTCATGCCAATAGATTCAATAGCGTCCATGAATTATTCATAGTTATAGAACCGCAGATCGTCGGCAAATCGAAACGGGCTTTTTTATTATTATTATTTCTATTAAATTCAACTTCGGCCACACCTTTCTATGAATTAAATCCAATGGCTCAACAGCCGAAGGCTTTAAGTCATGTTTTAGGTCAATAGTTCAAATCTTTTCTACGACGCTAATAAATGTCAAATGAAACAGAATGACTTCTGAACTGAGCCTCATTACTAACTATATAAATCTATATATATATATATGTTAATAATGTATTACTATTTTAATAAAATATAACTAGTTACCTGACATTAAATGAGTGGAATGTAATTTTTCTATTGACTTGTCAAAAGTGTAGAAAGTCATAATAAATAAGTAGAAATAAAATCAAAATACTCGCACACAGAGTCTTTTATTTTACACATTCACATATACATATATAAAAGTTAATACTAAATTTTTAAGGCATCGTCTCGTTTGAGGAAAATTGTACTTAATACGATCAATCAAGCTATTCTGTTGCAGGTTGATGGATAAAGATGTGACAGATTTTTATCCGACACTAATTTTTGTTTCAGATTTTTATTTTCATCACCGAAAACGAGATGAATTAAAGATAAAAATTAAGCACAGGCAAATTCTGTTGTGCTTGCCCGTGCTTTAATCCGCAAACTCCGGTTAAGACGAACTCTAGACGGATATCTCGCCTTATTTTTAAATATTTATATAAATCTTCTGCATGGGTGTATGTAACTAAACTCCTTCTAAACGGTTGGACAGATTTCGATGATTTTTTGGTGTGAACTTGAGCGGGTTCCGCAATAGTTTAGATTAGATCTGGTAGGTGGTAAGTGAGTGAGTGGTAAGTGGAGAGTAAAGAAGATTATTATTTCACGTGGTCGATGGTGAAACATGCAAATCGTATGATAAAATTATAAAATACTAGCGCTCGCCCTGGCTTCGCACGGGTGCAATGCTGATACTAAATATATTACAGAATGTCTTACCACGTTCACAGTTTTTCAGTCGTTAGACAATACAAACCGCGATGACCCTGCGTTTTAAATCTGTTAGGTATATCTTCGAAAATATATATTTAAATTACATGCTGTAAAAGGTCATATTGGTCTATATTAAATGCACGATGTATTTGAGGTACTTAATTGGATAAGGATTAATTATAATTACTTGGTGGTAGGGCTTTGTGCAAGCCCGTCTGGGTAGGTACCACCCACTCATCAGATATTCTACCGCCAAATAATAGTACAGTGTATTGTTGTGTTCCGGTTGGAAGGGTGAGTGAGCCAGTGTAATCACAGGCACAAGGGACATAACATCTTAGTTCCCAAGGTTGGTGGCGCATAGGTGATGTAAGGAATGGTTAATATTTCTTACAGCGCCTTTGTCTATGGGCGGTGGTGACCACTTACCATCAGGTGGCCCATGTGCTCGTCCGCCAGCCAATGCCATAAAAAAAAAATACAAAAACCGCATCAAAATCTGTTGCGTTATTTAAAAGATCTAAGCATACATAGGGACAGACAGCGGTAAGCGACTTTTTTTTTATACTATGTAATGATTATACAATCAAAGTCGTAATACCTACATGTGATCTATATATAATATCTAACATATAGCTAGACTTTATTTTAACATAATAAATGATTAAAATTCAACAAAACGTTCATTCATTCGTTCTCTAGCAGACAGCCGGACGCCTGATACATATACATAGCATTTATATAACGCATTAATATAGATTTATAGTGGAAAGTTTAAAATTTAAAAGATCAGTCGTCGCGCGGCCATTACATCGGAAATAAAAATATTTTACCACATTCCGCGACAACGCTTATAGTTCGTGCTCGTATTTTCTAAAGGATGTGAAGACGAACAAACGACATGTATTTCACACTCTTATACATATTTATATGTAAATAATTATCGTTATAGTAAAAGTCAAATATTTACATAAATATTAAAAATATAACGGGGCCTTGTACCTGTTAGATGTATCATAATAGTAACGTAAAGAAACACCCTGTAAATATACTCACTTCTGGGCTAAGGCCAGAAGGAGTCCTTTAAAAAATGTCCTTGAAGCAATTCATTGATTGAAAAAGCACAAAAAATTCAATCGTGCTTGTTCGGCTTGGAACCTGAAATCTTAGCCAAGGCACTCGAGCATCTCAACTCTTTCTTCATCTTAAACGAAAAAGAAGTAAAATGACAGCTTGTAAATGCCCCACTGCTGGCCTAAGTCTCCCTTCCATTTTGAAGAGGATGGAGCTTACTGTACCACGTTACTCCGGGTGAATTATCAACTCACATTAAGCACATGAAAAATCAGTAATACTTATTCGTTCCTTTCATTTCCTTCATAAAGTAATTTAATGGACATTAATGAAGAAATTTAATGAAAACATCAAAAACCAACGTGCAAATGTCAACAACAATTCTAGAAAAGTTAAATCAATAACATTTTTATTGGCACGGATTTCGTAACGTGCCATTATTCGTTAATAAGTCAATCAGATTGAATGATAGGTGTATTGTACGTATAATTTATAAACAAAGAAATATTTATTTATTATTGCATATATTTATATTGATAATCAAAAATATTTAGCTTGAAATGGAAATATAGTGGATTTCAAAAAAAATGCAGTCAAGATCACTAGATTATTAATAGTGTGAGCGTTGCTCTTAAATGTTGATGCGGCTCAACAATAAACAGAGTGATTCAAGAGGATAGCTTATATGTATAGTACATATATAATATAAGAGAAAAGCCAATAATTTCAACCTTGCTAGACGGAAAAAAAAGCAAGAAATCTTCTTTTCATGTTTGTTAAGCTAATAAAAATACTCTTTAATAATATTTACTTATTTATATCTTAATAAATCCATCCAATTATTTTTAATTTTAATTAAATTATTAACTTTAATTAAAGCTCAGCATTCACTTCCAGATTGAGACAAATAGGAACTGCTAGGTAACGCAAGTCACACGACCGTTCTACCTTTAGGTAACTAGATCTCTAGACTCTCTAAAAAGCATTCAAACCCTTACTTTACCAACATGTGCATTTACTAAGTGCGCTAATGAAACTACTTAAACTTGAAACTGTCAGTTCTTTACATAGATAATTTGGATATCTGTAAGACAATAATAGACTGTCTTCAAATTAAACCACAATTTTTTCGACAAATAGTTTTTCAGGTATCGAGTGGGCCCTGCTCCTTACTGGCCGCATAGACAGTTGTCTACATTGCATATATGGGATTAATTCTTTGTAAAATAAAAGTCAACCCGATTAAAGCATTCACAATAAAAAATGCAGCATATTTTTTAAACAGAAATAGCACTTCTTATCCCAAAAGTAACCAAAACTTTGATCAAAATTCACGCGACGGGCAAATAGAAGTAATCCACAATTAAATTAACTCCTCTCATAGTCAGAAAACTATGTTACTTATCTACATATATAGTAACTTGACAACAACAATCACAGCTGCGGCTATTTCGTTACAGCAAAGAAATATATTACCATATGTTCTCGAATCAAAATAATACACTTTGATATGGCAAAGCGAAATTGTGCTCATTAAAAGATTCAGTTGACGTGCAATTAACATCAAAGGCGTGTGTCAAATGTCTCGCGTCAGACGCGTATTACTCTTCGAGAGGCGAGTAGCGAGAGTACGTCCCGAAAATAGTAAGAGCTTAAAACAAAACATTGTGCCGTATGGTTCGTAGTCGTGAATTAGAGTTTGTTTCCATTGAATGGCGATATTTTCAAAACAAAACTACACAGATTATAAAACTCGAATACTGCTCGTCAAATATATAAATTTATTAACATCAGAATTGATAACATTAAGTGCTTAAATATATATACAAATATCAATTAAAAATAGTTACTGTATAAATCTTGACCGTGTGGAATGGTGGCAAGAAAATATATTAATAATAATGGTAAATAAAGTCAACATTATAATATTTCGAAGTCTAGACTAGGTTGGTAGTATATTCAATCCCGTGCCTCAAAAAGCACGTGAAGCTGTTGGTACTGCGCCTGAACTCTTTCCGGTCGTATCGGTTTTGCCGTCTGATCGTAATATTTATGTGGATGTCGTTGCGCACATACTTGTACTGTGCAGTTCGTTATTTTATCTATATTTTTATATGTTCTATAATAAATTGGGTTCAAAATTTTTTGCTCCATCAAAATGAACACGGTACGTCACTAGTCAACAGAAATAATATGATATTATTAATAGTGTTGCTTACAATGAAAACGATACGAAGAATATTGTATAGAGCAAAGTAATAATGCCTGTTTACAATCAAACACACTCAACAACTCCATTATAACGACAAACAATTGTTGTTAGAAATGTATTTTTAGCTTCGTATTTAGAAGGAAAGGTTTACGAGTGTTGATCTCTTTAAGCTTAGTAGATAACATGTATAGTTCTTGTTCAAAGACGCGAGTTCAAATCCGGTTAAGTAAGTTAATTTTGAGTGTGTTGTTATTTATTTTACACTATGTAATAAGTATTAATAAATAAGGTAAATTAAATTGTAATTTAATTTACAATAAAGGAGAAGGCGATTTTTTGTGTTCCTTGACTGAAAAAGCTGCTAAATCAATATACATATATACAATTTATACCAGAAGATGCGGCGTATTACAGAGAAGATTTTAGTATATACGTAATTCATGACAAGACAACGTTAACTGACGGTTTTGCTTGTAGATAACAATAAACTTGAAATAAAAATTTCATACAGATTTCATAAAGTGATAAGTGTTTTATTAGAAGAAATATATAATTACTGAGATTCTTGCCGTACTTTTCGGGAAAATCTACGTTCCGAATTGGTAGTAGCTTTATATTTAATTGAATCTTGTATTTTTTTCAAACGTAAGAGCCTAGTTGAATAAAATATATTCTGATTGTGTTCCATATTCACATTGAATACGTCATACATTGAAAGAAAGCGTTATCAATGCGCTATCATCCCCAACTAAGACGCTAACTCACATACGCCTGTATTACACTAAATTACTCACTTATACTCAACAATACAAGATGACGTGTGTATGCACTAAAACGAGTGTACATAAAACCCTACCATCGTTTTTTTACAACAAAAAACCCAATTATATAATCCCTGTTCAAAGTTCAAGAAATTCTAGAAACAAGGATATATAAATCACTTGTACAAATATGACTCATTATCAGACGGATGCTGTTACGTTCGATGTCAGTTTTGTTAGCTATAAAGTTCGTAGACCCGTCATTACGACGCTTCTACGAGACTATATATACATGTATAATCCCCTTTAATGTATTTAAAACCGTATTAGAGTTTTATTTGTTAACATTTACGAATAATGCTAATTTATAAAGCAATTTGATCACTTCCAGTTGTTATTAATCCACTTTTTTTGTATAAATAACTGATAGATGCGACTTTCTATGAATTATTTTATTATTTTTTTATGATAATTTATGTTGTTTTATTATATTGTGATGAGCTCTGACCGCGATTTCGTTCGAATTGACTACTTTGATTGTGACTCGATTGATTCGACGGAATAATAAATACCTGATGTTTAGATAAATAAATAGAAAAAGAATAAAGCCTGCCTGTTTTCAGATAAGCTGTGATATTCGTAATTTTCCGCCAGTAAATGTTTCCCGACTGTGAAGTTTTTGCTAAGATTGTATACGTATGTGTGTGCATATTAAAAGTAATTTAGATTTACATGTAGGACTTGCTGTCATAGTGTCGATATTCGATACATTAATATCATTAAAACCCGATATATCTCATTTGCCCGTCAATGTTTGCAAACTTAAACCCTCTTTAAAAAATGTACTTTCACTTCTCGTTTCGAAATCATTTACTTTTAAATAATTCTTAGGTCCGTATTAGAGAAGGTAATAGGTTAACTGATATGTGTAGTCAAATTTAAGTCATACACATACTGTATGCTGAAAAAATTATTTACAAGCCTTATTTTATTAATCGTATTCATAATTGTCAATGCACTCCCTGACCATCTTTTTCGTTGTAAAATTAATCCTAAGGTTGTCTGAAAGAAATGTAAAAAATATTTATTATCTAAATCAGATATTATTTAGGAACAATTTGCGTTAAAAAGTTCCACTAGAATTATTTATCATCCCTTACAGATAGACTCAGCTCTCTACCATACCACGGCTAGAAAGGTTAGTAAACCAACTGGTGTCATGTCTCATGGAATACTTTGGAGTAACGCTTCAGAAAAAACAATAGACATTCTACATAAACGAGTTATTTGTAATCTTGGAGCTGATTACTACCTTCGAAATGTTTTGAACAAAGTAAGTACTTATATCCCACAATAATAATATCCAAAAGAAATCTAATTATTTTATTATTATTTATTTATTTTAGAGATAAACTTGTAACACCAAGTATCCGACTGCGCAAAGTCAATCCATTCTTTTTGAGGCATAATATTCGATTATATAATAAAATCCGGAAACTTCGTGATTCACACACCCGCAGTGCTTAAGCACTCGCACTCATGCAGGAAAGGTTGTTTCCTCGCCCCCATTGTTGTAGAAAATTTGACTCTTAGACCGTTTCTACACAGGACTGCAGCGTGGCGGAGGGCTGCTCTATGCTCCGCACCCGTGATTGCGCAGTTTACTGGAGGACTGCTACGCATCATGCGAGAGATGGCCTGGATATTCTATCGTATGAGTTCTCACACTCAAATCCCACAGATAATTAAATATTTACCAACGATAAAATTTAAAACTCTTCTTCTAAAAAAAGATGATTTAAAAGTGGAATAAATAGCCTATTATTTTGATAAAGTATATTTTGGCTCTATATAATAAAAATAATACATGTACGCGCGAGAAATGAGTGAACTGTATTATGATGATGAAAGGGGTAATTGTTACCACAAAATTCGGGCTCTTACTTTAGAAGACACTTTCTTCTTGGTAGCGCACCCTTGGCCTTCACGCACTTGTAGAACACAAGCCAAGGAATAGATGATGTTATTTGTAGATAAGGAGAAGGATAACAGTTCGTTACACTAGCTAACTTTTAAGCGCGATGCACTCACGATACACACGTTGCCGCGACCCACACGAAAAGAGAAGTACGTCACACGTCAAAATCATACCATGGACAATTAACAAGGTTTCAATTATGCATTATTCCTAAATACGCTACGATACATTGGCTTATTTAAATACAGAATAACACGTCTATTAGGCAAATAAAGTAAGACGTAGTAAAAAAATATAAAAGATAAATCCGTACGTATATTTATATTAATCTTATATACATTAAAAGAAAATAATTTAAAGAAATTAGTATTCTTAACTTCTTTTATGGTCGTTTTTATCGATTTTATCGACTTTTGAATATTGTCACTACGGTGCTTATTTATGATCCATTGTTGCACAATAAAATACCATATAATCTATACGTTTACTTATATTCATAATAAACAGGAAAAAATCGCATCTAAAATTTCATGTAATGGGTTTTAAAAATTTACACTTAAGAACTTAATACTATCTGATGAAAGTTTTACTGAGAAAAACTGATAAGATTATTAGTTACTATTGTATTAATTATTATTTATATTATAATAATAATAATTATTATTATTATTATGGAAATAAAAATCTTTACAAAAGATAGATTTTAAAAGAAGTTTTAGTGGAAAGAGTCAAGACGATCCAACTGAAGACAACGTGTTTAAAAGCGAACAAGCACCACTCACTTTTCACGTGCTTCATTCGTTTCTAATTATTCTCGTGCTCGGCGGTAAAGGAAAAAAGTCGTGAGGAAACCTGCATATCCAACGCTCCGTATTAGAGTAGCGTTTTGAAATTAACTCCAAAAGCTAAACGAGAAGTCAAGTCCTCTCACAAGCATTGACATGTATTGTTTGCTTTTTTAGAAAATAGTTTAAACGCACGAAATAGTTTGTCATTTTAAGCAATATTACAAAGAACAATGTGTAACAATCACAGATAATATCTAGACAACACAAACAATCCTAGCAAATATTATAAGTGCGAAAAATAATTCCTTTTTTGTTTGTTTGTGACGCACTCATGTCTAAAGTCTATACTCCAACGAATATCATGAAATTTTCCCTACACGGAGTCGGGGTACTAAAGGGTACCTAATAACAGCCATCTTCTTAAGCACGACAGGAGCCGAAAATAGTAGGAGATAATTTGAAAGTGACATCTATTGATGCGAACAATCCGCTGTACCATCGGCGCTTATGGTCATTTCTTGTAAGCATTATTTACTGGCCATAAATCTTGGCCGCTCATTAGACCGAGTGTGGGCTTTTACAGTCCAAACCCATACAAGTTTACTGATTTAATACTTTTTATTCTTCTCGCGGCCATTTTCGTTGAGTTCAATGGTTTAGCGGAGATTTGGATATTAGAAATAGTCGTAAAACATCATTCGGTTAATTGTAGCCATTGTCCATAATTTAACGTTCTTTTAGAAACAACCGATAGGAAAACGGTAGATGAAGGTCTTGATGGTTAGTAACTTCTAGCCATATATTTTAATTTTTATATTTATATTAGGCAAATATACTGGCAAATGGGCCACATGATGATAAGTGGTCACCACCATAAACATTGATACTCTAAGAATTATTCACAAAAGTCCGTCACATTGTCAACGCGCCACCGAGCTTGGGAACTAAGATGTTGACATGTCCTCTGATCCTATAATTACATGGCAATTGGCTCCCTTACCCTTCAATCTGGATCACAACAACACTAAGCAATAGATTTCAGTAAGTAGTATCTACCCTGACGGACATGCAAAAACTCCTACCACCATTTTTAGATATTCCATTTTAATTATTATATTACACTCTTCTATCCTGGAAATATTTCCATAACTCGTCTCCATTTGTACAATAAGAAAATGTGAACCAAAGAATACAGATGTACACACATCAGGAATGTAACCTTGCTTGAACTGCTACAGAACTGAGAATAGGCGAAGTCTTTTCAAAGCTGTAGTATTAAAACTTCCCACAAAAACTTTTAACAGTATCAGGTCAGAATTAAGACTATGATAATCACGCTATACGATTCTAAGAAGTCTTTTTCCTATAAATCTAGAATATTTCACCGCTACATAGCATAACTAATAACAGTAGAACATTTTGATTGTATACAAAGAAACAGTCGAATAACGGCAGCCATCTTGGGCAGCATTTAATTGACTTAGAAAAATGCTAAGGATAATGTTTGTTTGGTTTTATTTTGTCTCGCTGGGCGAGTGTCGGGCGAATTGAACGAACCACGGTTCCGTGATGGGAGCAGAGAAGGCCGGTAGAGTTGACAATAGATATTTAAATAATAAACGCGAAAATTATCTGCATGATTGATTTGAAAATAATCCATATTATTTAATATTATTTGCCTATTTTATATGAGCGGTATGGATATATCACAGGTATTTATTATGGTGTTTATATTTTATATCAGATATTTTTATTGAATGAGAGACTTATTGCGAGAAATACACATGTTTGATAGATATTACTTACATCTTATGAAATTATTTATCATTCATCTCCTGCTCAGGTGTAACGCAAAACATCTGCATATTTTGGATAATTTGCATGCAAAGACCCACATGAGAGCAGAATAATAAATTTAAAAGGAGAACTATAACCCACGAGTGGGTAATTAACAGTATGGTACATAATTTTATTATTAAAAGCGTAAACTAAACTTTTGTAAATCTTTAAGTAACTCGCGTCAGACTCGTGCCAGTTCAAAAGAACCAGACTCGTTACAAAGCTTTTCCCGCTTGTATCATGAAATGCCCCCTCTATTTCTTCACAAATCTGTAACCAGCAAACAATAGTCAAAACAAAGCGAATTTTTTATACGGCAAATCGTAAGGCGGAATGTAGGCCGTACCGTATAATGAGCTTCGGTGCACGAAATTTATTATACGACGATCTTTCTGAGAAACTACTGAATAATACGGTGGCGGCGGTCGAGGTATGCGGGTTCGGTTCCCGTGTGCCGACCGGCACAGTTATGTTCGTTATGCTTACGTAACCGAGCAAAAAGTCTAATCTGGACGACGGTTGTAGGTATTAGCTTGGAAATGTAACGGGTTGGATGATTTTATACTATTTCGATTAGCTTATTTGATTTTTATTTTCATAATTTATAATATACATAATTAAACATGTTTTTTTTTACATAATAATAATATACCT
This sequence comes from Vanessa atalanta, assembly GCF_905147765.1. Lineage (NCBI taxonomy): Eukaryota > Metazoa > Arthropoda > Insecta > Lepidoptera > Nymphalidae > Vanessa > Vanessa atalanta. The sequence continues at coordinate 1,094,477 of NC_061873.1, forward strand.
AAAACTTTTATCTGCCTCGGTAGTCTAGTGGTTTGCATATAATAAGGGTTTAGATTCCAAGGTTCTGGGTCCAAATTTCTGAGAATTCTTATGAGAAATTATCACTAACAGTTATGAATTAGAAGGCTGGCTATGGAACTCTGTCGTACAAAGAACATAACATTGCATAATTCGGACAGGAAGACAATATTTGTATCATCATTACACCAGAACACACTTTTTTTAAATTCATAATCTATTCCTAAGATTCCTTATCCTGCTTGTTTCGTGACAAAATTTCAGCAAAATCGGCTTCAAAAAGAGTTTTGATCTCGAGGCCGTTACAGACAGACAGTTACTTTCGCATTTATAATATTAGTATGGATTAAAGATAAAGTATTTCGTTATTAGAAAATAATACCTATATATAGAAATATGTATCACTCATACCAATGTAACTTGACTATACATAATATTTTTTTTTACTAATTTAAAGCAATATTAAATAGCTAAGCAATAAAATACTTAGTAAATACATAAAACGAAAAACCATTATCTGTCGAAATTTAATCTCAATAAAACTTCTGACGGCGCAAATTTATTGACATACGTTTTTTTTTTAATATATTAAAATTAATTTTCGCATTTAATTCTTACGTAAAACACGCACCAAAACTTTTATAAAAGTTGCATATATAAAATGTGAATTCATAATAAAACAAAATGTTTTATTAATATTAAAAATAAAAAATCTGTATAGTATCTGCGTACGCACACATCCGCCTAAATGTTGCGTAGATCATTATAAAGTCTAGGCGATTCGCTCTCATTAGCTGCGTCTGCGCATAATGCACAAATCGCGGATAACTGTGGGTCAGACGACCTTGTCCGTTTCACGGAACGGCGCGCGCTCAGCCACGCCCCCCGCCCGCTGCGGGACGAATATCAAACGAGTCCTACTAAACCGAAATGATTTCTCTTAAAACAATATTTGAAGATCATTGTTTCAACGCTAAACAGTTTGCAAATCTGGACAAGATCAAAGAAAACGTTTCATGTTAACTACGTTACATTGATTGCGTTTTAAGTTAAATGATTCGATGGTACAGTTGCCTGATCGGGAGCAAGTTCGTTCATTGGACTGACCCAGAGATCAATAATATATATACAGGGATTATTGGATTTCTCCAGTAACAGTCCGAAGTGACAATGTTAAACTACCGAACATCGGAAAACACGTAAAGCTAATAGTTCTACGTTTAATCTCTCAACGGGCGTTTCTGACGGTCCCATTGGACTTTGAGTTATTAAAAACTGTTTTTTTCCTTTGTATTTTATCTTTAAATACTTTGTGGTAATCTGTGGCTGTGCTTCTGTGTAGATACCACCTACCAATCAGAAATCAGCAAACAGCAATACTTTGTATTTCAGACTAAAAGTTAAATGAGCCAGTTCAATCGCAAAAATCAGAAAAACTTAGTTTCTATGGTCACTGATATATCTTACACTGATACTGAAAATGAAAAATGCTACCGTCTAACGGATTCTATAAAAAATCATAAGAATTAAATATATGTAGGTTCGAGTTAATAAGTAACGAGTAAGTGAAATCCCACGCGGAAGAAGTTTAATATAACATCCGGACCGCACTTAAGTTTTCAATTTGATTATTTTTAAAATGGATCACAATTTTGACGCCATCAAAAGGTCAAGCTCCGATACAACCAAACGATGACTCAATAAAACGATCCGATGATCAATTCATTCATAAAGTGACGCCACTCAGCCATAAAATACGCCATATTTAAAATATTATTTGTAATCGATTTGTGGACTTAAAACAATCATAACAGCATTATTATTTCTATGTAGGAACATTTATGTAAATTTATTGTTACTAATCATTATGATTATTCCATAGAAATGCAGTCTGCCTGCCAAATATCAGTAGCAAAAACACTTTAACGATTCACTTCCTTATCTCAATTCAAGAACACCAAGTATTCATCTATACTAGGTAATATGTAAAACTCAAAAGTTTATATGTTATTACACGCGAAATTAAGGATGAACAATCTCAGAATCTTTCAATCCAATCTTTCAATCAAGAAGTCTCTTTCCGTTAGACTACCGACTATGAAACATCCAACATAGTCCAGCTAGTTGTAACGCATAAATTCACTTCTATCGCGTAGCGTTTTTTTTTTTTGCAATACGAATAGCATCTCCATTTAGTTTGGTAGTTATCATTTTCATACACTCCTTAAAGTATTTTAAAACAAATGTTTAAGCTCTTGAGTCTTATGATGATTTTTTGTATGAATTGAATTGACCTAAACCGCAATAGTTCAACGGGCATTCTTGCGATATACATGTCGCAGGTTCCTTGTTCCTTGGACCGTTATCGTTCGCATTCCTAGGCCAAGGTCGCTTAAAATATTAATAAAATATCATTATTTAACTAACCTAACTCATACATATATAATATCGTAGTGACGTCAGTGATATTCTATTCGTTTTTTAGTTTCTTACCATTGAATTTTAATGGTCAACAATAACAACAAAATATTATTAAGAAACATAACAGGTATATTACATACATAATTCTCAAGAACACATTCAACATAACATATTAGACGCTTACGTTAAAAATATTAACCAATAAAATTACATTTTAACAACGACATTTATAACTCGCCTAAATTACGATTATAATAAACGACAAAATTCCTCAAAACAGTAATACTTTAAGATCTAAATTAACGGTATAACGGAACAAAAGAGGTCGCATGTCTATGAGATAAAATAGATTTTGGTCATTGCCAAATAAACACATGCTATAATCATAGTTGTAATTGCGCACGCGAATTGAGAGGATTATAATTGCTCAGTAACGAATAGGATGTTTGGCGTTAAGGCGATGGATATTTAATTAATATAATCTTTATAAATTAGCCTAGTCTTTTCAAATTTTTTTTTAAATAACTTTGTTTTTTTTTTTTAATTGAGTTCAAGTCGCGACTTAATTCGTATGAGCCTAGGAAATTAGAGACTTCCAACTATTTTTTATGAAATAGGTATAATATGTAATAAATATATCAAGGATACACATATAGATTATTATATATATTGACAGATTATTTGAATATATTAAGCAATTGAGATATTACACTAATTAAACGTTTTTTTATACTTCAATAGATCTCTTCTCTCACAAGCAAAGACTTAATAGGATTACTTCAAATCTCTTTTACAGTAGCGGCTGGCCATTGTTCATTATATTAAAGATTTTCTCAGTATATATACTTATATCAGACAAAGAAATAAAGCTGACAGTCACTTCTTTACTAATGTTATAAAGTCTGTTTCAATGTCGCAAGTAATCTCAGGAACTAATAACATACCTACATATGTATTTCTAAAAAAATAAAAAACAAAAAAAAATGACAGCTACATTATTCCTGAGTGCCATAGAGTATAAATCACATTTATATAATTCAATTTATTAATAATAATAAACTAAATATAAAATAAAACTGCCTCTTAAGAAAATAATAAGTGTGGGTGGTGCAAAATGACCGTTTATGTAATTTGAGATTTGCTGTTCCGAGCGTCAATAACTCTAATTGTTGCTACAAACATAGATTGCTTTATATTTTGCAATTAAAGGAATATGGCACGGTCGTCGCATAACGGATCGCGATGAAATCATAACATTTAATATCCAACAGATAAACTATGTCGGCGATGACTTAGTATACATGTACATTTAAAATATGTAGACTTAATATAACTCCGATAATTGTATAAGCTATATTATACATAGTTTATTATTTTATTGGTGGCTATTTGTAAATTATACGTAAAGATTGCAGCGATCTCTTACTCAAAAGAAAATTAATTGAGATATTTATTGAATTTTGTTTTATTTGGTCATAGCTATAACTTATTAAACTAAAAGCATAGTCCTTTTAGTCCTTTTAGCTTTTAGCAATAAACTCTACTTTAAAAAAAGGGTTTATTGTATATTATTAATTACTTACCTAATTATTTTTACGGGTTAGCACCTCTTTACGTGGTTCTGAATTGAATGGTAAAATTATCATCTGTTATTAGTTACGACGGTGCTCGTTTTCAGATTCAATTACCTGGTGGGGGTGGTGGGAGCGGTGCTGGCGCGGCGGGTCGCGGGGCTCGTGCGCGCGCGCACCGCTCATGCTACGCCGAGGCGCATGCCCGACGACGCGCCACCGCGCTGAAACAAATTATACTTTACTTAGAATTAAATACAAAAGATATACATCCATTAGGTTTTCTATAGTATCTGTTCAATCATAAAGTATATATATTATTCATATGTTAAATTCGGCATTAACCATGTAACCCATTTCACAAGCTTAAAAACATCATAATTTAAACTTAGTTCAGTAAAAAACCCGCTACATTGATTTTGTTGCCGGCCCTTATGTTGTTGAACTATTCAGATTCCATCGAGAATAAATAAATACTAATTCAATAATAAATAACAATATCTTGAAATACATTAGTAAGTGTGCTGCGCATGCGTTTATACAACTTTCACGCTTCGCTTCGCTCGAATAAAGACAACATGAACTAAATAGCTGTAAACCTATAAGACAATTTATCAAGGTGGTTTTTGATATGAACCCGGGCCGGGCATCGAACCGGGAGCAAAGGTTAACTGCGGCGGTTACATTTGAAAGTTGTCATTCTACCTGCGCCCGCGCAGCTCGTGTCAACGCGAACTCTCACGGGGTCAAATGTTTTGGTGACGAAAAATTGTGGTTACGTTTCCTTATTTAAATTATTAATGTTTACTTGGTATTTTTACCATAAAACTAAATATGTCTTGTCGAAAAAATAATAATATATGAATCTAATAAGTTATAACGTTATTAATAAAATAATGAAAAAAGAGCGAGCAGTTGTACGAGACTAATGTAAGTATATTCAGATGTATAAGTTCATAAAACTAATATATATTTCTCGATCATAATAATTATCCATCGAGACAGACGGTCTATTAGTTGACGGTAAAGGAAAACATCGTGAGGAAACCTGCATTTAAATAACATAAAATATATTAGGGCGTTTTCATAATGTCGACTGTCTGTGCAATTTGAAGAACAAAACTCAAAGATTACATTTCTTTTACACACAATCGTTTTTAGAATTACGTTACAACGTCGCATTATTCCTCGTCGATATTAAAGCGCGTGCTCAAATGCAGGACCCATTACAAAAGCGGTGCCGCTTCTTTTGCGGCGCCGTATGTAACCACCCTTAAATGCCCAAACAACCTTAATAAAAAACAAACGAGTATTATTTCTTTGAAAACGCTAATTCTTAACTAAGATTTTACTATTATAAATTAAAACTAAATAAATTGCCGTGTACGCGTAAATGGACACATGAGTAATTAAAGCAATGCAACAATTATATATATAATTATGAATTTGATTCAAAAAAAGTTTACTCGTACGCAAAGGCCTCACGTGTTAATGTGCTTCGTGCTATTTTCGCCAGGTTCCTCCACTTTCACGTATTACGTTATTATTACGAAAGAAATTAATCTATTATATGCAGGTTTCTTTCCTATATTTTCCACAGCCGAGAGACGAATTACAAACAATATGTAACACATGATAATATAATATTGGTTTTTAAATGGAATTTAACCCACGATCATAAGTTAAGATTCACGTGTTGGTATATTGGAACATTTCTATTTTTATTTACTTATTATAAATCAATTAAGTTATCATAAAATATTTATAAATATAAGTTTTATGTAAGCTATAATTGTGTTATTTCGGGTCACACTGACTAATTGCGTAAAGGTTTAAGATTGAATGTATCTCATAGTTTTCAAAACTAGTGATCTTTAATCGCCATTTTTAGAATACGCAATTAAATGAATGGACGTACAGATGTAATTAATTCACAGCATGTCGAAACAAACAATCCTATTCTATTCTGGTGTAAGTTATTAAAATTATTAGTTATTTAATTTATAGCAATGTGATAATTTAAAGAAAACCGCTCATATCATATAGCCATCTCTTTCCCTCTTATTGACACCTGTCATTTTGACAATGGCTCTAACACCGACCATCAACAAAGACCCTCTCCGCCCCTCCTCAACCAGAATATCAAACTATAAACGGAGTGTATGATAAGATACCCGCAGGTCAAATTAAGTTGGCGAGGGTACCACTGCATTTGATACTGCACAAATTCTCGGTCAAGGTCGATAGACCTGCAGTGACTGCAACGTTACGTATAATATTTTTATACATTTAATACGACATCAGTGATCGTTTAAAAACGCGCGAAATAATGAATATAAATACAGATAATATTAAAAAGTTATTGTAGAAGCTTATGTTGTTATAATCATTGTCGTGACAACAACAAAAATTTAAAATTGTAAATAGACAATTGTGTATAAAATATTAGTTTTAAATTTATTAAAATTACTAAATTAGAGGGTGGACAGAATTTTTTTCACTTAAGAGAGTTGTAATTATTATTAAACAAAGATGACGCACGGCACCTTCGTCTGACATGCGCATTAGAGTCTTTGCTAATATAATTAGTAACAAAAAAAAAAACGTTTAAAATCAACTAAAACTTCCATTTAATGTAAACCTTATTTCAGAAATCAAATTTAATTAAAAAATCCTTTTAAACGTTTCCTATGTAGACTTTGAAATACGATAACAGCGGAGTGATTGGCTTATATTTCGTACAACATCGATTTTCTTCGCCCAACGCCTATAGTTTAACCTTAATTACTGAATATGGAATACTAGTCTGTACTTAACACTAACGCTTGTATTTGTATCACATATACATCGAAATTATTCTATGAAACATATAAACACAACATGACTTACAAGAAACAATTGAAAAAACTTACACTAAACACGAAATAATCAGTATGTACGATGAAACAACAAAAGCAACGTTCACTACACTACAGTTTTGAACACAATGCTACTTAATGCACTTTTTTACTGAATTTTCACAAGCCCTGAAAACTGCAGGCCATACCACTGACATTTGTCATGTGCGGCAAGGTTTCGGGCGTGTTCGGCAAGATTCGGCAATACTCATGGCGCCTCCATCGCCACGGCCAGTAGCTTGCGTACGGTATTGATCGCAGCCTCGGCGCCCGGCCGCCGGCCGCCGGTGGCGCCCCCGCTTGGCGCTAATGAAAGCTGATGGATGTCTATTATTTAGCAACCTCCAAGAATGTACGCAAAATTAATGGTTATTTTATTGATTTATTGAACGCTAAATTGATATTTGATTCGGGAAGCGGACTTTTTGAGACGTGAAACTTATAAAGTTTGATGATATCGAAGTTCTCTTCCACGGAACGTAAACATGTAGAACATAGAGATAACTGTTGGGATTTGAATAAGGACCTAATTACAACGAGATAGGGTGTACATTTGTGTAGTGAAAGATGGCAAATAAGCTTTGCCTAACAAAACAACTTACTTCAAAGTTTGTAAGCCTAAGCATATGAATGAGTGATTGTATAATTAAAATTATTAATATATTATCTCTTATTTTGTTCCAACTATTTTTTAATATAAAATAGTACCGTACTGATTATTCTACGAATCAAAACGCTTCTAAAAATGTATATTGACCATTAATTGTAAGAATATGTAAATTAATTTCATATTATTTATTATTGACGACCTCCGTGGTCGAGTAGTGTGTACACCAGTTTTCATGGGTACGCCACTCTGAGGTCCCGGGTTCGATTCCCGGCCGAGTCGATGTAGAAAAAGTTCATTAGTTTTCTATGTTGTCTTGGGTCTGGGTGTCTGTGGTACCGTCGTTACTTCTGATTTCCATAACACAAGTGCTTTAGCTACTTACATTGGGATCAGAGTAATGTATGTGATGTTGTCCAATATTTATTTATTTATTTATTATTATTTATTTATTTAATTTCATACATTGAAGAAGAATTCATAAAATATAATTCGATTAACAAAACCGTGCAAATGTATGACGAGATTGTTAAACGTGTGATGTTTCCAATATGTAGTTATTAGTCCCTAGAACATATCGGTTGTATCAAAAGTGCGATCATGCACAAAATATCGATGTCCATAGACACGAAATCTACCTGAATTGTTATTGTATGTGTAAAACTTTCCATGATATTTCATCTTTTTACTTTAATAACTCTTTTTATTTATTTAAATAAGGTCTCCGTCCATAAATACTAACAATATTTTAGTCTACATTAAAAAAAGTAGCTAACAGCGCGTAAATGTCTCATTTTTGGACTAAGTCCTTCTTTCCTGTTTGGAGTTTATAACCAATGCTCCAAGTGGATGTGAAGGATTTTCGTCGGAAACGTGCATTTCTTCTCGTAATATTTTGTACCACCGCCGAACTCGAGATAAATTATAGGCGTAATAATGTATTCCGATGACAGTGGCTTCCACTGTCTCTTGGCGAAGGTGAACAATTGCAATCTGCTGTCCCTTTACCCTTCCTAAAAAACCTAATTAAAAAAAAAGTCAAACGATTAGTGAAATATTTCCAAAGATGTCGTTTTCAATAAAAATTGACGTGATTGGATCGAATTTCCCGCGTCGAACCGGCACATTTAGATTGAGTGCACTTGTTTTTCACTGTCTCCGCGGCTAATGGCGCCATTTCTCATTTACCCTCCTTGCTTTCGGGAGGGCAGTGCGTGTCGAGATATAACTGAGCCATTGGATAACCTATTATACTATCTATCTTTTGTCGATAACGAATTTCTAACTCAGAAACGAGGCAAATTTGTTAGCTCATTACGATAATTAAGTTGAATTTTGTTATTATTCGTCAAATACGTCGAAAATAATTGGTACAAATTTATAGTTAAACCTTTACATACTACTTAAAAAAGCAATTGTTTATAGGCTGCCTAGCGATGTAAAAAGTCGCAAGATCGATCCTGACCCCTTTAGCACAAGATTTTAGCTTAATTTGAGAGATAAATAAGAGAAATAATAACTCCTTAAAATGGGGCGTTGATCCTATTATTTTTTAAATAAATAAAAAATTAAAAAATACATCTTATTCTACACTTGATTAGGAAATTCTTAAAATTAGTAATAAAAGAGAATATTCCTCAACACAAACAAACAATTCGTATAAAACTGATGGAAACAGTTAAAATAACTGAGACATACTCGAAAAGATACTAAGTTTGTTAAAAGTCGTCCTTTTATAAAATATCAAAATTAAAGAGAAATATGACAAAAGAAAAAATATCATTTTTTTACATATTTATATTTGACAATTTTTCCAGCATGTGTGTGTATCCATAAATCCCAGATGTACAATTAAAATGAAACACATCCTGTATGGAAATCTACTAATATAATCTCTTAATCTTTACGTTACCCTTCGTGGAGAGGGTAATTACACTAGCTCACTCACCCTTCAAAACGGAACGCAATAATACAAAGATTTAAGTCTATGTTTGACGATAGGACAATGATTAGCCGGTCGTACCTGTCCAGACGGCCCTGCATGAAACCAGACGGGCTAATATTCAATACTACATAATATATATAGAGCAAGGATTGTATTCGTAGAATTTAAATAGGATATACCTTTACATATGGCCTTTAACCGAGATAAGCACCACTGAATTTTCGTGTGTTTAATTTACGTTTATGATTTATCACATATTTGGTCGCGAAAGTGGAAACCTAAATTGGTATTTGCATGAAATTCTGCCACGTGTTCATCCACCAACCCCCATTGCAGCAGCGTGGTGGGCGGTGGGGCATGATATTCAGAGTCTGTTACTTTTTTACTATATAGGTAGCTATATATTTGTGTGTGGTTGTTAGATTAATATAAACTGCCCTCTGTGTGTGTCTAGTTATTATGATATTAATATTCAAAGTGCATACATGTTCCACATTTGCATGAAAGATGTCCAAATGGGAAAACAGGAAAATGCATATATGTAAATACTAGATGCTTTGTATTAAACAAATTTCTATTAATTTTTTTAAGTGTTAAAAAAATACTATAATAAAATAAAATGTTGAACTGTGTTTGTTAATTAACAATTAATTAACAATATTAAAAGTAGTGCTACAGTGGTCACCACCGTCCGTAGATATTGCCACTGTAATAATTATTTACAAACAGACTTGAACAAAGCTCGACCACCGAGTGAACATCCTACGTTCTAGATTTATTTACGTACTGACTTTGACAACACAGTCTCTTGAAAAGTCTCTAATTGCAGGCCTCAATGAAAGCAATATCTAGTTAGAACCATTGACCACTGATAAGGACAACATTTCTTTATCTGCTCTTTAATATAAAAAAAAAAAACTATATCATTGTGGTCAGTTGAGTGAACTTTAATGAACAAGAAAATCAATTTAAACGATTAATAAAAAATCGCATTAGTATCTTAAATATGCCTATATATATTTTTATGACTTCATAGTGTCTATATATCTATCTTTTTTTATTCCGTCTTATCTTTTTTACGACTATATATTAACCTCGTCGAACATAAACAACGAAAAGTTGTAATTATTAATATTATAATTTGCAATTAAAAATATTTAAATCGATTGAAAGGACAAAATAAAACTATAAAAAAATCTTTTGTACCTCATTTATTATTAAAGATAAGTAACGCAAGATTTTTTATTGCTTGTTAGTTATGTAAGTTATTAATAACGATATTACAATTATATATAGAACAGTTCCGCTGTGAAAGAAAATTAGATTAAATTTATATTCTTTGCTATTTAATTCAAAATAATAACCAACATACATATATCCAAACATCCTCCATCAGTCACAATGTTGGTTCAGAACAAAATCTTGTTCAAAATAATAACCAACAATAAATTACCCAACAACCAACATATCCTCCAAACATTCACGATCTCCACATTACCATTCCCTATCGTCATATCGCCCGAACACATTTCAAATGTCTCGACATAATTTAATTACCGAACTACTAGACGTTTTACGATATTATATTCCGCAATCACTAGAATTCTTATAATTTATTCACTGTCGTTTTATAGCGCCGTCGTACTGGCCACTATTAATTTGAGCTCATCATTTGATAACAAATTTAGGATTCCGTAAAGATACACATGGTGGTTTATTTTAATACGAATTGTATAATTTGGTACTAAGTACTGTAATAAAGAATGAATTAATTACGGATCATTAGATTCGCAATGTGTATCCATACTAATATTACGAAGCTAAGAAGTTTGTTTGTTTGGTTGAACGCGCAAATCTCAGGTACTATTAGTCCGATTTGAAAAACTATTTTAGTGGTAGATAGCCCTGAGGCTATAGGTACCATCACGCTATGACCATTAGGAGGAAGTATCAATGAAGTGTTGCAAAAACGGGGGAAATGACAAGAGCTTTCGTTACGTGCACTGCGTAGAGGGTTAAAGTTTTGGAAAAAATCATGTTTTACACATGTTTCGGAAAGAATTTGTAAAATAGCAGAGCGGAGTCGGGACGAGCAGCTAGTATTAATAAGGCTGGTTTTAACTTGGAATAAAATTATATATAAGCGCTAAAATATAATGATACAAATAAATATACCTCAGAGCGACATTATAAGTTATTATTTGTAGATTTGTATAGCTATATAATTGGTATACCTAGGATAGGTAAATTAAATTGGTTAAAAAAGCTGAGTTTCTTACCGATTTTTCACGGTAGAATCTAAATTCCTAACCAGTTGTAACCTAAAACATAATATAATTATCTAAAATTTAGATTCATAAATACTTTAACAAAGCTTTTTTTATATCGAAATTGTGCCCGTAATTTTTGTTTTCGTTGGAGTAATATTTTTCAAGTTACAGACAAAAGTCACGTATCTTGTCAAATTCGTGCAACTCACTGAAGCTAAAAATTCAAAACAGGAATAAGATGAATCGTTAACAACTGTTCCAACACTTCTTTTTCCGTTTCACCCGTCACGACTGCCCTATTGTACTATATGTTATCTCCCTTCAAGATTAGAGAAGAAAAATTGTACATCAGTTATGGATACATTTTTTCCCATTCGTATATATAAAAAAAAAAGAAAATCTATATGTTTTTATTAAGGCAACTTACGTGTGTTTGTTGATATTATTAGTCTATTCAGACATGGCCTTACTACTTAACTGTACCTTGCTTATTAGCTGTTTCTTTTTGCCTCAAACCTGTCGAACGATCCCTAAAGCGCAAGCGAAGCCGCGGGCGACTATTATTATGTATATATAAAAAAGGAAGTTTCCTGACTTCAAATCGTATAATGTATTTTTCGTTACTATCGAGAGAGCCGACATTATCTATTGGATACTAAGTGAACAGCTAAATCCAGGAATAAAAACTAAGTATGTATGTGCTTCTTTAGTATTTAATTTATTTTATACCTGCCATTGTAACTACAGGCACAAGGGAAATAACTGAGATGCAGTTACCAAGATTTCTGGCGTATTGATTATGTAAGAAATTGTCTACAAACCGTGGTGACTACTTACCATCAGGTGGTCCATTGTACCGTATACCGACGACATTAAAAAAACTACATGTCGGTAAAGCAAAATGTGGTGAGGAAACTACTTTACGGTATGATGTAAATAATATTCTGTCACGTATGTACGCGACCCGCATACAACAGCGTGATGATATTTGGTTCAAACCCTCTCCTTAAAAGGAGAGGTCTTCGCCCTATCGTGGAATATTTTTGTACTGTGACAATTCTTAACTTTTTGGTCATAAACTTATTTTTTTTTTACAATACTCTTTGCACCATCGATAAGAATACCTTTCAAATTTAGTGTAACGTTCACCATCATACATACACACATACATAATATGCTTTTTTCTACTAAATAATTTTAATTAAAATTTTTGACCCGTCATTAAACTATAATAGCTTGAAAATTGTGATCTTATCACGGTGTCATTACGATACGAGACCATCAAATTAACATTTCCATACGCTAATTTTACGCAACAATACTTTGACCCCTACGACAACATCTTTAGACGTTCGACAAGAAAACGCAAACAAATTAAAACTGGCTCCACAAAACCCGTAGCAATTCGATCGGAACGAGTACAGTCTATCACAGAATAGGCATACCGTTATGTGACAGAAATTCCGAAATTAACATAAAGTTGTACAATCGATACGAAAATTTATCCAATTAGACATCATTAAAACGATCATAATGTTTCCGGTACCATATGAATGTAACGAAAGTAGACTCTGACCGCGTCTAGAGAAACTGTTATTTAATTGTTCAATATTGATTATTAAACGTTATATTCTAAGAATTAGATATTGTAATTTTATAGTTTTATTATAACACGGTCACTACTGATATTAGTGATTGGAAACGAGTTCAATTTTAATTTGCTTTGTTAGGTTTTTTTTAGAAATTTATTCATTAATGGAGAAATGTTTCACACGAGATATATGACCATTCTGAGCACTATTTCAGCAAGGATATTCACTAGGCCGGGCTTTGTTTAGTTCTTTCGTGAGCTACTTATTCATCACTATTCCTGTATAGATTTTCTGTAGGCTTGTTATAGGGTGATGTTAAGGCAATACGGAACTGTATCACCGGTACCACCTAGATGTCCGAAAATCAGACAACGGCGCGTGTTTTAAGACATTTTCTGTCTCGCACAACCACTCTGCGGAACCAACTTTCGTCGGCGGTTTTTCCGAACCGATACGACTTGGGAACCTTCACAAAAGGAGCGTACTCATTCCTTAAAGGCCGGCAACGCACCTGCAAGCCCCCTGGTATTGCAATGTCCATGGGCGGTGGTAACCACGTTCCATCAAGTGAACTCCCTGCTCGTTTGCCACCTATAATTAAAAAAAAATCTAATACAGAAATAGAACATTACTTCCCATGACTTAGTGCATTGACAAATTGTAAATATTTCTTGCATTGCCGTGGGTATGGGTGGTATTGATCAGTCAAATAAAAAAAAGTATCTGGTTAGATTTAGACCAAATTCGAGGCGTAAATAGAAATAGGTATTAGTAATACCTTATAATAGGGCATTGTTGCTATTCATTTAAATATATATATATATATATATATATATATAGTTTATATATACTAAACCTGGAAAGAACCGGCGAAAGAAACTAAGCGAGTATAGATCACTAGATAGTATAAAACAAATTTGCTTCTTGTCTATCATTATGTATACTTAGATCTTTAAAACTACGCAAAGGATTTTGATGCGGTTTTTAAGAGACAGGTTTATATGTATAATACATGCATAATAAAGTAGAAAACACTGATAACTTTAGAAGTTTCTAATGTGATGTAGTAAATAAACACAAATGCAAACGCTTGCTAAACCCTACTAGATATACCAAAATAATGGACTACAGTATTGTACACCTTAAAAAGGTCTACAAAAAATTCCAAGATTATATATTTCTATCTCTTAGGGATAACCCACAATAACCTTTTCTTATCCTTTACTTTTTACGACAAATAATGGATTATATACGAAGCGATTCTACGCAATACAGTATTAATCCTTATTTAATTAAGTACCTTAAATATATTTTGCATTGAATATACATCAATATGGCCCTTCACAGCATGTAATTTAAATGAATATTTTCGAATGTAGGGACATAACGGTATGTATTGTATAACGACAAAAAAGCTGTGAACGTTGTATATACGGATATTCTCTAGTATATTTATCATCAGCATTGCATCCATGCGAAGCCGCGGCGGGTCGCTAGTATTCAATATAACAAAGAAATAAGCAGGAGGTGATCGTTTCATTCCCAAGTCTTGCTATCAACCATAAATTCACCAGTCGTAAAATAACCTTTCTACACAAGTAAAATTATTATTACTGACCTTAGATTTTTAGTTAACATATTCTATCATCTACTACGTGGGCTCTACAGCATCGGACACCTTATCATATATTATAAAGTAATTATAAAGTATTTTTTTCATATTTGTCTCCAACACCACACCACAATATTTTAATTTGTTATAGATATATTACGTTCCATTGGTAAAAAACTGCATTCCACTATCGGATCTTAGAAACCAAAATAGCGTGAGCTCTCAGAGCAAAATATTTTGTCCATGATACCTATATATCATCATCCTCCTGCCCTTATCCCAATTTTGCATTGGGGTCGGCGCAGTCTGCCTTCTTCTTCCATACTTCTCTGTCGGACGTCATCACAAGTAACATTTATTTCTAACCATATCGTCTTTCACACAATCCATCCATCGTTTCTTTAGTCGTGCCGAATTATTTCTCTGATACCTGTATATAACAAATTAAACAGTTTTGTTAAATGTAGAGTTAAAACTTATCTCTTTAATATTGTACGTGGTTTCTTTAAGTGGTTTAATTTTATTAGATTTTATTAAAATCTCTCATTCCTAATCAAAAAATTCCATCAAGCGAATGTAAATATTTTGACATGATCACATTCCTGTACTCGAACTAGAATGGCGAGCAGATGCCAGTCAGTCTGCCTTTCACAAAAAAAAAATTATCAAATCGGCAACTATTTAGAGGGCGCGGTCACACTTGGCCAGGAATATGTCAGACACATCATAAGCTAAATAAATTAACTGCATGTACTATCAGTTATATTTTATATTCTATTTTTAGATATATTGTTTTAATTTGTTCGATAATATTAGTACTGATACATATAGGTATACTTAATAATATGTATTCAGATGGTGGCAAAATGTACGGTATGAACATAACTAACAAAAGTAGCTCTTTGTAAGCCCAACTATAAATGTAAAAGTGTACTGTCCAGCCACTAATATGTGAATCCACTCCTCAGTTATTCTACCTCTACAGATGAGTAAGCCAGAATAAACACAGCCACCTCTTAGATAAAGTTTAGAAATATTTAATATTCTTAGAATAATCTACTAGTGTCCTTGGACTTAAGTACCACATAGAATGAGATTTCAATATTTTTCCTACTAATAAAAATAACCATAATCGAAGGCTGAAGACTCATATACAAACCAGCAGAACTAAGTTTTCCGAAGACTAACACCATATCATACTAACTTTGATAATATGCCCGAAAAGACTGAGACGTACATCCGCTAATCAATACTGAAACTCAGTGAAGTTTCCTATCGCTCTCGTTTACAGAATACACAACTATGCAATACCGGTTCATCAGAAAAACACCAATGTAATTAACTCACAGGTTTCAAAATTTCATAGATCTCGTCTAGACAGATTCCATAAAGAGCCTTAATAATAAATCTACAGTATGAACAAACCCTAAGATGTTTTCGAACATCTCATTAGCGCGACAACATTAACGATGTAATTATATTTTGAGGTTTATTTCCATACTTAATAAAATAACTGGTTGTGATATACTTTTAATGAATTTAAACATTTAGACGCCATGTTCTATTTGCGCGTTATAGTTCTTGTTATACGGATTATAATTATAGATGTTATCGTCACGAAATTTGCCCGTTATGTTACTCAAAGTATGGAGATGACATCGTATTAGGAAAGACATGATTTCAACTTTTTCTGTACTCAACTAATGTTTAATTTTTACAACATAGATGGCTTATCTCAAAATGTTACCAGTGTAAATTATTAGTTAAATTATCATAAAGAAAAAATTAAAAAAAAAAATTGTAACGATTCTATGTATATAATTGGAACCATGATTGCCAAGTGACTAGAACGCAATAATTTTGCGAATTCTAAGGCGGGAAATCGCCACTAAATTTTCAATTGTTTTTTAGCAACTTTTTCCTAGAAGGGAGAGGAATTCTTTGCCAAGACGTAGAACATTTACAGGTTATTTTTTCTTTACGTAAATTATATATTTACTTTCATTTACAAATTATGTAGTCTCTACATACTTTAGTATATGCGTGGCGTACATTTTATATTCGCTCGTCATCACAAGTCTGTCAGAGGACCTGTACGTTTTCGCACACTGATGTGCAATAAAATAATACTCACTGGAGCACGCGTGTCATGTTGTCCTGTACCAAGTGTTCTGTAAAACCGGTTTTTTGATTACCTCATTAATTTTGATTACATAATTAATCGTTTATTTAATTAAATTTAAGTTACAAATGCGATATCATAAATAATATATTTAATAACCCTCCGTGAATCATACGCTATCAAATTATTTAAACTATTACGAGTATTTTACCTAAGTATTTATATATTATATATAGACAAAAAAAAAAAGTCTTCATATTTCGAATTATTATTATTATTTATGTTATTACGGCAATTTATAATATAATAACAATAATTTAGTTCTGACAGTACCAGAGTAACTTTCAGATACTTTTGACAATGATAGAGGTCACTAGGAGTAGATAGACCACAAAGCTAATAGTTTGCTATCTTAAAATATAATAAATAGAGCATAATGAAGAATGGATTCCAATAAATATTCTAATCTATGAGTACGCATATCACGATAGAAGTAAAAAAATTAGTAATACATAAATCAGTTCCTCAATAAACCACTAATAACGGTCGCCATTTGAATAATATCACGATGTCAATTAAGGCAGCGCCCAGCACAGCCGAGCACTTAGTAAATAAAACAGCGGGAAGGCAGCGAGCTCTGGCCGATAACTCGCTAGATGTCGTGACGGACGCGCGTTACGCTGCGAAGACAACGAGGTGCGGCTCAGGCCTATTGACCGCGGTTCACTCGTAAACACCACCAAAAATCTTCACACATACAAGTAAAACAATACAACTATCGTATTGTACGATATCCATTTCCAGCTGATTGAGACAGACTCATCTTCGATGCGGAAGCGTGCAGCGATGGAAAACATGGGCAACAATACATCAAACTCGCGCTAACTCTCGATGAGTGCGTACAAATCACGTTTCGCGCGAATCAATACTTAAGTTCAGGCGATCGTCCCCCTGTTTATTGCAGGGAGTAGTTGGAGGGGGGGATGGGGTATCGACCGCACCCACCTGACCGTCACTAATCAGGGCTCATCCCGTGGACACCTAGAATAATTGTACGCTTTATTGCGCGTGTGTACCTTAGGGGGGGTGTACGGTCGCGTACACAAACACAACTGAACGGCGACAGGTCCAACTGTTTTGAACTATAGATTTAATCTGTGCAAATATGATTACGATGACCCCTACTTTGATATCAAGTATATCGAAATAAGGGGATGAGGTCTTCAATCATTCCGCCTAGTTTTCTTCGACCTTATTGATGGCATAATAATTCTTCAACTTTATCAGTTACGGAGCCGTCAGAGAAAGTTTAATTATTATTTTTGCATTTATATAATCCTCTAAATAATAATTGGATTTACATAATTTACGATAGTTTATTAATTCGAGCTGAATAACTCAATTTGAAGATTTATTAAACTGTAATAATAAAGGAATAAAATTCAGTCTTTGTCAAAAAGAAAAGACATCAAATCAGAATCTATATTTTATATATTTAGTTGAGTGCCTACATTTTTAATGTAATCAAGCTTCATTACAAATTAACCCAAACTACTTAGTTTTACTGCCATTTCATAAAATAAACATACAATTAACAATCGATATAACGTTATTTAGAAAATAACTCGTGTGGTCTCGTTAATGCCTGTATTTTTAGCGTATTGATAGGTAAATAAAATAACTCAATAAGGTAAGAAGCTTAATAATTAATTGGAATATTTATGAGACAAAGTTTAATTTTCAATTTTAACACAAAATCAAATCCATTAAATGTTGCAGCAATGGGGGTTAACGCGAACTATTTACCATACAGGCAAAGGCAATCGAGGGGCAATTTAGTGGCGGAAGCAAATAGAAGTCATGTCGGAGCAATCGCAGGCGCGTAACGCGCCGCGCGGCACGCGACCTGGAAACGGGACGTATTACACCATTATTTTATAAGGGTTCCGCAGACTTGAATAAAACTAGTTTTTAACGTCGGGATGTTAAAATATTAAATAATAATAAATTAATATACGCGATTAAATCCGTTAAAAACTAGTTTTATTTCAATGTGTAATAATCGCGAAAATCTAAGACAACATTTCCGCAGACTTATTAAAAACTACTTCGAAACTAAACGCAGAATACCTAGAAATCTAGAAATGTCAAAAAAGTTATATGCGACATTGGGTTTGATAATCATAACATTTAAAGATTACTGAAAACCGTTGAGTTTCTTTGATATTCATACAGGATATATAAATATATTTAATTGTATGCGATTATTACACGTATACATGTTTAATGCCTATTCATTAGTGCTTGAAAGAGCATACTTGATTAAAGTTTATTTTAATTTAGATTAATAATTATGGTAAATTAACAGCAAGTAAATACCTACTCCATCGCTGGCCTTAGGCCTCCTCTCCTTCGAGGAGAAAGTTTGGAGATTATTCCACCTAGCTACTTCGTGCTCCACCTAACACCAGATGAATTATAGACGTTAATTAAGCACGTGGATATTCAGTATTACTTGCCTAGGTTTGAACCCGCAATCATCGCTTAAGATACACCCATTCTAACTACTAGGCCATCTAGACACACGTGTCAGAATAGCATATAATTGTAAATCGGTTTGCAACAATTCGCGAGTGAGATCAAAGTTACTCTGATACTTTATTTATTCAATATACTTTATGATTATTCAATTTATCTAAATGATTTATAATCACACATATATAAAACTGTATGTTGGCGAAGAAAAAGTAATATGTTTTGCTACTGAATTTTTTAAACATCTCTTTTCCGACCAATATGTGACAGGTCACTAGTTTTCCGCATAAAGCTGACCACATAACCTTCGAGTCTTTAAGGAGCGAACTAGAATAACTATATCAGTTATTAGATGAGGGTAATTTTCTAACTCGACCAATGGAGCGAAAACACGTGCGCTCATCACCCGAAGCGGTGTTTTCCAACTTATATGTATATCTATATTTAATATGTTAGTTTATTTTTCATTTTATAAAATGAATGCATGAAATCATTAAACCAGTTTAATTTTAGCTTGAAAACTGTTTGTAGATTATTAACAAACAAAAAACAGAACCTCTATTTATTGGAGTGGTCTGAAGACGAATAATTCAAACTCTTATTCCTGGGTACTTTAGAATCTGAGGTTACCAGACATTCCTACAGAACCCAAACCCCATGCCTTCGTAAGGGCACGCTAAGGCTTACATTATTGGCCCTTAAATTGTGTAATTACTCACTGCGTGACCCCGTGCCTTGTTCGCAATTACCGCAACCATGGAACTAAAATACAATTTGTATTTGGTCTCATTAAAACTCGAATTAACTTTGTATTGAACGCGAGCAATCGTATCCTCTGAAATTAGAACTAATCGGGTATGTTATCGCTTATACTTTTACATCAGAATCTAAAAACAGTTAAATTTAAATATGTAAAATTAAATTCGAAACCAACATTATGTTATTTCAATAAAATGGATATAACAAGTGAACAAGACGTACATATAAATGTAGTATCAACATTATATATAATTTAAATAAATTGATATCAGGACATTAAATATTTTTGAGTTTTATCTCGTTTTCAAGAATATTTATCAATACAGAGACATAAAAACAAATTTTGAAATTGTTGCACCTCTGTCGGTCCCTATCAAGCGGAAGCTATTCGATAGTATATCACATTTAGAATACTTTTATCTCTCGAAATGAGAAGCGGCTTTCATGAATAAGAAACCATGGATTCTTTAAGTTTTTTTCTCATATGCACTTCCCATTCCTTGTACTGTTGTAGTTTTACTATTTGAATACTTTTAAGTGTACAAATCAAGCAATATAATTTTTGCCCTTTGCGTTATTAAGACGATTCTAGCCCGCAACATAATTTAAGTAGTAATTGATTTATGAGATTTTGGAGCACATCGTGCACTAAATCGTATCTACAAATATAAGTTTAAATATATATTTACTTTCCTTTTTTGTTCATTCGATTCAGTTGAAACTTGTGTGTACAGTTGTTGTTAATTTCCGTCGAAGATTCCGCCGTGATAACTATCCAATTTAAAAATTCAATCGAGGATCAAATTATTTATTAAAAATAAAAAGAATTATAATTAAATAATCTAAAAGCCGAGCCGAGATGGCCCAGTGGCTAGAACGCGTGCATCTTAACCGATGATTTTGGGTTCAAACCCAGGCAGGCACCACTGAAATTTCATGTGCTTAATTTGTGTTTATAATTCATCTCGTGCTCGGCGGTGAAGGAAAACATCGTGAGGAAACCTGCATGTGTCTAATTTCAACGAAATTCTGCCACATGTGTATTCCGCCAACCCGCATTGGAGCAGCGTGGTGGAATATGCTCCAAACCTTCTCCTCAAAGGGAGAGGAGGCCTTTATCCCAGCAGTGGGACATTTACGGGCTGCTAATATAATCTAAAAGAATTCAGATGTTAATAAGTTGCTTCGGAGTAGTGTTCTATATGGCCTAATGTCCTGAGGTCTTAGAGTCAAACTAAAGACGAATCAAATATAGAGTTCTTCTGTCGAAAAATTATATACTAATGTACATGTAAAACCGCTTTAACTCTATCCAGATGTGTTGAATTTGTTTAGTTTGTGTGTTAGAGAGTGAGGGAATAGAGTGCTCTTATATTTACGCACACACCTATGCACTGTGCATGACTTGTGCAACTTTCTAATCTCCCCCAAGAGGATATAATCATCATCATCTCTGAATAAAATATCCTACAAATATTTAATAAAGTTTGAGGTGGCGATGATATCGTGGGCCAACCAACAGAAGATTATCATCTTACAAATATTATTAATGCAAAAGTTTGGATGGATGGACGTTGGATGGTTGAGTTACTCTATCGCGCCAGAACGGCTGAACAGATGTGAATTAAATTTGGCACAAAATAGCTTATAGTCTGGAATAACACCTTAGGTACTTTATATACCTAACACCTGCGACCCACTGAGAGATATCATACAAATGAGAGGACTAAAAAAATTAGAAAACTATTAATTAAAAAAAAACGCATAAACCTTTACTATATTGCATTTTTCAGTAGGTATATCAACTGAAACCTAAAAAACAGATACACGAGGTGTAGTATATATTTTTTCTTATAATTGTATTTTTGGTATCTAACTGAGAATATAATGGTTTTTTTGTATTTATCTCTACTAACAAAAAAAAGTTTCATTACATTTATACGAAACTATCAAAGGTTTTAACATCAAAATATCTTTCACGTAAATTTACAGCAAAGCTACGCATTCGACCCAACTGTCACAAGAACAAACAAATTCGGGCCTCGTCACGGGGATGGGGCGCTGTCCACCCCGGCTATATTTAGAAAGGAGAAGGGGTTACGTCGGAAGTGAGGCGATGTGCGAATCGGATGCGTCTGGGTTGATGTTTGCCCACTACAATGGTTAATGTTCAATTTTTCGAAAAGATCTAATTTGTTAAAAGTTTAGCTAAAATTTTATTTGAGTGAATGACAAAGACAATGAAAAAACTAGAAATTTATATTTATTTACTCTGTAACGATTGGCAAGTAATCCCTTGTAAGAAAAACTTGTATTCTCTACTAAACTATCTATTACTTGTAAAACCATTTGTAACAAAAATAACACTACATATGTATATGTATGTATGTTATGTGTATGTCCTTATCGAGTTTTCAGTATATTTTAATTACTTTTTTTTTTATGAAAGAATAGTATCATTGCCCTATTTTAAGGAGTTACTAATATTATTTACCCCTCCAATTAAGTTTTAAAGTTTTTGATAGGAGTGGAGACAACAACAGGAGTTGACAACCTATGACTCTATATCAATCGCGATGAAGTCAAAACTATTCAAATAGAGTAACTTAATTAAGGAGATGAATACTTTTCCACTATAACTCCAATGTCCTCTGGTGACTGAATTGCACCTAGCATTCTTATCACCAATCCTTACATTTCATTTCAATAAGTGAGTTAAGTATATTTAAATAGTAAGTAAGTGTCTCTACAATGTACTTGTCACTTTGCTGGACAAAGCCCTTTCCTTCCTCCTCCTCGAGAGGAGATTTGCTTCAATGCATGTTGGTTATGTGCAGGCTTACTCACAATTTGTTCCTTCACCTCTGAGTACGAGATGGACTTAAAAAGAAAATTCACCGATACTTTCCCGGGTTAGAACCCACAACCCTGGTAAAGATTAATGTGTGCTACAGCACTCGACTCTAAAAAGTAAAAAATATTTCCTACATAAACTCTACGAACACTAACTCCACGCTTCCGCACCAATTTGAATTTAAATGATAACGAATATTTCAAAGCTAAATTGTTTTCATTTTCAATTAAACATTTTTATAATTTGATTTAATTTTCCTGAGAACCGTCTATTATTAAAAAATTGACAATTCCTATTCCATGTAAAATAATTTGGCATTTCTTATTTGGCATTGGCATATTAAATGTCAATAACAAATATATTAAAGTGTTATTTTACGTATTGTTTGAAATACACGATTAATTATACTGTTTACGCGGTCACCGCGGCGGCGGCGTCGCCGGCGGCGCTTGAATAACATCACATTATACATAAAAAATATTCAGAGGATGTCTTAAGAAATCTTGTACATTTATCAAAACATGTATTTTTTATATCGATTACAATTTCAAAATCATTTTTAATTTTCTTAATGTCGTTTCGTCGGTGATAAAGTAACCTATGCGGTATTTTTATTAGAAGAATCGGCAAACTGTAACGGGATGTTAATTTTAATTATGATTTAAAATACGATTGTGACATGTTATATTAAAATATTGGCTACCCGTCCGGAGTTCATCCGGTTGAAATGAGAATTTTATTTATGTAACAATCGCAAAGCTATTAACCGGGTAAAAACCAAATCCACTAAAACACACAAAAAAAATCATCGAATCAATTCAACCATTTAGGAGGAATTTAGTTACAGTTACGTAAAGAAAATATAGATACATATAAAAATTAATTGAATTAAACTTTCCCATTCTAGTAAGCTTTATAATGGGAAAAATACTTTACGGCTGCAAATATCGAAATTTATAATCGAAGTAGGACATAAAAAATCTGTTTGAAAAACCCCGTAATTTAATAATACAAGACAGTGCGATGAATCATCATTTATACGAAGGTAAATACGCAATGATTCACGATATTCTGCGCTTAAACCAATGATATTGTACGATTGGCGTTACAAATTAGCGCAAACACTTTTACTTGGCGGTACCAGGTTTACACAAAGCCCTCAGTTCCAAGGGCAAATAGCCCAATATGACTACTAGCACGAGGGACGTAAAATCTGAGCTCCCAAGGTTGGTGGCGCATTGGCGATGTGTGATATGGGTACTATTTCTTACAGCGCCAACGTCTATGGGTGGACTACCCATAATTCATTAATTATTGATTGTTATAACTCCCTAGAGTTGGATGCGAGTTGCCGAAGAAAGACCACAGTGGCGTGCATTTGGAGAGGCCTATGTCCAGCAGTGGACGAATCCGGGCTGATGATGATAATAATGATAACTTCCTAACACACACCTACTTCGACCTTTAATACAATTCTAATGTATTAAATAAATTTAGAATATTACATGCTCGGATGCTATATTCAAAAAACTATTTCTTTTGCTTACTGATCGAAAATTCGCTCATTGACCTTTCCAATTATTATTTTTGTAACACTAGACAGACTAGATACTAGTATCTTCTTCGTATAATACGCTTAGCCTTTTGTCCGATATTGGTAACCTTAGACCAGTAAGTAGCCGAGTAATTATTCTGAGTTACGGTTTGTAAACAATTCTACTACAAGTAAACAAAACGAATCCTTTCTTATATATAGTATCCGGACATAACGACTAATGCCAAGACAAATATAAATGATAATTTTTCTTTCTTTGTTAAGTTTATTTTATGAAAACGCCGATTTAACGAAGAAGGGCGCGCCTTCATGAGTAGGTAAATAGATCTATAGTGCGAAATGATATCATGTTTTAAGAAACCGAACTTTGAATATTAATTGACAGTTTATTCAGTGGCAAACAAGTTCGAATCAATAATAGAGTATAGGAAAGAAACAATTGCTCGAGATCAATCTCGCTCTGCACTACATAAGAAATAACTGTATATACTTACATACTTGTGGATTACAGTAAGTGCTGTTCGTGTTACTAGACACTATTTTTTTTGGTCCATATTAATTGTGTAATATTTTTAATGCCCTTTTTAATGGTATAGATAGGCGGACTGCAACATGGGCCACCTGATGGCAAGTGATCAGTTCTACCTACAACACTGGCGCCGTAAGAAAATAATCATTCCTTCCATCGCCAATGCGCCCCCGACATTGGGAACTAAGATTTTATTCAATAAATCTCGATACCATAAACACTCATTTATTAATTTAATTTCATTTTATATCGGATTTATTTATGTTTTATTCATTATAATCTTATAAAAAAATTATATTATATATCAGGTGTATGAACGTACTTTAAACGATTAGCTCATTAAAGAACAATTTAAATTATTATATGAAGTATAAGGAGTGGTTTGATGAGGTTGAAGTTACGACAATTAGGTAAAACATTGCTAGACAAAAGCGTTTTTTTTTTGTGCCAGTGCTAGTTGGAATACACAGGACGTAGAGTTACATTAACAACATGGATGTTTACTCACGACGTATATGAAATATATGTATGTTCTAAATTTGAAATCGTGTCTAGATTTAAACCTAACAAACTTCGGATAATATCACGTGTTATCCTTTGGACCAACAACACAATTGTGGTTACAATTTGTTATTGATAAAATGCAACAAGTACCAAGATGCAAGCAAAAAAATAAGCAAAATTATATATCTTATAACCAGAACAACGAAAAATACATTTTCATCTTATCATCACATCAATAACGTTAGTAGTTAGATACAATACAACACTGCCCCCTTCTGCCCTCCCGAAGCCCCCACTCCTCTCTCCCTGCACTCACAGCTACTGAGAATCAAACGGATACATCGATTCACCGACAAAAGCCTTCCGCAGAGTACTTTTACAATAGTAAGACTCGTGTATACAATAAAATGCGATTATTGAACATTTCAGTAGATTCTATAAGAAAGTGTGTTGTAACATAAATACATCATCAAAACAAATTAATAGAATATTAAAATAGATTTACACTGGATAGATTTTATAATTATAATTTAATACTTAATGGAAACGTAAAAAAAAAAAAAAAATATTTTTTATTCTCGTTTCTTTTAATTACAATGTTTTATCAACTGACTCCTAAGAAAGGAGGTTATATATTCGGTTTTACAATTTTTTTTTTAATGGTTGTTAACTCGGAACACATTTATGAATCGGATTGGAGAAAAACTTCTTTTTTTGGTTTGGAAAGTATATAAGTATTCCCGCTTAAATAAGAAGAAACAAGTCGGTTTTTTTTTAATTTTATACATTATTATCTACTAATATGTATGACAAATCTTGCGATTAAATTAAGCATTTTCTTTACATTTTCATTTCATTTTCAATATAGTAATTTGTATAAATTATATCAAATATTAAGAACATAGTCACTAATTTGTAATTTAAGTCTTAAGAAAAATTCCTTCGACTTTATAATAAAACTAATTTTAAATTAACATATTTTAATGAATGCAATTCAATAGTTAACGATTATTCGTGAGAAAACTCATTACCTAAGAAAAATCGTTTATAGGGGTGGCAAAAATCTGAATTTTAAAATAAGTTTAATGACACGCGGGGGTTGTCAGCGACACCGGCCTTCGTGACGAATCACCCTCTGGGATGGGGTGGATAATGTTTAACTTTTTGTGCATACTAGATAATTAGTTATGACTCCCCTTGCGTTCTTAATAAATAAGTCATTGATCTTACTGATAGGTTTAAATAGTTCATAAGTTATTTTGAATACACTGTATGTTTGCTATAAATACTTAAAATAACGCTTACGTCTATATCCTTAGCGAAAAAATAAATAGAAAATTCTTACTTGTGATAGGAATCCAATATTTATTTCCTGTATTTAATAGGGTTTAGGTTATTATTTAAAATAAAAAAGAAAATAATAGTAGAGATCATGTTTTCATGTAATTAGTAGTATTCCTATTTTACTCTCCGAATAAGCATCAAGCCTCTACGAATGGTTACTACAATAGTCCAAGTATTCAGACAAGGAACATGTGACTTTTGCAACGCTAGACGACATAGTCGTGAGCTATTGAGGCTATAATGTATAAAGGTCACACACAAGTAGTTCTATACTACACATGTAACAATATATATATGTATAGTGTATGTATGTATATATATTAGTATCTATTTAATTTGAAAGTCAATATTGTCAGCCATATTCAATTTCTAATCACGTAAAATACCTACCTAATGGACTATAAGAATTACTTAGCAAAACCGATAAAAAAAATTCTAGAAAACGATAAAATATACGATGGTGTGCACGTTACAACGATTCTACTAAACTTACGCGTAGGGGTGTTTACCCCACGGTGAAAGATGACCGCGGGCGATGACAGGGGGCGCAGCGAGGTCAGGGCGGCGCACAGATTAATTATTGTCCATACTTACATTTGCAGGTGAATTACGTATATAAGTCGCTAGGAAGTCTACGTTACACTAACATTAATCATTAATATATCATCCCTTTGAATATTAGAAAAATCTGGACTACGAATCGAATATAGATTAGGAAATAGTCGATTAATACAGAAATAAAGCAACTAACCTGTGCTATAATTATATAATTCTGACCTATCAAGAACCTGTGCCTATCTTCGTGTTGTATTAACAAATATATCCTCTCGCTTCTGAATAATACCTACCTTTAGGTTTCTTTATGAAATAGGGCGGACCAGCATTTTAGCTATCTGATGGTAAGTTGTCAAAATCACCTATAGACTTATACTTGGTGGTAGGGCTTTGTGCAAGCCCATCTACCGCCAAACAGCAGTACTCAGTATTTTTGTGTTCCGGTTTGAAGGGTGAGAGAGCCAGTGTAACTACAGGCACAAGGGACGTAACATCGTAGTTCCCAAGGTTAGTGGCGCATTGGTGATGTAAGGAATGGTTAAGATTTCTTACAACGCCATTGTCTATGGGTGGTGGTGATCACTTACCATAGGCGGCCCATTTGCTCGTCCGCCTACCGATATCATAAAAAAAGACATTGGCGCCATAATAAACCCATCTCTTACCAAAGCGCCACCAACCTTGGCATTAATATATTAATATGTCCCTCGTGCCTCAGTCACCCTTCAAACCGATACACAAAAATATGAGTAGGTATTCATATAGTATCTTTATATTAATACCGTAAGCTAAACGTTGTCCCAGTGATTATAGAACGATGGCTGCATATAAAAAATCGGCTATAAAATAAAAATGAGACCATTTTGAAGAGCTGCAGCCGTAGATGTGTAGAAAATTAAAGAGGATTCTTGATTGCAATTTACTAAATTGTTACAATTTAACAAATAATTAATTTTAGAGAGCGGAAAAAAGTTACTGTTTGCTTAGAGAGCGGTAGGTACTACGGCTGTACAAGAGAAAAAATGAAAAACGTTACAAAAATTAACATAAGTTTTTTTCGATAAACTCCAGTTCCAACTGAACTAATGTATTATTCTATTTGATATTAAAATTTTCATTTAAATAGGGTTTCATAATTCTGACGCCAAATGAAATGTAATCAAAATAATTATAGGTATCATGAATTTCCCAATTGTTAAAAAATCTTTTGAATAAACGCGTAGCTTCGCGGGAGTCCCACTAGTTGCTTTTTAATAGTAGAATATGTGATGAGTGGTTGGACCTACCCAGATGGGTTAGCACAAAGCCCTATCACGAGTAAAATATGATAGAACATGTTCTATGTCTATTTATTTATTTTATTATATTTTCGGGAAACATACAGGATAGTGTAACACACAAACATTTGACACCAAAATAAGTCTTACGTAAGTCACCAAAGTTCACTTCCACTGTTACTTAAAAACATGGAGTAAATCTATTACGACAATTAAATAATAATTCATAGATAATCAAACTCTATAAAATTAGTTTTTTTTAGTAATTTAAAGTGTAACAAAACAAAAAAAACAAAGCAAAGAATATAATTACAAATAGAGTTTGTTAAGGCTATGTTGTAAGTAATACGGAAACATTTAAACAAGGAACTAAATCTTGCACAATTATCTTCCTCTTTTGTGAATACAGAATAAACAGATTCGTCCAAATAAATTGAACCTCGAGGGATTTACTAGAAGTCATTACAGAGTTCTAACCACCTCCTGTTCGCACAATCACTTCAGGTAGTTTTTTTCCAAATGATTATATTGACTTTCGAATGACTGACTAGATTTTTTACATATTATTTTTTCAGTCTGTACATGCAAAGGAATATAATATAAAGTACGAAAAAAAGATTTGAGGTGTTGTTTCGTTACAAAGTTTCGAATGAGACGAATAATTGTGCTATCGACGATTTGAAGTTTAGTTTTGCTGACCCGGATTTGAACCCTTATTATTTATCAAGATCCACGTTTTTTTTTTACTAGACCAACTCGTTTAGGTAATAAAAATAAGATATTGATAATTAAGGCGTGATTTACAATCAATTACTTTTGGCTCCGTATCAATCTTATTTTATTCTATCTGAGAATGTGTGTTAGACTACATGTTACGTAATGTTGTAAAAATAATAGTGAAATAAGTTAAGAATTAGAATTGAAAAAGAAAAGAGTTTTTATTTAAAATATAAAATCTATAAATTGACCAAGTATCTTATCTATTTAATATTAATTTCAATATATATTATCGAAACGGTATAACCATAAACCTAACACTTCTATAGTATTTTGCAACTCTTAAAGATCATAAACCATATCATTCCCTTAGATATCAAATAAAAAAATAAATCTCACCAACCAGGTATCAATGTAACGCGCACCACAAACGGCGCAGTACCATCTATTACGCTACAACTATCATTACGACCACTATTGATTCCTAATCCGCACTTCCTGATGTTACGTAACACCCCACCCGTAACACCCCACCCCACCCCACTCGTAAGATTTACGGCCGCGCGGCCCGTTTGACGAATGATTGGCCGGTCGGTTGCCGCTGAATTTACAGAGATCATTTCTGTTTTGTTTTCGAATGTTTCGATTGTAAATAGGATTGGATTACGAGTTTTGTTCGACTAATTTAGGTCTGGGAAATACAGAGTCAAAATATATACGAATAAATACATTACATATACTTGAATATAATTTAAAAATTGGAAGATTTTGTCTGATCTGAACTGATGTTCTATCGAAAAAATAGGTACGACGTCTCCTCTGTTGATTTCTTGGATTGTTTATTCAAAGCGTACCTATAGGTATAGAGTGCTCAATTAATTGTCAAATATCGTCAATAAAACTCTAATAAACCTACTAATTTATTTCATATGTGTGAAAAAGGATTACCATTTTGAGATTAATCGTAAAATATTTTCACGAATGTGATAATAACAACAACAAACTTAAACAGAGTTCTTCAAACTTGATCTCTAACTTTTGATCTTTATAAAATGTCATAGCGTACATTGCCAAAATAAGATATAAAACATTTGAAAGTGCATAAATGAGCAAAAAATAATAAGATTGTATAAGAATAAAGAATGTGTCGAAACGCAGCGCTCTTATCTTAACGCATACTAAAAAAGCTCTCATAAGCTGTAACGCTGAACGCTTTTCATCTACGCGTCAGTGCGTCTCAGTGCTGACACATTCAACACTCGGCTGCCGCGTCGCGCTTTTCATGCAAGTATCGCTGCCCGTCGTGACGCCATCCGCTACCCGCTGCCCGCTGCCCGGCGCGGCCGCACTCGCGGGCCGGCCTGTGGGCGTGCAGGCTGCACCGCCCCGCCCCCCGCGACCCCCGCACGCTCACCCCCGCTGTTTATTCTCGGCCGAGTGGCGGGGCGACAGTCGCCCGCGTGACGCGCAACGGATAGCACGCGCGTTCTTAACTCGCAAACATAAACAGCGAGGTGCATTCATTATCGGACGTCGCCGGAAGAAAAATTGTACGAATTTTTAATACGTCCGATCGCTCCGACGTAAATTATAACCGGAACGCGTGCGGGGTGAAAAGCGGTGGTATCGCGGAAAATGCATTTCCCGGGTGCAAGGCGCAGGCGGTACGGACCGAGGGGAGGGTGCAAGCGATGATGGACATCGTATTGATTTCTATCTGCCCGCTCCTCCCTTATTGTGGCGATGCAGGGCGCGCCATCGATCGTTGCACCGGTCCCTAAATTAACACCCCTCGTGATCAACGCGGTCGTAATTGCCCCATACCTCGATTTTTGCGCTGAAGTGTTCGAGTGCGTGTTATGTGTTAATCGAGTTTTCATTTTCGTCTCCGTCACGTGGACGTCGACGTACTCGGACGTTCGTGTTATTTGGATTTTTCGGAACGCGAACGATCTTCAATAGCAATTAATATGACATAATTATTTATTAATTGACTATAAAACTCAGCGATTACCCAAATTAATCTACAATTAGACACTCACGCAGTACGTGCAGCTTGCTTTTATTGTTAAAATTTCGATGCGTTATGCAATTGAGTGCATTTGTTTTAATTTAATTATAACAATTGTTTTCCATATTGTTTCTATTAAATATTAGGATACAACGTGACTTCATTCGTTGTGTTTTGTTTCTCCGTTCAAGAAGTTATAAAATAATTACATAAAATCGATTATCCAAGTGCATATATTAGCCATCGTCAGAAATAAAAATTAAAAAATAAAAAAACAAAACCGCCGCTTCTCACCCCGCACTGCAAGAAAGTCATATTAAAGTTCCTCAAGAATAAAAAAGTTAAAACCAGAAATTATTTTCAGGAATCCAAAACAAACAATACTCAAAGCTTTACAATAAAATACAAACAAGGGTGAGCCTTGCGAACGCACACACGCATACGGGCATAGAATAAAAATCGGCAGAAGTGACAATCGCTAAAGTGGCGGCGCTAGGAAGTCGTTTGGAATGCGCGGGAGATCTGTTTAGCGCGCGCGCACGCCCCGACACCGTGCCGCCCTCCGAACAGCCGGCCATGGCGACCGAGACCGGTGAGTATCGTCCCACGTCATTAATCAATGTGTTTACTTCTACAATAAATATTTCATAAACAATAAATACGCAGACGATGATGTTGCATTGTTATGAAACCGTATTTTTTAAGTGTGTGTATATATATGGGTTTTCACAAAAAGCCTGTAAAAATGGTATTAGTAAAAATAAAAAGAATTAATACTTCTTCAAATAATTTAAATTGAATTTTTCCATAACAAATCCAAAATATTCCTAATAAAAATCAGCGGCTGCGTTTTAAATTTATGAATGTAAGCATACATAACATACTTTGTTATAGAAAATGATAGGTATAGGCTACTTACTTAGCTATTTATAAAAATCAACAATGGCCGGAATAAGATACTCATTACAAAATATTATTACGAAGTTACAACATATTATGCTTTCTAAGCGACCACAAATCGAATACATTTTCAAAAATTGTTTGCTAAAAAATACGTAGGTACCTACTTTCTTGAATCGCGTCATACTTAATTAAATTTTATATCGAAAATAAAACACAGTCTTCATTATTACATACGCTTATTGTTAAAATGAATACAAATTAAAAATGTCTAGCCATATGAGCTTACATATACTTGTAACAATTAAAAGCAATTTGTCAGAATGAAAACGTAAATACCATACAATATTTGTACGCGATACGCAATTGTTTACCAACAGAATCTATATGAGGATCGTAAGCGTCCAGTCACTCGTACGGTACATGAGTTCGTTGATATTCAACCCCCACCCCCACTCAACACCCCCCTGAGATCCTGGGATGATCCCCCAGGACGAGGGAGGCAGTCGTTTAATGACAACGCTTTTATTTCAAGATTTCGAATTGTGATATTCTTTTTTTATTCTTTAAACGTATTCTCTTTATCGTTTCTTTTCCGCTTCCGAATTCGAATCGAAGATTTATTCGATTACAATCGAATGGTAATCGATTTTATTTTTCATACAAGTAAATCTATTACCTATAGAATTGTTTTGTATGAAATGACGCTCAAAAAAATTTATAACATAAACTCCCCATAAGATAATTAGTTAGTATAACTACAATGCTATCTACTATTGTGTGAAAATTTTGTAAACAATCGTTTCTTTGTAGGTTGCTTGAATTTTTTAAATTACTAATGTATATTATATATATTTTTTATTTAATAATCTGGATATAAATATTCTATTGCGAGGGGTCAATGAGTAGCGAAGAGGTCACAATTCGACTGACTCGTTTGGGGTCGAGGGAGGCAGACTTGAGCGCATTCACACTTCAATGTTTGTACAATTAAAGAGTTCTAATAAAGGCTTTTACTTTTTTTATGTATAACAGAAACAAGGGGAACAAAGTTAAGATTGACTCGCAAAATAAATTATTTAAAATATATTCACAGTGTAAACATAGGTATACATATGTGGTAACATATTTTTTATAAGAACTCTAGGTAATGAGAACGTTCGTATTTAATGCCTGTTTTTTAAATAAAAAAGATAATTATAAAAAGCTAATATCTTGATAGCTATACTTTATCATTGCTAAAAATGGAAGTGATAACTTCTGCTATTGAAAGAAATATTAGGGACCGTATGAAAACATGTGGCGTACTGTTAATTTTACTGTTATGTGAGTTTTATTAGGTACGATAAATAAGGATTAGATAAAATATAGACTTAGTTGTACATATACTTTATAGTAAGGTAGGTTAACTATCAATTTCCGTTTACTAAAATAAGATATTTAATATTAAGGTTTTTAATTTGTATAAAAAAAATCATAGAAATATGGACGCATTGCTTGGTTTTCTTTAAAGTAACTTTCTAATAGATAAAATATAAATGTACCTAAAACTAATTTGATTTTCCATTTAATTAACTAGCCTTTGTCATAGTTTCAATTAATTTAAAGCCTGCGTTAATTTGTAAGGTGGAGTAACAGTCTGCCTTAAAGTAAAAAAACAAAAAACACGCACATACTTACCTAAAATAATATAAACTCGTTTCAGTAAGTACCTCCCTACTATTATGATTTTAACAATTTTAACCAACCAATCCGTAAATATCAGTAAAATAATTCAAGCTGCGTATAAATAATTTATATTTGACTCTATTTCAATTTCAAAACTGTCCCGTTTTTTTTTTTAAATTTCGCATGATCTCTTGATTTAAACTCTTTGAAAGGTCAACGAAGAACAACGGTGTAAATGTAAAGGTCACATTGAACTACAACAGATCAAATAAATTATATTCATAATTTTTCCGCGACATTTTTCAAGCGACTGATAAACCAAACATATTTACAGTGAATGTTGAAATAATTAAATTAAGGTATCATTATATACTTAGTTTTTATTTGCATATTTAAAAACTATTCATTTGTTTTTTTATTATTTCGTTTTGAATTCGTTTAATTTTTAGTGAGGTTTTTATTAAAAACTTACAAACTATCAAAAATAACTTAATATGTATCAGTAGTGTATTGCAACTCGTAGATAGATTGTACGTACAATGTTAAAACTGAATTTATTTTTAATTTTGATGTCATTTTGCTATAATAATTATTATTGAGTCAAAAGGTAATTGGGTACCTATATTTTAGTGTTTGCTTATATTTTAGTAACCGTAATATTTAACCAAATAAATATATGATATCTACCTTATACCTAACTCTACTCATGAAATAAATACAACGTTTTTGCAATTTTAAATAACTATAGGCGATCCTTAAAACATAGAAAAAAGAGTCACATACCTACATAGTAGCTCTGCTTATAAAAAATTATATTTTGTATAATGTATAATATATTTTTACCAAATACCTAAATGTAATCGTATAATACTTATCGATGTCTATACATTAACACGGGCGTCTAACAGCTCGGTTGCACGCAGGCGCCGCGGGCGAGCAGCAGTATTCACTGCGGTGGAACGACTTCCACTCGGCCATGGTGTCGTCCTTCCGACGGCTCCGGGATGAGGAGGATTTCGTTGACGTCACGCTGGCCTGCGCCGGAGCTACGTTTACCGCACATAAGGTATTGTTACAACCCATGATACTGAAGGAAGCTTTACTAATCTTTTCTGTATATGTTTCTGCTTAAATGAATACTTAAGTGAATCATATCGTCTAAAAGTTAAAATCTTTATTAAATATAGAAGTGTTACATACACTTGCTTATTGACTGTAAAAAATCTATCACCGCGCCGGTTCGAAAAGAATAACTTTGTATCTAAGGAGAACCGTCGAAAGATACTCGGCGGGGTTTTTTTTTATCTCATATTTAACAATTATGGGTTTTCTTACAATAACAAAATCCTTTTCATTCGAAGTTTCCGAAATTCGATTATATCTAAGTCCAACACTGATTTTCTCCCTTTAATACGAATAAATCCGTCTTTACCTACTGAGTCACTTTCAAGCCAATCTTTTTAAATATAACTACTCCCAAATGACTGTAACGATTACGGGCGGACATAAAAATGTAGAATATATGTTAACAATATTATGTTTGCGCCTTGTTGGCAAGTCCAGAAACGTGTACACATCTATAAATAAGCATCAATGGACAAACATAGCTTAAACTAAGATGTATCACACTCAACTCCTATAACATAGATGTTCGTTATCACAGAGATCTTGTTTTGCCTAGGTGGTGCTATCAGCCTGCAGTCCGTACTTCCGAAGATTACTTAAGGCTAACCCGTGTCAGCATCCGATAGTTATACTACGAGATGTACACGACAAAGATATGGAGAGTTTATTAAGGTAGAGTTGAGATTTGTAGAACATAAAACAATTAAGTATATCAGGCTTTTAAATATAACATAAATTACACAATTCCATGCATTACAGGTTCATGTATCAGGGTGAAGTTCATATTGGACAAGAGCAATTAAAAGAGTTCCTAAGAGCCGCTCAACTTTTACAAGTCCGAGGGTTGACCGACGTTCCTCCTCCGGCGCCGTTAGCTACACTCGATCAAAAGGCATCTCCGGTAAGGATACGAGCCGATCATAACAAAGTCGTCTTCGTTCGCAGCACTCATAAACAATCTACTTAATTAAGTAAAAAAAATCACTCGCCAGACGAGATCACTGAGACACATTTTTCCTCAAATTACGACATAGCATCGCAAACATTTCGAATATAATTAATGTGTATATTAACGAAAATAATATTCAATATAGCATCATTAAAAATAGTATCGGATAGCAATGTGGCACTATTTTAAACGTCAGCAACCGCCATCATTAGAAAACTTTGAAATCGAACTCCAATAAGTATCCGATCCAAAGTATGCAAAATGTCTATCGACGCGCGCTCACGTGCCGCCCGTGCCCGCAGTCCGCGTCGTCGTGGACGGAGACGGGCAGCGGCGGCTCGCGCGAGGGCCGCGAGGCGCGCGAGGCGCCGGCGCGCGAGGGCCGCCGCGCGCGCCGCGCCGACGACGCGCCCTGCACGCCGCCGCCCAAGCGCGCGCGCTCCTCCGACCTCTACCAGGCGCAGATGAAGACCAGGTTGCTACCACTGCATTACTACCCTCCCAGCATTCCTCCCCTGCCATCTCCGTCTTACCGCCGACTCGTCGTCGGTGACGATGTCGAGCTGCCTTCGGAAGTTATTGAAATGTGGCGTCGTTTTGTAAATGTGGGCGGTGATTTATATTTACGGCACTTAGTCGTCTATTAAAAAAAAAATAGGGTGACTAGTAAAAAACGAGCACGCGATGTAGTGAGCGGTTAGCCATAGAGGAGATCCGAGTAGTATAAAATCTTAGAAATGTTTAAAAAAATGTATGACCACAAAAAAATATGTAAATTCTAATTGTTTGTACAGAAATGCCGTCATCGAACCGGTACGGTAATTGCAGGAGACCATGTAGAGAATAGAAATGCGAATTTAAATTGCCATTTCCAAATTTTGTCATTAAAGACCGATTTTCTGAATTTAGGCATGGCCTATAAATGGCTGACGTGAGAATTGTCTCGCTGATTCACTAATCGGTAATGAACCAAAATATGTGATAATGTTATAGAGCTTAAGGTAAAAGAATCATTATTAATATTATGAATAGTCTTTCCTATTGACGATGAACTTCGGAGAAGTAAATTTCCTTTAATAGAGAGGTAATAATAAAATGTTTCCTATTCCGGACTCGTGAATGAGATCATCGTTTAAATTAAATTGTAAAACATATTGCCTTTATATTTCTGAATCTCAATAAATAGTAACAATTTTAGAAGTGAACTAGGCAAACATTAGTACGTCCTCTAACTGTATATATAAGTCGATTTCGTAAAGTTGTATCTGATATGCAACATTGACTATAAATTATAAAACCTAAAGGATAATCTACATAGCATATATCTATATCTATATAGGATGTCGATTCGATAGCATGTCGATTTTCAACATTTCCGGAGTAAAATAAAAAGTTAGTTCTTACAGAATAGATAAAATAAAAATATAGGTTTCTCTTTCTTCCGTAGGATTTAAAAGGCTAATAAGTTATTTTATCCTGTCGTTAGTTCTAGTGGCTTTTAGACCAATTTTTATTTTATTATGGAATTATCTATTAAGAAAACTAGTCAAGTGATAACCATTGCTTGAGCGGTCAACGTTCACGGCTCCTTAACTCAGTTAAAGCTAGAGGTGAAGCAATTCGGAGTTGGTAGTTCATAGTGAGCGATGCTTATAAGAGATTTCCTTTACTGGTGTAGGACGGAGCAGCTGCTGGCGGCGCAGGGCGCGAGTCCCGAGCGGCTCGGCACCAACGGACACGAACTGGCCCTCTTCAGCCAAGCCTTGGAAACCGTACAGAACCCGCACCTCTCCGGAGTCTCCAACAATTTGGTAGGATTGAGGCTCAGGTCAACTTAAACATTCAATACATTTTCTAGAGACAAATTTAATGACATTTTTTTTTTATATTTGTTCAAATAAACCCATTAAAACATGGAGCTAATTGATATTGTCGTTAAAGCGTCATTTGAGTGTTTCCTAATATGTTACAATTTCTCAAAGTTAGTTCAATAGTTTAATTAAATCAAAATAATTGGTGCGTCCCTCGCGGTACACTATGGTAATGGGTAGATAGTAGATACAAACATACATTCTCCAAATTTTGCTCTAAATTTATTTTAACTTCATTATTTTGTTCTATTAGTTATTATATGATAAGAATTAAATAATTAATTATTAGGTAAAGGCAAATAAAATGCGTTTCGTGTCATACTGAACTTACTAGCTAAGATTAAATGGAAAGGAAATACTTAATTTGTGTGTGTTTTATAGTCAGGAGATGGCGAAGAGTCGTCTTCAGACGCCGGCGCGAGCGATACGGAAGGAGAAAACAGAGCCAAGCAAGAACCAGTGGACTACGACGACCCGGCGACCATGGCCAACACTAACGGAGCGCTCCCTCATAACTTCCCCGGACTTCTAAATTTACCAGGTCCGTAAGGCCGCCGCATAGTAGCTTTGCTCGAATGATCGACACAGGTTAAAGGTTATATTTAATATTACAGGATTTCCGGGACTCCCAGGACCCTCAGGAATACCAGATAATTTCGGTGAGTACGTGTTTTATGCACTAACATTCTCATTACGTGACTCAGTAGCGACATTAACTGTTTACCGATCGATATAATTGCAATTAGATTCGACAAAAGAAATAATTCGAAACCCAATAACGTTAATGATTTGTAATTCAAAAACTATCGGCGTCATTAATCGTTCATTACCGAGTCACGTATCGCACGTTTTCAATAACACTAACAACCGAATGACCAAATGCGACCGATCGATCTCTATCACTAAACCGAATCGTCGGGCACCAATAGTTCCAAAATCGAGAATCGATAAAAGATAGCAACAGTGGAAGTCTATCGGCGACCCGCGTCGCCCCGCATGGTCCCGTAAGGTCCCGTGAGGTCCCGTGAGGTCCCGTGAGGTCCCGTAAGGTGTCCCGCCGTGCCGTATCGTATCGTATCGCACCGCGGACGTATCGGAGCTCGGAACTGACGGGAGTCGTCTGCCCCAGGAGCGAGCTGGGCGGGCGAGGCGGCGGGCGCCAAGGACGAGCGCTTCTTCGGCGCCGGCCTCGCTAACGGTGAGCCCGGCAAGCCCGCGTGCCCCGAGTGCGGCAAGCTGTACAGCAACAACAGCAACCTCAAGCAGCACATCCTCAACGTGCACGCGGCGCGCGACCTCTCGCACTCGTGCCCCGTCTGCGGCAAGGGCTTCAAGACGCGCCAGTACATGCAGATACACATGAACTCCATACACGGCGTCAAGCAGAGGAGGCGCGAGCCCGCCCCGTCCGCGGAGCCCGACCGATACACTCACAGTAGCGCTTAAGCGACCGCACGCGGACTGTTCTAACCGCCGCCTCTGTGTTACAGGGGCGGCTCTCGCGGGCGGGGCGGCGATGGGCTACCGGCCGCAGTGTCCGCTCTGCGGCCGCGTCTACTCCTCCACCTCCAACCTGCGCCAGCATATGCTCAATGTGCACTCGCAGACCGACCGCGACCAGTGGTTCCCCTGCCAGCACTGCGGCAAGAAGTGCAAAACGAAGCATTACCTCATCAACCACCAGCTGCAAGCGCACGGCATCCGCCAGCGACAGAACTCCTAGAGTCGGCGCGCGCCCCCCGCGCCTCCGGGGCCTGTGCCCCTAGGGGCCCCGCCCCCCGGGCCCCCGTCCGCCGTCTGGTGGTAGCGAGGGCCCGTCTCGTGCCAATGACCCGCCGTAGGGACCGCGGACCGAACTTTACCGATATACTATATTTGATATAACGTAATATTTTTAGACCGTTTATCGTGAACGTCGTCGCGTAGTAGGGCCGATCGTCGGATTTGCCAACCGTTCTCGACGTTGAGTAATTTGGTGCTGTGGGCATTGCAGATGCCGCGGCGCGGGACGCGTTGGCAAAGCCGGCGATAGGCGAATACGGCGAGGGGAGGGGGGCGGGGAGCGAGTTGCTAAAGTACCTGGAGGGGGGCGACTGCAAGAGCTCGCGGCTGCAGTGTCCGCTGTGCTTCGTGAGCCTGGAGTCGCTGGCGCTGGCGCGGCGGCACCTGGAGGCGCACTACCCGCGGGACAGCCCCGTGTGCCCCGTGGCGTCCTGTGCGAGATACTTCGCGCATCCTAACTCGGTCCGCAACCACATGAGGATTAAGCATCGCCGCCAGTGGGAGAAGATGAAAACGTTGAAATGGAGCTGCGGCTGGGCGAACTAACGTCCGTGACGCGAGCGGCAGGGGAAGGGGGACTTGTTCGTTATTCGGCAAAACTTGCTAAAACGGCTGTGAATCGGAACTACGAGTGGGGCTTTTTATATGTTACTGAGGAACCCAGAAAACGATGATCTCCACGATGCATTTTCATATTCAGCATTAAATATGTTCGTACGTAAACGATGTATAAACCGGTAGGGTAAATCGACTGAAAATTATTTTTGTAGTAGTTATAGACTGATATTATTTAAGTATATGTATATCTCGGGAGATGCTGTAGCGATCTGCGAACGATGTCGTTAAGTTAGGGCCATATATACGGCTGGTATGTTACAGAAAAGTCATTCGATTTTTTTGCATCGAGAGCATTTAGCTACAGATGTTCTGAGCGTTAGTTTTGTAAAGCGCATTATGACTTGTGATGATTGGTGCCATTGATAGATTACGAAATGCAACTGAGTGAGACGACCATTCCGTATCTTTCTCGAATGTGTCTAACTTCCATTGTTGCTATTATTTCTTGTAGGTTTGTGTTTTATCTGTCGTTAAGTTCCTAGTTATGTCCTGATGTTACTGCGAGACTCTTTTATTGATTTAAAGTATTTCATAGATATATTATTATATTTGTTCAATATGAACGCACAATATGTTCGGTATTTATTTGATGTTTAACTGACATTTTAGATATTTTTTATGTAACAATCAGGACCTTTCGAACCCATCTTCGGTTCATAGCAGAGTTCGGTACAGAAACTTCTAAATTAGTACTAGAATTTTATTACAATGGAGATTAATTTTGGCTAATAATTGTCACTGATATTAATCATTTTATAAATATGATTATAGTTTTTTAGTGGTTGCAGGTTTACGAAGTGCCTAGAAAAAACTGAAGTATCTGTACCGTGCTTCGCTCTATGTATATTTTCGACCATAGATAAGACAATACGAAATAGATTTTAATGAAATCGAATGCCTTTAAACGCAATAGTTAATATGTTCACAAGTGATAGGCTTTATTTTTTAAAAGATGTTCGTTTAGAGCCCTGTAGGCACAGAGCACAATCAAAAACATATCTAGTCATAGTAGAACGTATGAGAAATAAATAACACGAGGGATTTATTGTAATTGTATATAAAATTCATATTCCGTTCGCATATATTTTCATACAAAAATGCTATAAAGAAAATACACCAAACAATAAAATTTAATATATATATTTTTACAATATAAAATTTAGCTAGAGTACCAGGCCTAAGTTGGCGTAAAAATATTTAATGTATAGTCTATGTCAAAGTCAAACGCACACAAATAATAAAAAATTCATTTCCATCGGTAATTGTTACTATTGTAATAAATAACGTATTATTTTGTTACGATTACATTTTTTAGATTCCGACATCATTTAATAATTCTGAAATAAGTAAGTGACAATACTTTTGGTTTTGTCTTTTTTGCAATCCATAATTATACATCATATCGTTTTTTTATAACACATATATCTATGATTTATATTTATTTTTCATTTTCATAGATATATAGTTGATATATACATGAAATTAAATGTAACGGACAAATAAAATATATATGCAATAATGTACTGTGTAAAGACTGCTAGTGTATACAACGGTCGAATGCTAGGGCCGCGTGTGTCGCCCACCGTACGCCTACAAAATATATGCGATAGGAACTCGAACATAGATCTCCAAGACGATTAAAATAATATTGGTAAAATTTAGCGAGTAGTTAAAATTGTTCCTGACGCCTGTGAGGCAATGTCGTATATCTTTATATTATAAAATATTTCTAAGCGTACAACAATGTAATTAGTCATTTCAATAACCAAATGTTCAATGTGAGTAAACGATTCTAGTTGCGATTGTCTTAGTGATACGATATATACGTAATAATTTAATTTTTACCCGAAGAAATATTGTCTGCTTATATGAAACATAAACAATAAAACTACGAAGTAGAATTAGTGCATTTTTATTTAAATTTTGGCTATAAGAACAAGGGACACGGGATCGGCTTTATAAAAATTACTAACTCCTAATTTATTTTATTAGTTAATAATCAGGTAAGATGATATCATCCGAAGCCAAAGCATTTGAATAACTATTTACAGTCAGTAGTATCTCTTCTCTATATCATCAGGAGGTTGCCGTCGAACTCAGGACCTGCTGCGCGTGAGAGCCACCGACCCGAGGCCTTGTCCGAAATGTGGGAAGATCTATCGATCGGCGCACACCCTGAGAACTCACCTCGAAGATAAGCATACAGTGTGTCCCGGTTACCGGTAAGTACATTTATCGTCATAATACAATTTAATTCGTTCTCGAAATTTCAATAGGTCGTTTTTCCGGTTCACCATCTCTTTAAAGTTTATCTAACACGCCGTATGCCTCCCCAGCTGCGTGCTGTGCGGGACGGTGGCCAAGTCCCGCAACTCGCTGCACTCGCACATGTCGCG
The DNA here is from genome assembly GCF_905147765.1 of Vanessa atalanta. Classification (NCBI taxonomy): domain Eukaryota; kingdom Metazoa; phylum Arthropoda; class Insecta; order Lepidoptera; family Nymphalidae; genus Vanessa; species Vanessa atalanta. The sequence goes on from NC_061873.1 coordinate 1,137,481, forward strand.
ACAGCACCGCGGCATCTCCACCAAAGACCTTCCGGTGCTGCAGATGCCCACACGCTTCGACCCGGAACTCGCGAGCCAGTGAGTATGATCGTCGGAATCGATGGCAAACTCCGTCTCGTGCTCGTACGAACCGAGGCTCGACCTCGAGTCAAATGGTTCGCAAGTCCTGAGCAGCGCGTGTCCGCAGGCTGCTGGCCAAGGCGGGCGTGAAGGTGTCGGCGGAGCAGCTGCGCGCGCGCGCGTCGCCCACGGGCCCGCGCCGCGCCGACATGAAGCTGGACGCCAAGTCCGCCGCCTCCGAGACCAGCTCGCTGTGCGGCGACAACGACGACGACCTCAGCCAGTCCAAGTACCAGGACTCGCTGCCCGTCTCTCCGCCGCGTGAGTGCCCCTCTCTCCACCCTTTACTGCCCGGCTCTCTTGCTCCCGGATCGTCCCGTCTTTCGTAATCGATAGCTGATTGGGGCTTCCCTTTTTCAGATATAAACAACCTGACGAATACGACTATAACAAAAGTGCCGGCGGTGCGAGCGGTGACGGCGAAGGCGGTGGAGAACCTACCCCACGGCCTCTCGGGGATGAAACATGACGACTACCCGCCGGGGTTCGGGGGTGGTTCGGCGATATTGGACACCTATCTCCAGTACATTGGGGAGAACGTTTTTGGTGAGTGAGCTTTCGCTTCCTTTTGGAGAAGAATTATACGAAATTTTGGATGCTTACTGACTGAGGCATGGTCACTTTCAGGTATGAACGCCGCTAAATTAGCCCAAATGAACGCTATGCACATGGACAGGAAAACTTACGACGAGCCCTCCCCTCAAATGGGATCACTTCCGCCTCCTCCGACGACACTGGCCCACCAGCGTTTCCTGAAACAGATGCAGCGGCAATACACCGAGAACATGGGCAAGCCGGACATCATGCGCGACACCGACGAACCCTTAGACCTGGGCAAAGAGCGACAGAGGAACGACAGCATCAGCGAAGCGGATATCGACAAGCAGGATATGGACAAGGATATGAACAAGGATTACTACAAGGGCTACAACGACGACGACAGGAACCGAGTCAACAGCTCGGAGGCGGACCACGAGACCAGTGGTCACGACGACGGGGACTACTCCGAGGACGAACACAACAAGATCGCGTCCTCATGAAATGATGTCCACGTCGGGTTGTCGAACTAGCATGCGAGTGAAACTGTTCCGACAGTGTTTTGTTGATGGTTTACGAAAAGGTGCTTGAGTGTTATGTTACGTCGTTAGCTGATTCATTTTAAACGTTTTATCGTTGACCCGTGGAATATCGTTGGTGCCATTGACCGATGTATGTAAATTTAACTTTAAGGGTCGGGTCGACCAGTATCGGTCGCAACTAGGTTAACCGGAAAGAGTAAAAAATATTTGGCATTTAAAGTAATGGACACGACCGATCGACGGTTCGCGTCGACGGCCGGTAGTTACAAGATGTTAGAGATTAGGAGGTTCGCCCGAACTGTGCCACAGAGCCGTCACCGACTAGCGAGACCCGCGTACACATTAGATTACTATACCGTCGACTCGTCACTTGTGAGATTGTTTAGTAGTAAATAACTAGTGAGTAGTAAGTTTTAACTTATGTGTAAGGTCCCTTCGCCGAGGGCCTCTTACATAGTAATTCCATCCAACTACCTCAACATTCGGGCCAATAAGGCGACGTTATAAATAAAAAAAAAATATCCACACAAATTGTGAAATTCCATCCATCTACCTCACTTCAATAGATTTTATTTAATATTTTATACAATTTATAGATATAATAACTGTTGTTTTATGCATTTTGCAGATTGCATTTATATATACTATATAGAGTATATCGTAGGTAAAATATAAAGCAAGTCATTAGGTGGTTGTTAGCGCTGCCCGTAGGTTATATCTGTACCATTTTATTTTTATAGAAGACGCACTCACTAGAGGAAAATTAGACTGTCACGACCGTAGCGAGTTGTATGTTACCTTATATGAAAAAATGCACCTATATTTAGGAAAATTAAAAAAAAAAAACAAAATATCTTTGTATACGAACAAAAATAACAGAGCTTAAAAACTTAATAAATATTTATCGATGTGCGTAAAAAGAATCGCCGATTTTTATATCGTATTGAAAGGACGATAATGTTATTGTTTAAAACATTACGAGAATTTTTAAATTCTAACATCTACTGCCTCGAGACTGAGTATAATTTCAAAGGGTAAGTATATTCCGATTGCGATTCTCGATTCGTAAATTAAATGTTCAAATTCGACCTTAAAAAAACGATGCATTGTATATAAACATGTGGTGATATGTAAAGTACATAATGATAAACAAATAGTAACAAAAGCAATAAATAAAGTATACCTTGATGTTGCCTTCGAGTACGTGTATATATGTGTAAGTGATAGTTACGGATTGTGTTGGGTCGCGGGCAGACCGACCGACCGACCGACCGACGAAACGGTGGAAAGTTTTATTCTGTAGTAATGATGAGGGCTCGTTACTTGGATAACAATTACTGTGATTACAATCTCATAATTAGCCTTCGATAATTATACATATTTTTTAGAGTACAATGTTATAGTTATTTAGTATATTGTAAGATTATATGTAAGCGAGTCACAAAAATATTTACTTCCCGATACATTAGAATTCACTTTATTTAAGAATTTAGAGCGATAGGTGAAGCATTTAATCTTTTTTTTTAATGTGAGATAAATATGGACGTTTTTGAGTTCTTCGTGTCGCAACACTGCGCCGTGGTTGTCACGTGTCAGTGGGCGGACTGCGAATAATTCGTAAGTTTAAGAGTACGGGTTGATTGAATATTATTTTTAGTGTGTTAGTGAGATTTGACGGGTATCGTCAGTTTGGTTTGAATAAACAATAACCTTGTTGACAGTTAACGGTGTTGCCATAGTAAGTAATTATTATTTTTGACTGTAAATAAGTTTTGATTGTTTAGAGAGAAGTGTGCTTATTTTTCTCATTACGTTATAGAAGATTGACTTCTTTATTTAGATGATACGCAGATAAATAGATGTTGAAGCACGGTACACTTTACAATAGTCAGTTACCAGATTGTGATTAAGAAATATATATTTTTTCAGAACACAATTTTGCATACCACAGTTTAAATATAAGAGACAGTACTGAAGTTACATCGAAGATGTAATGTTTTTATAAAATGAGGCTATTTTATGAGTAAATTATAAACATATACATAGTAAAACGTTTTGAGCCTGTCGCTGGAAAATTCTGTTGTCGTTGTAAGCTCAACACTATTCGATGTAACTTCAAACAACATCTCGACGTTGTTGATTATACTTATAATTATATACCAGTGAAGAAATTATGATAATTAGGACTTTAAGTCGATCATTATGCTCTTATTGTGTAAAAAGTATGTTTAGTTACCTTTTGAACTTTGAAAGTTCGATATTAGCAGTTCTTTATTTTTAGTCACCCGACTATACCTCATTAGTCGCATAAGACTCATAATTTGTTTGCTGAAATGAATAACTAGTAAAGTTTTATTGTTAAGTCCTTTTCAATATTTTAGCAATTACTTGAATACATGAGAAGCAATAATTTTAATATTGAACAAACCATAGTAAGTCATTTACTTGTTTTTCAATATTATGGTTCCGTTAGTTATATTACAATTTCCAATAGGTCTTAACAAGATATGAGTAAAGAAATATATTTTACTAGAGAGCACAAAACATTAAATATTCCTTGAAATTAAATTGTATACAATCACTAGTTGTTAGATAAATTACAAATGTTTCCATCGCACATGACAAATGCAGGTTGTTATTATACCATAGATTTATTCCATCTCGGCATAAGTTTAATTTTATATGCACATTTAGTTTTTCAACTTTGCAAAAAAATATATTTTGCTGTCGTTTAAAAAAGAAAATATTATTTATATTGTAAGAATAATTCTTATTTATCTTCCAACTTTGAAATTAATTCAGTGGCCCCACTATATACGATAGAATACTCTTGCCACTATTAAAAATTCAAAACTACTATTTAAAAAAGATATCTCAGTTGTTGATAGTATAAAAAAGTAAGAAATATTTTTTTAATTTTAAATCAATGCCACGCCTCTGCCATTGTACATTAGTGTACTAGATGTATGCTGCTTCACTACATTATTATAAACAAGATAATAAAAATAATTGTTTTGAAATATTCTGTTTTTTTTTTACTCAACGCATGATCCCATAAACTTAATAATACTAAAAACCAGTTAAACTCATGAAAAAAGCTAGTTTTTATGTACAAAATTTAATGTCTACGCTTTTGGAGTAGTTCTCAGTTTGTAAGATATGACGTAAACAATCATTGCCAGTTAAATAAAAGATAGACTTCTTCAATCAACTCAACTCAAATAAAGTCAATTCACGTATACCTACCGCCTTATAGACTCTAAGCATTTGATAAATTATAATCGTCTGTTCTTAATTCGTGGGCCATTTTGGTTTATGTCGAAGGTTAACAATTGATTTATTTTTTCTATTAATTTATTAAAAAAATCAACACATAAATAATATCAATGTATTCACAGATACACATACTAGTTCAAAGGTATAAATATTTTTAAGTGATTTTTTTATTATTAAATACTTGAAGCTTATGTGTATTGAATTGATGAAATTTCTTAAAAGATATAAACCATGTAAAATAACCACATTTATTTAATGGAATTACATGTGCAAAATATTTAATCACTTGTTCTTAACTACAAATAAGCCTAGAGCTATTAGAATAAATTATAAACATTGGATGACATATATCAACTATATTCATTCTTATAAAATAAATACACTACAATTTTTAAATAAGACATTATAACCTAAATAGCTTTTTTTTAGAGTAAAAAGTATTTACTCTTTTTCATACACTTTGGATAATCTAGCGTACAGAGTGAAAATTCTTAAACTTGTGAAAATGGAAAATCCCACTAATCCTCTTTTAAATTCTTCTTCTTCGTCAGAAGATAATGAACACCAACTAGAGCATTCATTCTGTAACCAAACGATGATGGAATTTAACTTTTACAATATTAAATATAAGAGTATAATATTGTAATTAAAATAGCTTTAAAGTTTATTTAATTTTGCAGAATTGGAAGAAACAGTAATATATACAGCACAATGCTCTGGAGTGTTTTTCTACATAAGGAACGTCAGCAACAAACTGAAATTTTTACATTTGCCATAACTATAAAAAAATAAAATTGTAAAACAGAACCCATTATATTAGAATGCTTTCTACTAAATATATACAAGTACCAAATGCATTATCCATTGATTATATTATATAAAAAAATATATATACATATATCAGCCATATACATTATATACTATAACAAAATATATATATATATATATATATATATATATATATATATATATATATATATATATCAACCAAAACCTAAAGAGTTTTCCAAGAATTAATCAATGTCAATAAAATTTGTACTTCCTACGAGATTTTTAAGTTTTGTTAGCGCAGAAATACATATAATTAAGCTTTATAATCAATACTCACATGAAGGCCAATTGCTATTTTTTTCTAGAGGCGAGAGCTATGCCGAGGCCGACGAGACCGCCTATAGCGAGAACTGCGCCGCCCGCCACCGCCATACCCATCAGACCCTCCTTCTCCATACGCTTGTTAATTTGGTGCTGGAATATAAAGGCTGCTTTATAATTCTAATGAATATATTGCAATATGTATTGTATGTAATAAGCATTTTTAAAAATTTTCAAGATTCACATATGTACTTTTTTCATTATCCATAACCTTTATATGCCTTAATTTAAGGGTGTTTATTGAATAAAAATATCTATCTTATTTAAAATTTTGCAATCAGTTTAAAATAGTTCTGTTGTAATTAGTCAAATTATATGTACTAGAACAGAAGTAGGATATTATATAATTGGTATAGTATATACTACTATTTCTACTAGCCTACTTTATAAAAGTGGATTGCTAAATTTCAATTATCCAATTGAGATTTTAAACAAACGCTGAGCAGTGTGCTCCCTCATTAGGAAGAGTTTAAAACATTGATGCAATTACTTTAATTACTCATTAAAAATGCTTTTATCTTCTATCTAATTGGATTATTTATCTGACTTTCAATCTTTAATATCTCATTTTAAAATAGTTTATTCAAACAGTCTAGTGGGATATGTATTTTTTTTCTTGACAATCAATAAGTAAGTCATCAATAGAAGATATTGAATAAATATTTTTACTTAACTTTTGACTATGCACAACACCAAAAGTATAACTTTTGTTACAAACATTTTTCGTATCATCTATGAAAATATTTATCATGGCTCACACTACAGAGAAGTAAGTAGATATAAGAAGCACAAACTAAATTAGTAGGGCCATCATAGAGTATACATTTGTCTTCATATTTACTCAAAGATTAGTTAAAGAACCAGGCTATTTCAACATTTAATTTAAAAGATTTAAATTATTTTTTATATTTCAGACAATGTTTCACAAACTATTTTTAAATATACACATAATTAACCAATGACTCAAAAACACAACACTGATCTGTCATATTTTAAAAGATATTTTCTGGGTGGCTGCTATGCCATGATTGTTATATATTTATAAATCTTTAATAAACAATAAGAAAACAAATTGTTTTCTTTTATAAATAAAATGCACAACTTAAGGTTATTGCACGCTGCATTCAATTCTACTTGCTGATAAAATTATGATAAGCAATAACAAACAATAATAATTTTGTGTAAGCTCTTTTAATAATAAACCAACATATTTATCATATGTATACCACATATTATTATTACTAATATAGGTATTAGGCCTATTTGAACAAAATAATGATAAGAAAAAAAATCTTTTATCCATAAAGTATCTAACACTTATTAATTTGTTTAAATTTATAACTAAAATGACTAATTAGGTTGTTTATAGAGCAGAAAAAAATATATCATATTAATAACAAATCCTACCTCAAGAGCCAACACCTGCTGGTTAGCAGGTTCAATTTCAAGGAATGACTTAACATAATGCAGTGCCTTATTATACTCCTTAATTCTGGCGTTGCCAATAGCAAGGTAGAAAAGGTAGTCACGCTTGCCTTCTGAATGAGAGTTAAATAATTCTTTCAGAAGTAATATGCCCTGTAAGAAATAAAAAATATTTATAATATATAAAACTAAAGTTATGATAAAGTATATCAAAGAATTTTACAATGATTTTTTTTTTTTTTTAAAAGGTAATGATAATATCAGTTCATAAAAGTTATTATTTTACAACTCACAATGGTTCTTTTGTGTCTAAATCATAAGACATCTAAAGATAACGTACCTTTCTAATATCGGTCGGATATTTGCTTCGTACCAAGCACCACGCGTATTCGAATTGAGCTTTGGGCGTTATATTACCTTGATGTAATTGTTCATGAAAAATCTTTTCGAATTTCTGTATAATAAAAGTAATACGAAATTAAATATCACGTACATCATTATGAGTCATGTATAATGGTCACAAAAACTTACTTGTAAATCTTCCGAAGAAACTACTTCGTCTAACACGTCTTCCATGATGATGAAATTATTTAAATATGTTACTTCAACTCCAATGTGAAACGAAATTTCATTATTTTACGTTTTATCTAAAATTTCGAGTTAATTGTAAAATTGACGGTGCTACTGTAAGTAAAATCACTCAGTGATTATATTGAAATTGAAATTGACATTTGTGATTTAACAAAATGATGTTTGACAAAGTGACAACTGACAGACTGTTAATAAGCAAGTTATGATATTCCTACTTTTAACTAGGGAATAAAATGGTAGAATAATGTTTATTATACTAAAAAGTTATTTCATTACTTAACACTCGTATTTTTAAAATTTATAATTTTCTTTTTATATTTCAATCTAAAATTTTATATCCCTTATTGCGCCCCTGTAAAAACGGGACGGGATGCTAGTTTTAGAAATTTAATACTGCAAAACAGCTCATGTAGCCCAATATAAGTATTATTTGTCAAAAACTCAATTTGACAAATGACATACTTATTGCTGATATGACGTCTGACGAATTGATGATCATATTGACAAATGACAGTTATTGTGCCGAGAAGACGGTAGTTTATTCCAATTTGCTTTGTCCGGCTTTTGTGTAAAATCATTGTTATTACAATAATTATAAACAAGGCAGTTTCGGTGTCGGAAAATAGCTTTCACGCATAACGTCTTATAATGCAGAGTGTAATAAACACTGTAAAAGGAACCGCCCTGGGTGTTGCGGGATATTTGACGCCTGTTCTCAAGGTATTGTGCAGCCTCTCTTTGTAAATAACTGTATTATCAGAATTTGTTATTGTAATATAATCACTTTGTGTAAGGTCAAATGTGTATAGTATAATCAGAACAAAATAAAAAGTCGTTTAAAGTTGTCAACGCAGTTTTAATTAACGATCACTAAATATTTAATTTATACAATTATTTTTTAAGTTAGAAACTGTACCGTAATTATTAAAAAAATAAATTGTACAACGTAAAAGTAATGTCATATGATGATAAAATAAAATATTTGTAAGTTTGTCTAGTAATATAACATATAAGCGAGTCTGAGAAACCAAATAAAAAATTTATTTATTTGAAAAAGTATTACTTACTAGGAATCCAAGTTTCAAGAGACTGGTGTATTGACTCCAGAAGAATTCGTAGCAGCAGGTGATCACTTGGTTCATCACTGCCCCACATGGCAGTGGGCCAAGGGTGAGGAGTCCAAGATCCGATCATACTTACCACCAGATAAGCAGTTCCTCATTACCAGGAATGTACCATGCTATAGACGTTGCAAACAAGTAAGAACATACTGTACATTACATGTTATAGGTCTGCTCTCTATAATCTACATTGTTATAGGTTCTCACAAGCACTTTTGAATTGTCATTTAACAAGTGTAATTTAAAGTTAAAGTTTACACTGGTGTGGAATGTACATTTTACTGAGATCTAGATATAATGATAATGTTTTTTACATAAATATGTAATTTTTTTTTTTTTATTTAATTTAATTACATAATTGCATTTTTTATAAGAGTTGCGAAATTTTAAAATAAAAAAAAAAACATATACTTTATTTCAGATAGAATACTGTGAAGACAATGAGAAGGTCATAGAAGACGAACATGATGAGGATGGTGGTTGGGTGGACACACATCACTACGAGTCCTCCGGCTTACCCGCCGTTGAAGAGAAGGTAACACTATCATTTAACCTGGTAATATTTTCTTATGAAACTGGAAAGTGTTACAATAAATATGTTTAAAAAGTAAAAAAATAGCTGTAAATGTCACAATATGGGCAAAGATTAACTCCCTTTCAGCATGTTTGAAATGGTGTGGTATAAACCACGACACTACTCCAATTGCTGCACCATATTTTCCACTATACAATGTAGGTGACTCGGTAAGGGGCCTCGCCTAAATAGGCCTGGGACCTTAGGTAGGTTAAAAATACAGAAATAAGGTTTTAAAAAATATTGAAGCCAAATGTTTGTCTAATTTGATTAGGGTGGCATGGCATACTTTCGTAATAAAAAAACCTCATAGTTATGAATAAATTTGCATTTTGATGGAATAATATATTTTAGGAAGTTGGGAAAAAGCCGACCTGCTTTGGTAGTCACTAATGCATTGGACGATGCATTGATCAATAGTTACGGCTATCTGTATATATATATAATAATAATAGATTGTATCATCAATGCAAGAATAGGTTTGAAAAACTTCAATTGAAAATGACAGCTTAATGATCAAAATGAGATTTTGGAATCGATTTAAAACTCAATCGCAGCATTCGATAAATCTCCTCATGATATAGTCATAGTCCAATGCCATGCCATTGCCGCAGGTGTGCGAGATGACGCTGGAGGCGGCGGAGACGGGCGACAGCGACGGCTCGGCGGGCGGCGAGCGCGACGACGACGACGCCGACGACGACGACGAGGCCGAGGACATGGAGCGCTTCCAGGAGTCCGGCCTGCTCGACGAGGTGGACCCGGTGAGCGGCGCCATTGCGAGAGACGATGCTAGTTATTTCTCGGTGTCTCGGTGGAAACCGTATCAAATCCCTTGAGTAGCTTAGAAGTTAGCAGACAGGCAGAAGCAGAAAGCCACTTCGTTTTATTCTATTTATAAATATAAATAAAAACATACCTCTAACAATATGACAGATTATTTCAATTTTTTCGTTTCATATATATTTCTACAAGAAACCGAGCAATTTACTTACAAAAACTTTAATATGGGATATAAATACCTTAATAAAATAATCTAATTCGAATGAATACAGAATGAATGAATGAGAACGAGAATGAATACGATTTTTTTTTATAGATTTTATAATATTGTTATCCTAAGAAATGACTTAAGAAATTTACAAAATTTACACAGATTCAATAAAATAATGATAAAACCAACAGTCAACAGCGTTAACGACTCGCAAGGAACCGAAGGAGAAGAAGCAGAAATCTGACGGCGATGAGATCATCAAGACTCGAACCTACGACCTCCATATCACTTACGACAAGTACTACCAGACTCCGCGCCTGTGGCTCATCGGGTATGATGAGGTCAGACCATGATATCAATCTACTAAAATTCCGTACAGCCTGTGATATACAGCCCGATACCTGTGATCGGGTAAATTAGCCAGTTGCGACGCTTCGTGCGCCGTCCGCTCTATTCAACTCTTCAACCGAAAGACCAATCGATCTATATAAGCTGTTTTTTTTTATGATATCGGTAGGCTGACGAGCAAATGGGCCACCCGATGATATGTGGTCACCACCATAGACAATGGCGTTGTAAGAAATATTAACCATTATATCGAGTGCAAATCTCTATTTAAAATTTTACACGTTTCCTAAAGTGTTAAAATAAAGTTGAAATAAAATGAATTAAAATAAAAAAATATGCTGAAGTTATTGTTATTAATTCTAAACAAGTCGCAATTTCATAATCACAGCCATTAATTCTGTATAGAGTGACTTATTACCCGCGTCAGGAAAAAGGCACAATATACATAAAACATAGTAACGTAAGCCCGTACGTCGTACTCCAGGAGCGGCGGCTGCTGAGCGTGGAGGCGATGTACGAGGACGTGTCGCAGGACCACGCCAAGAAGACCGTCACCATGGAGTCGCACCCGCACGTGTCGGGCCCCAGCATGGCCTCCGTGCACCCTTGCAGGTACCCCAGCCGGCATTATATCATGCATTAACGGGTATGGTCGTAGAGCAATACATTTTATCCGGGTTACAACTGCAACTCTGTCGAGACGTCGAGTAAAATATTAGATCTACAGTACTTATCAGTTGTTCCACTACCAAACTTCGATGCTTTGTATCGCTTTGCTCCTATGCAAGCCAGTGTAAATAATTGCGACGAAAGTGTCGTTTTGTATAGTAAACGTAACATACATGTTGTGACTGCGCCAGACACGCAGAGGTGATGAAGAAGATCATCGAGACGGTGACGGAGAGCGGCGGCGAGCTGGGCGTGCACGCCTACCTCATCGTGTTCCTCAAGTTCGTGCAGACCGTCATCCCCACCGTCGAGTACGACTTCACGCAGAACGTCAACATCAACTAGGCCACGCCCCCTCCCCCCACCCCCACCGTGTCGGATCGTATTCAATAGCAAATAAATGTGAGCTTAGTTCGTCCACCGCGACGTTTCCGATGTCCTTTACTGTATATTCATTATATATATTTTAAACATTTACGGCTTTACCTGTAAACGGTGTTCATGGGGTGGCAGGTTACGCGATGCTGTCGTTCGACGGTCAAATCGATGGGATTGTACCTGCCTTTATAAGTGCGGCCGTTACAAAACAATATGCTATTGATCATCGAACAAAATCTTCATGCTCAAAATATCAGTACAACCTGCAGTTACAATTCACAAACAGTAATGATAATTTTACACCGATACTATTTATTTTGTTATTTAAAAATGGAAGTGTTATATTCAATTCGACGGATAAATTTTACATGTTTAAAAAAACAAGTCGGAATAAAGCTTGAATACGATTTACTATAGAACATGCATTTTTTGTATACATTTAATTAATTTACGGGCATTGTTATCTTTATTTTGTAAGAATGTATTCGTATTTAACGTAATTAAGAACCAACTTTTTTACATTTGTATCGAAACATTGTTGTATTTTTTCGTTTATCTGCAATGAATTCTAGTTATTTAGATCATATGAAATTATAATGATAGCTTCACGTGTGCCATCACTTCGCCTATTTTGTCGTCGTCGTTTTATCTACGAACAGCACAATAATTAGAATTACTCTTCACACAATGCTAAGTAATTTTTGTGACCTCTATAGTCGTTTAATCTCCCAGCAATTTGTTAAAGAGAATAATTGTTTCAATAATTCAATTAAGCGTTAATTTTATATGACTTAAGTGGTGTGCTTAGTGTGGTGCTTGGTTTCGAACGCTCACTAGAGGTCGTTGAAACGTGCCATTGACGACTAGTTGGGAGTGGAATAATTGCTTGTAATGTAATTTCTAAACTTCAATTTATTGCTCAGCGAGTAATTTGAAATTTAGAAATCAAGCAATAATACAGTGGAATATTCGGCTGATTCGATTGTAATGTTGGTGATTAGAAGCTAATTCATACAACAGTGCAAATTATCTAAATTTAACTTTAATTTATAGGATTTACGACAGCTTTATGTACGACATAAAAATACTAAAGTTGGGATGTATAAATTTGATAGAAATACTGTTTCTATGATATCAGCAATCACAATAATATTATCCTTACGAGGGCAAATAGTAGTATGATTATATAAACACAACTTGCAAAAACAAAAATTCCATACTGCCGACACATAGTAATTTCTTCAATAATATAACGATAGCTACTAGGTTATTTTTGAATAAATAAACTCGCATACATGAACCCTGACAACATTGCGTTCCGTTTTTGGATATTAAAAATCACCGATTATAATTTTAAGGATATATTTTAAACTACATTTTAACATTACGATTACACGAACGTTTCCTGTATAATCTTAATAAAGCATGTGAAATTTTCTATATTTTAAATATTGATGCAAAAACGGGCTTTTCGAGGCTAACGTTTAAATAATAATCCATTTTAAATATGTAAATATATATATTTTGTTACACAATAGTTGGTTTTATATAAAGATGTCGAAAATTGGTGAAATTGAAAAGAGGATTAAAAAAAAAAATTAACAACCAATATTTTGCCATTCTTAATGTTGCTAGCGTAAGTTGTCGAGCATATTATGTTGATATTAAAATATTCTTTATAGTTATGTAAATAGGTTACAAATTCATATTTGCTTAATATTATATGAATTGAAGTTAGCGATAGGTAAAGCGCGAGAATGCGCGTCGTTGTTAGTTTTTTTTTAAATAAATTATTTTGCTGCTACTGTTGGTGTTTTTTTTTATGACATTATTATTAATAACCGTTCACACCGAAACACAACAATACTGAGTACTGCTGTTTGGCGGTAGAATATCTGATGAGTGGGTGGTACCTACCCCGACGGGCTTGCACAAAGCGCTACCGCCAAGTAAATCAGTTTTGACTCCCAATAATGACACTAACATTCTGAACTGATTAATGATATAGATTGACGGATAGTATTGAAGGGTGAGTGAGCCAGTGTAAATACAGGTTCAAGGGACATAACATCTTCACAAAGTTGGTGGCGCATAGGCGATCTATGGGAAGTTTAATATTTCTTACAGCTCCTTTGTCTATAGACGGCGGTGACCACTTACCATCCTACTATAAAAAAATATATAAAGTATTTTCAGCATCAACGTAATTGTCAGTCATCTTCGTTCGTTCATCTTCGACATATATATTTGGAAAATCATTATTCAAAAATCTACTTTACCCCATTTAGCACCAAATAAGTAAAGCATACCAAAAAAACGTTTGTTTTAAATGTTTTTTGTTAAAATAATACAAGAAATATAGTTAATATACTTTTATTCGTATCACATTCATTATTTACAAATCACGTTCCGTAATAAAATATATCAAATACATAATATAGGTCTGGCGTTACAGACGTTCCTTTATTCCCACATCGAGATAAAATATCCAACTACGAAGCTGCTCATTGTAACGGAGGACGAAGAGTTCAATGTCGATCAGTTATTAAAAAAATTATATATAATAAAATTCAAATATTGTAAAATTATTATAAAACTTTTATCATATTGTGTGTATTAATTAAATAATGATTTATTTTTTTAAATCTTGATAATGAAATTCTAATATACAGTAATAAGTATCAATGTAATCAAATTTTTGGTCTTTTTTGATAACAGTTTTGTTTCCTTTACCCGCCTCATTATTAAATTATCATTATTGAATAAATTACATTTAAATATATGATTATTTAATATTTAAGATATTTATAATTCGAAAATCGCGCTACTATATTAACAACACCTACCGCGCTACCTGACGTCGCAAAGTGGCCCTTATTTATAATGGAATAAGTTCTATGTAGGCCTCGTCCACTATCCATCTATTCCTAAACCCAATACAATAACTACTAAACTAACAGTCAATAGTGATCACAATGAAAACACTTCTACGAAATTATACTTTTAAATCTATGAAGTACAGTCAGCGGCATTTATATGCATGGAAAAAATTCAATATTATAATATTATGTTCATTGTAAGTTGTATTAAATTAATCCGAATTGATATGTGCATATTCACGGCTGACTGTACATTCAAAATAATAATTACATAATCGAATAACACGCACTTTGTACTTAAATAAAATATTAAAAAAAAAACATGCGACGCTATTCGCAATACTTACAATAAATACTTCTTAAATTAAATCACTCTAAATGAAAGAAAGTCTTCGAATGTGTAAGAATCGGCGGTATGTTAATAAGTGCTGAAATCAAATAGGGAAAAAAATAAACATTAAATAATATCGACTACACCTCGTAAGCATTGTTTAGAGGGTGCTTAGTTACACATAGTTATCTCTTTCTAACATTACTCATTTTATATTCGAAAGAAGAAGGCACGGCATTGTTTAACTAGTCACCCTTAAATAACATTTATTGATTAAGCAAAACGTATGGAAGGAAGTACTTTAAATTTCGCTAAGACTTGATTGTAATATTTAAGATTTCATATCAAATATTGTAGTATAATCTGTATTTAAACTAAATATTATAGTGATGCAAGCGGGGATCATTTATGTTTATTTCTGTCTGATTCGATCTAAAAAAACTTACGAGTACCTACAGTTGAATTAGCATTCATAATATAATTTAATTGCAACAAAAATAGTTTTGATTACGTTCGAGTTATTAACGCTCGGCTACTGATATATAGTCCCGAGCGCGCTAGGCGGCGGGCCGGTGCGGCACGAGCGCCACGAGGCGGCGCAGCACGAGCGCCAGCAGGCGGTCGGCGGGGTCCAGCGCGCCGCGCTGCAGCCACTTCGGGATCGTGGTGCGCGCGTGGCTGAAGCCCAGCTTCTGCAGGATGTAGTCCACGCCGTACGGCTCGATGGACTTGCCGGCCCACGACAGCAGCCTGAAAGGCGGCCGAGGGTCAGTACGCCCGATCGCGGCGGCGGAGGAGTCGCGCGGCGGCTGAGCGTTCGTACCGCACGGTGGGCTCGAGGTGCCACGTGAGGCAGCGGTAGTCGCGGTAGTCCTGCGGCGGCTGCGCGTCGGCCGCGCCCGCTCGGCCCGGCATCTGCGGGCATCGCACCGGCTCAGCTCGTGCAGTCGGGTGGCGGCGCGTATCGCACGGGTCCCCACCCCATCCACTTACGAATCGCTCCTTCTCCTTGATATACGAGGAGATGAGATCGTGCAGAAAGAGGAAGGCCTCCGCGTCCACCGACACGAAGATGTGGTCCTCGAACTCCGTGATGAAACTACACTCCACTATCGGTTTTTCGTCTGAGGATGTGTTTGTAAAGAATTGTAAAGAAAAGATTATTTTCATTGTTAATTTTATAAAACACCCGGGTTACTTAAATTTACTTTATATTTAAATTCGATAAAAAATAAAATGAAAGTATTAGCAGTGATTCCAAATATTTTGTTTTCGTTCCGTTTACCGCGCTCGGTGGGCGGCTGCGCATCCTGCAGGTGGCTGGTGCGCAGGTGCATCTGCAGCGCCGGCAGCGCGAAGATGACCTCCCGCGCGTGGCGTTCGGGCGGCTTGCTGGCGGTGGCGCCGGCGCTGCCGGTGCTGCCCGTCGTGCCCGTGTTCTCCCGCTCCAGCGACGGGAACTGGTCGATGGCTGCGAGCCCGATCGCATATTTAGTGTCACATGTGACCACGTAGCGAGGCCATTATTACTTATAATATAAATTTTACGACTCCTTCTAGGCCTCGATCGTCGATCGGGGCCTTATTAGAATGGAACGAGCAGTGACTTTTGTATGCTATTTTGTGTTCTTAATTTATCTCATGGTCGGTCGTAGAGAAAACATCGCGACAAAACCTACAAGCGTCGGATAATAGTCGCTACTAGTTCGACAGTGGAGGGGGAAGCTCCGAAAGCAGACTAAACGTCGGGGGCGTGAGCGAGTACTGACCGTCGATCTCGCTGTCGGCGAAGGCGTAGTGGAACCACTCGTGCAGCGTCTTGAACTGCGGCGGGAACAGCACGGTGCGCGAGATGCGGCACACGGTGGCCAGCGACTGGTGGCCGCCCGCGCCGCCCGCGCCCGCGCCGCCCGCGCCCAGGCTGGCCGTGAGCGACTGCACCGCCCGCGTGCGCGCGCCGCGCCCCGCTGCGCACCCGCCGCGTTAGCATCGCCCTCGGCGCCACTCACCCTCACGTGCGCTCCGTGCGACTCACCCTCCTCGTTCTCGATCTGCTGCGCCTCGGTGGCGAAGCTGATGCAGGGATCCTTGAGGCTGAAGAGCGCCCACGACTTCGCTTTCAGGCTGTTGCCGTGGAAGCACGCCAGCGAGATGTTCGAACCTTGCAGCTCCAGAGTTCCGCCCAGGACTGGAACGTTGAGGCGAGGTTTACGGTTTGTACGGCGTAGTTCAGTGTATAAAAAATCACGCATATTGTCTAGTACTGACCGTGCGTGTTGGGGGCCGCCGACACTAGGCGCAGCACTCGCTGCCAGTGCCGGTGGTGTCGTAGCTCGCCTGTGCCTGTGCCTGTGCTAGTACCTGCGCCTGCGCCTGTACCTGCGCCTGCGCCTGTACCTGTACCCGTGCCGGCACCCGCACCCGCACCTGCGCCTGCAGCTGCACCCGCTTCTGTATAATATACTATTCATTGAAACCTAAGAAATGCGAATATCTGTTTTTCTTTATATTTTATATAAAATATGTTATACTCAATGTAATTAATTATTCAGCCCTTATATTTTAAGTTTTATTCTTTTATTTATCGCAAGACTTTTTCATCACTATATTGTATTAAGTTTCCATTGCTAGACCTGACCTTATCCGTAGTAAGAATGCGTGGGCCACAGCAATTATTAGGTCAATAGACACATTTAAAAATATATAATTGTTATACAATGTGTCAGTGTCGTCAAAGCATTAAACGATACCCCTGACAATATATAGCATTATAAAACCAAACACAAAAAATCAAATACATTCATCAACTCAGCCACAGGATATTTTCATTTAATTAATTAACAATATCCTGTACCAGAATCGGAGATATTGCTACATAAATATTAGCGGGTCGATAACTTACGACCGACATAGATGAAACGTTGCCGATTCGAACCATTAATTCATAAATTATTAACCTAAACTAATGCCGGCTGATGTTAAAGGGGACTGTTCGGTAAGCAAGTGAACGGGTACGTCCAGCGCTCGCTCCACACAGTGATTCCCGGTACTATTTAAGGCTTTGTGCGTATGTATGTGTCATGTATGACACAAAAATGAACATTTGCCGGTTATTTAAATACTTTACTTTAAAGTAAATATGTAAGTATGTCTTTTTACCGAAAACTAAGTATTATGTAGATTATTTTCTTACTTATGTAATAAATCTAATTTATTGCATGAGTAAATTTTAAAGGTTTTTTTTAAACTTTAATTTGGAAATTTAAACCACAAAAACATCATCAGTACTACGTTGCGTGAGTTAAAGAATCGTTATAGAAATAAATGTATGTTTATTATGTTGTAATGTAAATAAATGATCTTAATTGATAAAGTGAGTAGGTAAAGGGGATACTATGTTTTTGGTAAGGTGTTTATACTATTGTGCTGGTTAGCTCCGACTAGGGGTAAATAATCCGCCGCTTGATTGACAACGCCGCGCGGCGTTGCTATTTTCATAGGTTAGTGAACTTATCAAATGATGTTTTACTATGTTTTGAGTTCTGTGTGAATTAATTTCTTAGATTTTTTTATTTACTTTTCGTCTATTTTTTTATTCGATTATTTTATCAGCATTAATCCTCGTTTCATTTAATGTGATGACGTCGTCTCCACTTTCTATATTTGAGACTTTTCTAGAACAGACGATAACGACGACGACGCAACAAAACTTGGAAACGAATAGGTACTTATTGAAGTAATTCACCAAACTTTAAATAATCATCATTACTGGATCGCAAATAGTCTTTTTAAATTAACAAAAAATATGAAAATTTATTTACGGAGAGATAATGATAAAAGTATAGGGGACACATAAGAAACACTCACGGTCTTTCCTGTCGCGCGAGGGTCGCGCCCCGGGCGCATGCGCCGAGTGCAGCGACGAGAACACGCGTTTCCCGGACTTGAACTGCTGCGTGAAAAACTCCTCGAGCTTCAGCTGCATCTTCAGCAGCTCCGGCGTCGTGCTGCGGCTCATCAGGATCTGCAGCTGCTGCCAGGTCAGCGTGCCGTGCGCGATGATCGTCGCCGGACGACTGGAGGAGGAATCGCGCAGGAGGGTCAGCGAAAGGGCCCGCGAGCGCGCAGCGGTACGGCACCGGCGAGGCACTCACCCGGGCGGCGCGTGGCGCCAGCGGTCGCGCAGCGCGGCCTGCGGGCGGCTGAGGCGCGCGAGCAGCGCCGGCGCGCCCATGTAGTCGAGGCGCAGCTCGAGCGCGGCCAGGCGCAGCGCGGCCACGTGCGCGGGCGGCTCCTGCTGCAGCAGCGCGTGCAGGCGCGCGCCCGACAGCGCGAAGGAGCCGCCCACGATGCCGCCGCGCGCCTCGAGCGCCGCGCCGCCCAGCGCCAGGCGCCCGGCCACGGAGCGGCGCCGCGCGCTGCCGATGCTGAGGCGGCCGCGCGCGCCCAGCGAGCGCGACTGCCAGCTGCACACGCACACAGGCACACGCGCGTCAGCGGCGGCGGCGGCGGGGGAGGCGCCGCCGCCGCCGCGCGACTCACCTGACGTTGCCCATGACGTTCCCCATGTTCATGTGCACGTTGAGGCGCTCGAAGTTCACCGCGAACAGGACCAGCGTCTCCCACGCAGCGACCTCGGCCTTGCTCTCTGCTGAACGCAGGCGTGAGATTAATTACCATACCATAAGAAACATTTAAGTCCGAGAGGCGCCGTGACTCTTTATTTTCCTTACCCTTAGGTTTCTGAGAATCGTTCGTTTTAGTTTTTTCACGTTGGGGCAGCACCGGTGACAGGGGCGCGTTGTTACTTGACGTTCTGATTTGAAAAAACAATAATTTGTACATATATAGCTTAAATCATTAACTACTACTAATTGTTAATTTTAGCTTACGTTATGTACGATACGACGTTACCAGAGAGTCATGCTTACATGACTGTATTTTAAACACGTCGAAAATAAATGACAGATTTGTGAAGGCAACACCGAACGATCCGTACGTACCCCGACTGTGGTCGCTGTAAGCTGACGTCCCCCAGGAACAGTCTGCGCACAATGCTGCGGCGGTACCACGCCTTGGGGAAAGCCAGAATTTCGCTCAGCCGCCGCATGTCGTACTTGAACCACGCCGACCCCACGTCTACGATGGCTGCAACGCAAATATTTTCCATGTATTCAGAAATATAATAAATTTAAAAAAAAAAAACAAAACTAATTAAACTTACTCGAAAACCTGACAGTGGCCTTGGACTGGTCGTGATCCGTCTGGAAGTCGAGTTTCCTGAAGCGCGAGAGGTGGAACTTGACGAACTCGACGTTAACGGACAGCGAGTCTTTGCGCTCGGTGTCGGCCAGCGGCGACCACTGCGCCTCCTTGAGGCTGGACTTCTTGCCGCCGTAGGGGTGGAAAATGTATACCGAGAAGTCGGCCAGGCAGCCCGTCACACTCAGCCCGCCCATCGCGATCGCTGGTTCGGCTGTCTCTCTGCAATTTTCCACCATTAGTCTAAGTTTATAATTAACAGTATTTAAAACGGGATGTTTACCATGTTTTTTATTTTTATTTGTTGGAGCTCGATATTTCAACTTTATTATCTACGAATGTCTTGTTCACGAGATTCGTAGATAAAGTCGAAATATCGAGCTCCAACAAATAAAAATAAAAAACATGGTAAATATCCCGTTTTAAATACTGTTAGTAATAAAAATAACCATGTTAATTTAAAAGTTTATAATTGTCTAATATAATAAAGAATTCTTTTGAGACGATTGTTGTCTAGACTGACAATACAAATATATCGGCCAGATTTATCTAGATATGAAGAAATAAGGTTACGCCGAGAGAAAACTCTGAATACATTATATGTATGGAATGTTAGTAAAAAAAATATTAGCATATTTAAATATCACACTCACTCATCGCCGGCGCGTTTGGAGCTGAAGACGATCTGCAGGCTGGGCAGCTGCAGCAGGCACTCGACGCGCGAGGCGGGCAGGCAGCTGAAGCGGAAGGCGGACGGGCGCGTGTGGAAGTGCACGATGACGTCCACGGGGAACGACGCGTACACGTACTGGCCGTACGTGCCGCCCTCCGCCTCGCCCTCCGCCGCGCCGCGCGCTGCCACAACGACACTTACACTCTCCGGCCGACCGCCCGTCACCGCCGCGCTACTGCCACGAGCCGGTGTCCAACTCACCTGGCATGGGAGGGGTGAACGATGCTTTCGTCGGAATCGGCTCGAGGGTCTGCTCGAGGAACTCCAGGATGTGCGGGCTGATGATGGTCTCTTCGGGTATGCTCTGCAGCGTGATCCAGGCGAACAGGGCCGCCTTCTTCGTCCCCACTTTCCGCACGTTCGGGTTCAGCGGCATCGTGGGTATCGTTTGCGGAGAGACGGACTCCTCTGGGAGGGTCTTCGATTCGTAGTGCACCTGCTCACAGTTATGACGATTTTTATTTAATTTGCTTCGTAAATTTATTGATTAAGATAATGAGTATATTTTTTAACATAAATGTTAAAAACTTAATCTAAAATGTTCAATATGCTTCGATTAGTACTTTTGACCTAAAACGGTACGAGGGCGCGCACTGACCTTGAGCTGCAGGCCGGGCACCTGGAACACGGTGAGGTCGGGCGGCGGCGGCAGGCGGGCGCGCCGCGCGTCCAGCCCGCCCGACGCCGAGCGCCCCACGCGCGACCGGCTGCCGCTGTGGCTGCTGCCGCCGCTGCCGCCGCTGCGGACACGAGGAACGTTAGTCGCGAGCCTCCCACCGGCCACCTCACGGGCCTCCCTGGCCTACTGACATTTTCATCTCGTCCTCCCGGGAGATGTCCTTGGTGTGCAGCACGCACTTGCCGCTGTTGATGTGCACCTTGACGTCGAGCTCGAAGTCTATGTTGGGCTCGGCGGTCTTGGCCTTGGTCTGCTTGCTCTCGGGCTGGCTCGGGCCCGGAGCGTCCGGGGGCGTCCTGCGAACGAGCGACGTATGAAATCCGGCGGAGCGGGACCGCGAGCGGCGCGACGTCCTCGATACGCACGTCTGCGGGGGCGGGTCGCACTCGTGCGGCGGCCAGGGCGCCGGCAGGCTGCTCTGGCGCTGCACGCCGCCCGAGAAGGTGACGCGCGCGCCGGGCCGCGGCTCCCCGCGCGCCGCGCGCAGCGACGCCGAGCGCGACGGGCCCGCGCCTGCGCAAAGATCGCGTCAGAGCCGGCCGCGGGGCTCGCGTGGGCGCGCCTCGGCCGCGCGCTTACCGGCGAGCGGGTCGCTGTCGGCGGAGCTCCAGGAGGCGCCCTCGATGATGTCCGCGAGCCGCGTGTCGTCGTCGGCCAGCAGCAGCGTCTCGCCGGACTCGCCCACCGCGCTCGACATGCCCAGCGACCCCAGCGGCTCGGACGCGCTGTATGAATTGAAACATCTTTTAGAGATTGTAGATTTGGAGACACCCGTACCGAAGGGACGGGTGGCGGATCCTAGGAGCCGCGAGTGTGCACTGACTGATCGAAGTCTATGTTGGGCTCGGCGGGCGGGGCGGGCGCGGACACGAAGGAGCGGCTGCGGTTGGAGCCGAGGCCCAGCTTGCCCTTCGTGATGGAGCTCGCGCGTACGCTCTGACGACGCAGTTTTTGTATCATGTCCCTGGAACGAATTGTTTTATGGTGTGAGAAGTGTATTTTCAACACTTAGCGAAATATCGTCACGTTGTATTATTAGATTATACAAAGAGTACTCAAAGAGCTGATGCAGATTAAATTCAACATGAAAATTCGTAATCACCTCCGGAAATCCTTAAACACGAGCGCCTCCAGGTCGTGCAGGCGCCTCAGCTCGTACTCCACCGTGCTGTGGCTGGCGCCCAGTGCGCGCAGGTCGTTGATGATCTTGGCCTGCTCCGTCATCTCCTTCTCGATTAGCTTGGACCGCTTCTTGGCGTCGATGCTTGGGTCGAACACGAACGACGGAAGGTGATCCGTATATTTGCGACGGAACACGATGCTTTCCTGTTCGAAATTATATTTTTTTTAGTTGATTGATCGGTCTTATTGAGCGAGCTTTAATAGAAAAAGACTTTTTATTATAAGTCCTAATAATATACCTGAGAGTCTTTGCTGTTATCCGCTTCATCGTCCAAGTCACTTTCGTAATCCATTTTCAGAGGATCTTCCTCCTCGAAACCTATAATGTGATGATATTAGCATTCTAATTTATTCAACGCACTTCTCATTGCAAATACATATAAGAGCCATGAACATCATTAAATTACCAGTCAACATAGTCAGAGTGTGTCCGAGTGCCGACAACTGCTTGCCAACATTCACGTCCAAGTGTATATCCACGCCTTCCATTTGCCACGATACGTTCAGGAACCATTTTGCGTTTTCTGAAAGAGTAAATCTTTGAAAAATCCTTTCCTCATTTCTATTCGATACACATAGAACGAGGAGCCCACCGTTGTGCTTGGCCGCCGTCGTCCTGCTGCAGACCTCGTAGGTGCCCTCGGATACGCAGCACACGTTGATGCAGGCCTCGCCGGGATCGGGCTTCCAGTCGTCGAGCGAGGCCTCGAAGTCGTCTGCGAAACGCAGACAGAGGCCTACGAAGCGGCCCTTGCTGACGAGCGAGCCCGAGCTGCAGGCAGAGATGCTGGTGCTCTCCAGGGTCACCACCACTGCGCCGCGAGACTCCGCCTCGTAGCAGCCGCGGCCCCACGACGACTAAGTCGATACCACAAAATTTTGGAAAAGAGTAACTATTGAGTTTCTTGCGGTTCTTCTAAGTAGAATCTACTTTGCGACTGAATTCAACATTGTAACGATGCTTTTATAAGCCTACTTAAGAGTATATTGATTTAGAATTTTGAGTATTTTAGATATATGAAGGTTTTTTATTATATTTCATTGATGTTGCCTATGTTCAAAGTGTCCTTTAACGAATATGATGATAAGTTACGAATTGATTTTGGAAATTAGTCTGTATTAATAACTTCGGTCATTATTAATAATAATTAATTTCATTTTTTAACCTCATATCATAAACACTCGTAGCAAAACTTAAAACCGTAATAATTCCTAAAAAAAAAACAGTAATAGGCACAGATAAAATTATTTACAACTTGTATCTTACCAGTGGCAGTTGGTTGAGAGGCAGACAGATGCCGATCTCGTCTACATTGAGTTGTAAGAATAGAGTGCTGAGATGCGGTGGCGAAATGTTCGAACTCAATTGTACCTTGTGGAGAGAAATGAGAATTCAATTTTGAGTGTATTAATATTATTGTTTTAATTTATATACGAATTATATTTAAATTGATATTGTTTTATTTATATTGTGTTTAAAAGTTAACAGCTTAAAATTCGATAAATTTGTTAATTTGCACATCGGTACCTTTTCGAACACCTGCTGCGTAGCCGTGAGCACTTCCTTATTCAGGCTCATTCGTTTCTCGTTCCAGTACTCGTACGCGTTTTTATAATTTAGCCAGACGAGGATCGCCTTGTCCACGGCCACTGGCTGTATGTATATGAGCGGCCGCTTTAACGTAATCAGGACTACTTCCTTATCCTCCTCGCAAACTATTTCGTCTTGGAAAGCGTTACGCATCGCTGAAAACATTTAAATAAAGTTATTTACCTATACTTTTAGGGTATCGAGAGTGTATCGTCGCGCAATTACCTATTCTGGTGTTGAAGAAAGCATACTGCTGGAATTCTGGCTCGGCTTCCTCGAACATAGCGTTCCTTATAAGTTGTCCTAGACTGAGGTTCACGTCGACCTGTGAAACAATTTATCATATTGCACTGAATAATAAATACAAAACTCAGTGAAAAATAAGAAAAGGAACAGATCGTTCGATACCACAGCGGAGGAATGAAATAAGGGAGGGAGTCAGTGATACCGGCAATCGAACCGAAACAAGGAATCGAATGTCAGGCAGACCTGCGCGCGCGCGAACAGGCGCAGGCCGTGCGGGCCGGCGGGCTGCGGCACGTTCTGCACGCGGTTGGACAGCTCCAGCTCCACGGCGCCCGTCTCCAGCCGCACGGCAGAGTTGCTGGGCGTCGTCGCCGTCAGCTGGATGCGCTGGGGGGGGGGGGCACAGTCGTTAAACAGAGAGTTCTGAGTACTACCGATGTCAATGGTGATGTTTACCTTTATTCTGATCAGAAGGGAGAACAGCATCCTGTTAAAGGCAGACGAAGATACTTCTTCCTCGTTCCACAGCGGCACCGGTTTTTCCCCGCCGTACACTTTTTGTACCACTTCATTGACTTCCTGAGATTGTGATTATATGATATTCGGATAACAGGCATAAACATAATTAGTATTATCGATATCAATATCTAACAAGAAATAATCATAGAACAATTATTAAAATATATTAGCACCTTCATAAAAACTTTTTGTACGAAAACCAGATGATTCAACAGGTCCGTGGAGAGCGTGTGCTCGAAGAGGCCGATGTCCGCCGTCGCCGACAAGTAGCGCCCCGCGCGCAGCACCACGCCCTCCGGCGCCGCTGGGGGCATCGGAAACGAACCTCAGAAACCACCACGACCACTCGTCGGGGATCATTTTTAATAAAGTTAGTGGAACAAGTTTAGATATAGATTAGGCCGCAAAGTCACCCCTGGCGTCGGCCGTGTCGGCGGAGTCTGCGTCGCTGCGCTCCTGCGGGTCGCAGTCCAGCACGCGCGCCCGACAGGACACGGCGGGCAGCGCCACGGATGCCGCCGCGGGGATGTTGGCCTCCGTCACCTGTCGGGAGACGGATGAACTTTCGGTGTCTCAAAATGTGCCCATTTAGTCGGTAGGCTGAGGCGACATTCAAAAAATACGGCAATCAATTCGGCGGCGGTCGTTTGAGGATATTAAACAGTAAGCAAGTCGAGCCGGCACAATCTTTCCGAAGGAAATAACAACGATCGAAACACGCTGACCTGCAGCTTGGTGACGAAGCTGAGCGAGTGGTGCGGCAGCTCCACCGTGAAGTGCGCGCGGCCCGCCGTCACGCCCGCGCTCTGCACGCGCTCCATCTTGTACTGCGCCTGCAGCGACGGCAGCAGCGCCGCCGTCACGCTCAGGCTCTGCGGCACGGGTCGACCGGACTCGTATTGTTAGTGCCAAAGGGCTCCGCCCGTTTAGTACCCCATCCCGATTGAAGCACTGAATCGATCGTAACGACGAATACATCGAGGTACCTCGATGTCCGGATGAGAACATAGGCATACTAGAACTAAATTTCGGCGAGAAACGAATACATATATATGCAGTCCTCGAATACAGCGGGGGCATGTGGACGGACGTGTACCTGCAGCACGAGCGAGAACTGCAGCTGCAGCGGCTGCAGCAGCGGGTCGGGGCGCAGCGTGGCGGCGGGCGGCGGGCGCGGCGCGGGCGGCGGGCTGCCGTCGTCGTCCTCGTCGCCCGTCGCGCCCGCCGCGCCGCGCGACATGCGCGACGACGTGCGCGTCACGCCCAGCTCCTGCGCACGCAGAGATCGCTCATTTTTATGTGTACTTCATACGCGTGGAACGGAGTAGTTTCCGCGGAGTAGTTTCACCCACTTGCAGCGTGGACGACAGCTGTTTGCTGGAGCGCGTCATGACGCCGTGCAGCGCCACGGGGTGCTGCGGGAGGTCCACGCGCACGCCGCCGATGGCTGCCAGCGCCGTGGCACCCAGGCGCCCTCCCTCCCACGCGTACAGCGCCTGCGACTTGCCCACGCTCACTCGCACCACCGTCCTGGGAAGACGAACTCCGGGGTCAATGTCTATTCGATTTCATTAGTGTAAGTGTATGTAAGGACCCACTATCGGTCTAATTAGTGTAAAATATTGTAGGAATAATACAAACTGATGATTGGGTGCCGTTCCCTCGAGCAGCACGATGGCAGTGCGGCCAAGATTTCCGTTCAGCGACCACTGGCGGGCACGAGACGCCGACAGCGACGCCTGGAGCGACGTGATCTCCGCCTCGAGCTTCAACCCCGACAAGGAGGCCAACAGGCGCGTGCGGTGGATTCTGAGCATATTACACTTTTATGAAAGTTCTGATATCATTTGAATTCGGTCGAATGTTCCGGGTAACAAACGAGATACGTACCTGGCGACGCCGACCACGACGATACCCATGCCGGTGGCGCTGGACGAGGAGTTGCTGGCGTTCTGCTCGCGCGAGCTCGGCCGCGCCCGACCGCGGTACGCCTCCGGCAGCTCCGTCGACACGGAGAACCTGCAACCGGCGAGCAGGGCGTCACAAGGGGAGCGGGCGGCGGCGGGCGGGGCGGTGCGGGGCGGCGGCCGTACCTGTGCGTGATGGTGTCGGCGTCGGGCATGTTGGCGTACAGGTCGAGCAGCAGGTACACGGTGCGCCAGCAGCGCGGCGCCAGCTGTCCGCGGGGCGGCGGCGGCTCGGGCGCGCTGGCCGCGAACATGGGCGTGTGCGCGCCCTCGCTCAGCGAGCTGTAGCCTGTGGACCGCCCACGGGCACCAGCGTTACTCTCTGGGATCTTAACTGTAGGATTCATCGAAACGTCGATTGTTAACTCCTCCATATATACACATGTATTTCCCACTTTGACTGAACTGAGTTGCAGATTGTTCACCTGACACTAGTGTGATTTTTCCGTTTACTCAGGGTGGGCACGTTCAGAGCGGCTTATAATTCAAAAATCGATAACATAGTATGAACTTAAATAACGATTCAGTAGTCAAGTACGTAAAATGACTAGTTGTTCAAGTGATTAAATACCTGGATAATAATCATAGTACCACAGTAAATAAAAATTAAAATAAAATTAAAGAGTGACGAATCTGATAAAGACGATAGATGTTTACAATAAGATGAACGAAAAACAAAAGCGCCATGAAATTCCTGGCGCTTACAAGATATGTATTCTCTATAAGCGACCTAGCGCTGCATGTTTTAATAGTTCGATAAGAAGACATAATAAAGATTTATAACTGCAGCAAAACTTTAGTAGAAATAAAGTTCTCTTACCAGTATTTAAAAAAAAAAAAATTTACATGTTTTAAATATTTGTATTCGGGTTATTTAGTAGCTACCTATAGACATACTGACCGAGTTTTCCTTTAACGGTCTTGCCGGTGGAGCGCAGCTTCTGCGCGAAGGACTGCGGGCGCGGCCTGGGCGGGGGGGGCGTGCCCTTGTCGGAGCCCGGCGCGGGCGGCTCGGGCGCCACCGACAGCTCCCACTTGGGCTCCAGCGTGGCGTACTGGCTGTCCTTGTCCAGGGACGACATGCTCACGACGTTTTCCGGGAAGTCGGACACTGAGGAGACACAGTAGTGGTATTTTTCGCTAAAATAAGTTTTATTATCACGTGCAATAAATACTATGTAATTGTATCTATTTATATTCACTTAATTATTTATTATCTGTATTAATGAGAATAAAAAAACATATTAATATAACAGTAAAGAACTATACCAGAAGGATGTTTGTCGTGCCGGCGCGAAGAGTTGGTCTGCGTGCGAAGCTCGCTCTGCGTGTCCTTTACGTTCTGGTACATGTTGCTGATCTGATGCAGCAGCCGCAGCAGTGGCATGTTCACCTGCACGAAAACATACAAGATAAAAAAATACTATGAAAGATACAAAATTATTTATTGTAGGTACTGAATTCAAAAACAGAATTGTATTCGATACATATGTTTTTTAAGTAATGCTTTCTGTTTGGATATCCACGGCGATGGAGACCACATATCATCAGATAAGCCTTCTATATTTTGCCGTGCGAGACCCACCTGTTGCGATATAAAGCGAATACTGATGTTGAAATTGAGCATGGTGCTGATGTGTTTCTTGAGTTGCCCGCGCGATATGTACAGCACGTTCTGCCGCTGGATGAGGTCGTCCACCGCCATGTCCGCTACTTTTTTCAAGTCCACGTCGATCGATATCTTCTCGCAAAGGAATGCAGGAGTTTCCGAAGGTATGTCCACATGCGGATGATTCGCTGAATAAAAATAAAAAAGCATTAGTTTAACATCTGTTGCTATCTCGGTCAACAATAAAATGAATCTCGTATACAATACGCCGTACCCTTGCCTTTGCTATTCTGATGTCTTCGATCGCGGGCTAACTCTCCCACCACGATATCGATGCGGAACATGTCCACCCATGCTAGGAGAGACAGTTTCGAGCCAAGGGAATCTAGACCCGAACCGGCCTCGGCACCGACGCCTTTAACTTTCGATTCACCTGTAACCACAGTGTTGCGAATGAAGTGATCGGATAATACGTAAGGGTGGAATGAGAGCACAGTTAGGTTCGTACCGTGCGCCACCTGGTGCGGAGACACGCCCAGCGCGGACAGGAAGGGCTGGAACACCAGGTGCGCGTCCAGCAGCATGAGCGAGCCCTGCAGCGGGTACAGGCTGCAGTTGGGCATGGCGGCCGACACGGCGCGACCGGGCATCTTCGGCGGCATCATATGCTTCTTGCTCTTCGGTTCCTGGCGGGGAATCGTCCCGGATCGAATCGAGTATCGGATAAAATGAAACTGACATTAAAAGCTCGCGTCGTGAGGGGAAGTATCGCGCTCTCACCACTTTGATGGGCTCCTGCTTGGCCATCCACTGGTAGAGATCCTCGCGGGCGCGGTCGTTGGCGATGTTGTCGTGGCTGCCCTGGGAGTACAGCGACGGGTTCGAGCCCACTGTCGGCAGATCCTCTTTCAACGTTCCGTAATCTATTATTGGAATAAAACCATTTAAGATAACGAACGTCCATTTTACGAGTAATTAACTCGTAAAATGGACATTTGTTATAGACAACTAGAAAACATGAACTCTCATTAGGCAGCCGTTTTTAAGAAAATAGAGACCGAACTTTGGAAGGTTTCTATTCTAAAGGTATATCATCCACAATATAATCTACCGCAAAACAACAATGCGCTCATTTTTCTATTCTGTTTAAAGCTTATGTTAATCAGTGTAATTGCACGCACGCACGCACGCAAACTTGAATATTAGTGCACTGACATGCTGATGGCGATGACAAGGACCAGTCAGTTCATGGTTCTTAGATAGTATGTGACCACTTACCGTCAAAGTGCTCATCTGATCTGCTTTCTTGTTATCCATGAAAAAGTTTCCCATTATAGATAAAGTTACATTTATTATATTACTAAATATTTGATTACTTTTTATAATTTTCATAATATACTCACTGGCAATGGCGTCGTCTTGGAATGGCGTTTTCCTCGTGGAGAAAGGTAGCGATGGAAAAACTAGGCTCGCACGACTGCTTTGTGCCGCTCGCACTGTTGATTATTTCGTTTCATATAACTTCCAATAAAAGAATTTGTAATAAGGAACTTTGTATTGCCATTTGCTTTTTTGAAATTAAAATAGGAAAATTTGTTAAAGAGACCAGTAACATATTATTTACGATAAAACTTGTCAAAAAAACGAGTCAAGTGATTTGATGAATTTGCTATGCATGACAGATATTACTAAAAAAAATGTTAAAAATTGTTAAAATGAAAAATATTTTAATGTTGGTGTATAAAAAGTGCAATATTTCAATGCATTAATTTGACAGAGACTAAAATCTACAACAAAGCGGATTACAAAAATTATCAATATAATTTATATAAATTTAAGAATTAAAAATATCCATAACGTGCATTTACTTTCTCAAATGGGTTTATATAGAATAAACATAAAACTTGCGAAAGTAAAGAAACCAAAAAGTTTGAAAATATATCGATGAAAATATAATGAGGACATACAACGTTGAAAAGATATATTTAAAATGATTAACATTAACGAATCTGGACTGGAAAACAAATTAAACGTAGACATAGACAATAAATCTATTCTTTATCGAAGACGCACCGCTCCAGGCTAATTCATTGGCACGCATTAGTATGAGACATTAGACACTCGGGGTTACTAGATATCTTAATGAGCGTGAGATTACTGATGTAAAAGTAAGAATGAAGACAGCAGAAAAATAAAAATTACATTATATTTGATAATGCATACCGAACGTATTTAACATGGAGTGGACGCGCCTTGGAGTGAACAGATCTATACAGACAAGGAACACGTAGAAGAGGTTGCCTTATCGCTAAGACAGCGATCTCTTTCAGACAATCTTAAGGTAGAGAAGAAAAAAAGGACCGCAAATTTCCTATAGTAAAATTTCTATATTCATATAAATTTTTCGTCATTTACAGAGCTATGCTCGATATGTTTCGAGAAGAATACGGCTTGATTGAATGGACGTAACAAAATCCCATAGCTCAATAAATGACGAAAGTTATTCCAGATTAGTTAATACGTAATAATAATAATGAACGAATAAGGTTAAAAAAAAGACGTTACAATTAATAAAGTAACAAAACATTATTAATGCTATTTTTTTCATTAACAAAATTCAATTAAAATAAATCGATTATGACTTAGTATGTAACCAAATATAGAAGGTATAAGGATACAAGGTTTCACAGACAAAACGAAAAACATCGTTTATAAAAGTTTACTCGCAAAACGTGCAAGTTTAGAGGCCTGTATCCACCAAAGCGGATTCCGACGAAGATTTGTGCAGGGTTACGTATAGCCCATTTCAATAGTAGGGGGAGTAAGGTAAATATAAAATTTGACTTTGAATTGACATAAGATTTCGAGATCGGATCTATGTTATATTATGGAAAAATTTTGATCTTGGCAAAGTTATTATCGAATGTGTTAAGGTAACGTTAGTACTTAAGTTCAATAGTTATGTAGTATAAATAGAGATATATTAATCAACTAGTGTATAATATAGCAGAGCTGTACTATATTATATTTAAAAGTATGTGTTATTTATATTTCCTGTTTATTACATTGGAATATAGTATTTACAGTTATTTATCCATCTCTCCACAGCATCTGTAGTCTGCTTTCTCCCGTCTTCTCCGGCTATCCAATTCGGTGGATACAGGTCCTAAGCGTATCGTCATAGCAAAACAACACTCAACATATAAACCATAATGCACAGGATGAACAAAGCGTACGAACCGGACGGAGGCGTGGACGGGTACGAGTGCGGGCGAGCGGTGGGCGTCGGCGCGCTCGCTTCACAGACCAATATTGTATTAGTATGTTTAAGAAACGATTTTTGTTTATATGCATTTATTTACTATACTATACTGGCATATTATACATATTGACAATAACCTTATTGTTATCTTATAGTATCGTCTGTACAAATGTAAAGCCCTGATTATCTATTATTATTAATCTACCTGATATTTTATCAATACAAATATACACGTCGCTCCGTGGAACCAACACATTTAAATACTAAACTTATCTATAGCTTTATGTATACTTTATAAAGTATTCAGACGACTTCGGTATATTTCAATATATAAGCCTCAGCTTCAGCCGCCCACGCACACGCTGTATCCAAATGCATTTTTTTCTTAACTCATTTACAGGTACTAATAGCTTGTTCGTGCATAATCTGTGCGTTGGCTATTTTATTATACGTAATATCACACTCTGAAAGTCAACTATAATTGCAGGTATTACTGGAAAAAAATAACTCACCAGGAATTTGATTGGTAAGTTTGTCCACGTCCATGTTCAACAAGAGGCAGTTCTCGTCAAGAGCCTCGTTGTCGAACTGATACTCTTGCCAACCCTCTACAGAATCCTGAACGAGTATATTTTTCAGAAATTATGATTACACTTCTTTATGACTTATAATTTATGACAACATTTTTTGGTACCATACCTCGAGCAAATCAGGCAAAGCGAAAGTAACGTTGAGTGGTCTCATAACTTTGCTCTTGTAATTGTGCTCCAAAAGAAGCGGAGTATACAGAATATTTTTCCACTGTCTGGTGAGAACTATGACTCCCTGGAATCAGATCAATACAATAAGATATTTATTAATCGAAGGCACTCAGCCAGCCCATTACCACAAACAAACGTCGTCACCTGGCGCAGCGTGGACAGCGAGGGCAGGTGTCGCTCGGCCAGGTCGGCCTGCACGGCGGCCGCGTCCGCCTGCAGCGCGTACCGCAGCAGCACGGCGCACAGCTGCAGCGACGGCTCCTCGCGCAGCTGCTTGGCCATCGGCGTGTGGCGCCCGTAGCGGCTCTGCGGACAGCGGCCGGTCAGCGCGGGCGGCTAGGAGGGCGCGGGGCGGCGGCGGTGGAGGCGGCGGCGACTCACCTTGGGCGGCGTGTGGTCGGGCGCGCGGTCCAGCGCCGACGCCATGAGGCTGGCGGCCGTGGCGGCGAGGCGGCGCGCGCGCGCGCGGTACAGCGCCACCACGCGGATGCCGAGCCGGTTGCACGGGTTCATCCACGCGTTGATGGCGGGCGAAGCGGTGCTCAGCAGGTTCCAGTCCAGCCTGGCGTTCGAAATAATGACGTTTTATCGAGATTTCCATTGTGAACCGCGGCGCCGGCGTATCGTTGCGGTTATTACCTCGTGTAATCGATCTTCTTCGTGATGGGGGTCCTCGGCGGTGCGGCGAAGTTAAACCAGACCACTTTGAAGTCTATCGAGCACGACGACGTGTTGCCGCCGTCCTTGACGGGCACGACGGTGGTGGTGCTGTCGTTGGTGGGGTCGTCGGGCGCGGGCGTGGTGGGCTCGGGCGCGACGGGCGGCACGGGCGGCGGCTGGGCGCTGCTCAGGTTGGGAGTGCTGGGCTTGGAGTTGGATTCTCTTTTTCGAAATAGCTCCTCGATTCCTGAATTGCGTAATCCTTTCGACTTCTCCTTGTCGGGTTTCGATTCCTCTGCGGATTTGACGGATTCGCGACAGCTTTCGCTATCGGTTCGTTGTTGTTTTTTGTCTTCGTTCGGTTTATGAGACTGTGAATGTTTCGATACCTTAATAGAAACACCTTCAATACCACATTCGAACATAATGTATCCGATGGAGTTCTCTTTTTGACCCTCCGTTGCTCCATTTTGACAACCCTGTAATGACAGCATTTTTTTTTAACAGTAATAATTCGTTATTAAAATCTTACATAAAACTTTGTCGCGAATCCTTACCATATTATCACATCCTTTTCCACACGAGTCTCCTCTGATAAATTTAAATGAGACTTTTGAATGTTGACAAGGAATACCGGTAATAGTGGCATCTTTTAATTGTGATGACTCATTACGAATACGACGCAACTGCCCGTGGACTTTTCCTGTAAAACATAATTAACTATACCTAATGATTTCTCACAAAATTCCATTCCAAATTAAAAGTCATACATACCAATGTTTAATTTAATTGTCGTATCCTCGCACTGTTGTTGCGACGTCTCTATAAAGACCGGTTCTCCCTTTTCCGGCCCTCGTTTTCTTCCTGAGGATTGTGTTGAGATCAGCGCGCGTGGTCCTTTCATAATGCCAAATGACTTCTTACTTCCTAGGGCTCGAAGGGTCGGTCTATAGTACAGTTGTACTGATTCTAGAGTTTTCTTTGTGCTGATATATTTGGCTACTATATTTTCAACAGATACACCAAATAGCGAAACACACGTCAAATCTTGTATGTTATCAAGTGCAGAAAATGATATCATGTCTTCGACGACAGAAGACTGAATGAAAATGATATTAACTTTAGGCACTGTGACCGTGGCTTGGAGTTGGTCGCACACCGTCTCTTCGTATATATTAGAATGCGGTATCGTCGCAAGTTTGCATTTGTCATCCTTCTCCATTACTATACTAGACCCATTAGTAGCTTGCATTTGAGGTAACCAGTTTAGTACATACTGTTTTTGTTTTAATACGTTCGACGATTCCACTGATGAAATACAAAGTAAACGCAAATGGTTTATAACAGTTATAGGGTGGATATTTGCTAATACTGGCGTCAAAGATTCAACAAACTTTTGAGTGCTTTCTAAGACTAGCGGTGTTAGCATTACGTCGACCTCACCGCGCAATTTCACGAATAGACCGTTTTTGCTATCACTCGTTGTTGTTATTGTAGATGTACTACTTTTATCCGTTGTATTTTCTTGATTATCTTGTACGTTCTGTTGTAAATCCCACCACGCTTGTGGGTAGGGATGTGATTTAATTTGAGAGTTAAAATGTGACGGTAAATTGGAATAAGGACCATGTTGATTTTGACTAGTATGAACGTCTTTCTTAGATATTAATTTCAATGACTGCACTTTACCCACGTGTTCAAAAGTTGGAAGATACTTTTGGCCAACGTATACCAAGGAGCCATCTTCAGCTCTCTTAAATAGCGGCAATGTGAATACGTCACTGCCACTTGGCAAGGAACAGGTTGACCAATTACAACACCTATACTGCGGCAAATTGTTTATATAGCTCGACATAAGTAAAGGAGAATCTACAATGGGCTTGTTGGTTTGCATATGAAGATTGACTAGTGTCATATCTTCTTGAGAAGATATAGCAGATATGAATGAAGTTGATGACACCGATCCACTCTCTGAGTCAGGTTGAACGCCTGCACTTAAATTGCTTATTGTGTCGTGACCATCGATTATTTCTGACCTGTGTCCGATGTTTAACCATTTTTCACTATTGCCATCTCCGATTCCATACGAAGTGTGTTCTTTGGGATTACTCCGTCGACTACCGAAAGAATGTTTTAAGCTTGATGAACGACTAGGGAACATATCTTCATCTGCTGAAAAAAATGCTTCTGAATGATTTTCGCTTGTAATCGATATGGTTCGCTGGACTTCCGGTACCATAGCATCTTCTTGCGGAGGTTGTGAATTTAGCGAGTAATGAGAGTCGGATACTGCTACACTTCTTGGTGGTACTCTGGGTACTACAAATTGATCATTATCGGGTTGAACAGGTCTTTTAACATTAATATTTGAACATTCCTTCAAACCACAGCTAAGAGCTAGTTTCGAATCAGAAACGCTGCTTTCCATCTGGGGTACATTTAAAACTGTTTTATTAAGTTTAGAGTCGCTGTCAATTTTTGAACTACCCAGGGGAACTGTAGAATCTACTAGACGGGCGTATGGAACATCACTTTTTGTACTTGATACTAAAACATTATTGCTGCCTTTACTCATGCTCGTATAAGAAAACCTTCGAGTGAGGCTTCTTCTGTCTATGCTTTGCGGTGACTTGCTAAGATTTTGCGGCAAAGGTGATGGGATCAAAGTTGATACATTTGTCGGTTGCAAACAGACATTTAAGTTATTATATGGTGGTGTATGGAAAACCAACTGTCCGGGATGAAGTAAGCTTTGACCGTAACCGTATTCTCCAGGAGACGTTTCAATTACGTTAAATACAGCTATGTTTATTCCTTCGAGTAAGTCCGAAGAACTTGGCTTTAAAAAGTTAGCACCATTTCTATTGGAACCGAAAAATTTACAACCTCCAATACATCCGCACTGGGTACCTTTACCTTCACTTGGCCACAGGAACCACAATCTTTTAAACTTTTCGTCGTGTAATTTTAAAAACTTTTGCTGGACAAGGTGTAAATTTTTTGGACTCTGTGGTAATGATGAAGCAGCTTCTATGAGTAAAGGACCCAAAGACATCGAGCCCACTCCAACCCAATTTTCATTTTCTGGTACTTTGTTTGCTTGACTTCCGTTGCTTCCACTGGAGTGGTGATGAGTGTTAGCTTGCATGTTGGTCTGTGTATAAAGTGCAAGTTTAATATTTGGCAATAGTCCAGTGATGCCGGTTCCAAATCCAGACCCATGTAAATTACAAAATGATAATCTAATCGGTGATATCCACGTTTGAAGAGTTGTATTTGTGTCGGCGACGTAAATATCGATGAGATCAATAGCGACCCGAATCATCCTATATTTTATTTCATTCGGAGTGGGACAGCGATATTTAAGTGCTAGGTCTGTTTCTGGACATAAAACATTATTGAGTCCATGGTGGCATTGTTTAGCGGTGTTAGGAGGCGTCAGCTCATTTTCGTTATCACTAATAAGAAGTAAAAATGTTTCAAGTGATGAAATAATTTGATAAAGCTGTGGTAATGTCAGTCGCCCAGTCAATTGACCCAATTGCAGTTCCATCATCCAAGCATACTCAATTGTTTCTTCTTCGACGGATCTATTAGTGTCACTAAAAAAACCATTTCCCCTCAGCTGGAACGATGAAAGCATGAGATGTCCTTGTTGAAGAGCGTTCGAACTATTAATCCCATTCGAATTAGATCGTGAAGGGTTGTTTGAGGAAACCAATATCGATGGACTTAACAAGAGCTGGAGTTTAGTCTCACGAAAACTTTTATCCATTTCAAAACCGAATCTTTCAATTAATATCACAGGACAGGGTGGCTCATTTTCACTACAATTTTTAACCAAGTGTGCTTGTATATCATGAATTATAATTGACACGGTAACGTCTAATGGGCGACAACGGCGTGGATCGAAAGGGCCCTTGCTGGAATCACTCGAGTCATCAATTGATATCTCATGTTGATTTATACTACTTCTATCATTTAACTTCGTAGGGTTTTCACTGGACCAATAATATGTTTCCATATTAGGTGTTTTTTGCATGTCTGTAAATGATTGGTCTTCTCCAAAAATATTTTCCAGTAAGTTCATGAAACTTGTGATTATAGTGCCATAAGCAAGTAAGATAGACGGCCCTACCTCAAGTTCAACACTCACTTTATCTGGGGTAAGAGTTGTACGATCAAAGTTGTTCCCATCTAAAGCCCAATTTATTTGAGGTTGCTTTCTCATTCGAGGTATTCTCATAGGTGATAAAAGTATTTCTTCCTTTTCCGGTGTTGTAATATCCGCTTGTGGCTCTGGTCCCAGAGGTGGTATAGGATGGTAATTGTATCGAACACTTAGTGCAACTATTGGAACAGACCAACAGTCTACCCAACCTTGACTTTTAACACATTTCCTACGCCACTTCGATGATTTTAATCTACATGGAATGAGCTTCATGTTTTTATCAATAGATAGGAGCAATAATCTTGATGTGTTGACTTCTGGCAAATAAAGACTCATATCAACAGCTTCACCTTGTACCCATATCTTTAGAGGAATGACATCTGGCAAGAAATCCGTAAAGGGTAAGTCGAAAGACAAATCCAGTAAGTCACCACAAAAAGCAACATGATTATTTTCTTGATTAGTTGAACTGCAATCTATCCAGTTGTATTGATTACTTACTGTGACCACTTCACATTCTTTCAAAAGCAAAGATATTTTCCATGTGTAAGGGACAAAGTGTAATATATCTGGCCGAGCTTTGCTGGCCCAGTCATTAGTTAGATCTTGAAAGAAATCAATATGAGTGTAAACAAAGTGTGCAGTAGCTTTACATCCGGTCAAAGAAAGCTGCCAACATTGGTGATGATTCCATACAAGTGGATAATGACATTTGACTGTATATTCTAGAGTCTCACTTTCAGCTAAGCTCCTATATTGAAGACTAGTGGTCGCTTCCAAATGTAGCAGCTGTCCAGTAATTTTTGTTGTATATCCATCTTGCAGTACAATCCATGGTAAAGTAACTTCAAGGTAAGACCCTGCTCCAATATTTATATGAACAGCATTGGTTTCTTTATTTTTTGTAAACAATATGTCTATTGTGGCCTCATTTAAAGTCGATAATCGAATATCGAAAGACTGCATCTGTCTTCTATCACCAGGTTTTGGCTGTGGAGTTACTTCCAAATTCTTGTAATTAGGAGGAAAAAAGAATTTAAATAAATGATCTCTTTGCCTGTCTGCCCAAGGACCATAACTGAAATCAGTTCCTTTACCGCACTTAATATCCACACCCCAAATAGGTGGCGCCGATTCAACTATGTCACCATTTGCTAACTGGAGTAACACAGGTTGTTCTGGCACTAATCCAGGTTCATCCATATAGAAATAAACTTCCATGTAGTTAGAGCTCATAATGACAAATCCTTCACCCATATATCTGGGTGGTTCATCTACCATAGCAGTATAATTTGGACTTGGTGCCAACATAACTTTGCAATTTTCAGCTTTAGCCTTTACAAAGTGCATTAGATGGTCTAAGCTCGATGCTGGTGGTTTTGTACTGTACATCAAGTGAGCCTCTTCTATACTGATTGATAATGTTGTTGGTACCAATCGATTTCCAAAAACAACACGTCCAGAACAAATATCAATTTTAATAACAGGTATAAGATCGCGCCATGTTCGGGCCATAGCCGCTTCGGATCGTACAGTATCTTGAGCTCGTCTTCGTTTTTCGTTTGCATCGTTCATGGCCTTGTCCCGATCGGCCGAATCGTCGTCGTCGTGTTGTTGCTTAATGTATGGATCAAGCCCAAAGGTTTTTTCGAGTTCAGCGTACAGATCACATCGGTTGTAAAAATGTAATTCAAAGCCATTTAACATAATAGAGAGACGAGTATCCGAATGTGATAAATCTGGAAAAATAACAACTAACTTAATTCATATTAACTTTATAGTAATGAATTTACTGAAATGAAGAGTCCCTATATGCCACTGAAATTCATTGTACAGTGTTTATAAAAAGAAAACATAGTGACTAAATCTGAATGTGTCATGCAAGAAACACATTAATGTATATCTTCAAACAGAGTAGCATGTTAATTTCAGTTCCAAATCAGTTCAAAACAAGCATGCTATTAACATTATTGCACAGTAGAGATATAATGAATAAAATAAATCAATAATTATCTTTTTATATCGAACTTATTATATATTGAATACCTTCAGCAACATCTTTTGGAACATAGGAACGCCACCATCTAAATATCAGGTAACCATCTTGAATGCGAAGTGTGTAATCATAATTTATGTAAACAATATCACGAAACATGATTTTGCCAGAGAGAGCATTAAGAGTAAATGAACCTGTAATAAAACATTTTCAATTATTTTTAAAGTATTCATTATAATGAATTTTAAATTTATATTAAGTTAACATTAATCAAGTGTCTGATTGTTCCTTTTTACACATATGGCAAAATTAATAATCACTCCATGGTATGGAGTATTGAAGAAACTAGGTTAAATTATTACAAAACATAAGAAAAATTTATACTTGGATACTAAATGACATAAACACAGTCCATAGGTCAAGGACTAAGGGTGAAGTTTAGGCAGCTGAGTAATTTGACTAAAGTGGTATGGGTTTCCTATGGACTACATACTCCTATAAACACACCTGTCCTATGGACAAGCTATTAGCCTCACTTGGAATGAGAAGACCAAGAAGAAAACAAAATGTAGTAATAAGCTTTAATAAGTAAAGGCTTTATTATTGTTTCATGAACACACAGTAGGCATATTCTTGTAAAATTCACATATTAAAAATAAAAACAAGTGATAATCAAATTAAGTGTGAAATATTTGTATTCTATATTTGTGCCGAAATTTTATTAATCTCTTCATTTTTCATAAATTCTATAATACATATATATTATATATTATGCTATGTTCTTGAGTTTTAATTAAATTATAAAAATAATATTGAAATGAAAACATATTCTTGTTTAAGGATTTCATAAAATAAACTTACTAAATAGACATAATTATGTCTTATTAGAGTATCGGAATATTGGAATTTGTATTTATTAAAACCTATTAATTGATTCATTTGAATGTTCTTAATGTATTTGTTTCACTAACAGTCTGATAACAAATATTATTTGCTTAGATTATATTATATGACTGTAAGCTACAAATGATTTTAATTTATATTGCAGATAGTACTACTCAGAGCGCTTATAAGCTCGACTTCAAACATAGATTGTTTTTCTTAAAAATATGTTACCACTAACTTACCAATTTTAAAATTCTCATCTTGAAAGTAGAATTTATTAATCAATCTTGTTAGTATGTAGCCGAGAACACGACTATTGTAGTACGTTATATAAACTATCCACAGTATCGCTGATATTAGCGATACGAGCAGCAGCGCAAAATTCCGATCCATGGTGATCTCGGCGAAGTCCGTCGACGAGAAGTTCCATCCCTTCGCCACCGGATCGAGCGATCCGGTGTAATTCCTAAACATGAACCACAATAATAAACTCTTTATGTGTCATCATAGTTAATATAATAAACATCAATGGCATACGCAATACTATAGACTCACATTGTTAAGAGAATTTGTTTACTAGGATATTTCACATCGTTTATAAAGTATTGAATTCTCTAATAATTTGTACACGGTTAACATTTCCAGTTATTGTTTCTTTATCATATTATTTGCATTCACTTAATTACTCCGTTTTGACAGATCTATAGATCTCCCTTACACTACGTACGTTTCATTTTACGCATGACACATTCATATGAGTTTCAAGCAGCTGTTAATTGACAATTTGAAAAATGATCATTAGTACATAATGTTCTTGTTTTATCAAGATAGATATTTATAAATTATAAAGTTTAAAAACATAGCATAAGTTTATTTATTATTATTAAAGGAATTAAATAGATATGTACAAATATAAATTAAATGTTATCACACAAATCAAACCGCGTGGAATGGTGGCAAGAATGATATGAAATCTCATTGAATGACAATTCCGATTCTATGATTAAAAATTCACCCCTAATCCCTTATGACCCAGTCGTCTGTCATCAATATTATTGCACCTTTACACCATGCGTTTTAACTGCGTAATAATATGAATAAATATTTGCGCCGTTTCGCTTCAGAATTTTCTTCTACGAGTCCGACCTTTCATATAAATTCCATATTTTAACAGAATTGGTGTTCGGGTTTTTATTATCTATGTTATCTGTAGATTGAATAAACCTTATTTTTATTGCATGTTTTAAATTTAGACAGCATTTAAATCAAACATTTTGTACATTCAAAATGTACACATTACTTATTTGACCGAAAGAGCCGCCACAGTACTGAATAACAATGTTTGCAGTTGGAGATTCATTGTAATATAAAAATATTCACTTGCTAAAAAATCCTCATTTTAAAGGGCTTTGCTTGCATGACTTAAAGTCTTTAGTTGATAAAGCTAAAACCCGGGTATGGTTTCGCCGGGCCGGGCCGGCTAAAATCCGTGGAATTTAAAGTAAATAATATGAGTCTTCCTTAGCCAAGTTGCCCTATCTAAGGAATTAAAAATATTTTATTTATACATTTTCCAAATGCAATACCCTTTTAGCGAGCTAAGAGCAGGATGCACCTACTATTACTTCACTACTTGAAAAGACTTGTATTTGGTAAAGTTTTGTGATTTGACAAACGGTGAACAATTTTTTTTTAACTAACTCTATGTAACGTTTCCACAAAAGTATTTTATTGCAATATATGAACATATAATATAAATATTAATATCAGACTCATAACAGATATAAAAATGTTTTTAATATCTTTCTTTTGATGTTGCTATGCAACTAGATCTCTTTATTTATAATGGCGTCATAGATACATATCATCATAATTTTTACTTAGCCACTCCATACAAAGAGTAAATACAAATTGACGACTAGATTTAGAATAAATAACAACTTATATTAAGATAATTATGGTCGGAACTTTTGAAAGTGATGGCGATGCACTACAAGATGAAACTTATAAACCCAATGTGAGGTATGTAAAATAATCCTTTATACTTACCGAACTATTAAAGCCCACAATTTTAAATATAATAAAATATTTAGCATAGTAAAACTGATAATAATATTACTTTTATATAATATAAAAATATATAATTTTTAAATGTAGATGGGCGATACCGCAGAAGCTGAATAGTATGACTTTTGTTGGAAGAGATGTCATCGCAGTAGCTCACGATATTTACATAATTTTCTTTAATTTAAAAACAAATACTGAATTAGTATATGTTGCGAATGAAAAGAATAAGGGAGATGGCGTCGATGTTGTAACAGGTAGGTAAAGCTTAAAAATATTATTTGTATTTGACATCGACAAACAAATAATCTAAATCTAAATGTATCTATAATTTAAATTTAGGTCACAGGTCACATCTTTTTGCGTTTGCTGAAAAAACGAAAAATCCTCGAATTTTTGTTGTAAACTACCCAGTTTTTCATATATTAGCAGAATTGAAAGGTAAAGTCTGTATGTTAAATATTTAAATTTATAGTTATAATTAAATAGTTCCCTATTTATAATGTGTGTTTCTAAAATTAGACAGCGACGTAAATCGATACAAAGGCCTCTGCATGATGGAGTCTGACTTGATCGCGGCCTTCAGCGGTTTTCCCAACTATCTAATATCAGTGTGGAGTTGGCGAACTCTTCAGCGACTGGTTTCGATTCCTACCGGGGTAGTGCGACGAAGTCAGATTTACATGTGAGCTATGCCGTTTTTAAAAAAAAATATTGCAGATATATACAAAAAAATAATCATTACAATGTCAATTTAAAAAGCCTCGAAACTTTAAATATACCGATGACTTATACATATATTTTTATTATATATATATTTTTATTTTTTTATGTAACATATTTATGTACATGGGAGAAACTATATAACTTTCTCTAAAAATACTAAATTAATTTGAGTTAGAAATTTGAAAGCAAAAAACTAAATAATAGGCCTGGTAGAAAGAAAAAAGCCCAGCTGCAATTATTTATAAATTAAAAAAATGAGAATGTCTTAAGATCTTGATATCATATCCCTGTGAAATCATATTGTTCCATACAAAGATTTTCTTGACGAATAAATAAATATAATCGCATAGTCATTTTTTAGGGCCAGCCGTACACATATGCTGATATGTCAATGCTGGGGCGAAGGTCTCACCGTTTGGGAGGTGGCACAATGTTATAAGCGTTGCTTGATGCTTAAACGTAATAAGGGAGAAGTGACAGGGTGGGACGTTCCTGACCCTAAACTCGTCAATGTGTGCTGGAGTAATGAAGGACAATTGTATGCCATTGATGACGAAGCCAATCTCTATAGTGTAGGTATAAAATAAAATAATAATAATATGATCAATGGCGATTTAATATCATGATTTTTTTTTAGTTGCTGTCTGATGGAATAGGTATGATCACAAACTTGGAATGGTCAGAAAACCTAAAAGGCACTCATAAGCCTTGTATGTGTTCATTTAGCAATGGCATTTTGATCTACGGTCCAGATTCATGCATCCGGGTACGGTTTGTTAATTCACAAATACATAAGAAAAGTCTTAACTCATTGACTGACTGACTCATCAACCGCCAGCCCATTATACCCAGATTTTTCGATTTTGCATTTAAAATAAACTTTAGTATAGTAAAAAAGTTCAGATATGTATCCGTATCTCGTATAGTCTTCTTAGCCCGTATATTCTTATTATTATCTAACATAGTTTCTTAGAAAGCTAACTATGTATTTATAAACAATTATTGCAATCTCTATCACTATTAGAGAGCGAATCCGTGGGCAGTAGGTTGTAGTAATATTTAATATATATATCACACAGACATCTCATAAATATTATTAATATAAATTTTATTTTTACTAACAAGTTGTTATGCTTTACAAAGTCTCTTAAAAAAGTTGAACATAAATGGCAAGTTGCTTGGAAGTACATTACTGACGATGAAGTGGTACGTCTGGTGTCCAACTCTTCCTCAGACGTCGCTATTATGTGGA
This sequence comes from Vanessa atalanta, assembly GCF_905147765.1. Classification (NCBI taxonomy): domain Eukaryota; kingdom Metazoa; phylum Arthropoda; class Insecta; order Lepidoptera; family Nymphalidae; genus Vanessa; species Vanessa atalanta. The sequence continues at coordinate 1,181,983 of NC_061873.1, forward strand.
CGATGAAAGGTTTTGTTTATAAAATTATTGGCGAATCAGAGGAGAAGATCGAAGTTAAACTTTTTACTTTTAAGCAAAGGTATTTACAATAAAGGTACTTTTTGATAATTTGTCATTGTTCTAATTTGTAGGTGCTCAATAAATTGTTTTAATTATATTGCAGAAATATTAAGAAAATCCAGTTGATCGCTCCAAGTTATACTCACGTCGCAACAATGAATAATGTAGGCGTTCTTTGCCTATACGAAGTGGCGACTGCAAAATTAGTAAGTTTTACGAATTAATTTCATTTTGACTAAATTATTTTTATGCGTAAAAGCCTAATTTTAATCAATTTAAGGTACTTGTCAAATACGTAAAGGGAGATGATGTATCTTTTGAAACCAGTCCAGTTGATCCACTGTTGATAATTTATGGTGAAGTTGGCCATAATTACGGGATGGCTCTCTTTACATATAACCCAGAAGAGGGCCTACAAAATGTCGGCAGTATGTGCTTAACACACCAGATCGTTTCACGAGTTGTATTTTCAAGGACGGGAAGAGAATTAGTCGCCGCTGCTATGTCCGCGGGTCATATATTTATTCTAAAGGTAAACATATCTAAATAATTAAAGTTTATAACAAAATAATTACATATTTATTTATATAAATCAATTTTGTTTAACAGTTAACAGAAGATTACAAGCTTACCCTAATTCGATATACAGAGTTGGGTCGAGGGCTTGCTGACTGTTATCTTATGAAGGTAGGAGAAACAATCCGAGTGTTCAGCCTCGTTCTATTCTCAGATAAATACGCAATAGGTATGATCAAGCAGCCTATCATCAAATTTGTAAGAAAAAATTACGTTTTTATAGAATTTTTGTTTTTACAAAAGGTGAGCGTATAATATGCATAAATGCGGTGACGGGCAAGGATAATAAGTTTGCGGGCAAGATGGCAGGTCCTTATGCGCAGCTAGTGCCTCTTCACACGCGGGATACAGCTCTTGCAGTTCCTCACATGTCTTCGCAGATGCACGTGTTACGACTCTCTGGGGACGTGAGTAAACCATTCAAAAATCTTAGTCGTGTGTTATAGTTTTATTATGCACTTTAAATTTGATATGATGATAATATTATCGTTTATATTCATTTTGTGTTTGCTTGAATATTTATTTAATAAGGTCAGTTAGTACATTGAATTCTATCTTCTAACAGAAAGGTATAACGGTATCTGTGAAAATGGGTCCAGTGGTCGAAACCGGACATCATTTAAAACATTTTCATGCTTTTTTCAACAATGGCGCTCTTCTTACTTATGGCGCTGATGGAACTGTTATACTTCGGCTGCCAAACGTTTTTGAGGAATATGGTATTTTTTTTTATTTTTCTTTAACTTAATTGAAGTAACTACTTTCATGGCATCGATACTTTCAGTTTGTACATAACGCATATATGTTTTCCTATGACAGCATTGCAACTAATAGTAACTCATCGGTATGAGTCTAGTGTCGAACAAGCTGTTATAGATGCAGAGAATAGCTTCATCGTTTCCCTCGCCAATAACAAAACTTTTGCGGTACATTTCCTTCGCAAGAGCAAATCAGAAAGGCGTGAACTACAGCATACTCCACCTGACGTAAATCTTTTTGACGAAAGCACAAATACTATTACTATCATCGACGAAAGTGATAGTGAGTTTTTAGTTTTATTAATTATATCGAAAGAAATAAAATAAAATAAAATAAAATTATTAAATTATTAAAAATAAAATCAATAAATCATCACAAATTCTAGAAAACTACTTGGATCTGCAGGAGGATAAGAAAGTAAAAGAAGAAGCTATGGATTACAAAAAGCAACGTGAAGATGTGGTTCGGTCACTAGAGACGGTACAGTCGCGGCTTGTAGAACTCCTCGAAGAGAATCTGGCAGAACGTCCTTTGCACCAACTATCATTGTCTGAGTTTAACTTACATCTTGAACACAAGAAAGAGCGCATAAAACAGGTTAAATTAACGACAAGAACAAGTTTCCTAGTAAATGTTTGATTAGGCCAAATTTAAAAATGTGAAATTACAGGCAGAAAAAGAGCGTGAACAAATTCGTCTTGTGACAGAAGCACGTATCCGTGCACAGGATAAAGTGACAGCATGGATCAAGTCGCAATGTTGGGATACCATGTTAACTCCGAGAGTCAAACTATTCGCCATATTCAGTCATTATCAAGTATATATCCTTTTCTTATTATAATTAAATAACTCATTCCAAGCTTCACGAACAGTGTCTATACTTAACTTAAAATCCAAAAATATTCACAATTTATATGAGTTAAATTTGTATGCTACGTCTGTTAAATTCGATTAATCACAGGTAGAGAACTATGCAGTTCTTCCGACGCAACGAGATAAATGGCCTGAGTTACAACAGGTCGAAGCATTACGTAGCATTGAGATGGAATGTGATGCTAACTTGTTTCGACCATGGGAAGAACACATTGAGGGATTAAGCATAGAAGAAAATCAAGCACAGTAACTGATTGTTTTTTTTTATGATCACTAATAAATCTAATTAAATTTTACTATTTGACCATTATTTCGTCGAACGCCGTAACTTAATTTTCTATTGTCCAAATCAGGATGGGTCCTCAATCAATGTTATCGGTGAAAGAAGCTCGTAAAAGTACTGAGAGCCAGCTCATTGCAGAGACTGTAGAACCAGACGAGTCGCTGGAGGGCGAACCCTATGTTCTCTCTGGTTCTAACGCACACCGGTTTATCCAGATACCAACATTTATGATCCCGCAAACAATGGCCTACAGCTTCCTACAAATGAACTGGTTGCAGCATATTGTTAAAGTATTTATTCAATAAGTATTTATTTGCTTGTAAAGTTTCTGGGATTGCTTTATATTGCTTATCTTGATGATGATATACTCTCTTTATCAGTTAAACGTTCAGAATATGCGACTGTGGTTCAACAAAGAATTCGACGAGTTAATGAATCAAAAGAAGCGTGAGATTGGTCTTGTAGATGAAAGGAATGCTCGTCTTCGTTTTATAATTGATGGTGAACTTTCCAAACTCCTATAATACTAGAATATAATTTAAATTCAAATTCAGTTAATAATATTACTTTTCGTTAACAGAACTAAATAAACTATCTGACTTACGTGGAAGTTTTCATCATTTGACTATACAAATTCGTGATCCCGAGTGGCAACAGGAAGAACAACCACACCGACTTATTAAAGTGGATCCCGAGGAAGTACGGTCATTTAATTATCAAATCATTCTAAATAATTCATGGTTTTAACTATTCTTTAAAGAAAACATACAGCCATTAACGTTTCTGTTAGCTTTCGAATAATGTCACTGTTGGAAGTGGTTAGTACTCTAAAGTCAAGATAATCGGTCTCGTTTTAGTGCAGTATCGAGCCGTACGTAAGTCCAAGCCAGGTGGTGATTCCGCCGCCGGAACCGCGACCTCCAGACGATTTTCGCGAACGAGCTCTCATGTATATGATGGACGGTGTACTCGAAAAACTCTGGCACGAGGAGATCAAGAAGCCCATTCCTATGCCGCTCTGCATGGTCAGTGACTTTCAAAAATATGCATCAATTTTATATTTTGTACTGAAAAACATGATTCTGGAGTAAAATCTACTTATCTACAAGGCTGATGATAGTATTAAAGATTTATACGGATAAAAAAACTACTAGCTGATGAAGGTTGGTAATATTATTAAACAATCATAATTATATAATCTTATTATTATATGTATATAGTTGGAGAAAGATCCGGAACATTTTAATGAGGATGACTTGCGACTAGTTTTCGATTACGAAGCAAAAGTTAAATTTAGAAACGAGGAACGAGATAAATACAGGAAAATGCTTCACGCGGAATATGCCAAATTATCACAAATACTTAATGAAGGAATTGTGAAGTTCAATCAAAGGGTAAGCAAAATAAATAATCTTTCACTATTGTTGTAACTCGATCGCTATTTAAAGTAACATTTATAGGTAAAGGAAACTTGGTTAACAAAGTTAAGAGTTGACTCGGTTATTGGGCAAGAAAACTTAAATCTTATGAGATTACGCAGAACTAATTTGGATCGCGTTGAGATGGCTGAAAAATTAGAAGAAATGAGGTAATTATATATAGTATAGTTATACCTTAATTAGAAAATCAGTATGGCTACATTAATCACTAGATAATTTAATAAATGTTTCATTAATAAAATTTTAGAAGCGACATTAGAAAATATGAGGGAGAAGTAGAAGTACTTCAGCGGGATATGCATTTGATCCAAGAACAAAGCGAAGAGTGTCAGGCTGCATACGACGCTCTCACGCAGAAGGACAAATACCTAGATCGCACCTTTAAGAATCACTTTTCTGATCTCTCACCTATTATAATTGACCAGTGCTACAAGTTTTTTAAGTAAGGCTTAATTAAAATTATATTTAAATAAATTATAACTTAAAAACGATAGCCTAACATTTAAAAATAGTCAATATGATTAAAAATTGTTAATTATATTAAATTTGTACCTATATTTTATAGAAAGAGGCCAAAATGGCATCAACGCGCAACGATGATATCTGTTGTACTTTACGACTTAGCAAACGCTGTATTAACTGGAATCCGTCCTCCACTTCTACACGTAGATTGCGTCGAATTCTTTAAGGGGTTAGTAAAAAAATATATAACAAAAAATATATTTATTATTAAGATTACTCTTTCGTTCTAACGTTATCATGTATAACTAGCGTTGAGCAGTTGGACCAGATAAGCAACATGCCGCCGGTAATGGACGAAGGTCTCTGGGCGACTATGTGCAAACTCCGGCGAACTAAAATCGAGAACGAAATACGTGTACGTAAACATATCAATAATAAATAGTCTTCATAATTGTATATCAATACAAAGTATTGGCGCTGTGCGGTCTAGATGCGCGCGGTTGCGCAGGAGATGTCGTGCGTCGAGGCGGCGGCGGCGGCGTGGCGCGCGGCGGTGGCGGCGCGGCGCCTGCGCCTCGCGCGCGTCGCCGACGACACGGCGCAGCACCGCCACGCGGCCGAGCTGGCGGCCAGGAACTACACCATGCAGGTGAAGCGCCTCGGATGACTCCTATGCGATCTGATCACGACTATTCACCCGATGATAAAACTTGTTTGATACGTGTCGAGACATATTCGCTGACTCGCTTAACCTCGATATCGAAATATATGTCTCCGATGTTTTTATGAATTTTACAATTACAGCTGGTATTACCGGCGGGACAAGTAGAAATAATCACAACGGGTCACATTGAGGATTTCGAGGATGCTACTCTTATACCTCGAGATGAGATCGAGAAGGTCAACGATGTTATTCTGGTAACTGAATATATCTTAAGATATGCAAATTATACTTAAAGTAGTAATCTATCATCATCACAGTATTTTTATTATAATACTTAGAAAGTAGGAGACTGGAAATTGAAAATGATGAGAAAGCAGATAGAATTTCGTAAAGGGATTTTGTCGAAGGAATGGGAACACGCACAAATGAAAATGAAATTGCGCCATATGGAGCAGGAACTTCAATCTTATCGAAGACTAAAGGTAAGATAGCATCGGGAAATTACTTATTAAAACTAAATAAATTCGTCATTCTTTGAATTTCTTAGGTACCGAAAGAACTTCAAAATTATTTAAAAAACCTAGAGTTAGGTTACACAGACGAACAGGACTACGTGCGTATGGAAAAAGAAATCGAAGCATCAAAAACGTCTGTCAATAAGATAATCAATGAGCAAATACGTAAAGTTGAAGAAATTGAGGTAACGAGCGTATTCCGTTAATAAATTACTTTAAATCTTAATCGTTTTATCTCCTGGAATCAATTTTTATGTAGGTGAAAATCAATGCACTGGATGCTCAGGCTCAGCATTTGGAGAAATCAATAGTTTCGCTAAATGTGAAAGTTTCAGAGAAGAAACTGAATGAGGATCCATTAGAGCCAATTCGGATTCGACGTATTTTCAAAAAACGGTAAGTAATACTACTACTAATATTAATTTTGTAGAATAGTATATTTATTTAGATATGTTTTTGCGACAGCTTGGAGACGCTGGTGATGCGCAGCAAGCTGGTCCGCGAAGTACAGACGAACCATACGCGCATTGTACTGCTGCAGACGGAACTCGAGTTGCTGCGACTGAAGACATACCCCACACTCGCTAGCTTCCGTACAATTAATTAGAACTTAGTCTCATATAGAAATAATTTCTTTAGGGAGTGGGCCCCAGATATCCAGCGAAGTTAGCGTGGTGAAAGACACTTCCAACACTTACGATCCCTCACGGCTTTCTTTTATTTGTGTCAATTTTTCGTTGAGTATAACAAAAATGAACCAGAAATAGCTTTTGTTATAGCCATTCCGCTGTATATATAAATAACCATATACACATTCCGTGACCCGGTGAAGGTTTCCAAGCTCGAAATGAATTATGTATTCGTTTTAAAAACTAGACAGGACCATCTTAATCCAGGCTGCAGACAACCTCGCCGATACGGGTCATGTCTTGGACCATCTGTGTGGAACCCCAGATCTCCTAAAAATATTTTTTGGGGGAAGTGAAAATCGCCACACATTACTTACACCCTTATAGAGTAGATCATTTTAATTATGACGTACAAGATTGATAGGAAATCGTCGCATCAACAATTTTATTTTCTTTTACCTTCTATTTTATTTTTTTTCACATAATATATTTTAAGGTACACTTTAAAATGTGTAATATAATAGTTTATCAATTAAATGGACTTATTTTTGACGTCAAAGGTATTTTAGGTTACTATAAAATAAATACTGTAGGTACAACAAAAACGACTTTGAATTCATAAATCTTTATTTTCAATTACAAAAAAAAAAAAAACAAGTATATAGAGAAAATTCATGCGGTCGCGCACGACTAATTGCTAACCAAAACTATTAAATAATTTGAGCTTTAAAGATTCCTTCTGGCTGTTGCATTGAGCACACACAATTAAATTTTGTTCACATACGCTAAACACGCCAAGATTACACGTTTTATCGACAATGATAGTAAGTAAACAAAGGAAATAAATCTCAGGAACACAATGAGCCGTCCATTACCAACGGCGCTCAAGGTGCGCGCGCAAACTTATTTTATTTGCAGTTTTCGGTAGTTTAATGTATACTAAATACAATTATTCAGTCATTCCCCATTGTTTATGCGGCTACATTTAAAATTATAATTAGAACATAATTAAAACCGGAATAATGAACAGTTATATTTCATGTAGAGTTTTTAATATGAATTATTTCGACGGTGAGATCCTTACCTACTTACATTAGGCTGTGTGAAGAACATCGTCTGCATAAGAAGACGACTGAAGTAACATCGATGGAAGTTATCTTAGCGCGAGCGTTCAACGGGTGCTTCGCCGTAAGCTCACACAATTATAAAAGTTCCATTAAAAGACATCAACGATTATAAACTATGTTATAAAAATCTATACAAGAATGTATATATTAAATGACTGCACGTAAAAATGTAATCTACTAATTATTAGCCCTATAATAATACTAATTTAAAAGGGACGCATATAGAAGTACAATCGCGTACAGACTATTTCAACATGGCAACATTTAATATTTAACTAAGCACTAATAATTATTATATATTCAAAATTCGACACTAGCAACACTGACCAAGATCAGAGTACTCAAAACCTTCATAAAATCAGCTTACAAATTCATCTACCTACGGTTTACATCTATTATTACAAGGAATGTTAAAATCGACTTTTAGTTTTGTTACATACAAAGCTAGAAATCGATATTATAAAATTACAAGATTCGGTAATCATTCGCTGAATAACTTAACAGCGATAAAATTTCGTAGCGTGTCTTATTAGACCACCTGATAATCGGGATCCTTTAAAATATAAAAAAGACCGCATGGTATTTTTTATTTAGGCCCGTGAAAACTATAAAAATACCCTCAACATATATTTATCATCTGAGCATAAATACGGTGTAAGTATTCTAAGGTAACTTTGAATAGACAACATAGATACCTATATTGGTAGTTGTTAATTGCACTAAGGATATAAAATAGTATTGAATTAAAATAGTTTAGGATTCTGAATGAGATGGAATCGATAATTTTCATAGTTAAATAGTTAAAATAAAGGTCCTAAATATCCGGTGGTATAATATGTTATTGTCAGTTTTACAATAACGGTAACACGATTGTACGCGATTATACGTGAATTTCTTATAAAACATTCGAATTAGGCCACAATTTCGTTATTAAATTATATCACATGATTAACAATCACATTTTTGCCAATTTTTTAAATTTTCGCAAAACTTTACACACTGATTGTCTTATTAGCTTTAATAATAATAAATGTGACCTCGGAACAGAGTGTGCGTCAGAAGTGACATGAGCGACTTGAGCATATTGTCTATTTATTTATCCAGACGTTAAAAACGTTTACTCTATTTCCAATCGGCATTAAATTGTATTTATGCCATTTTAATTATGTCACTTCTATATAATTCTCTGTTCTAAGATTATAACGGTAATACGTCTATGTGTGCGTGCGTTTTTATATATTATATATTTTTTTGAATACAATTTATTGTATATCTTAACTGATATGTAGATGTAGGGAATACTAATTACAGAAATATCTACAATTTATAAATGAATGAAGTAGACAAGAGAACAAGTACGTGAGTGGAGCTGGAAGGATATTCCACTAACTTTATTCTATCCTAATTTCAATTCTTTGAAGTATTGTCCGGACATAAAGCGATAGCGCGTCTATTTTAAGAATGTCGTCAAAAGTTCAAAAAGTTTCTAACTCCTGACTTATGCAATACATATATGTATGTACTACCTTCTCAGTTCGAACTAATCATTCTAATTAAGTCGATTAACAAGAAGTACCTTTAACTTGAAGTCTTTTTCAACTCTCAAATTTGGTCCTCTGTAATTTTTAAATTCTTTGATTTTCATCACCTCTTTTATTTTATAACAAATCTTATTTACTCTTAATTTGGAAGTCTTTACTGAATTACTTCGAACAAATGAAATAATATCAATATCTCAGATAGCGAAAGGACATTACACACGTGTGTCTGTGCGCGTGAGAGTCCTCAAAATGTAATGAGAAACAAAAGGAACGAGGTTAGAGCGCAGTTCTCTGGTCGTAGACGATGACGGCGTCGGCGTCGAAGAACTGGCTGTGCGACTTGCTGAGGGCGATGATGGCGGCGTGCTCGTTGCGCATGCGGTTCTTGTACTTCTTGCTTAAATTTACCTACACGGATTACATTCATTACTTATTAAGTCATTTCGTTGCTCTCAGGACTTATTAAAAAGCAATTACATATGCACACTGGAACAGCACCATGGAATAAATTATAAATATTCTGCTTAATATAACATTTTGAGGCATTTACTGATTTCACCTCCAAATACACAATAAGCTTATTGCCAGGACTGCCTGTGAACGTCAATGGCCCAAGATATTGGCAGATATTGGAATAAGAGCTGTATAAACTATTACATCACTAAGAAATCTATATGATGTCCATTGAGGCTACATTATATTGATTTGATTTTCATTACAAAACGGGAAAAAAACAGTTTAAGAGCTGTTTGAAATATTTATTTTATTGTTGATATTAAAAACCTAATAATTCCTAGAAAATATTACATATACATATTGAATACAATAGAATTTAACTTCGATTGTGCCACAAGGTCCTATATTTATCAATAGTTTTATCACAGTGAGTGTTCTATGATTTTCCAAAAATATGCCACATTTATACTAACCTTAGCATACAGCTGGTGCAAATCATCTTCGGTGGAGAGTGGACGTGGCTTGGGGCGCAAGAAAGCAGGCAGCGAACGTGTTTTCAGAGCATCAATGCTTGCAGCGCCTTCCATCTCATCTAACACTACAAATATTAAGAAGTACTATTAAGAAGGTGCAACTTCATAAATTGTATTTAAGTGTATTTAGTTTTATTGTATGTTATCAAAATCAAAATATACTTTATTCTAGTAGGCTTTTCAATCTTCATTTTACAGAAATGTGTTAAACTTAAAGCTACAGTTAGTTCAGAATGTCATTTCTCCCAAGAAGAACTGTCAGAATACTCAGTAGCTACTCTGTTCTGGCATTTGAAAAACATAGTTATGTCAGTTAAATAAAATTTAATTTGTATATTTTTTGCCCGTAAGTCAACAAGTATTAGCTCCATGCTTTTTTATTATCTATTTAATAAATGTTAATTATTATAACAGTTTCACCCATATATTAGTTAAAACAGAACAGATAGTTATAAAAGAGTTATAACAGAAATAATGCAACAAACATGCAAACAACAACAAACTTAAATAGAAATAACTCAAAATTAATCCTTGACAAAATATTAAAAATTGATTATTTATAATGAGATATAAATTACTACGTTATTTTTAGCTTAAAAATTTAATTGATTTACTTTCGAGTAGTAGTAAATGATTCTCGCTTGTATAGTTAATATACAATACATGGTATTTTGTACCAATTATTTCAATTGACAATAAACTGTGAAATTATTTGATTTCAGGAAATTGAAAATTTCCTTAAATCTACCGATGTTTAAATTTAATAATATATTAAATCAAATAAATTATTATGCTTTTTGTGCCAATATTCTATCACACTTACTGCCACTAGAAGCATATTGTACAGCATTATCCCGTGTATCTGGTACCCGATTCACATAGCAGTGTGTAGGTGCTCGTGTGGGCTCCCTCTGCCGTCTGCACTCTGCATCCCCTGCATAGCTTGCAGGCCGTACATGCCTCTGAACTTGTACCTATAAGCAAATAAATTTATGTTACGAGTGTTTTAATTGGGTTGTGTTTATGAAAATAAACCGAAATATACTGCATAAATTTACCTCAGTGTGTTTAATCCTATAGTTTTCCTGACTTGTATATCCATGTCCTTCTTTAATGGTGTAATGTTCTTTTAGATATTGTTCATCTAAAATAATATTTTAATCATAAAAAAGCAGTATAAAATAACAATTTAAAAAAAAAATCTACATAAAACTTACCGAAAGATTTCTGGTGTCGCGGCATTAGGCGGCAGTAACATACAATAATTAACAGAATAACAACACCGCAAATTCCTCCAATAAGCCAAGATAACCAAACAATTATAATGCGACCCTGCAAACATATTTCATAAATTATTTTCATACTTAGTAAAATATTGATTTTGCATTTAAATTTTACTAACCTGCAGAAACATTTCAATTATTACCAAGAAGGCGAATAACGCCTCTTTTTGATCCCCTATTAAATTTATCGCCTAACATTTTACTTTTTTATCTTAGGAACGTTCTATCTAAATCTAATAAAAATATGGTAAACTTAAAAAAAAATATGAAGCTATCCTTTCATTTTTGTGACTTTTATTTTGAAACTATCGTGATTCGCGCCTGCGCAATCTACCCAAAAACCAGTGTTGTTAGCTTAAAATTTTGTACAACAAATAAAAAAATAAGTGTCATGATAATTTACTTTTTTTTTAATTATCCTTTCAGGCTTAAAAATATATCATATTTTTTAATCACGTCGTATTTATGAATAAACAATTTTAAGTGTAAAGCAATTCATGAAACAGAAAATGTAGTCATGGCTCATTATTGTTTTAAATTGTATATTAGGGCTAAATTTTAGCCGCTAAAATATCACCAAGTTGCTTGGTTGTAAGGCTTTTAGTGAACCCGTCTGAGTACGTTACTAACTATTCATCATATATTATACCGGCAAGCAACAATAACTGTATACTGTTTGTTTCAGTTTGGATCAATGTAAATACAGGCCCATGGGACACATATTAGTTCTTACGATTGTTGGCGCATTTGCGATATAAAGAGTGCTTAAAACTGCTTAAAGCAATACCTAAGTGATGTCTAATTACTAGCATAATATGTTTTCTCTATTTTTATGTTAGATTTAGTTAGCCTTTTGTACAAGTTATCTAGAAATGAACAAAAACGTAATGATTGTATTGTAAATATTTATTGTACGCTATGATTCCATTCTACGTATAGCCATTAAGTTTGCTGTGTTTTAAAAGTTTTAAGTATATAAATAAACTTTCCGTGTTAATCACGTAGCATATTTTTTCTAAGCATTATTTCGTTATATTAAATACTTTATTTTTACGTACCTATACAGTATTAACTTATCTGAAACAATCACAAATGTAAAGGAACGTATATATACTTAATACAATACTAATATTTTGTCCAATATCGCTGACGCTCTATCAGTATCAATAAACACAACTCATTATGTTTATAACCCACTACGTTTTAATCTTACTGTAATAATATTAAATAAAAATAAATTAATCTTGTTATTGTAATTTGTAAACAGAGTTTCCAGCTGATTGTCTCAACGTCTGTAGACGTCAACGTGTGTTGATAACAACCACAATAATTATCAATCTCATTTCTATTTGTATTTAGTACGCTGTACGAGTTTTGTGTTCATCGTACGATGTAACGAGTAACGTCATTGCAGATCGTTCATAGCTGCTTCGGTTGTATTAAATATTGCGTAAAAAAGCGGAAATTATAAATAAAGTTTATACATAACGAACGACGGACACGTTCCACTATTGTTTATTTAATTCAATATTAAAAAATATGTCAAATTATAAGTGTTACTTTTTAATAATAGTTGCACTTTTAGTGACTAAAAATTCGTTGGGATTATCGCCGGTTATTTTTAGTAAGTACCTACTAATTACATTACATTGCCGTTTATATTTAACCCAGGTTTTTCTAGAATGTTTAATATCAATTTAAAATATATTGTTGAATGAGATAACATTTTAATAATGTATTATTTTTATTTCCACATTGTGTATTTATTTTTTGATTTTTAATAATGAATTGATTCATTTAAATACTTACAATAGAATTTAAATAATTATAATTTTGGAATGGATAGTATGAAAGTCAGAAAATAATATAATAATACAAAACTGTTATGTAGTATGATTATATAAAGTCATAACTACAATTAATCTGTCATGGGATTACAAACTTTTTTTCTATTATATATATTATATTTTTTCTATGGAATACCCAATTAATATTGTTATCATTGTTGTAATAAATATATCTATAATCCCTTTATTGGTATTTAGCACTTATTTCATATGAGTAAAAATTAATTAATAATAATAAATTAATAAATAAATTGTTACAATCTGTAAAAATTCCACTGCTGGGCTAAGTTCTCTTTCTGGAAAGAAAGGTTTAGTTGTTTTTATTCAGACTGCTTTGATTCGGGTTAATGGATAGGGCTCATGCAGGTTTCTTCACAATATTTTCCTTCCAACACTTTTATTAATTAAAATAAATAAATATGTAATAAAACAATATTCTATTTGATAAACTAACAATTATTTATATTAATTTACCAGTACCAGGGGATGGGGGAAGCCAATTAGAAGCCAAGTTGAATAAAACAAATGTAGTTCACTATATTTGTGCAAAGACCTCAGAGGATTACTTCAACATATGGCTCAATCTAGAACTGCTTGTTCCATTCGTTATTGACTGCTGGGTTGACAATCTGCGCTTAGAATATGATAATGTTACCCGAACAACACGTAATCCACAAGGTGTTGATATCAGAGTCCCAGGCTGGGGTAACCCAGAGCCTGTAGAGTGGTTGGATCCATCACACGACTCAGCTGGGTCGTATTTTAACACTATTGCAGATTCTCTAGTGAAAATAGGATATGTTAGAAATGTTTCCTTGAGAGGTGCTCCATATGATTTTAGAAGAGCACCGAGTAAGTATTTATCAATTTTAGTATTGCATTTTCTTTGTATGATAATTTTAATTTAAAAGATCTGTTTAAAAATAAATTTAATATTATATTTCCAGATGAAAATGGAGAGTTCTTTATAAAGTTAAAATCTCTCGTTGAGGAAACTTATGCGATGAATAATAATTCAGCAGTGACATTTATAGTGCACAGCATGGGTGGATCCATGGGTCTACATTTCTTAAGATTGCAAAAACAGTCCTGGAAAGATCAGTACATTCGACGGATGATATCTCTTTCCACACCCTGGGGAGGTGCTATGAAGGCACTGAAAGTTTTTGCAATAGGTAAACTATAAATATTATATACTGGGATATTTTTTAAATAAACCTTTTTTTTAACTTTGACTCAATTTGCATTATACTGACAGTAATAAAATGTGAATTATAATAATAAATATTAAATTAACAAAATTTGATATTAAAAGAATATAATACTAAATTTTGATTATACCTTAACTTAATTGCAATAAATAACATTAATGTAAATGATATAAAATAATGTTACAATTAATTAAAAAAATAAAATAAAAATATAGTTAATTGCCAATAAACTAAACAGATAATAAGTTATTAAATTAAATTTTCTGGCTTGTTATTATTGCTTATCTTTAAACCTAATGAACAAGCAATTACTCTCCCACTAACTGAATATATAGTCGCTTTTAGGTTTGATATACAAGTATGTTTTGGGTTCACGAGGCCTCTCCTTAGACACCACCTGTTTGGTGAAATAATTTTATTTGTGTATAGTGAACATTTTTATGAGAATATAAATAAAATATTGTAATAATATATGCATGCAAGCATGACTATGCATTATGAGTAACTATTAAAGGAAAACTAAATCCCTATCAATAAACCTTTACCTCCTACATCAATGACTAGGCAATACTTAAAGAAATGTTGATTGACTTATTGAACAAAACAAATTAACAGGAAAAAACATACTGACCATTGTGTATTATGTACCTATAAAGTATATAGCCTATTCCAACCGCTAGGGGAGTAAAGACAAATAAACAACTTTGACCTTGATGATTGAATTGAAGCGATGTGATTCACCGACATTTCGAATGTAACGCCCGTTTCGAAGTTCTTATCGAAACTTTGAAAATAAAATTAAAGTGGATATAAGTAGTTAAGTGGAATAGCGTTGTATTGTAAATAAAGATATATTAATCAAGAACTGTTTTTAGTACACAATGCACAATCTAAAACGTAATAAGTATTAGCAAATCACATGGAATATGCTGAGATTTGTTTGTATCTACTCCTGCGATTGGAATAGGGTATACTCATGTTTACATTTTTTTAGATATTGGACATTGGGTAAGAGTTATGAAAAACTAATGATTCTTAAAATTCTATTTGACTCGTCTTTATATTTATACTTTTGTTTGTATTCAATTCTTATGTTCATTAAACTTGATTTAATGTCTTTTTTCCAGGCGATGATCTCGGCTCGTTAATGTTGAGCGAGAGTACATTGCGGACAGAACAGATCACTTGTCCCTCCCTCGCATGGCTGCTGCCCTCTCCCAATTTTTGGAAACCCTCTGAGGTGCTCGTGCAAACCGATAAATTCAACTATACCATTAATGACCTTCAAAAATTGTTTACGTGAGTATTTATTATTATTATTTTATAAAACTAAAACAAACTGTTATATAAGGAAATTAGAAAAAATTTAAAGATAGCTATTGTACAATTAAATATTTCTATTTTTTATTTAGAACTACAAGTACGAGTATACGTGTTTTACATGAATAGTCCAATTAAGTAGGACGCGTAACTAACACGAATATACAAATGGTATAACACTTGAAATTGGTTCGTTTAAGCATTTGTACGTATTCTATATAATATAATATGTATGTGCATTTCTTAAGATATGTATGGAAATACCTTTAAAATATACAACCGATAAAACTCGCTTGGGTGCACGGGGTTGTATGTCGACTGTCGAGGTTTTACTATGGGCGGGTTTGGGTCGTTCGTTTAAGTCTGTTGAGCGCCGTCCATGTCGAGTTTCAGGACCGAGACGGACCGAGTCTTTACTAGGCAGTCACTTCATAGTTTAAAACCATGATGTTTTACTACAATAATGCTTTTATTATAAAAATTATATCATAAATTTTGTTCTTTTAAATAGTGAAAACTAATAAATAATGAATAAATCTTAAGTTTGGAGAGTGGTTAGTTAGCGGCCGATATTGTCACAGCGACATGGAGCTGCCGAACGCGTGGGAGATGCGGCGCGACACGGAGGAGTTCTCGCGGGACTTCAGCGCGCCCGGCGTCGAGCTGCACTGCCTGTACGGGTACAACGTGTCCACCGTCGAGAGGTTCGTACCCGTGACTGCGCACTGCCTAGCGAACTCGCGCACGTGCCCAGGGCCCCCGGAAGGGAGAAGTTAGGAATAAATAACAATTAATAGTGTCCAGTTGACCTAAGACATCCCTTGGTGTACTTTACATTGTTGTGTTCCTGTTTAGCAACAAAATAGCAACGTAAGAATTGGTTTATATTTCTTACAGTATTGCAATATTAAAAATAATAAAAAATAAAACACCGATCTGTGAACGTCTCATTCGTGAAGTTAATGTATTTATTGAAACAAAACAATTAGCGACAATGTGGTGACATTTAATCTCACTACTTATCTGAACTTGTGATGTTGGTTTTGACATTTGACTTCGTAATATAATTCCTTCAACAATTAATTATTTATCACATGGAATCGAAGAGACTACTAACTGGGCCACGAGTGTCCGTGATATCATTAATCGCCCAGGTTCCACACACGTTATCTATCGAGGGACGCCTGATTAATTTCGGGAGCGTCCAATCGATTTCGATCTCATCCGGAGTCGCGGGCGGGCGCGGTGCGTAACGACGTCCCGTGTTGCAGGCTGGTGTACAAGGCGGGCTCGTGGCTGGACGGCTCGCCCACGCTGGCGCGCGGCGACGGCGACGGCACCGTCAACCTGCGCTCGCTCAGCGCGTGCGAGCGCTGGCGCGCCGCGCGGCGCGCGCACCCGCTCAAGAGCCTCGCGCTCAGCGGCGCCGAGCACCTGCGCATCCTGCACGACCCGCGCGTCGTCGCCTACCTCACCACCGTGCTGCGCCCGTGATACCGTCGCTAGCTAATCGAGTGCTCGTACTGTAGAATGAAGTTTTTTTTTTACACAAATCTCGTATAGTGTATGCAAATGTAGGTTGCATTCGCGACACGGTTCGGTGGTCGGTTAGTTGGTATCTGAAATTATTTTAAAATAAGGTTTACCAAAAAACGAAGTTAGGAAAATCCTATCGCCAAATATTTAATATTTTTACTTCAGCGATGCGTTGTAAGGGTATTTCTTAATAAATTTAATTATAATTACTTAGAATAATGTAGGGCTAGTCGCGATTATGCCTTAAAGGTTTTTTTTAATGAACATTGAATAAGCAACGAACAGCCTCCAGCTCTCTTAAATATTGAAATATAAGTGTAATAATAAAATTCCAATTCTAAATATCTCATTAATAATCCGCTCTGTCGTAGACCTAAAGAACTTTAAATTCCATACGATGCAATTTTAAATAATGTTCAATGCGATTAGATATCTTAAAAGTGATAGTATTTACAATGTGATTAAAATATTTAAATATGTTAAGTTTTCTAGAATTTTATTATAATTGAAGTCGCCCCTTAGATAATGGTTCTTTGTCTCCAAAACACTAAAAAAAAAAAAAATTAAATTGCATTATGTGCAAAATTATGTAATTAATTGTAAGTTGACATAATGATTGTTAAATGATAGTATTATTCAGTAGTTAGAATAAAGGAATTTTTAATTAAAAAAAAAAATCCTATTTTAAAGTTATCGGCCTGCCAGGAACGACACTGTAAGTGGTCTGACATTACTCAACACTGTCTTACTTATTAACGTTGTATAGTGTGTGAATATTTAAACTTTGAATTTGTCTCTCTCGGTCCCCAGTTATTTGACATTTGAAAGCGAAGCATTGTTTCTATACAACGTTTTTCAGTAAGGGGTTGGTTCTGTTTAAACTTGCCAAGAATATATTTTTAATCTTAGTAATTTAACATAATTTCAGCTCTCTACTTCTGAATATTAATTTATTGTAGAATTAATCAGACATGGTGCAATTTTTTTTTTTTTATAAGCAAAAGTCAATAAAAATTTAAAATGTTTTTTGTGTAATATTATTTTAAATATAAAAAATAATATATATATATATATCATTCATGGTTATGATTTTTAATATTCTTTCATTGGAATATATTCTTTGTATTGTAAATTTTTGAATATGAAGAAATCGGAATATTTTTTTAATGTACAATCTAATTATAAATAAAATAAACTGTTGATCTCCAGCTCTCTGTAATATTTTGAAATTTTGTTAGTTTTTACTTCATTATGAAACCTTTCGACCCTGGTTTTATGGTCCATAGGCATGGTTTATTTATGGAATAAAATACTCATTATTCTGCTCAAGAAGTTAATACATCTTTTATAAACTCACTCACATATATAATATGTCCAATCTACTTACTCCTTTTGGTAGTGTAATAATATCAATTACAAATGATATAAGTAGCTAATAACGCATGGCAATATACTATATGTAACCTTATAACCTTCAACTGTTTACCTTAGCTTATATGGCTGTGATATAATAAATTGAGAACTCATTAATCAAATTAGCTGTTCTATTTAGCAATAGGAAAATCAAGAATGACGAGTCCTTTTTTCGTGATACAATATAATATATAAATTATATATTTTCTGTCTTTAAAATAAATATACGTATAATTACATGTTTATCGATAAAAAAAATGTGTTTTAGTTTTACATTCAAAATAAATTAAAAAAAGAAAATAAGGAACGTAACACCATGTTTTATTGTCACCCTACATCACAAGTCATCCTCGCGCTCCCTGCGAAGTACAAAAACAGACATTATTAAAATTAACTTAGAAAATAAAACACGATTTCATAATAAACATGTAATAGAGAATACTCGAGATATTCATATCGCTATTACATTATATTAAAACATTTAACACTAGGATTAATTGGTTTAATTAGCATATGAAAGGCCGTGCGAGACCGTAGGGGGGGATTACCACCCACTCATCGCATACTACCACCAAACAGTCGCAAATCGTCGCGTTCCAGAAGTATTAGTGATACAGTGTAATTACAGGCGCAAGGGACATACCATCTTAGCTTTGAATGTTGGCGCAACAAAACCAATCACCGATCAAATTATGTAACCAAAATTGATTTACAGTGAGTAAGTAAAAATAAAAAACGATATAGTGACCTTTATGCGAAAGTCCTAGTCTCACGGTCACCCTACCCGTCACCAGCGTTGTATACAATAGTCTTAACATAGTAACAATTATACAATAACTCTTTAAGTGCATACATACTCAAATATACATTTTCTTGAGTTGTATTGGTTTTATCTAGTCAATTCCAGCCATAACAGGATTAAAGTAAAATAAAATATGAATTTACAAAGATATGAACGCGAATATCAGGACTTAAAATAAACATAAAAATAACTATATCTGTGTTATTGGTACAAACTATATCAATGTAATAAATGTACGATTATCGCTTAGATAAAATAGATATTAAAATAATTATATATTTTAACCCAAATTTAAAGATTTAAATTGTTTTGAATTCGATAATGATGTTTTGACTGCAATGCATTTTGTGTCAGAAAAACAGAAAATAATAAAAAATATTTTCCGTTCTAAATGCAGATAGGATGAGACCTTCTTGAATAAAGTACCGATAGAAACGCAATCACGACATTTATTTTTATGTTATATTCACCATTACTTCTAAAATGAGATGTGTATTTACTGACAAAATAAAAAAATAAAAATCCTTTTTATTCTGACACTACAAATATCGATACCATATTACGCAATCACAAAAGATCCTATAGTAGCAGCATTTGGAACAGATAATATTTTAAGAAATAAATAAATAATCGGGCGCAAAATTGGCACAGCAAATACTTCATGTAAGGTGTTTATTTCAATGATAATATTTAATAAAATTTCTACGAATTGTTATAATCATTAAACCACATATAATGTATAAAATATGCATTAGAGATAATTTAAATAGTTTTTCAACAATTCAGATACATTATTTTTAATTATTCTTACGTTTTTAAATACATATGTTATTCAACGTAACAAATAAGACACAGAAAACAAATAACATGATCTTTCGTTTTTTTTTTTAATCTTTCATAGCTTAGTACAATAAAAGTTAGGTCTAGTAAACTAGAATAATTGTTTTGGTTAAATATTATAAAAAATGTTTTAATATATTTCGCTTTCCAAGAACTTAAATAAACTAAAAAAACATTGGAATTAATGATTTGTTTTATTACAACAATTATTATAACCCTAACTTGACATTTTCACATTAAACAAAGTGTAATCCCATTATTTAGATCTTATAATCACAATAATATTTCACCATAAAATACTTGAAACCATACAAAAATAATAGCTTTAAAATAACTCATTCATGTATTTACAATTGAAAATAGCACTAAATAGAAACCAAATGTAATAAAATAATGACATGGATGAATAAAACAAACAATTATTGTGCCCGTGAACATTTTATTCTTATTACTAGTGCCGTGCAATCTTGTACTTTGATATCGATGATTTTCTCATATTTGATTGTTTTCTTATGTTATAGAAAATACACAGCGTGCGTCATAATCAGTGGCGACGTCAAACATGACGAATTTACTCGATAATTAACGTATGTAAAACTGGAATATTTTGACATTCAATTCAAACAACACACAAAAATATTAATATCATCGTGTGTAGTTTGTGAATATGTATGTAATACATCTCTTGCTTGATGTTAAGGAAACATGTACCGGATAAAAATCTGGCACGTGTGAACCCACTAAACACGCATTAGTGCAGGTGTTGAAATAAGTTCCAAATATTCTCCTCAAAAGGATATACAGGCTGTTACTTTATTATGAATACACACACCACTACTTATTAAACTACTACCATTACAGAACTCACTCTTCACACAAAAATTAATCAGTTAATGTAATTAAAATTATTAAATTGACATAAATTAATAAATGCTAATACTCTCTAAATTTACATATAAATATTCCTCTATACATTTCATGTGTATTAAGGTGCATTCCCACTGAAATGATTGTCAACTCCTGTATTTGCTGTTGACACAGAAAGTCGTCAACAATTTCATTAAAATTTTGTTGGCAACTCAACAATTTGTTGGAAATCTCGAAATTAAGTTGTCAATTACCCATTTGTGGGGGTGCATCTTCATATCTGGGACATGCAGGATATATATTCTAAGAACTAACAAATATTAGGAATTAAATAACTTAGATATTGTTTGGATAGCATACATTTATTAACATATTGTAAATATGCACTTATTTGTAACAATAAGATAATGCTTATTAATAATAACATTAATATAAACTAAGTTCAAGTATCAGAAATCATATAAATATAGTTCATTTGAAATCGACTTATTACTTTTATAGTTTGTGTTTTTGTCTAAATACTAACTGTTTAGTTCCTATTTGTGAATATCGATTCTCTTTACATTTACACAATTATATAGCTTACAAAAGGTTTTGTTAGAAGTTTAGAAAAAAAAGTAATTTTAAAAATTGAAAATTCACCTTCTCTTAAAATATGACAGAAATAAAAACATTACTTTAACGAATGTGTTAAAAGGATAGCAGGCTTTGTAATTTTGTGAAATTGTATAGAACAGAATCAGACTAATTGTGAACACTTATTAATATCAGTAGATATATTAAAGCACTTATATTTTTAGTAATGCTATAAGTAAAAAAATGTTATATAAATACAAATATTTAGAAATTGATTTTCCGTTTTTTTAAAAGACTAGGGAAGAGAACTTTTGTTTCCATTTTGTTTACATCGAATACAAATAAGTGATAAAGAATAATTGACTGTATTTATATATTTAATTTTTATTTGACCAGTTGAATTCTAGCAACACACAAATATCTTTTGATGTTTACCGCCTAAAACGAAGTCAAGATTCTCTACATTTTGTTTACAATTATTAAGTAAACAATTTAACTATACATTGATAACACAAAATTGTCCATTTGTGGAGACTCGACTATATAATGACTGTCAACGAGAACAGTACAGAAACGACTTTAATGAAGTCTTTACAAAAACATATATCGCCAATGATCTAATCATAACTAATGAGGAATGAATGAACGAATGATCTAACGAGCTTAAAATAAATAATATCACAATTGAATAAACACATTACTTACACAAAAACATAAATAATTTACAACGAAATGCCTAAAGTGATAATATAAATCCAAAGTATAGTTGAACCACAGATTAAATAATACGAGTACAACTGAAAAATCTCACACAAGGTGCGTTCAAGGTTACCTCAATAGATACCTCCTGTCGTTTGTTTAACAAAAAAAAAAAGCCCAGCCCAGTTCCAGTAATTGCGTAGTTACGAACGCGGCTTTATGGACGCACAAACAATATCCATTCCCTACTCGTATTATTATTGTTCTCATGCTTAATCATTGATAATTACTTTGTTTAAAATAAATTAAAGTTAATTTAATTTGATGTTTTTTTTTTTTTAATTTTTTTTAATCTGTATTATAGAGATCATAAGGACATACAACGAGGGTTTCAATCAAATAAATTGCATTACGTTATGTTAAATTAATTTAGTACTCAAGAGAAAAATGACAATAATTTAAAACATTAATAAATAACATAGAATAATATGTTTTTTGTTTTCTTCTTAGTAATTACATTTTAAGATACGTAAAAAATTGTAGAAATGTTTAAAAAAAAAACATTTTTAGCACTATTTTATCTTTGAGTTAAAAAATAGAAAAAAGTTAGAATAATTTCCTTTGAAATGTAGGTAGGAAGATTAACATTTTTAACTTAAACATAACGACTTTCAATTGCATTTACTTCTGTAATACACATATAAAATACATCATCATTCCTTTAATAAAGCTTGTCGCTAGCAAAGGCAGTTTAGTTATTAAGTAAATTTTTAATCGTTTTCCTAAGGTCTGCGCCTCGAACTCTACTCCTACACGTCTGCACTCATACGGCAGTCTATGGACCTTACCTTTAATTGCGAAATTATTCAAGCCACTCCTTTAGTATAGCGCAAATACATTCGCTCCAACTACACGCACGTGCACTCCTATTAAAAACTTACATCGAACTCCTCACCCACCCCGTGCCAATCGAACGTCCCCCTACGTCCGCACCGGTGAGACCGGCGATCGGCTCGTCCGGGCCGGGCAGCCGCGAGACGCAGACGAAACCACTCCGCGAAACAGAAACGTAGAAGCGGACGGGCGGCGGTCTCGCGGGCCGCGGCGCGCCTAGAAGCGGAACAGGACGAACCGATAGGCGTGGCGCTACCTGAAGAGGTCGGGGCGGTAGTACACGTAGACGGCGAGCAGCGCGGCCGCCAGCGCCAGCGCGGCGCGGCGCGGGCCCGGCCGCCGCAGCGCCGCCGGCAGCGCGCGCCAGCCGCCCGCGCGCCCGCGCCCCGCGCGCTCCGCCGCGCGCCGCCGCATGCGCTCCTCGTCCGCGCGCCGCTGCTGCTCCCTGCCGGCCCACGCGACTCATGACGCTTACTTCTTCAATTTTGCGGGTATTTATTACTATGGGAATACCTTATGATTTCTCATAGGCTTTCGATTGTTTAAGACGGTATTTTATTTATTTTCTTTTAGAAAAACTTAAATAAGATGGAATCAATGAAAAAGTCTTCAAAGTTGTTACTACCATAATCAAATCAATTTCAAATGGGTATGATTTGCACTTTAAGCTGAAAACATGCACCATCGTATTGGTCGACACAGGTCATACGACATAAGAAATATAAATCACTTACTCTCTTTTCTCTAGCGCCGCGACCTCGGGCTCCAAGTCGGTCGGGTCGTTTTCGTCGTATAATTTTTTCGCTGTCACCAAAATGTCTTCAAACGGCAAGTCATCCGGTAACTGCAACAGAAGCGAGAGGGGCGTAACCGGGACCGTCGAGTGTAACGAGACGCGCGGAGGAGAGTAGAGGCGGCACCGACCCGGGACAGCAGGCAGTGCATCATGGCCATGTCGCAGTCGCAGAGCAGCACGTCGGGCGCGCGGTGCAGCACGAGCGCCGCCGTGACGTAGACGGGGAACAGCGGCGCCGCGCACAGGAAGTAGTCGTACAGCCGCACCACGTCCGCGTAGCGGTTGAGGCTGTGCCCGAACCACGTCAGGTACCACGGCAGCGCGAACATCGTGCCCACGCCCGACCTGCCCGCAGCCGAAGTATCCACGGATAAAGTTGCATGTCTCATTTCTAATCGGTCAGTCGATGAGATATGAACGTTTGCGTGATTAGTGTGCAATTAATGTGTAGTTAAATATTGGTAATCAATAAACAACTCTAACCATTATACATATAATAAAGCTTTGATTTTAACTTATCATCTCTTTATGCACTATGCATGGAAAGAGATAAGTTAGAAGAAATAAATATAACACCTCTACGTTTTTTGTGAATAGATTTCAAAATTCTAATTACACGACAAAGATTATTAATATTAAGGCTTTAATTAAAATGAACATATCTTACTTTTCTAAGCAGTCTGCCAGCCTTTCATCAGCTCTGCGTATCACAGGCAGCATGTAGTTGAGCAGGTGCTGTGTGGGCTGCATCGTAGTCTGCATGAACGGTGCTAGCGGAGCACTCGGCCCGTATGACAGTCGACACAGCAAGGGAAAGGAAGCTTTGTCACCACACACCAGAAGTAATGTAATTGCTACATCATGGTAACCCTAGAATATTAAAATAAACATTAACAAAAGTCAGCAAACAAACCTGGTATTTTTTCAACATTTGCATTGTATCCGTAGATTTCCTTATCAATCAAATTCATTCCATTTAAGTATCAATCATTAAATCACAAATACAAACAATGCATAATTACATACTTATGAAAATGTTAACCTATAGAATTCAAGGTCAATTGAAAGGTGTATAAGCAAGTGGTCCGTGGCTAGCACCACCTATAGACATTGTACCCATAATAAGTATTAACCATTCCATAAATCATCAAGGCGCTGCTAACCATGAGAACAAAGATGTTAGGTCCCTTGTGCCTGTAGTAACCCTGCCTTACTCACACTTCAAACTCGAACAAAACACTACAAATTCTTCTTCCCATTTTCTAGTAGTAGTAATTATTTATGGTTAGTATTACCTTGTCTGTATGGTTTTGATAATCACTAGAGCTATTTCGATGATTTTGTCAATCACAGTCATGTTTCATTAAACAGAATGATAATTTATTTAATTCTTTGTGGTAAAATAATCCTAAGTTATAACAATTATGCAAAGGTCAAAACAGAATTTTCCTTATGGTTAAGTGTTGTTAAAATATCTTTGTTCAAGCTGTCTCAGATGGTCTTATGTGGCTTTACTTGTAGTAAAATGGTTGATTTTAATATTTTTATTATTAATTAAATACAATTGAAAGTAATGAATTAATAGATCTCATAAACATATAAATATAATTAGATCAGTAGTGTGTAAAAACAATATATATATATATTTTTTAAATAAATGTTTACACATAAAGCTTATGTGTTAACATAACAACAAATATTATATTTTATTGAAAGTCAAAACTACAATTGCATATATCACATAGTTTTGTTAGTTTGCACATTTATAGCTTTAATTTAATCAGGAAGTTAAATGTTATAAAAAAATCAAAACTTCTGTCATTCTTCCTTATTGAAATAAAAAATACAATTTTTTCCAAAAGTTATAGTAAAATATTATAACAATCAAAACATAATATGTACTATATTGTTAATAAGTGTATGATACATAATTGACTATATATTTTATTTAGATAAATAATTCACATCAACCAACCACAAAAACCACACTAGTACAATGTTTGATTTTCTTATAATGAACAAATAACAATGAATCAAAAGAGAGCTTATTTCTATTAAATAGTATTTATCAATATAAAATGACATTGATAGTGTATCAGTTCACTTATTAATGTTTGATTTAATAATATATACTTTGAAATGAAAATAATGAAGCCTGAACAAATTCCTTTTCATAATTGTTATTAAAACAATTATGATATACTAACCTGATAATATTTCAAATGCGGATATTTCATGATAACTCGTAAAATGAGCACTGTCAGCTGATCTTGGAGAGCCACTCTCTGTTCATATGGAATGCCAGGGGGGAAACGCTTTAAAGATCTGTTCACATCTAACACCACCTAGAACATAAAAGAACATTATTTTTCTATATTTTTCTATTATACAACATTTTTCTATTATATAACCACTCCTATGAAATGTGTGTAAACATTTTGATTCATAAAAGTAAAAGTTTTACAACATAAATGGTGCTATTTAACAAGCCAACTGATACATCAGTCGGCTTGTTAAATAGCTTACTAACTTGGTCTTGGTAACTTGGTCACTAACTCATGTATGAGTTTATACAAAAATTTACCTGATTATATTCAGGGTGTGTGGACAGTTCATCAAGTGATGGCGGTTCCGTCATCTCTTCCTGTGTAACACCAACTAGTAGAGGCCATATTTTTCTTCTATATTCATCTACAAAAGTGACCAAATTTTATTAAAAGTACAACAAAACTGTTATAGTTGGTTTTGACTAACATCTTGCCCATTCAAAGTGAAAGGCGATGTGAAGTAACATTGTGCATAATTTACCAAAATTTAAACTTACCAGAAATCAAACCAGCTTTACTTTTAGCAAAGTTTACCCATTGTTCCAAGTTTACTACATCTGGATTTGATAGACATTTTTCTAATTCTTTTCGCTTCTTGGTGACATCGGGGTCCTCGAACTCAAAGTCTAAATAAACAAAAAGGAAGTGACAGGAATTGATCTTCAACTTTTAGCCTGTTATTGAACACAAAAAAATAATACTTTCTTATCACTATCGTTAATTGCTTGATACGCTTAGAGTTTAATGGAAAAATTATAAGTCATAATAATTGTTTACAATACCTTCATCGAATTTCAATTCAGAAGGCGTAGAGATGTCATCGATATTTTTTGCATGATTTAAGCTGTTGGAGTCTTTATTTGAAGTCGGTGAACAGTCTCCATTAATGGTGTATTTATCACCACTATCACCATCGGGACTAATTGATTCCATCGTAAGAAAAGTAAATTTAACCAACCGAAAACATTACACCATCCTTCTCTTGAGAATGTGATGACATTTCTTATTTCTCAAACCTTAAGTGTCAAATATTATATTTAAGATAGTGATAAATTAATAATTATAAAGTATGAAAACCTATTAGCCTTTTTTTTAATTATTTAAATAAAGCTATAAAATAAGAGATGAAATAAGGTTCATGTTTTAAACCAAGAAAAAAATCAATACATTACTTAAAAAGATTTTCGAACGTATTTAACGTTTCGTTATACGCAATTAATATATAGTTTAACTTTGTTTGCTCTCTTTTATTATCATTTTTATAATAGTACTTATACTTAAAACAAATGTTTTAAAAATATATATTTTTTCACTTTTATTTCGGCGCTTGTTACTTCTAGGCAATAACGCGTCAATCCTGTGTAGTCAATTATTTATAAATGAAAATTGGTACAAATCTTAGGTGCACTATTGAAATATCGAATATCTTCAATTTGTAAAATTAATTGATCTTTTTTCAGTTTATGCTAACAGTAATGTGAAATTGGAAACTTTTTTTTAAAGTAAATTATCTTCCACACTAATTGTTTGAAAGATTTTTTCTTATTTTAATTTTGAGCAGCTGGGGCACCATCCGAGAACTACATGTAATGTTATCCATTCTTTACCGGTCATCCTGCATATAATAGGTACCATATCATCAGGAGTAGGCGTGTTTTTTTATTATTTTCCATACTTACTTAAAATGTGGTCTAGGGAATGGTGGTTTTTAGGAAGAAAAGTATATAATTTTTTTTTGTAGATAGTAATTCCATGATCTACACTCGTTGTTCAACTTTATTTATGGTAGCACTTACCATTTTCGAGTAAAATTTTAAAAACAATGCTTTTGACCTTGGACCTTGAAATATTTTTAATACTGTAGTGTTGATATTTGATATCTCATTTATAATTTGCAATTTTAAACTAAAATAAATGAATAATTATAAGTTTACCACTAATTTTTTGTCTGTTTTGAACGGAATATTAATTTTAATTTTTGTTTTTATAACTACAATTTGTGCTTGTCTGGAACTACATTGACTTATTTGTCTAGGTATAATCAGGACTTTATAATGTCATTTTTATTAATAAATAATATAATTAATGTCATTGTCAAAAAACCAACCCGATCAGGGTGAAAAATATTTAATAAAAAATTAATAACGTGTATTCATTTTATTAAATTCAATTAAAAAATATATAATGGATATTGAACTTGATACGCAAGATAAAATCATAAGAAAAATTGAAGATATTATAGATATTCAAAAAGCAAACGGTAATATTAATGCCCGACAAGTTGCGTTTAAGCTACCTTCCGAAACAAATAGTAGCATTTCAGCGAATTTAGGGAAAAGCTTAGAAACTGGTCTGTCAATAGTTAAGTCAGAACAACTCAAGAAAAAAGATAGATCACGACAAAAGTACCAAAAAGAAACGTCCGACGTGATATCGTGGCCCAGCGATTCTGATATCACTGTATTAAGAATGAAGCTATGTGCTAATGATATTAATGATAAAATGGATAATGTGGCTTTGGGAGATGGTCTTCACCAACCCCACAGCTCGTCTATGGTTAATTTAGCGACACTTATGTTACAGTCGCAACGTGCGTCTAAGCATAGTCTTGATATTGAAGAATATTTATTACCATTGACTTCATGGGAACACGCAAGAGGTTCTACTGCATGCTGCCAAAATACAAAAAAACAAATAACTCAAGCTGTTTCGAATACATCAGATATGCATAAAAAAAGAATTATTACGAAAAATATATATCAAGATGGTGACATTTCACCTAAATTTAGTGGCAGCGATTCTGATATTACTACTAAGTCCAAATTCGCAAGATTTTTACGTCTATACTTTTGTCCTTGCTGCACTTGCCTTTATAAATTGGAAATGCAAGATAAGTAACTACGTTCTCTACAAACTTTTGAAGGAAAATATTAGTTGGCGTCTCTTTGTAGATAAAGTATATGAAAACTCTAATTTCAATGACATTATAATATTATATTGTTGTTTTAAGCCTGTTTTTGATTGCTATGAATACATCTGTCATTTCTATTTTATTTCTTATGAAGAAATATTTTTACCAGTTGAGGGCAAATTTTCGGTACAATTTTGTTTCGGCCCAAAAAATATTTCAAATATCCTTGGCGACCCCTGTATTCAGTTACTTTGTATTTAATACGTATCCTTACACTATTTTTTCTTTACTTTTATTTTAATATAAGTTCAGGGTATTCCGGGCTAAGCATCCATCAAAATACGACGATTGATAAACAATAATTCAATTACTAACTGTCATAAGAGGAAGTCTACACGTTTTTACTTGATCTAAAATCGAAGAGATCATTAGAACTTTCCACGATTGATTCGACATCTGGAAGTACCTAAGATGAAGACAAATAGACTATGTACCTATATTTAAAAATATGCTTTCAGCGATATATGATAAACCACAATTTATTGCATGTAAGCTTAATCGCCAAAACTTTCCAGTATCTCTAATCTACTGATCAGAATCTAAAGAACGAATAATTTTTTAGTAAATAAATCTAGATTTCTCGAAAGGATCTTTACGTAATTATCTCTTTTCCATTCCAGTTGCATATCATATCATCTAGAAAAAATATAGTAGTGGGAGTAGTTGCCTTATCTAATTAGCGCAAACCCTTAACCCCTTTTAGGGGGTCGCGACCCACACCTTGAAAAACCCTAATATAGTTTATACTAACTAAATTACTATTATTACAAATAATAATCTTTGCATTTATCATCTATCTATCTATTATTGGCGAATTATTCTAGTCCTCCAATCGATATTTGTATACTTTGGTCAATCCCAAAGAAGACTAGAGGACCAGACGGAACGAGTTCTTACAAATAACAGTGTAGGCGTAGGACCTTTATACGCCTAGTGACGCATATGATTATAACAGCGCCGACATCACAACTCGGGGTTCGATATGATTATTCAAATCGCTATTGATATGCCTGATAGTTATATTAGCCTATTTTGAAATTCATACACAGTATAGCTAGTAGCCAACTATAATAAGGACCCCTTATTTTAGTTGGCTACTAGCTATATTCTCATAATTAATGGAAGGCAACATAAACATGGTCATCCTCATATTTATCATAATTACCTTAAGGTTAATACCATGATATTTCAAGTGGTTAAACAATTTTCATTCTTAAATGCGAAACAATCTCAACGACTCAAAAAAGACGATCATGTATATATCGAGTTGAACTGTCTTAAATTCCTATTTATTTTGTTCGTGATAAGAAGTCATAAAAGTGAAATATATGTATATATTTTGTCCATGAAATCTTCTTTAAGTTCGGAATCCACTTCTGATATTATAATATCGTCTACATTCAATAATAATAATGTTCCGACTGAATTTTAGGCTCGCTGGTCAAAGTCAAACAGCTGTCAACGCAGATTATCATGTAAGAGTGATTTCCTAAATAAGAGTTCTCTATGATTTACTCGCCCTAAAAATTCCAATAGTATAATAGAAACTCCACTTATAATCTACTAGCGTACCGGCCCGGCTTCGCACGGGTGCAATGCTAATACTAAATATACTACAGAAACTCAAGTCTTTACACACATCGTTCACAGTTTTTTGTTATTAAACATTTTAAATTTGTATTATCTTCAAAAATATTCATATTTTAAATATTATATGATGTAAAGGGCCATATTGATATATGCACAATTTATTTAAGGTACTTAATTGGATAAGGATTAATGCTGTATTGTTTAAAATCGCTTCTTAAATAGGCCATTATTTTTCGTAAAAAGTAAAAGATAAAAATTGATTATTGTTTGTTATCCATATGACTCTTTAAGGTGTACAATATTATAGTACATTATTTTGATCTATCTCTTAGGGTTCAGCCAGTGTTTGTAATGTAAGCGCAAAAAATTTGTTTATTTACGACATCACATTAGAAATCTCTAAAATTATCGTTGTTTTTCTACTATATGCGTGTAAAAGCCTACTTGAATAAAGTATATTTTGATTTTTTTTTATGTGCGTGCCCCCGTAGGTGAAGTCACTTCGTGCAAGAACTTTAATTAGGCTAAATTACAAAATGCCTTACTTATAACTTAGCTATTGAAAGTCTAAATTTGATGTTTAATTTGCATTTTAGTTTCATTTACATTGAGTACTTATTGTTTTTAATTGGTTTTGTGTGAATTTTACAGGGCGACCTCTAGTCCGAATTCATTCAAGTCGAATACGAATTTCCACCAGCGTCCTTTGTGGTCATTTTATTTCGATTGCTTTGAAATAAGTTCCTAGTTTTTAAACATTTTTGGAAAGCTAAGGAAACGGTTATGTTTTTAAAATAATCTGCAGGACAAATTTTATAACGATTGTTTTAGTTTTTAAGGTATTTTTGTGGAAAAAAAATCAAAAAAATATTGAAATAATATCTTTTTCCGTCTCGCATTTTTAAATTTGGACGGATAATTACTATATGAATATTGACAAATACCCAGTGTTTAATCGTTTTTATAAATCAGAAGAAAAAAATAGAACTAGTTTTTTAACGGATTTAATCGCGTATATTAATTATTTTTAACATCCCGACGTTTCGAGCACTTTGCAGTGTAGTGTAATAATTAATATACGCGATTAAATCCGTTAAAAAACTAGTTTTATTTCAATGTGTAATAATCGCGAAAATCTAAGACAACATTATAGAAAAAAATAGATTTTAATTGATACTTTTTTTAAATAAATTTTCGAAGTTGAATTTTTGACTTATTTTGAAAAAAAAACTAAAAAAAAATGATAACTCAAAAATGGTTAACTTTTGCGGTTAAAATTATCGCAAATAGTCACCCCTATCACCTCCTAACGGGAATACGTCGAATTACCAATAACCCTGTATAAAAACCTTTCTCTTGAATCACTCTATATATTAAAAAAAAACATTACAGAATTTAAGCATACACAAACAGACAGCGGGAGGCAACTTTGTTTATGTAGTGATTGATTATATAGTGATTGTTCATCCGACTCCGGGCTTGACCCGGGATCTTCAGCGTCGTAGAAGAGTCAGCTATCGAATAGACGATCAAGGCGGCAGAAGTATCATGTTTCTATTTTATTTTATCGTAAGCATAATCATTCTGCTAATAAAGAAAAAAATATATAAATTTTTAATATAACATAACAACAGTATAAGCAGACGTTTTCAGTGCAAAATAAAAATATTTTGCCATTTTATTTCGTTGTATTGTCATATTAACTGGTTTTATTTGCATAATATTTAGGTATAATTTAAATCAAGTCTACATGATTCAGAACGAAACTGCGGAGCCTCAAAATGAATCTTTATAATGTCAACCATTTTATGAGTTTTTTATTTCTTGATGGTGTAGGTAAGTAAAGTGGAAAGAACTGTGTCGTAAGCATTTATTTGTGTCAATTATAACTCAAGGCAATTTAGGAAAGAAAAAAAAAGATGTGTAATAATTCAATTAAATATAATATATATCTAGACGAAAGTTATGTAATATATTTTTATGGACTTATCTGTGTAACCTTATATAAAAATAAAATAATCAGGCATACGGTTTTTTTCCCAAAAAATAATTCTAGTTCATTGAATACAAATATTTGGTCAAAGGCAATTAAAGAGTCCTACTATGCGTAGGTTAGTGGATATACACATCGAGGCCTAATTTTATCCGATTCATAAAGATCTTATTGCAATTTTCGTAACCACACGAGAATATACAATAAGAGAGAATTCTAATCACAGATTAACCACGGGAAAACTCAGTGCTGGTAGTAAATCTTAAGATCTTTGATTAAGACTGTCGTGTCATCTCGGCTCGCAATTACATCTAATACACTTTTGTTTCTTTTTTCATTTTATAAATATTGATTACATTAATAAGATACGTTACGTTGAGAAGAGGTTACGGACAAACATTAGTTTGTAATTTCAAGAAATTAACTGTAGAGTTGCTTAGTGTGATCGTATTACAACTTTTTTTTTTAAAAAAATATTTTTTTATGAATTCCTATTTTACTAAATAGAATAATTTTCAAAGTACATTTTACAGATTTAAAAACAGTCCAGTTACATCTCATCTAATATACATAGGGAAAGTATTTTTAACTAGAATGCAGACGTGTAACATTTTTAATTAAGGCTATAGTTATAAAGATGTGCGTAAAATTTATTGCAGTGTCAAATTTATTTACGAAGCGACGAATAAATTATACAGCTAAAGAAATCTTATAATTCCCCTGCAAAGCGTTAAGTACTCCAATTGTCACACTCAAATAATAATTAAAAGTTACTACATTTCACTTTGAATAGCAATTATTATATAATATTTTTATGGAATAATACCTTCTAATTATGTTATCATTTTAAATTAGACTTTCAAATTGTAATGCCAAAACTAATCTATTTTAATAAGCCGAGAAAAAAGATACAATTGATACCCGACACAAATTAATTTGGCATTTCCACTTTACCTGAGCGATATTTTTTTTCAAATTGGTTCGATTCGCGTATTATTGCCAAACGGTTGCATTTCTTCGGCCCCCGGCGGTTCAGTGGCGATGCTTATATATCATGGTGAAAGCACGTAGCCGCGCAGTCTTGTATCGCACGCTCGTTCCCGCGTCACTGTTCCTTGTTGCGGTTTTTGACATTTAATTACAGTGTTGCTACTATACGGATATTTTTGTGCATTATAATGAATATGAGGTAATTATAATCTTTTTTTCTTCGGTTAGTGATTTTAATGTTTTTATGTAATGATCATGTAAGGATGGAAATCGAGATGGTTGGAGTTTTGTTTTATGATCGTTTCCATATTTGGTTATAATCGCAATAGTTACAAATTAATTCATAGTATGTTTTATTTAATAAAATACAAAGAAAATTATTCCTCTTGATTAGTTACCTAGCCATATTAATTTCGTTATTATATATTATATACATATGTGTGTGGAATAATGTACATTTTTAACAAGTTTCTAAAATGTACCATGTGTTCTGTCCTGTTTAATTTCTAATAAACATGTGAAATCAATAACTTTCTCTGCACACATACTTAGTCTACGTCGCATCGTTCAAAACAATTTCTACAAAATTGCAGGCGCGGGAGCTGTTATACATTGTATGAGGTTTTTATTATTTTTTATTAATCTGTAAAAGGTCGAGCACCTTTTGATCTAGACTTGACTTTGACCTTTCGTTTTTAGTTATGAATTAATAAATATGAAGATCAAATTTTAACATTTAATATTTTAATTTGAATACGTCTCGGTATAATATATATTTTTTAACTCGTTGATTGATTTAATGCTACTGGAATAAATAATGACAATAATATAGCTAGATAAACATATTGATAAAGGTTATTACGATTTGTACGATTATCAACCTTATAAAGCTTTTTTATAAAGATATACTTATTTAAAAAAATATTATTTTAACTAAAAATGTATTTATAAATAAGACAACATCATTAGAAGAAACTAGGTTTTAACGACTTTTTTTCTGATTTCAAATCGTTCACGGTATCCGATTTTGTAATAAAAAAAATCTAAACTTGAACACTTTTGATAAAATCACACCGAAATGAAAGTAGTTCCAATTTAATTTCTTATGCTTCGTTTGTTTGACTCAAGTGAAAGTATTATATTTGTTTTATATCTTTAATAAAGATATTTATAACACGGAGATAAGATATATTTAAGTAAGTATATTAATTATTTCAACGTACTCGTAACAGCCGCAACTGTCCTACAGCTGGTCAATGCCCTCTTTAAGAAGAATTCTCAGTTTAATACATCATACCATTCCAATATGAATATACAATATATACATATATGTTTATATATATTATATCTAATATACATATGCACTACAGGTAGTCACATGTTTGTCATTCTTTTAGGAATTTATCATTTTAAAGTTTAATTTTATTACAAAATAATTTACTCGTAATATTAATTGATTATATGTATAATAGAATGTTACGGAAAATGTTAAATAAAATTTATCCCTTGTATTTCCGCCCTCACTAATTACTATATAAATTCTTGATAGATTAATACTTATATAAAAATGAAATCTAAAAAAAATCCAATTTTAATTTAAACCCCGGGTATCATCATTTAAAGTTAAAGGGAAAAATTTAGAAATATATTTGTTCTTTAAATACCAATAATAATAGACAGCCAATTAGTTGGCTACAATAAACTTAGGATCGACTGAACTCTATTTACAAGAGTGAATGTAATTGTCTTATCTTATAAACAATAAAATAAAATAAGACAAGTTTTCGAATTTACTTTCACAAGAATCATTCAAACAGCCGCAGAAGTAAAACATTTCAACCAACGCGCGGATCAAATGCCTGTCGCATAATAAACATAAAAAAAATATAATGCGTATCTAGTTTTTTTTACAGTTCTTATTTTGAAATAGAAGGACTAATATCTGCGTTTCAAATGCCTAGCAATCGTCAATGAAAAAACACTTATAAAATATATATTTTTGTATTTTTTAATAATATAACTTATAAATAGTATGAGCAAATGTATTGAAGTACACAGTAATAAAACGTCAAATAAATTTAATATTTCATAGAAAATTATTGGCAATTATTTATTATCAAAAGTGGATATAAATATTTATTTATATAAGAATTGTAAACATAGATTAAAATATTTTTACTTAAATTATAGCTGTCATTAATTTTGATAAAACATTACTTAATAAAAGTTAGAGCATAGTAAAACTAAAAAAAATTTAAGATAAGTAGGTACTTAGGTATCAAAACGAAACCTGCATTTTTATGTTAATCTGTGTATCTTTTTTTTTATATAAGTAGTATTCTTGCACTCTTGTCATTAATTCGGGTTAAATATGGTTCTCTGAATTGTTGGCGGGAATAATTAAGATTATGAAACGAGGTTTGACTCAAAATTCTTTTTTGAGAAAAATATTTTTGGCTCAATATTACATGACGAGGGTTAGACATGGGTGCATGAATTTATTAAAGGACAAATTGATACCATTAAGAACATAAGGTTAAGGACCAACCCACAGAGTACATAAACACTACGTTCTACCAAGCTACTAAGGACACATTGAAACTTTTATGAAATTTATTCTGTTCGATAAATTGCTTAAACCGTAATTATCGATCTATTATTAGATAAAATTGGGATGGGAAATAAAGTCGGGAAAATGTTTCATAAAAAAAAAATAACAATGGGAAAATTGACAATATAAATGAATAAAATAAAATAAATTAACAACTGAACAAGTACTACCACTACAAGTTAAATGAATAATATATACAATATTAGGGATACATTATTTCGTACAATTACACCCAAACATAGCGTTACATATCCATATAAATATAATACTTAACAATATTAAAACTCGCATGAAACATTCGATTAATTTAGCGTGTGTACGAGTACCTAGATATATAATTTTAATGGAATTCAAAAGCTATTAGCGATAATCTTACAGGGGTTTTTGTAGCTATTTGTTTAACCTATTTTGTTCTTTACTTTAAGGCGCTTAAATTTAATATTTGTAAAATAAAACCAGGTGAAAAGCATTCTCGTGGGGAAAGTTTCCTAACGTCTAGAAATGTGATATACATTGAAC
Organism: Vanessa atalanta; assembly: GCF_905147765.1. Classification (NCBI taxonomy): domain Eukaryota; kingdom Metazoa; phylum Arthropoda; class Insecta; order Lepidoptera; family Nymphalidae; genus Vanessa; species Vanessa atalanta. The sequence continues at coordinate 1,218,985 of NC_061873.1, forward strand.
ATTATTAATAGTAGGTATAAATTTTAAATCAAACATTAAGATATGAGATATGCCTATTTGTTCAAGAAACCGCAAAAGCTTATGAACGGGATCAAACCTGCTAAGTTTTCACACGAACCGCAGCCACAGGTGGTCATTGCGAAACATTCGTATCAAGTACACAGCTCGATTAACGTTGCGAGAAGCCAACACACTTTATATAATACTTTATGCGATTTTAGCCCTTACTTCATATGAAATAAATATCTAAATTGCATCTGTTTCCTTCGCAATTCATAAATACTAAAAACAGTATTGGATTTAATTAAAGATCCTATATATTAACTATAATTTAGTGTTTTTCGTTAAAATTTAATTATTACGGTATTTATTATCAAATGTTTGTTTTCGTTACTCCTCAATCGGTTATTTGCTATTAATATTCAAAATAATCATTTAATTATGATAAAGACGTGCTTTCAAATCCTTGATTATTCGGGAAGGAAACAATTTAGCAGAATATCGAATCCAATTAGTATTATAACCATTTAACTCGATAGTAAAAACGGATTTACGTGTAAAAATTTAGTATCGCAGGCATCGCGTGTAGGAACTAATTAACCGGTGTTTAAATATAGTAAATACGAATATTACAGAGGAACGCATAACGCATTAAATAATTTCGAATCGTAATAAATCAACAACGTTGCCGGATAATTAATCGGCGTGATGTTTTAATAATCGAATAAGAAAGTGATCGAGTAAAATTTTTGCATCGATTCAGGATATTGGCTAATTTGTTTCCTGGCGCTAATGATGTGAAAACGACTGTGGTGTTTAATTTTAGATAACTTAGTTTCGATTGAATTTATTTAGAAAACGCTTCTAAAATTTTTCTATATATTCCAAGATATTAATTTTTAGTACAGTATATAGCTATTTTTTTAATAAGCCACCATTCTACGTGTCCATGAGCCGAGATGGCCCAGTGGCTAGAACGCGTGCATCTTAACCGATGATTTCGGGTTCAAACCCAGGCAGGCACCACTGAAATTTCATGTGCTTAATTTGTGTTTATAATTCATCTCGTGCTCGGCGGTGAAGGAAAACATCGTGAGGAAACCTGCATGTGTCTAATTTCAACGAAATTCTGCCACATGTGTATTCCGCCAACCCGCATTGGAACAGCGTGGTGGAATATGCTCCAAACCTTCTCCTCAAAGGGAGAGGAGGCCTTTATCCCAGCAGTGGGACATTTACGGGCTGCTAATGCTAATGCTAATGCTACGTGTCCATAATTTGTACAGCAGCTAAAGTTTTCGACGTATTAATGTAATTTAATGAAGTCATTAATATTTATGTAGTCATAATATAGTTTAAAACATATCAAACCTCTCGTTGGACTTCGGACGTTGGACTTGACTAGTTTTTTCAGTGATAAACTCAAATAAATTAAGTTATAATTTTATTTAACATCATGTACACTGTACATACGTCTATGTATCCATATGGTACACGTAACTTATTCAAATAAACACATTGACAAATACATGTGAATCAAATTAACAATTAGTCAATTGAATCTTGAGATTTGTTACTCAATAGATCTTGAACCAAACAAATCGTATCCATGACAAAAAGGCATTAGTCTAAAGAGACATCGAATTAAGTCCAGGGTCATCAATGGCAAAGGGTTCGCCTTGTTTAAACAGCTATGACGAACTTGATAACCTAAACCTATTTATTCCAACTAGTTATACACCCTTATAAATAGTATCGATCAAAATTACAGCGGAAGAACACCAAAATTGGAGATGAAAACGAAATAAGATTTCTCGGTCATAATTATATCGTAAAGTGGTTACATATGTTATATTTTGTTTATTGAGCTAAATACACGCTGTGACCAATCAGATTGACACGCTCGCACATAAGATTAAAGTCTGAACACAGATAATAAAGTTTCAAATGTCATAGAAAATGGCTTTTATGGCATTTGAAATATATTCGTCATTAATTATAGCGACTCCATTGCAGGAAATCCGGTCGCTTTTATGACGAATGCTGGTAATAGCTACACCTTTGTAAGTTTTATATATATATATGTATTCCCAAATATATATATTTGGGAAGTAAGATGTTATGTTCCTTGTATCTGTAGTTACACTGGTTCATTCACTCTCTAAGCTGCAATACAAAAATACTAAGTATTGCTGTTTAGCGGTAGATTATATGATGAGTAGGTAGTGTAGTACTTCAAGTAAATAAGCATTAGAAGTACCTAAAAAAAGTCCGCACAACATTTATATTCAAAAATGTCTAAGTCAGTCCGATTTGCTTTTAGCACAATATTGTTTCCAATCAAAATAAATAACATTAATTGTGAGCATCAAAGATATGACGAACATATTTCACGATCAATAACATTTCTTAGAATATTGTCATATGTCATAATAAAGCATGTTCCTATTTCAGTTTAAACTTAAAAAAAAAGAACAAAAAAATGCTCTTAATTATTCAAGTAGGCTTAAGTTGGTAGTAGTATTAAGTTGTGCAAGATGCTGATTGACACACTCATGTCCAGATGAGACAATAGCTTTGTTTTTGTGAGACCTGTCAAACTGGATGCTGAATGGTGTCAATGTCTCGCATTACCTAATTCGATACGGTAATGTTAATTGATACACTAACAAGACCTTGGTCTAACATTTTCTTTTACGACACAATGAAAGAAATTGAACTATAATGCAACAAAGACGAACGAGTTAACGATGATCGATAATTTAATTACTGCGCCCGTTACATATTTATACTTGTCAAATCGTTTCGTGTCTACAAATAAAAAAATAAAAACTTTGTACCTAATAATTTGCAAGATACAGGAATCTCAAGAAGTTTATTAATGTAAATAATGTTTCCCCTATTTAAGAATATAATTTAATTTACATTCCGTTAAACAAATTATTTACCCGAACTATGCACGGGACGCATTATGTAACAGTGGAAAGTGAAATCGGAAGATAATGTCACATCAGCACGCGAGACTTGCGCAGGCGCAGTAGTCTCAAAACAAGAACATAACGGAGGCAAGTGACTCAGCACATGGTGTCCGTCATTATGTCACTGATTTATCGTAAGCTATATTCGAATATAACTCAGAAAATTAGCAATCATTTACATTGTGTTTATTGATTGTTAAAAAGTAATTAAACTTTAGATCTCTCTTACATAAAACCAATTATTTGCAATTCAAAAGAGGTTTAATTAGCTTTGCCATTATCATTAATCGTATTGCAGTGATGTGCAGGTTTGAAATGAAATCTTTGAAAATGGATTAACACAAGCATAAACGCGTAGTATATAAATATAAGTATCAAACATTATTAAATTGCTTGTCATTTTATACATATTAGTATTACTTAATTAAAAAAGAAAAGGATTTTTATGCGTAACTTTATTGTAATTAATACGTTTAATTGAGGATAAACTTAATAAACTTATCATATGACACTTAATTCTTTTTTATTACCAATTAAAACTGGCAATAAATCTTATTTTATTTACACGTTCTATTACCGCTAGAATTAGGTAATATATAATTGTCTATTATTGGATTAAATGTCAAGAAGAACGGACTCATTCTGTTACATTTTAAAATGTTTTAATAATTGCCATAATCATGGATTGGTGCAAACTATAAAATGTTACTGCACGCATACCTACATACAAAACTATGCAATTGACATTAATTAAATTTTTAAATTTAATCATGTTTCTAACAATATAGATTTTTGGAAATAAATAATTTAGTTTTAGTTATTTTAATATTTTTTTTCTCATTTTGATAATTTTATAACTATTATAATTATAAATTATTATCAGTTTAGCTGGATCCACTGACTGCTGGTTTTTTCCGTATCTATAAATTTTCAGGTGTCCTACCAATGACTGACCTAAGGGCAGTCGGCTGCCTTCACGTTTACCGTCGTGAGCTTGTAGTTACAAAATAATTTACCACCGATTTAAATTCGCCTGCATGATTAATGTTTAGATTTGTTAACGATAGGCACATTTCGTAGTCTTATTGTCAAATGAATAAGACGAGGTCAAATCTCTTTAATTAATGTTTGAGCAACGTACTGGATCTAATTCGTTTATTAACGTTTTGAAAATAACCTTTTTAAGAAAAAAATTAATTGAAAATGTCGTAAGTTCTTTTTATTTCAGTTTGCAAAGAATTATTCATAATTTATTTTACTTTCTGTATAATTTTAGTTTCATTGTATTGTAAGCGTTTATAATCTTAAAGGTTACTTTATTTAGTAAAACTGTAATTCTAGTACCTGCACTTCTGTATTAGGACTCACTATGAGGTATGTTGACATGATTTGGGTTATATTCAGCTATAGATTTTTTTTAATATATTACATGTACATTTATTTATATCGGCATTATTTATACTGAAGACCATCATTATTACCTACTAACTACAAAAACCTACTGCACCCATACATAGATAGTCTTATATAATTATACTAAATTATTTTTAATTTAAATAACCTATATAGTTTTCCTTTAACTTTCTCAAATAAAACTCCGTAGAAAGAAATTCTTGCAGACAAAGAATTTAATAGGTTGATTCATAGCGTTGTCCGATGTCGTAAACCCGTATAATTGCATCGGTAGAACTATAGGTTTTAGTACTATCTGCGAAGTATCTACAAAGTTATTTGGGACAAATATCTTCGAAACAAGAAATTGAATTATTACTAAGAATATTCGCTTATATATTTATAGACGGACGATTACGAAATGTGAGGAATCTGTGTACCTACTCATTATCAGATATTCCTTAATTCAATAATAGCTTCATATACTAAGCATACATTTTGTCATATTTAATTATTTTTCAATAGTCGGGTAGGGTTTGGCTAGATGATTCCTGTTTCCATAATCATCGTCTAAAAGTAATAGCTTCATTTGATTTTAACGCGATTCCTCAATAAATTCCAAGTCACAACGATTAATATGTTACAGTTATTGTTATTATCGACTATCTGTGTATGGGTGCAGTAGGTTTTTGTTGTTAGTAGATAATAATGATGATCTTCAATGTAAATAATTCCTATATAAATAAATGTACATGTAATATATTATAAGCCACCACGCTACCGCCCCAATGTGGGTAGGTGGATCATTGGTGGAATTACAGTGTAATTTGACACAAGCAGATTTCCTTGCGATGTTTTCCGTATTGTTAAATACGAGATTAATTATAAACACAAATATCTCAGTGGCGTGTCTTCTGTGAAAACACGTATTGTGCCACTAACTACCCTTATCAAGAATAGTATGAAACTATGTAGAAAAAAATTTGCTTAAAATAACAATTTAGTTCAAGAAATACGGACTATTATTAGAGTTACTAAAAATTAGTTTATCCAACTGAATATAATAAGCAATGAGAGGAAATCTCGTCACGGACCAGATAGCCTAGTTTAGGCTTTGTTGCCGAGAACAGTTGTCTAGTGGACAAGTAACCATTGGGATAGAATACGCAAGATTATTTCACGATTCGATGAATTTAATACAGAAAGAACGTACTTTTATTATAAAATAAATTCTATTTATATTTTGTATAAATATATTTTAAAGTATTACATAAATATACGAACCTTGGTAACGTAACACGACAATAGTTATTTTATTACAACTTAACGTAATAAGTTGTGACAGAAAAATATTTTGACATTTTAAAGTCGTTTTATAACTTTAGTGATCAGGAAGTTAGATGATTTAAGCTTATAAGGAAATTATATTAAATGTCATAGTGGTCATAATTATGGTGTTTAACATTTAGTTTCTGACTCGTTATTTTATTGGCTAGTTTATAAGAATGCAGACCCTGAGGTCCTAGGTTCTGAAAGGCTATAGCCATATTATATTTTCTTATTGTTTTCGACGACGACTTTGAAATCGCGAATAGAATGTATCTAGTTTGCTCGCACAATTATGAAATATATCTCTAGCGTAGTTGTAGCTACCGCCGTGTAAGAAATAGCTCACATGTACATCTGATCTGAGTACTAAAAAAATACTAAAAATTGCTTTTAATTAAAATATATTACGAAAGTTATGTAAGGGCTACAGATTGTAGATGTTGTATTAAAGGCGTATCTGCAACCAGTTAAAGCGTAATATGCAAAACATATTAATTATAATAATTAATTATCAACGCAATATATACGTCTGAACGTTCACGTAACACGCGTCTTTCGCTTCCTTTGAATGCGTATAAAAACAATTTTAAAGAACGTTGCGTAATAGTCATCGCCATAAATAAAACATCGTCAGTGCCCCGAAGCTGCGTTACATTAATTTTTAAAAGTCATGTAACAGCTTTCTTCAAACCTAATTACAGCAAGACTCTATCATCATAAGTAAATACCATTCGGGCACACCCATGCTACACCACTCATACTTGCGTTGCATTACATTAAGTGTATACGGTTAGACAGTGTAACCTACATTTGTTAAACTTAATTTTCCTTTTATAATGGTAAAAGCTGTAAGGTAACATATTTGTATTTATTATTGTTTATTTGCTTGGATCTGTTACCAGTACGTGATTAAGTACCACTACGATTTCATTTACATTTATATATATGTTTTGATTATTGCTAAATGTTTTTAGTAACATATTGTCTAATGTACTTCGAGTATTTATACATCTTGCGTCAAGAAAATTTCGGCCGACGGTCAACATGATTTTATCAATAATATCGTCTAAATGCTTTGACACAAAGTCCATTACTAAACTTTACTGGATTGTCGTTTAATACACAGATTAAATAAAGGCTTAAATTTTTGAGTAAATTATTTAAAATAAGAATCTGTACTGACCTTTACTCGCTCACCAATCATTTTGATCATTATTGATCGTATTTTTATGCATACCATAAACAAACCCAACTTTAGAGGTCTGCAGGATCTGGGGCAACAAGTGAATATGGACCCGAGGCTCGTAATTATTTTTTAGTTTTTTGAGTTGGGTGTTTCAATAATTTAATGCGGATCGAGTTACATATACCTACATGAGTACGTAAAGACATCGTCATATATAGATATAGTAAACTACAAGATTTAGAATGACCTGGTTTGATATCTTGTGGCGGTGGAGCCCCAACTTAATCCAGCCCTCAACAAACCACTTTCTAGTAATTTTATGTAAATATTATATAATAAAATATTGAGATCTTTCTTTCCCATTGTGTTAAGTGTCGATTATGCTGTTAAGCTAGTAACCTACTTATATATCCAGTTTGGTCACAATTTATAAATATATCAGTTACACATTCATTCATTAAAATTCTGTTTATTTTTATTTTAATATAGAAGACTATATTAAAATAAAAATAAACAGAATTGAAGTAATTGAATTTTAATTTGAAGTATGACTAAGAAGTCATACTTCAAACTATCTTTGTAATTGTTCCTACATCGCTAATAATACCTACTTTACTATTATCGAAAATGTAGAGATCTAAATATGTAATTTAAGTTTTAACCAGATACTTTTGAAATACGGATGGCAAAATTTTCGTAAAAGGGCTCGAGTGTCGTAGTTGGTCGTTATTAAGAAACATCTCAGGAAATAATAGCAGAGCATTGCGCCTGCGCTACCACTGCAACGCATTATTGCCTGTGGTTGCTGGTTACGCTACGGTTGCCAATCAATGGCGCTTGAGATTTAAACTGCTTTCTGTTAATGAGTACTGAACTGAAATACATGTTTCTATAGAAATAAATATAGTAAAATAACAGCCTGTTAATGATCCACTGCTCGGCCAAAGTCTCCTCTCCTTTTTAAGAAAAAGATTTAGGACTAACTCTTCCACGTTGCTCCAATGCTAGTTGGTGAAGAAAGAATAATATTTAATTCTTCTTGGAGTGTAAAATCAAACGTAGTTCAAACTTATTAAACATAATCTCATGAACTAAATATCGTAGGATTAAGCATTAATTAATCCTTAATCTGGATACGATTATTATTAATAAACAAAACACGTCATACAATATATCAATGAATGTATTGAAAGTGAAATTATAGGAAAGCTAATAATACCATTATAATACTCTACTTTAATAGGGTTACCATTTCAATATAAAAACAAGACTAATAACTGAACAATTATAAAACAAATCCAAAGATTTTTATGTATTTTATATAGTGTTGAGAGAGAGATTTAGTTGTATTTAATAGTGAAGGTGAAGAAAATTATATCATTGACTAATGTGGACACGACACGTTGGTGTAGTTTGTATTTTCTTTCAACCGAAATCAAAACGATCTTTATCTTATAGAAGTTTGCGAAGTTTATAAGTTAAAAACGCGAAGTTTGCGAAGTTTTTAAGTTTTAACTTAAGTTATCAACTTTCTTTAAAATTTTTTTTTTTTTAAATTAACTTAGTCTCTCACATCAGGACAGGAGACCAAACATCGAGGCGAATCTAAACGATGAGCCAAATGGTTGACTGACCTGCACATGATAGAATACCGTATTTAATTTAAATGTTACTCTATCATTGTATTCACCTACATAACTCGTGGACAAAATTCACTTTGCATTAATTTACGTCGTCACATCAATATTTTATATCCTAAACATTAGAAAGTTAATTCTAAACACGTAATAGAAGTATCGCCGTATTTGGAAGGACGCCACTTTGGAGTCAATATTTGATAATTCTTCAGACCTTCGGCTAGATATAGCGCGTTAGGTTTTCCTGTTATTCAATAAACTCGCCTTGCACTTTCTAAATACCACGGTAATTATAAAACCAGAAGATGCGATGAAACGATTATAACAAAATGAGTACATTCTGTGCCTTATTACGTATGTAAGAGTATGTTTCAGTTTAATTACATAAATACATCAAAATATTTGAAGAATCACTTTATGAACTTTATTTTATAATATTAATTATTTTTATTATTACTTGAATAGCGAAATAGCGTTAGTTATTATCATTTATAATTATTTGTGGAAACTTTTACTAGTTAAACGTAAATTAAAAATTATAAGAAAAAATATAATTAAAACTTAAATATTTTAATGCATATTGCATTAAAATATTTTGCTATGTTTTATATAATTTGTTTTGTATAAATCATAGAGAATAGAGCCATTTGTTTTTATTTTTATTCCAAACGAATGGATATAATTTTAAACTTTAAATTGTTACAGGTGGAGTTTCCTCATAGCGCTGCTGCTTCTAGGAGTAGCTTTCGCTTCTGAAGAAGAAGATGATGTACCTGACGCGGGAGTCGAAGAGGACGATGAACTAGCTCTGGATGAAGAGGTTAGCTACCTCTTTAATTATTATAAGACATAAATATTCGACCGCGGGCAGCGGCTTCGTACGTTTTATTTATAAAAATGATATCTTATGTCCTTTCTTGGGATTCAAGTTTGCTTCATATCATATTTCATCAAATTCGGTTCAGACAGACGAACAGGTAGACAGAGTTACTTTCCCCTTTATAATATTAATATAAATAAATATATATCTAAAACTTACTAAGATAAACTAAAAAAAAAAAAGTTTCATCATCCACTTTAAAATAACGCACGACCGGTTATTTTGACTTTTGAGAAAAACCGAAATCAATATTCACTACGTATTGAATAATTATTGAGAGTCTATAAACATATCTATCTAATTAGGAAAATTCGTAAAAGATATATTATCTTAAGTATTATTATAGATTGGATTATATCATAAGCATTTGTTATGTTTCCGAGAGCTGCGGCACGCCGACAACACGTTTTACTTTCATTCGGCATGTACTCGACGATTATCTGCTGATGTAAGGTATAGCGGAACAGTCTATTGAATACTTATAGCCTATTTATAGATATCGTTGAACAAATCGATTGATATAAGATGATAATTACCTACACACACATCTACATTGATACATACGTAAGAGGTTATATTAGTGAGGTCGCCTTGTCTGGACAGGTAGGAATTAATAATAACTTAAAACATATTGCCTTCTCAGATAAAAAAAAGGTTGGTTCATTTTTCATCCATATCAGAACCCATAAATTAATAAGTTTTATGTTTAATATTGTAGCCTTTGTTTTTTTTTTTAAATTTTTAATTGGTTTTCTCTCTAGACTTTCGCTAGTCTTGTTAAAATATAACTAAGTATTATAACATGTTTTTATAACGTATCTTGTAAAACCACTGTTACGATTTTTATATCATAATAAAAAAAATACTAACCACTTAGAATTATAGAGAAATCTAAATAACGATAGATTTCTCCACGAGCGAATAGATTGTTTATGTTATATGCAACATTATCAATCTTCGCCATATTTTTTTATTTTATTGCAAGAGTACAATATTTTTAGTGAAAGTAGAAAATAAGTAATTGATCGGTTTGTATTTAAAACTATTTAATGCTTAGCGTGCTTTTCTCAGCCTCTTATTTTTTGTGAACCGAGAACCGAGATGGCCCATTGGGTAGAACGCGTGCATCTTAAACGATGACTTCGCGTTCAAACCCAGACAAGCACTACTGAATTTTCATGTGCTTAATTTGTGTTTATAATTCATCTCGTGCTCAGCGGTGAAGGAAAACATTGTGAGGAAACCTACATGCGTCTAATTACAACTAAATTTTGCCACACGCCACTAGGTATTTATAATAATATTAGTATAGATTATCCGTTTAGACTCGAGCAGTTAGAAGAGGTTTTTTTTAAAATTTACGTTATTATGCGTGAGAGTATACTATAGACGCTTTTTTTCTCTTGTTATGCCAATGATGTTATTACATTAAATATTGTTACATGTAGCATACACAATACCGCTTAGGTGAAATCAGATTTTTATTACTTTAAATTTGAATTAACCTAATATCAATATTATTACATGTTTTGTGTTTCAATTTAAAGGATTAGTAAGCCAGTGTTATAAAAGGCACAATGGGACATAACATCATAGTGAAGAAGTATAAACGAGTCCTAGTTTATAGTCGAGTGCCAGAGTCGATGGACGAAGGGGAAATAATACAAAAAGAAGAATATTATTACTTTTGAGGGTTTGTTTGTTAACGAAATGATAGATAAAGGCATTATGATGGTGAAAGAAAATCGTCTTACCACGATGATTTATGCTGCATTGTATAATTACACTGTCAATTTCCTTGGTAGGTAGGTAAAGGTACATGTAAATTTACTCACGGCTCGCGTTTACTACTAAACGTGAAACAAATGTTAATATTCTTAACAATTTACTACTAGTTGATCACTTTACTATCAATATCTTCATCAAATCAGACATAAAATGACAAAATTATGCGGATAACAGTATTTACGTTACGTTTCAATTTACAAACGACGCGCGTCGTAACGCACGAATGATTTATCCGACTATTTTTTCCCAGAACACGAACTCACCATTGTGTCGCGTGTTATGGAATAATGACAATAATGAAACCTATTATTCAATTGATAACCATTACATGTCGTAATAATTGCTACATTCTTTAAAAGCAGAAATAGTACTAATGTTTATATTGATTTCATGTTGAATTTATTTTATGATGAGAAATGAGTGTCACGATGGAGCTTTCTTAATCCATTAAATTTTATCTAAACATTTAATTTTTGAAAGAGACCACGCAACGTCGATTTCTAAATTGTTTGTACTTAATATATTTGTAAATGACCTAAAATAACATATTTAAACTACTATATTAAATCATATTTAAATCTATCATTTAAACATCACCATCGGCCCGAAACGTCAAAAAACTGCTAAAATAAATTTGAATTCCAAATTATCTTTTTAATTTTACACCAAAAGCGTTATCGACCCGAGACCTTAAAATAAAATAACTAAAATAAAATTAAAATCATAAATAAGACTTTTATAACGCCTCAAGCATGCAAGGATCCGAAACCTCAAAAAAAAAGAACTAAAATAAATTTGAAATACTACTTATGTTAATTTATTTGACACCTATTAAAACAGTTTTAGAGTTTTGACAGTTGTTTTTCGACAGTATTAAATAAAATATATTATCCTTTTTAAAAACAACCTTTAAAAACCTTATATTTTTTTTTGCTGTTTTGTAGTATTACCGTGAGATAACAGATCACTAAACTGAAGCGTTAATGATATTCTTCAACTTGTACGCAATAATTTATAATCCTTTAGTAACACACACACGTGGGATGTGGGTCTGTAAATGCAAACAATGGTCGCCCACAATGTTTTGTAACGTTTTCAACTTATTTCAAGTCATACTGTCTATAAATAGTACATATAAATCAATTGATAGCGTAACCTTAAAAGTTTCAGCGTTTATCTAAGTACTGGCACAATCGTAAATAAGATTCATGATGCAACTATCAAACCGACGCAACGGTCACGCCTTTTGTAACTTAAATAGGTTTAACTCATTACATGATTTTAAATCAGCCTTTCGTCAATGCACTGACGTATGCCTTTAATTAAGATCAGTTACGTATAATGTTTATAATTAAAACTGAGTGCCATTTGCTAAAAAAACTACATACATACGATACTAAAAATAATAAAAATAATAAACGATACGTTTTTGATGATATATCGCCCCTTTTTTTGGCTGAAATTATATTTTGTTTTGGGATATCTTCGGCAATGTGATAATATTATGATCAGAGGAAATTCGAATTCCCATCTTTTACAAGTAGTAAAGCAATTGTATGATAATTTATGGTAGTAATTATTAATAAATGTAAGTGAATACATTTTATCAACATATATTTTTTGTTATTTTTCAGGAAACACGTAATCTCAGACCGCGTGCTTATACACAGGCTGCGTACTCCAATACTCTTCCTAGTGGTTTCCGCCCCACGCCATCTCTCGCTGAGCTGGCCGGCTATCAGCGTCCTCAACAGGAACAACAACAACAGCAACAGGAATACATCGTCCCTACAAGACCTCAAGTTTACGTTGAAGAGCAGAGACAACAAGTTAGACAACCACAAAGAAGGGTAATAATTTTTTCGGTACAGTTAGGATAATCTTAAATTTATGAATTAACATCAATGAATACTATGTTGAACATCAGAGAACGTCAACCAATAGCCTGAAGAAAAAAAAAAATTATCTTATTTTGTTTAATAGCCTCAAGAACATCGTCCAACAAAACAGCAGTTGATTGAAGAAGAAGAGGAAGAAGAGAAGGAAGAGCCCGATCGTCTTTCGCAACTGTTGCAGCAGTCCAAATTCGATTGTGTTAATAAGAATACCGGATACTATGCGGATCAAGAGCTCAACTGTGAAGTCTTCCACTACTGCCAGGACAACGCCAAGCATTCCTGGATCTGTCCTGATGGTTTCACATTCCATCAAGTACGTTTTATAAATTATTTTCCATTATATAATATCAATAACTTCATGATAATTCTTGGTTCATATATTTTGGATCGAATATTTGTACAAACTAATCTATTTCAGGTTCATTTAATCTGTATGCCGCCCACACACGACAGCATTTGCCAGAAATCCGCCAAGTACCACTTTGTCAACGATTACCTGTACAGACCTATTAATGAGGAAGAAGTACAAAGGAAGCCCAACGTATCACTCAAGTACTCCGACCGGTATTATCCCTCTGAGGTATACAGGGATGACCGTTTCGAACAAGACGAAGATGAAGAGGCAAGTGACGATATGAGTTTCATTTGTTCTAAATTATTACTCTAATCAAAATATAAAAGTTTGCTGCGCATTAGTGGTGTAAGACATTTTGGTTGCAACTAATAAAAATCTACCAAAAAATTGGTAATGTTAAGATTACGTTAAATTATTATCGATTTAATTCGTTAAATCTTGTATATCTCTTAATCCTTTTAATTATTGTAAAAGTATCCAGCATACCCTACTTATACTCGTACATACCTTCTGTCCTACCGTCAAATAATATAAATACTTCTGAATCCATTATTATAATTCGACCGATAGAAATTACTACTTTTTAGGTAGTTTGTCAAATTGTTTTGTATTTTTAAAAGTATTACTTTTGTATTTTGAGGCTTTAAATATTTATTTCAATCTAAAGGAAGAGGAACCCCGTCGTGCTCCAGCTCCTCAGCAGCAGAGACCAGCAGCCAGACTTCAGTACCAGCCCCAAGTCTTCAGATCAGCTGAAGAAGTTAACATTCCTTTAGTTCAGAGGCGTCCTCAGCGTCCTTATGATTTCGACAATTAAGTATTTAAATTAATATTTAAATACTCGTTTGAGTACAGTATTCTAACTTAGCTTTGTAATTTGCGAAATAATTATTGTCATTAGTAATGTACTCTTGTCAACCATTTCTATAATCACAATTTTATTTCAATTAATTTCAATAAAGTTAGAATCCGATAATTCACCATCATTCATTTAGATGTAATGTCAAAGAATTTATTTATACTGTACAATAAATAACTTGTAATAAGTTACAAATTAGTTTTAAGCTAGTCCTTGTGTTAAAATAAATTAAGTAAATAAAAAAGTTAAAATAAACTGAGCTTTTATTTATAACGAATATTTTAAATACCTATACACTTTAACTACGGCAAAATATCCGACTGCGAAATTAGATATTAAATATAATCTTAGTACACAATTCAATAGCGTTGAATTTTCTTTTTCTAACGACTACGAGATTTTTGAGAATTATTTTTAAACATGTTGTCTGCAATTTGCAATTTTTTGGAATCACACATTTGTTAATCCTTCTTTTTTTCTTCTAATCAAATAAAATTATGCTGCCCATTGGAATGTCTTCGACATCATAAGTATATGTATCTTTTTTAATTTTCACAAGGAGGTATCAAAACTTCCTAATGAAGTTTATTATTTAATTCTTCTATGTTTTATACGAATTTTGTTCCTTTAACTCTTTGGTTTCTTATTTTTCTTCATTAGCAAGTGGGTCTTTATTTACTTAATTACTTTTAAGCTTGACTGCTTTATAAATTCTTTACGTCGTTCATTCAAATTGCTATCAACATTATTATTGAGAGACTCTTTATAAGTTTTGCAACACACGCAGGATGATTGATTATCAATATTAATAAAATGATTAATTCCTTCCATGAATGATTCATTATATTTTACTACACATGGTGGTCCCGATGCGGAACTATATCTGTACAAAAAGGTAAATTAATGACATGAATGATTTTGCATCGATTCAAAAATAAAGAACCTAATTCCACGCCGATTTACATTCTCGTATGCCTGTCAGTTTAGAATATGAAAGGATAAATTGTGGAGAAACTCATTTAAACCAGCAGACGGAGGGGTAGTTGAAAATGTTTCCTTACCCTTCATAACAGATAATGAGGTGTTTGTCTATATTGATGAGATATTGACGTATATTAGTGACGTTGTAAATATAGCTAAAGTTAAAATTTAGTTACTAAATAATACTCGACATGTGTTGAAACTTGCGATGTCATAATGCCAGGGGCCTCCTGGTAAGTGTCATTAAAAATATTCTTACTGGTACTAAGTTTTAACTATATCGTGCGATGAGTATGATAATTAAAAAACAATGTTATTTTTTGATGTATTATAATTATAATATTATTGAGCTAAGATAAGCTATATTTATGTACAAAATTCACAGCGCACAGGCTTTATTAGTTATCACGATTACATGAAAATACCTTAGCTTAAGCGCCACAGTTTGTAGCATAGTCGACAATATTACTCGGAAATCTTAATTCTAAGCTAATAAATTAAATAGTACATAATCGTGAACAAATATTATTGTTTAAGTCTAACCTTTTATATTTGACAGCTTTATAATCATCACAAATTCTATCACAAGATGGTATTTGCGTAAATCTACAAAATCAAATAATATTAACGCATTAACATACAAATATAGAAACATTTTAAGATTCTTAAAAGTATACTTTACCTAGTAGCAACGGGAACTCCGGGATCTGTTTAAATAAAAGCACATAAATATCAACACAAAATAAATCATACTAAACAACAAGAAATATACGTAATAAACAAATACCTCTAATTTCAATTATAGAAGAAATCATTTTTTTTAAACGACTCCGAAATCTGTGAATATAGAAAACAAAAATGTTAATATGTGCATTAAAAATATCAATAAACACACAGAACTACAGTCATTGAAACTACTCACTCTTTTATATTTAATAGCTTTTGCATATTCCCGACGTATACTTTGTTATCATAAGCAGGATATTCTCTGTAAAATATAATTATTTACGAGAAGCACACCAATGATGAATTTAGAAACATATTACAATATTCTTATACATGTTTAATATATTTTACGTATAAGCCTTATTATCCAGATCCCAGGCTATCCCAATGTCAAATCTCATTATTATCGGCTCAGTATTTTAGTGATAAGGTGACAAAATAAAGTAATAAAATGCATTTTGCATAGACAGAGATAAAAAAAATGAGAATCATAATTTTTTTTATTCAAGTTGGCACATTTGAAACATCAATACTTTAGTTACAATGTTGAATTAAATGTAAAGCTCCAGCGGTTCGGAAAGTAGATTCTTCCGAGAAGAACCGGCAAGGAACTCAGCAGTTACTAAATAGATCGTTAAGGTTTCTAGTTAAATCATCGAGCAATCAGACTCAAACTCACATTTCAAACGGACATATCTGAAGTTTCTGCCCGTCTATATCTGGTAAGACAGTTTCTATGATCTCAGAATAGATTACATGAGAGATCTTTCCGATATCAAAATTTCCATCCGGTCCTATTCTTGTTTGTGTTGATACTGTAAAAATATTCATTTATAGCAAGATATCACAATTGATGTATAAGGAGTCATCAATCAAAATCAAATATAACTATAAATAAATAAGAAAGTCGCGAACTTGTACTCAACTCGCGAAACGGTTAAGCGTGCTTGACGTCAGCCACGACTTGAAGCCTCGCGGTTAAAGGGGTCCCCCCCCCGCTGCCGAAGATTAATATCACACACATGTGTAATATCTGTGGCTTAATGCTCAAGGGCCAGTATCAATAGCCCTTACTTATGGTAATCAGAATTGAAAAAATAAACACATTTTCGTCATTTTATATAACATAATCCACGTCAAATACCGATTGCAATAAGCGTATGCAGTTTTGGTCCAAATAAATTATCATTTTTTAAATAGCAATATGTCGTATGTTGGCTTAAAAATAAGATACGAATATCGATCCAACTTCGACCGAACTGCAACTGGACTGTTGTATTAGTGGAATAGGCTGAACTCTAAGGTCATTTTATCGTAATATTCAATTACGATAAAATGACCATTTGGAAGTAGAATTGGTACCCAGGTCAGCATTATTCATCATTCCATATTCGTAACGGTCACATATATTTACACCAAATTATCAATTAATTCATCATAAGTCCTTACCAGTGCAATTGTAAGAGTTGCAAATGGGAATGTCGTCTTCCTCCTGTTTAATAATAATAATAAAATTAAATTAATAATGTAATCAATGAATCATTATAGTAAAAAATATTTTTTTAGTATAAAATGTTCATTCAATATAAATTTCAAACGCACAACTTGTTTGATTTCTAAATCACTTGTTATCAGAAACCTAGATGTTCCAAATGGAGAGGAGACCTTAGGCCAGCATTAGGACGTGTACAGACAGTTACTTTTTACTAGATGTTTTACCTCTGAATATATTGTTAAGTCTACTTGGTGGTAGGGCTTTGTCTGGGTAGATCCGATCATCAACACTTAGTATTGTTATGTTGCAGTTGAAAAAATTAGTAAACCACAAGCACAAGGGAAATAATATCTTATTTCTTAAGGTTGGCAGATCATCGACAATGTAAAAAATACTTCTTACGGCGTCAATTTCTAAGAGTTCACTCACCATCAGAGATCACTTACCATTAGACCTATTTGCCCGTCCGTCTATATATATTACAAAAAAAAAATATATGATGATAGAACAAAAAACAATTAAACCAATTAAATATATTGTAATTTTAATTATGTACGTGTTTTTAAACACCTTTATTGGCTCTTGGATCAAAGGTTCTTCTTTAGGCTTTTCAACTACAACTTGGGGCACGGGTTCTTCTTTAGGCTTTTCTTCTTCAACTATATCGGAAATCTCATCATCTTCCGGAATTTTGCTTTTAATTTTATTTTCAATTGGTAAATATCTAATAAAGATGGTATTATTCTTTACTAATATTATAAATAGGTAAAATTTGTTTATTTGTATCTAAGGAGTAATCTCTGGAACTAATGATCTAATTTTAATTTTATTTTCACTGTTATAAACCTTATATTATAGACCTGTCTGAGTGTAAAGCACTCATGTCTATAGTCTATGTCATATCAGTTTCTTTCGAAGCGGTTTCGGGTCGCTAGTATATATATCGCAGTCGTCTGGTTGAATCTACTATTTGATTGTATGACTAGCGCGTTCATTGAATGATGACATTTAATTGTATGACTAAAGGACAACTCGTCAAGTTATTTAATGTAAGGTATAACGACTTGACTGAACGTCATTTAGCATAGTCGTTGAATGCGATATAGCTAATTTTGTAATGTTTGGTTAGGTTGGGTTAGGTTTTGCTAGCTGTGATCCACAGTTTCACCAGTATTTAATTGTATTGTTGTCAATAAGGAATTTCAAAACCCTTACCCTTTGCAAAAATATTATAGTAGTGTCTTTATGACTAGTCTGATAGCTATAATTTACAATGAAACAACTTAACAGTACTAACCTAATATTCCTACTATCGCCAGGCCTTAACAGATGGTTACATCGTAACAAACATATCCCTGGAACCGTTCCCTTAGCTGTAAATTTAAATCAAACTGGATGACCGAATAGCATAACAGTATATAAATATAACTATTGTGCAGCTTGATCGATTTTGTTGTTTTTCTGCCTTATAGTATACCGTCAATTGATTGCCTCATTCTTTGAATTAAAATGAAATATTTTGAATCCATATATACAACATATATTTATTAAAATTAAAAATATATATAAATTAATAAAAAAGAGAAAACAAAATTAAACAAAAATCACATTATTAACAATGACAACATTGGGTGTAGAATAATTGAATTTATATAAATTAAATAAATAATTGTTAATAAGGTTCAAACATTCGAGTTAATATATTACCATCAATTCTAGAATTCGTATCTAAAACTTCTCTACGATAAAAATGGTGAGTACTTTCCCTGTATTAAGTAAACCGGCTTAAGATATCATCAATTGGTACGCTTTGAAACTAATTAAAAAAAGAAACTGCATTTCTGGTACTGCCAGGAGTACCCTCTATACTCGAGTCTTAGAGAACTGATTTAATCCAACTACTGATAATGGTTCCAGAAGCAGGTATTGCTACGCCTCTAAAATTTACAACAAGATACGAGAGTGATACTCACCGAGGCTCTGATAATAGCAAAACCTTTCGCACGCAACGGGACTAACGCCCTGAGTAGCAATTTAAAACATCGCCAAATTCGTAATTTTAAAAATACTCAATTCAATAACTCATCTAACAAAATAATAGAACAAATTTAAAAAAATAACGTAAATTACTTGGTCCTTCAAAAATATTTTTATTGCTATTTTTTATTTAATTTAACAGAGTGAGCGACTGTACTGGCAACTTTTTTGTGCCTTTTATTCGTGTGTGTACTGTGTACTGACAGTATTGAAAGCGCTTAATTTAAATTGACGCTTCTCAGTTTCTGTTATGCTTGTTGCGTGTAATTGCGTATGCGTGTATAAGCACAACTAATGTAGTCGAGCCAATCGATATAAAGCATCGTGATGCTATTACGTTATTTATTCCGCATATATTTTCTATTGATTTTATTTACAGTTGTATAGAAAATAACATACAAATCATAATAAATTGCTAAAATAACTATAATATTTTGAAAACAATTTTCTGTACATTTATTACTAGTAAAAAATAAAAATAAATACATAAATACTTCAAATCAAAACCTATTAACGAGAGGCAGTTTACGTAGAAAATACTATGTTTATGTGTGACTGTAGCACGCAGTCTTCCTTTAGTGAACGCTTCGCACAGTATGTCAATTTGGGCGGTAATAAACAAAATATAATTACTTACTTACTAGAAGGCATTTCATGTAAGAACATACTCACAAGCCATTTTGTTATATCGATTTTCTTCTTTAGTTGACCTTGCTTTCAGTTTATTAAGGTACTCTTTTGAGTCTGAATGTGGTTTACTTTTTGGATAACCACAGAACATTTGACAAAAGTACATATTGTTCCATTCACAACGCAATTCTGAAATAATATGTGTAAAAATGAAAAGATGGCCGTATAATGGGAACCAGTAAAAACACAATTATAATGCAGGAATTGAGATCAGTTAAAAAATAAATTGCTGAATATTTAATATTTACTGAGATTATTTATCGCTTTTTTTATTGAATTTAAAATTAAACGATGTATATATACTTATATTCGAAATGGTTTATGTTTATGATAGATTTATTTCTAAGTGCCGTATCTTGTGATTATGAATAAAGCAGGTTTTTATAAGGTCTTATTGGCACGGATTATAATCTGACTGAAACTTTAAAAAAAACCGTAGGAATTTAAAGTTTACTGTCTTAAATATTTTTGAAATTTTACCGCCTGAAACTAAAACTGTTTTATATTATTATAATTGTTGAATTCATACTCACTCCATGGAATTTTACCCGGCTTGAGAACTGAGTCTGCTCTACAAAAACATTCTTCATAAGGACAAAAACAGTGCTTTAGAGGTGGCCCGTTCCAAGTCAAAAATAATGAATCTGTAGGCTTAGGTACCTTATAAAGGGAAAATTACTGCTAATTCTAATTCATATTATTTTGTACTAGCTAACTACTTCGAATAGCCAACGTTGAACCTCAAAAAATATACTACACAAAAAACGTGTTTCAAATCGTACTAGCAGATCCCTAATATGACGCGAATCAAACAAACAAACAAACTCTTTAATTTTATAAAATTGTACTGATAAAACTGAACTATACAATAAGTCTTTTCTCCTGCTAAGTAGGTAGAATATATATCGCTGAGGGTGATTATGTTGAAAAGTATTTAAAATTTAAACCTTAATAGTGAAATCTTAAGATGAGATTGTAACCCGTAACACAAGGTAAGTATCAAATACTAAATAGATAAAAATAAGTATACTTAATTACTGATTTGAACCGTAGCATCTTTGCTTCGGGTACGTATCGAGAACATGCTTTCAATCTGAAATATCTGAATACATATGCTGGGTTCGGTTCATCCCTAACAATCTTGCCAATGTGTTTTTCGTATTCCTTCATGAACCATTCTTGATCCTCGGATGTTTTCTTTTTTATCTGTGACTGCTGCAAATTTTTTGGTATAGTTTTAAGATCTTCCATTTGTAACTTTATTTCTTCTCTTAGTTTCTTTCGTCTCATCAAACATCCTTTAAATGGCATTAGAATTTTGTTTAATAGCTTTAAACATGTATTGGTTTTGGCCTTTTTACTTTCAGGAACAATAACCTCTTCACTCTTATCTATTGCTTGTTCCCTTTGATCTTCTTGTACTATTTTATCTTCTAGTAGCTTTTGATCTTCTAGTAGCTTTTGATCTTCTTGTACCTTTTGATCTTCTTGTAGCTTTTGATCTTCTTGTAACTTTTGATCTTCTTGTCCTTTTTGATCTTCCTGTACCATTTGATCTTCTTTTACTTTTTGATCATCTTGTAGCTTTTGATCATCTTTTACCTTTTGATCATCTTTTACCTTTTGTTTTTCTTGTACCTTTTGTTCTTCTTGTACCTTTTGTTCTTCTTTTACCTTTTGATCATCTTTTACCTTTTGTTTTTCTTGTACCTTTTGTTCTTCTTGTACCTTTTGTTCTTCTTTTACCTTTTGATCATCTTGTAGCTTTTGATCATCTTTTACCTTTTGATCATCTTTTACCTTTTGTTTTTCTTGTACCTTTTGTTCTTCTTGTACCTTTTGTTCTTCTTTTACCTTTTGATCATCTTTTACCTTTTGTTTTTCTTGTACCTTTTGTTCTTCTTGTACCTTTTGTTCTTCTTTTACCTTTTGATCATCTTGTATCTTTTGATCTTCTTGTAACTTTCGATCTTCTTGTATCTTTTGATCTTCTTGTACCTTTCGATCTTCTTGTACCTTTTGATCTTCTTGTATCTTCTGATCTACAAGTACCTTTTGATCTTCTTGTACCTTTCGATCTTCTTGTACCTTTTGATCTTCTTGTATCTTTTGATCTTCCTGTACCTTTTGAACTTCTTGTGTATTTATATCTTCCTGTACCATTTGATCTTCCTGTACCGTTTGATCTTCCTGTATCTTTTGATCTTCTTGTATCTTTTGATCTTCCTGTACCTTTTGAACTTCTTGTGTATTTATATCTTCCTGTACCATTTGATCTTCCTGTACCGTTTGATCTTCCTGTATCTTTTGATCTTCTTGTACCTTTTGATCATCTTGAATCTTTTGATCTTCCTGTATCTTTCGACCTTCTTGTACTTTTTGATCTTCTTGTATCTTTTGATCTTTATGTACTTTTTGAACTTCTTGTGCCTTTATATCTTCCTGTACCGTTTGATCTTCCTGTATCTTTTGATCTTCTTGTACTTTTAGATCTTCTTGTACCTTTTGAATTTCTTGTATCGTTTGATCTTCCTGCGCCTTTCGATCTTCTTGTACTTTTCGATCATCTTGTAGCTTTTTATCTTCTTGTATCTTTGGATCATCCTCTACCGTTTGATCTTCCTGTATTTTTTGATCTTCTTGTGCCTTTTCATCTTCTTGTACCTTTTGATCATCTTGTATCTTTTGATCTTCTTGTACCTTTCGATCATCTTGTAGCTTTTTATCTTCTTGTGCCTTTTTATCTTCTTTTACATTTTGATCATCTTGTAGCCTTTGATCTTCTTGTACATTTTTACTGTCTTTTAAAGTATTGCCTTCTTGTTCATTTTTATCTTCACTTGTATTTACTTCTATTTTATTAACATAAATATTATTTTCAATATTCTTATCTTTTTGATTCATTCTGAGACGTACATATAAAGTTGACCTATGTGGTGGGTTACATAGTTAATATAATCTGATTTAATTATTCTTTTTTCGCGTTTTTAAGGTCCGAAATTGTCACTCGACTATTTTAATTTGACATTTTTTGTCAATGTCAAAGATCTTTAACCGAATAGTACAGTTAACATATAAAGTTAACTTACGGAAAATTTTGAAAGAAGATTTAAGTCAAACTTAAGTATGACAAATAAAACATACAAACAAACAACAACAAACTACTACTAAAATATTTATAAATATCGTAAAATAACTTTTAACACTTTCAGCGCCTTAATTAATTTATTTTTATAAATAATATGTTTTTTTTTAGCTCAGCGTAACGCTAGTGATATTGAAACTGATTTAGACAAAAAATAACTGT
This sequence comes from Vanessa atalanta, assembly GCF_905147765.1. NCBI lineage: Eukaryota > Metazoa > Arthropoda > Insecta > Lepidoptera > Nymphalidae > Vanessa > Vanessa atalanta. The sequence goes on from NC_061873.1 coordinate 1,242,523, forward strand.
CTGAATTATTTGTAATCGTGGAGGTTGTGAATATCTTCGGTGTTCGATGTTGTTAATAAAGTGGGTGTACTTACAGTTACTTCACAATAATTTTATAACCATATTATTTCCATTCACATAAAACGGTGGCAATCATTGTATATACACGAGCAGGAATGGTAAACTAATAACTACTACTTTTCAACTTTGCAAAGTGAATACATCCTTCCTGGGGCACAGTATGGTAGAAACGCTATAATTAGATTCACAATTATTTTTAATTTGACCTATTAAAAAGTTTAAAGCTCACGTAAAAATAATTGATAAATTATACAATACAAAATTACATTAAAGATAATAAACAGTGGACTTAGTATTCATTTATTTCTAGTCAGGATTTGTAAAAATGTTACTGTACTTTACTGACATACTCTGTAATTAAAGTAGTGGAAAAGAGTAGACACTTCCTTCTCGGTAAAATCTACTTCCCGAGCCGGTGGTACTAGTATTTAATTCAACACTGTAACATGACAACTCAAAGGTGCTTTCATGTGCCTACTTGAATAAAGAATATTTTGATTTGATTATATTTATAATAAATCTACCTATAATTTAAACTCCAATTTCTGTTGTGCTGTGCTTCTACTTAACCAATTGCTGTATTTTTATGCGGTTTTCAGTAATAAAAAGAGGCTGACCTTTTTTCAAAGAAATCAAGATATTAACTATAGATTCTCAATAATAATAAACTCTGTAAGGTTACGTATGTGCAGAAAATATTAAAGTTTTTGTGATATAATTTGATACTCAACAAAGTATTCATTATTTTCTTGCTTAGCGCATTCCTTTATTAATAAGACACCCGTGCGTAGCCAGGGCGGGTTGCTAGCTTATTTATTATTTCTAATCTATTGATACGGTCCCTATCGTGTTCGTAGCAAGTATGTAATTAGTAAACACTTTATGTCGAAGTTATTGAAAGTGCTGAAGTAAATAACATAAATGACCTGAGATCTCCTGCACTTTTCCGGCGCAAATAAATCGTTGTGAGGCAGTTTCTTATATTTCATATTTTTGATGGGATTATTTTATACAGAATGTTACAAAATGTATGCAAACAAAATAAAAAATAAAAATACTGTTTTTATTATAGTACAGAAAATAGCTACGATTATGTAAAAAAAAACTACCAAAATTTTCTCTTTCTTAGTTGAATGTGGAGCTTAAAAATATATGTTAAACAATTTTATTAAATGGAATTTCCAGAGACGACTTTAGTTTTTACTTATAGTTTCCAAGAAAATTTAGGTTATATAATTAATTTGTGTTTGCATCGGAACTGTTTGCTATATTCATCAGATCACTGGTGTATTGCAATGAAAACATTTCTTCCTCGCTGATTTCAAAGTTGCGTCTATCTGAACTGTCTAATTCCTTAATTGAATTGCCACAAGTATCAATGTTTGCTGGCTTTTCTCCTTTTTCTCCTTTGGAACGTCTTATGTTAAAAGCTGATGTAAAATTGACACATTTAAAAAATGTTGAAAAGGCACTTGAAGTAGTTTGAAAAGATTTTTTGACGTGTAGTTTGATATTTTCATAGCTAAACACATTTCTTATTCTTCTCCACGAAGTGACGCTCTGCGAATTCTCATTAAAATATCTTTTCACAGAAGGCTTTTGCGTGAATTTAAATTTCAATTGAGTTTCGTTATCTAAAAGCATACGAACGTCAATTTTACTGGAGACTGTAGCAGGGTTTTTGTGTGCGTTATCTTGATTTACAGAAGACGGTTTTCTGAGAGACTCATTTGATTGTTTTTTTTTCTCTAGTGTAATTTCAGTATTATCCAGTAAATTACTCGTAGGTTTCTTAGTAAACATTTCAGCTTCTTTGTTTTCTGAGATAACAGCATCTTCTTCGATTACTTTTTCCAGATTTATCTTTGAAATCTGTGCCATTTGTTTTTCAGGGATCTTATAATTTGAATTAAGTTTATCTTGGTTTATGGATGTGCATGTTTTAAAACATTCATTGGTTTCTTTTTCTTTCTCATCTCTAGATTTCAACATTTCAACAACTTCATTTTTATTGTCTGTAACTTGTGACAGTCTAGGCAATTCGTTTGTATTCTTATTTTCTTGAATAAACTTGCAAGATTCTATTCTTCCAATCTCATTTTTATCAAATTATTTTGTTAGAGCAATATTATCTTCTGGAATATCTCTTTGTGGTAATAATATGGAGGAATCATCAAACTTTTGAGCTGTTATATCTTCTATTAGTTTCTCATCTTTAACTTCATTGTCTTTTTTCTCGGATGTGCTTAAAGATAAATGAGGAAAAGAATCACTTCCTTTAGTTTGAAATTCATTTTCGTCTCTAATTTCTTCAAAAGTATGTGAATATTTTTTATAATATTTGCAACATAGGCATGATTCCGCATGACTTTCTGAATAAAGATCTTTTGGTGAACTTTCTATTATTGATTGATAGTAATCATCAAGTGGTGGATCTTGCGTAGCTCTGCAAAGAACACATAACTCGAGTAAGGTTTACAGACCTTTTAATTAATATACAAAACAAAAAAATAATAAACTTACTGAGTATTTACTGGAATACCCGTATCTTGAAAATAAAATAATAAATATAGTATTATTGAGTTTTATACTTTTTGTACTTAATTAAAGAATAACTACGGTTATATTACTTTATTACACATTTTAAATAGAATCTACTAGATACGGCCCAAAACCGCTTGGTATTAATCTTTTCTACTATGACTGTAATACAGAACTGGTGAATCTTCTTTGATTGTTTGTGATAAGTGAAGCCTTAGCCCAGCTGTGGGAAATTTACAAGTGATTTTTTTGCTATTACTTTATTTTGATTGTGACCACAGATGTATATACTACTATAGAACAAATTTAATGCGGTTAACTTTTATACCAGATTACAATGATATATAATTAACAAACAGAAATTGTAAATTGCTGGAAAAAAAAAATTACTCAATAATTTCAATTTTGTAAACTCTTTGCCGATAAATTGTAATAACTTAAATCCCACAGCCATTTACTCTACACATAACTAGTTTTACATTTTATTAGGACAACGAGTAATTTCGTCTTAACGTGTTTCTACGAAGCCGGACGTGGTCTTTATAAGACAGTGTTGTCTATATAAACTCTCGGTTTCTATATCAATATATCTGTGATTACAACAGTTAGCCATTCGAGTTTTTGAAGAAGGAACAAATAAAATCACTTCTAAAAAGATATAAGTAAGTTTCAAGTGTACAAACCTTTAATCTCAATAATAGATGAATATAATTTGTTTGTAAATTTTGATATTCGATTTGTAATCCTGCAAAGTTGAGACGGAAACGATTATAACTATGAATGGATATATTATTATAATATGTTTCTACTCAAGAGCCAGAAGGCATGCATGTATACGGTTATAGGCGTAACTTCAGTCAGTCAAAAAAAGTCAGTTTCTTATTGTTATAAAACTTTTATTTTGACAAGATTACAGATATGTTTCTAAATGTGTCTTGTCAAGCAACAGATACAGCACAAAAGAAACTAAAAATACCGTGCAACTAGTATCCAAAAACATTGCGTCATGTGGTAGGTACTTGTTATATTTATGTGCTACTACTTGTTTTGTATAGATATATACAATATGTAATATATTATATGTAACTCTATCGGCTTACGCGGCGCAATCTATTATGATTCGGCGTTTTTTCGTTGTCTATGAAAATCCGTTCAGATTTTTTCAGTTTATCGCGTTCAGAGGTATTGACAGACAGAATTGTTGTTTTATAATGTTTAGTGAAGTATGTGCAGTATTCAAATCTAAATACTAATTCATTATTGTTATTATGGATGTGCATAAAAAAACGTCTATCCTTGGAGATCAAGCTTGCTTAATAATAAAAGTGCTTTGGCCGTGAAAGAACAACAAACACAGACGGATTGACAAACAGACAAAGTTACTTTCGCTTTTCTAATATTAGTATAGATTTTAATTTATTTAACCTTAGGTTATGTCCACATTGAGTAGAATCACATATCTAAACAAAAAAACACCTATATTTAAGAATATCTATGATAACTCTTATTACCCTTTGAAACTAAATAAGTTCTCCAATTTACTGGTGATAGTTGGTAAATCTTCTCCAATGTCAGGTCTGAAAAAAGTATTACAAAAAATATTTTATAGGTATATTAACTTTTATTATCTGTGTAATTCTTTAAGTTGCTAAGCCGTTACCTCCAAGTCAGTAGTCTTATAGTATATAGGTTAACTTGTCATGAATAATAAATATTCACGATTGTATAGCTGTCCAGAATGGAAAAGGGTGAAATCACGTGACAAAAATTATTATACACCTGTGCAACATATTTTTTATAAAAATCTTTAAATATACTCTTAAATGGATACCTGTTAGTCCTGTAAACTGACGGGTAGTTCACCAATGTCCCTAAACATTGGCGCTGTAATCAATATCAACCATTCTTCAGTACCCCAATGCATGCCCAAGATATTACGAGATATTAGATATTACGAGTATGTTCCTTGCCTTTAGTTACGCTGTTTCACCCCTTACTCCGATCAAACCAGAACACAGCAATACTAAGGTATTGTTGTTAAGCGATAGTAATACTACCCATTCAACACATATTCTACCCCTACCCCGTCTGAGTACTAACGGAGTACCTAAGCAGACGAGATGGTCCATGCCTTTACCAAGTAATAGCAGAGACAATGCATGTATTATCGTAATCATATTCCGGTGATTGTGGTGGTAAATTACTAGTTTTACTTTAAATATTAAATACGTACTCTTCGAAACAGAAGACATTTACTTTTTTGCCATCTATGTCACATATATTATACGCTTTGATACTTCCGAAAAGAATATGTGAAATATTTTTTATTATAAATTCACCGTTTGGATCAGTCGTCGCTTGCGTTGCAACTATAATGTAAAAATGAATAATGATTTATACAGGTACACGAACATACATACACGGATGCACGCACACATACTAGTATTTTTTACATTAGCAGCCTGTAAATTTGCCACTGCAGGGCTCCTCTCTCCCTTTGAGGAGAAGGTTTGGCGCATATTCCACCACGCTGCTCCAATGCGGGTTGCTGGGATACACATGTGGCAGAATTTCGTTGAAATTAGACAAATGCAGGTTTCTTCACAATGTTTTCCTTCACCGCCGAGCACGAGATGATTTATGAACACAAATTAAGCACATGAAAATTTAGTGGTGCTTGCCTGGGTTTGAATCCGAAATCATCGGTTGAGATGCCCGCGTTCTAACCACTGGGCCACCTCGGCTCCATACATACTCGTATGTATGTATGTATGTAAGAAATAAATGTTGTGCCGAGTATGCACAGATTATGTACAATTCCTATTTCTATGTAATGTATTCTAACATGTTTCCGTTTCGCCTTATCTTTAATTACCAGAAAAAAAATTACCAGTCCTATAATATCCGTCAATGATTGTATTCGCCAGTCCAAGATTATCATCACTCTGTAATAAATCGATTTTATCTGCCTGTTCAAGATCCTCAGTGCTATAAGATTCATCAATGATTGCATCTTCCTCGTCAAGATCGTCTGTATCCTGTACCTCTTCCGGAGATTCGTTCTAAAGTAATAAGAAAAGGTATTTTAATATAATTATATAATTAATTTAAGAAAGATCTTTAATTTATTTCAAGCACATATTCAATTTTAATATGTATGCAAACAAATTATTTTTTTCATATTTGTATGGTAAAAAACATTATATAATTTTCATAATTATAATAAAAAAATACAACCAGTCAATTCCATAAATTAATAAACATACAATACGCAAACAAGTCAACAGCTGCTGCACTGAAATCATGAATTCCAATTATCCTAACAAATAGAATCGAAAACGTATAATTAGTAGGTCGTAAGATTGAAGTTATCAAGTTAGTAGAATTGACCCCCTCATTTAGGAACAACAGTGCGGGAATTTTTGTGTATTCTTCGTCTAGAAATGAACAAACTATAGCCTATTCCAATGGAAGTAGGAAAAAAGATAAACGCGCCCTAGATTTACAAATTTCATGCGATTTGCTAATAACTCAGCTATGTTGTGCATTACTAAGAGTTTATGATTAATATATCACTATATATAATACTATACTATTACAAATACTACCTACTTATTTCTACTTTAGTTTTACTTTCAAATTCCGATAACAGTTTCGTCGACGTTCAAAACGCTACTTTTTCGTAATTCCATAGTGAATATCATAGATTAATCAAGCTCTCGACCAATGATATCGCGTCAGTTTGTTGTCAAATGTTGTTTACGTAAGAATATACGTAAATAGTGAAATGTCATTATTAATAGGAATTCGGAGTTCTTCAAGTCCGATGGTCGCTGCCTGATAATCAATGCAGTTTCAGTCAGAAGAGTATATTAAAAAAATACATATAAGGCGAGTGTATGAAACGAACCAACTTCAGACCAGCCAACGTACATAAGTCTTAGTGGCGGCCAACTTAGTATTAGCATGATTGTATTTACTTCAAACTGAATGAAAGCTTAGACGTTGATTATTATTAAAAGAACTTCATTTTTTTCACGCTTTTCAAATTGATTTGCATACCTCTTCAGTCACAACCTGTTCTTCTTTTTCCGGCTCAAAAACACCCTTGGATAAATATCTTAATTCTTTTTTCAAATTCACGTATCTATAATAAGATAATAATATAATATAAAAAGTATATATACTTAACGAGATTTTTTTTCCCAATTTAGACGACTTAATTTCCTTGTATTGTAACATTTTCTTATCTAAAAATATTTATTTATGTAGTAAGTATAAGTATCAGTGTGTAAATATTTGTATTTAAGTTTATGACAGCACCGCACACCCAGATATGCTCTTAAAAATGTCTCTCAAATTGAGTTGTCTGAAAGAGACGGCTAGTTAGCCATAAGCATGCCCGTTGTACAACACATCAAATATTTTTATACGAGTATATTTTTGATTTTAAATTTAGTATTATTTCTTTTTTAGTCCTAAGATTTCTGTATTTTATGTTTGTGGTGAACAATAACAAAATTAACAAATGTACTATAATATAAAATTAACTAACAAATTTCGTGACTCTGCTTCTGGTATGTAGTGGTGTAAGCATCTGTTAAAGCAGAGTTCAGGTCCACGGGCTTCCACTATAATTAAAACAAATTATTTTGAAAGTCTAATCAAGTAACAGAGACTACTAAGCTATGGATAGGTTAACACAGGAGATAATAGTGTGTTAGTGTCTGTGTAGACAGTGACCAGTGAGTGTCTCTATTCGATTCGACAGAATCAGGGACGTATCGTAATTTTTACGAATAAATAAAGTTTTTAAAAATAGTTTACATCTGAAAAAGACCAGGTGAAAGACCCAGTGGTTTCTTGGACGTTCTCTTGCTCGAAGGTGTAGTAATACAGTCGCACCTTCTGATATATTATTGCCTTCTGACAACTTTTCACTAGCCTGACCAAGAATAAAAAATCTGGACCACGAGATCTGAAGCTTCATAATTTAGGCTATAGAATGGCTAGGAATGGAATGGAAGAAATGGAGTTACTTGATTAAGAGTATTTTTCAACTATTGACATATCTGCCCTGTTACGAATATTCATAATCTATTGGCAGATTAACAAATGTTCATGTCAATGTCATGTCATGTCATGTCATGTCATGTCATGTCAATAAACACATATATAAGATACTAACGGGCATCCATTTCCTTAAGTTTTTTGTAGACGAGTTTTTCAATATAAACCGACTGGAAAAATCGCTGTGCGAAATTCCTTTCTGGCTCTTCAGGTTGCCATTTCTTAAATAAAGTCAATGCACGTAGGTAGTACATCGGCTGCCATGTATAACGTATTTCTTGTAAATAAAATCAAAAATTAAGTTAGAAATTCATTTATATTGTGACCAAAATTTATGATTTATTAGTATATTCTGCTATAAAAAGAGCGGGACCTTTTCTTCTAAAAAAATATTAGAAAACTCTGGCAAAGCCCAAAGGCAAGATCTTAGCAAGTTTTATGTATTAGATTATGACTTTTCAAAATTGTAACTTTCATTCTACTTATTATGATAATATAATAATAATACTATCACTAACAACTATATATCTTTAAAATAACCCATTTGCAGATTGCAGAAGAGCAAAACTCTCACTAATAATTAGGTTCGCGAATCATTGCCGCAATTTCTTGGACGGCCGACACTACCACTACCGGCGGACCCGACCAAAAAGTCGGATACCATTCTGACCGCACGCGGATTATAGAAATATAAATTCAGCTTTTCAATGATATTGCTTTTAGTTATTGGATCATAACAATAAGTAAAAAGAACTTAAATTATTATTCAAGTCTTTACTTGGTGGTAGGGCTATTTGCAAGCCCGTCTGGATAGATACCACCCACTCATCAGATATTCTACCGCCAAACAGCCGTACTCAGTATTGTTGTGTTCCGGTAACTACAGGCACAAGGGACATAGCATTTTAGTTCCTAAGGTTGGTGGCGCAATGGTGATGAAGGAATGGTAAATTTTCATTTGCTCCTCCGCCCACCGATATCATAAAAAAGAAACAATTGTAACAATACAGTAATGGGAATATTTGAGATTACCAAAAGGGATAAATGTAGCAGGTGATACAATGTGCCCTCGACATTCACAATCTCTTCCAGGAGCACAAGTACATTTTTTCATTAGTGGTCCTCGCCATACCACATCGGGTATGTTATCAGGCCGAGCCCTCTAAAATGGTAAAACCAATGTAACAGTTTGAGTGACCGTACACTAAACGCAACACCTTAGTAATTATTATGACTTAAGACGTCTACTGTCCCAAAATTGTTCCCAAGTGTTTTAAATTCCTTAACTACAGAAACACGTGTACCTAATAGTAAATATTATATTTTAAAATGTGACATGAATCATTAGCATAGCGGCAACCATCAGTTATTAAAAAAATCTACAGTTGCCACTTCTAAAACAGTGTGTCACAATCATTACAAACACGCTTTTTTGTTATTGTACGTACTTATTTTTTGAACCCTTCTCATGTGTAGAAAACGTATTGTTTAGATAAAGTTAGCGACCAGATCGAAAGCTCTTATTATTATATACAGACCAAAATATTTTACCTCTTTATATTCTCTGTATGAACGAGACCTAGGTTTTTGTCGGCGTCTGAAATATTCTTGAAAATCGGTTAAACTGGTTTCTTTTCTAGTTAAACTCTTTTTTATTTCTCTCTCATATTTTGCTTTAAACCATTCCGCTTCCTTTAGATACTTTGTTGAAATTGGCTTTGCTTTTGATTTTTCCTCCGTTTTCTTCATGAATGCTTTTTTGATATCTTTAATGGTATCTACATTATTTTTACTAACTACTCAAAGAACCTATAAGTATTTTGTTGGGAAACTCCAGTGTTTATTTTTAATATAAAGTTAAGTATTTCATGTATAAACTTGTACAGGGGATTTTTTGGAATTTTTGCTGACAGTTGTCATTGAATTGTATATATTGAATGCGTAGAAAGCTTTTCTGCGTAAACGCTTAAATATTTAAAAACTAAAACAAGGCAACATAAAAATCGCGATCTCGCAATTTTATAAGCAAGCAAAGAGGCGAACTAGAGCTAGAAATAAATATATTTGTTGATGTTGTAAGCACCTTCATTTTATACCCAACACTAACGATACCTCATTTGTCGAATTATGATAAATATTAGTACTGACCTACTCCGATTAAGCCCCTCGGCCCCAATCAATCTCAATACTCAAACACAAAATATGCAAAAATACGAAGAAGGGACTCAAATTGCGTCCAAAGACCACTAATAGAGAGAGATAATAATAATTAAAATTTCCTAAAGAATGCTGCTATTAAAAATATTAATCAATTTAACTTTTGTGACATACCTAAATTTTCTTAATTAAAATTACGAAAGAAAAATATTTTACAAACCTTAGAGTTGATAAAAAAAGAACTTATTTATTTATAGTCATTATGTTTTTTGATCATAGACAATCATTAAATTAAACATATGGCAATTGACAAATGACATTTGACAAGTATCCAATATCCACGAAGTAGAGCAAAACGTACCAAAAACGTACTATAGTGTTTGACTTTTGTATACTCCTTAGTCTCCTTGTCTTTATGAACAAACAGCAGCGCAATGTTTACTAAAATAGGATAGTTAAAATTATTATTAGCTACAAGTTTATTTTGATTTGTACAATTTGTTATAATGAATAATACTGCATACAAAGAATACCATGAGTCATTCATGCTTAACAACAATGGATCGACTGCGGTGCATACCTGTTTGTGTATATATTTTACCTTACAATGTGCCTTGTTGTGTGCAATTAAACAAATAAGAAATAATACAAAAAGATATATGAGTGAATATTTAATAATTATCCTTCCTATGATATTAGCTCACACAGTTTTATCTGATTATATTTATGAACTAAACATTGCAGTTTTTATTTTACTAATATATGAAATAGCTAAAAACTATAATAACTTAGATGTTCACAAAACTTTGACAAGTGGTAATGTATATTTAAATAATAAAATACATTTAATAACATGTCTAAGAGGGTTGACATATCTGATAACTGGGCTTTGTATATTGGCTGTAGACTTTAGGGATTTCCCACGGCATTTGGCTAAAACTGAAAAATATGGTTATAGTTTAATGGACACTGGAGTTGGCCTTTTTGTTCTCATAAGTGGTCTTGTACACAAAGATGTCAATAAGAACAATTATCATACTGTATTAAAGAGTAACACTAAATTTGTATTAATACTTTTGTTACTAGGAATCGCAAGATATTTATCTGTAAAAAAACTAGATTATCAAGTACATGTATCAGAATATGGAGTGCATTGGAATTTCTTTTTTACTCTTGCTATATGTAAATTTTTTTCAACTATTTTGTTGATTTTATCTTCTCGTGTATTAGTATTATGTATTGTTGTTATAATTTCACATGAATTATTTTTATATAACGGTCTGCAGGATTGGGTTTTTAGTGACACAGAAAGAATTAGTTTTATAGATGCCAACAGAGAAGGTATATCTTCTAGCCCTGGTTATGTGGCTTTATATTTATTTGCAGCTTATTTAAAAAAGGAACTAATGAAAACATCCCATAACCGGTATTGTATTCTTCGAAACCTTCTATCTAGTTCTGTTATTCTTCTTATTATATCAATTGCTATTAACAGAATCAGGCCTATATCAAGAACCTTGGCTAATGCTGGCTACTGTTTCTATATATCTACAGTACTAGCATTTGGAGTAACAATTATTTATTTTATAGAAGTAATATTTCAAGGTAATAAAAAAACTAGATTTGAAGTACCTCTTATATTAGCAGCTATCAATAATAATGGACTTTTGTATTTTTTAATGGCAAATTTAAGTACAGGTATCATAAATTTATCTCTACAAACATTCCTGGTGTCATCACTTACCACATTTGTTATATTGAATTGTTATATGATATTTACAATTTATTTAACAATATATTTGAATAAAAAAGGAATTAAATTATAAAAAATAATGAAAACATCCTTTTGTTTTGTAATGTTTTATTGAAACTAATAATAACATAAATAATGTCAATTATTATCTAATGCTTTTTTAATAAAAATCTAATGGCAGTGTATCGACTAGTTTTTGTCATGTACAGAGAATTTATTTAATCATACTGTAAATATAAAGTAAAATAAATAATATAAATATTATTGTAAAATTTATAATAAAAGTAAATAATATATTTTGAATTATTTCATTTAACAATAAACAGAACTAAATAGTACTATTTAATACAAATGAGTGGTCCCTGTAATCTATAACTATAAGTTATACATACAAAATTTAGGTAATAATACTGTAAAATGCTAATAAAAACAGTCTTCACATTGACAATAATACAAGTGTTTTAGGCCACTTTCATTTCCAAACAATACTTTTGTTATAACAACCCATAGCCCATAAAAACTCCACTTGCCTTTACAATGTTTTCACCGATCAGATGAATTACAAACGCAAGGTTTGAATTTGATACCTGCAACTTTTAGTTTTAGAGTTAGTTTATTGGGACTTCCTAATTACTTTGACAATTCAACAAAAACTTTTATTAATACTTTGATTATGTTCTGATTATAATTTGTGTATTAAATGTAATTTGATAAATTATTTTGTATTTATTGTCACCTTTTTCCTAAAATAAATTAAACAATGAAACGGTTACATTTAGCACCTATTAATATTTAAGATAATATACTTGTCGGTTCTTCTTGTTAAAATAGACAGTTCGAACGGATGGAAACCATTGACTTATGTGGACTACTAGACAAGCTGTTCAAAATTAAAATTGTCTCAGCAACAGAAAAAGGAGAAAAAGCAGGAGAGGTGGTTTTAGTTCAGTGAGACACATTGGTTTTTATCTTTTCCTGTTTGTCTCTGAGAGTATTATAGTGAAATTACTTGAATAGTAATTGTAGTTTTTAATAATATTTGTTAAAAAAAATGTTTTATCTTTTCCGCTTTTGGCATATCGATTGTATCGCTCCCTCTAAGGTAAATCTAGTAAAAAGTACGCGACTAAATAAGTTGTGGTCAATTGACCGTAACTTAGTGCGCAAGATAGCGCGTCTGGTAGTATACGTATAAATCAATGGTGTTAATACTGCCAAAGTACTATATAAAATATCTATAAAATTATTATTTTTATATTATGTTCGATGTAATAAGGGTAGGATGTCTTCATTCCTAATAAGTTTGGTTTGTCGCGAGATCATTCGCACACAACAAAAGCAACATCCATAGATGAAAATTATTATTAATATAAACAAATAAACAAACAAATGCGGGAACCGTTTCGGCGACCAGAATACTGTGTATTTCATATGATTGTTTTCTGAAACAAAAAGAAATATTTGTATATGAAATATGTTCCCTTAAATGTTGTCTGTATCTGTAATTATATACAAGATAATATTGTGACATATATCGACCCAAGCGGGAGTCTCGAGTCTCAACTCTAGAGCCGACCATGTCTCGGTGTACATGGCTAATTTAATTCACGTTGGCATGGATATTGAGTCATCGGGAAGGATGTTTTTTTTATATCGCATTAAATGAACTAGACTTATTCTCAGCATACCATTACACTGGTTTAGAAAAAAAACCGATATTAAAATTTGTGGACATGTGCGTGCATATTAAAGATACTTGAGGTCACATAATCTACTTACACTTGTGTGTAATATATTCTAGCGATGGAGCGAAACAGCAGTGCTTGTCATCTTGGATTGAACTCTCTATAAACTAGATTTTTTTTTTATGGCATTGGTTGGCGGACGAGCATTTTGACTACCTAATGTTAAGTGGTCACCACCGCCCATAGACAAAGGCGCTGTAAAAATATTAACCATTCCTTACATCACCTATGCGCCACCAACCTTGGGAACTAAGATGTTATGTCCCTTCTGCCTGTGATTACACTGGCTCACTCACCCTTCTAACCGGAACACAACAATACAGAGTACTGTTATTTATTACAAAACCAATTCGAAAAAATATGTTTCTATTAAAAGACTGACTGAATATAAAATGAAAGTCATTCATGTTTAAAAATGAAATGTGAAGCAAATGGTTGTTTCACTCATACAGCTATAATACTATACCTATAATTGCAGCCCCATATCCCATTTTATCTGTTCCCATTCTGTAGGAACACGTTGGTACGAATATTTCGTACAACCACTCATCATCAAATGCAACATCCAATACGGGATCATTCATTTGAAGCAGATGTGTTTCTTTATATTCAAAATTCTTAGTCTGCTTAAAATACTTCGACATGTGCTCATGAGCACAGAAATATATCTCTGGTCGTATTGCCTTATTAACCTGAAACCTTATGAAATTAGCAAATACTTATCTTATAAAACGACATATTTAAATATTTTGTTAGAGTAATAGTAGAAAATACATTATCTCTTTCATAGAGCCTTTTAATAGAAAAATTACATGAGATACAGAAGCAATTGATACTAGGCTATAACTTTATTTCAATAATTAAAACTTGTAGGACTCTGACTTAAGTATGAAGCAATGAGATCAACAGCTTTACCTTTAATACCGTAATATTTGAGCTTATAAAGAAGTGTCTCGTTTTGTATACAATCAAATGCTTTAGACAAATCACAGAATACTCCAATCACATGCTGTGGTTTTTCCCATGCATTGTAAATATGTTTTCTTTTTAGGTTTTCCATAAACACTACCAATCTTATGTGGCCGTTATTGGGGCCATGTTACTAGTGAGGTAATATATTATTGTATAATTAAATATTTTATTATACTTCACCTGCCGTCCATAAACACCTTTAGATAAAACCGGATAATGTGCCACAGCAATTTTCACATTTAGATCAGCATCATCGGGGCCCTGTGGTACTTTGTACATTATAGAATTAACTTTGTAAAAAGTTATATTTCTGAAGCTAATTACTGATGGTTGATTGAAAACTTTATTGAACTCAATAACTTTGTCATGTTTTATTGGCTCATTTTCACCACCTATGTCGTTGTCACCTGGTAGCCATACTTGCTGTAAATATGAATTAGAAATTTAAGAAAGATCATTCCAATGGCTTATTCTTAAAATCATAGAACATAGGTTCCAGGGGCAAATATGGGAATACAAAAAAAAATAATTAAAAAATAAAACTATAATGTTTTTTTTTTAAAGAAAGGTAGTATGCATGTGTAATTTCATGCTGATTGTTTTTCCACAAGGACCATAATGTTTTTACACTTAAATAACATTATATTTAGCATTTATGGGATCATACAAATTTCAATTTGTAGAAAGTAGTGAATCTTATTAAAATAACATTAACAAAGTCTTGTCTATTTGTGTTTATAATTATTAATAGTAATAATTTTGGTATTCTTACCACTATAGGATAATATACATCAAATATATTAGATAGTCTTTTCACATAGCTATGAAATTCAACTTGACTGGAAATTGAACCTTCATCCATTAAGTCTCCCAAATATACTAATACATCTGGCTTAAAATGTTTTATTACTACTGAAAAAGTTGATCTCAAGTACCTGAAAACGAGATATTTTATAAAGAGATTAAACCTACACAAAAATACATGTGTATTAGATCAACTATGATAACTAATTACTTTAAACTAGAATATATGATGAAAAACGTAAAAAGCAAAATTCATTTGATATCCACACAAAAATAATTAAAATTACCTATCACTGTCCCAATTGAAGAGTACATTCAAAGGCGAAGGAACGGCTAAATCCCCTTGTATTTGTGGATCCGCTATAAAGAGGATCTTGGTACATTTTAAATTGTGTTCGCATTCTATTTTTTGCCAAAATAGTGGTTGAATCACAAACACAAACCATTCACAATAGAAAGCAACGGCCAGTGGGATTCCTATTAGGTATTTTAAAGTTGTACTAAAAACAGAATTTAAGAGTTATTTTGTGGTTGTACATACAAATATGATTGATCATATATCAAAATTAAATGAACCTTCTTCTTAGATACATGAGTGTCTTGATAACATTCCAATAAATCTCAATATTAAAGTCTTTTTAAAGATTTTATTTTAAATATAAATAAAACATTCAAAACAATACGACCAGGTTTCTGTTTATAAATTGTCAATCACTACAGACTTCATAAAAACTAAGTATAAAGACCTCACATGGACTATAATATTTCGTATAAAAGTATAATATATGTTTTGAGACGTACCATTATCAAACACATCGTAATCAATTATCGTATTGATAATATTATTACAGTCATTGAAGTTGGAACTTTACGTTCTCAGAGCTTATTTTTTCATAATTTTTTACAATATTTTAAAACAAATAGGAATTTCTCAAGTTTGTTTTAAGCATTTGTAATAAAATTATTTTTAGTTTTCTGGTATTAATTTTATTATGAATACATAATATATTTTTGAATGCCAATTTCATAATATTGAACGCTTCATTTTCTATGGTTATTTACACTTTTTTGAACGTTACTATTGCGGCGGTTTGACAGGTCAGCCTCGAGCCTCTTTTTAGCTTTCCGAGTAGCGTATTTTCATTTTATTTTACCTTATCTTTTCATTTTCGCGTTAAAAGTAAAATTTATGTAGTTATTAAAGTAGTATAACTCATGTATTAGTTCGTACCTATGTGCACTTACAGTGTTACATAAACATTAGTGTAGAGCGCTAATCGTATCGGCAATTCTTATGCATATAACTACACGATACGTCAGTTGATGAATGTTGGCTGAAAGATAATGGATGTGGATACTCCTAACATATTAAAAAGGTGCAGTAGTGCACCTCTTATCAATGAAGCGGCGTCTACAGCGGCAACTTCGCCTACAACCAATACAGCGCCCAGGTAAAGCCTAGATCTATCGACACGCCTCCCACGGGCCCCGAATCGGCTGTCGCTATGTTACCTGCCTATTTTTGACAGCTGCTGAGGTCGCCAGTGGGTTCCGTGCACATATTTAGCACTTTATTCCATTTAATTTCAGATTACATGATGCATGATACAATTTATTATGTTCCAAACAAACTAATTTAGTTTTTGTAGCAAAAAACAACAAAATATAATATCAGTGAAGTGAGGAGAACTTTAATATTTATTAAAGAATAACATCAATATTGATAACAGAAGTTTACCATACTAATCACACTGTTTACAAAAGGTTTGTAATGATTTTAGCTTACAAAAATTGAACATTATCAACATATGCCTTAAGATATTTTGCCTGGTATATATAAACCCAAAAATTATTTGCAGAGTAGATAAAGTATGTCATTGATCATCTTAATGTTTTAAAATCATTGCTATCTATTTCAATTTTAAATATTTACATATTAATTTATTGCATTAGCATAATGGTTGAAGCAAATGTGGAAAATCATTCAGTCTGCATTTGGACGTGTGATAAGTATTTTTAAATGATAAAATATACACATATTGTAAGAATAAAGTGTGCAAATATCTAAGTTTACATTTTAAAGATACCATTGTTTTATCTGAGTGAAAGATGAAAGAATTTGATATTTTATTAATATAAAAAACCTTATATGTTCGACATCTGTGTCTCTTTGTGTAATAGAATTCTTGAAATGGATATGCATTTCATATGTCTTTTAGCTTTATGGCATATTTATTTAAAATAAAATCCTATAGAAAAATTATGCACATATTCAAATACATAAAAATGTATTTCTAACTTAAACATTGTTATGGCTAAATGTCATGAATACCTTTCTATATTTCTAATAAACATTGTCCATTGTTGTTAGTCATT